>NC_062574.1:21587657-22203372 GCF_022837055.1 Prionailurus viverrinus
GTAGTTGCCCTGATGCAGGTCTTGATGCAAAGGGATGTCCTGAGAGCTCCGGATGTCCCTTCCCCACCATTATCCTGCAGACCATGATTTCACCGCACACATACCAGGTTTCCTGAGGGATATTGAGTCATCAGCTTCTGTCCTAGCCCTGGGTGTCCAGTATTTAACAGTGAGAGGCCTGGGTTCCTCATTCACGAAGTTTATGGGAGGATTCTATCAACTGTACATGGAAAATTCTTATAGAAGTACCTGACCCGAGGTGCCTGGGTAGCTCAGCTTGTTAACCATCCGACTTCGGCTCAGGTCATGATCTCGCAGTTCGTGGGTTCAGGCCCTGCATCAGGCTCTGTGCTGACGGCTCTGAGCCTGGAACCTGCGTCAGATTCTGTGTCTCCCTCTCTCTCTGCTCCTCCCCCGCTCATGCTCTGTTTCTCTGTTTCTCTCTCTGTCTCTCAAAAAATGAATAACGTTTAAAAAAAAGAAATGTCTGACCTAACATAAGCCCTCAGTAAATGTTAGCTAACATTCTTTGTTCATTTGTTATTTATTTAATTAGCCATGTCCCACGTTCACCGTCCAGTGAAATACAGTGACCCTCCCCAGAGAGGGCAGGGAAGTGTAGCTGTTGAGAGCGTGAAGTCAGAGAGACCTGAGTTTGAGTTCAGACTCTTCTGCCTACTAGCTGTGTGACTTGGGGCAAGTTTCCTAACTTCTCTGAGTCTCGTTTGAAAAATGTATTGTAATAATATCCACCTTGATAGGTTGAAGTGAATATAAAATAATGTCAGCAGAAGTTCTAGCATGACACCTGGTACTACTGACTGATAAAATGACATCGATGCTAATATTAAAATATTAATCTTTGTTACTGGTAGCATTTCTTCAGCAGATATCATTTGGGTAGGGGATGGGACAGCATATAAAGGAATGTCAAATTAGCGGTATAAACTCTGGGTAAGGAGCTTCCAACAACAGGAGCTGGCAGGACAGAAGGCAGGTGAGGCTTCTTTTTTTAAATTTTTTTAACGTTTTATTTATTTTTGAGACAGAGAGAGACAGAGCATGAACGGGGGAGGGGCAGAGAGAGAGGGAGACACAGAATCGGAAGCAGGCTCCAGGCTCTGAGCCATCAGCCCAGAGCCCGACGCGGGGCTCGAACTCACGGACTGCGAGATTGTGACCTGAGCTGAAGTTGGACGCTTAACCAACTGAGCCACCCAGGCGTCCCAGGTGAGGCTTCTTCTAGATAGGGCGTGGGCAGGCCTGGGACAGTGGATTGGAGGAGGGGTGCATGTAGAGAATTCCAAGCAGGGGACCGGGTGCTCGCTCATTTGAGAAACACTCCAGTGTTTAAGGAGGAAAGATGATAGAGTTGCTTTTAATTATCTTAAAGACCCTTGTGCAAAATGGGCTTTGGAGTTTAGATGGGGAATTATTACCACAGCGTGATGAGCCCTGATGGCCTGGCATATATCTCTGACAAAATGGGGAGTCTGCGAGATAAATGGCTCAAACCAAGCTAATTATGGGGAACTTTCACGGGAGAGAGAGAGATACATGAGCGTTCTCAACTGCTCTGCCTCCCTCCCACAAGAAGCAGTCACCTCTGCGTCCCAATACCCAAGAGCAGTGTTGACGATGACAAAGAGGAATCAGTGCTCAGGGTTTGCTCTGAGCTGCTGATGAGTCTGGAAACATTGTCAGGCACACACCCTCATCAGTGCAGGGCATTCTGCATGGTGTTCTGGACTAATGGAGCTCCCTAAGGCTGGGGCAAGACAGGCTTTTGTTCCCTCAGCCCACTTCTGAGCACTCGTCCAAGACTCTCATCTCACAGGTGGGGACACTGGGGCAGGGTTGGCCAATGTCACACAGCAAGGTGTTAATGAACCTGCTAACTTCTATATCTTCCATTATTGCTTGGTGATTATTGCTTGGGAATTATTCCAATTATTCCATTGCTTGGGAATTTATTCCATTGCTTCCACTATTGCTCGAGAATTTGACTAGTATCAAATTCTTGCTCTGTTACTTTTTAATGCTGGGGTCTTGGACAAGTGCAATAAACTCTTAAGAGCCTTGGTTTTCTAAATTTTTTTTAAACATTTATTCATTTTTTGAGAGATACAGAGAGACACAGAGTGAGTGGGGGAGGAGCAGAGAGAGGAGACACAGAATCCAAAGCAGGCTCCAGGCTCTGAGCTGTCAGCACAGAGCCTGACATGGGGCTCAAACTCACGAATCGTGAGATCATGACCTGAGCTGAAGTTGGACGCTCAACCGACTGAGCCACCCAGGTGCCCCAAGAGCCTTGGTTTTCTTATTTGTAAAATGGGGAACTCATTCCTTCCTTCCTTCCTTCCTTCCTTCCTTCCTTCCTCCCTCCCTCCCTCGTTCTTCTTTCTCCTTCCTCCTCCCTTCCTTCTCTTCTCTGTCGGGTGACCAACTCAACTCATCGCTGTTTGCCCAGGACTTGCCTTATTTCAGCACTGAAAGCCCAGCAACCCAGGAATCCACTCTGTTTCCGGAAAACTCTATTTCGCTGTTCAATGATATTGCCTGACTCTGACTAAATGACAGTCACTGAGACAGAAGATCCCCACTCTCAAGGAGCTAACATCCTAATTCTATCAGGGGAATACAGACATGGATACATCAATACATTCAGCAAATGACACACATTCTACACATATGAAACTATGTGTCAGGCTCTATACTACATGTTTTATAAGCATTGTATAATTGTATCCTTAGACAATACTGGGAAGTAGTTACCAATACACCCCCCTTCCCCAATTCTTAGATGTTGAAACAGAGGCTTTGCTTTATGAGCTAACTTCTTAAGATCACACAGATAATGAAAAGCAAAGCCAGCATTTAAACCCTGGAATTGTGATGCTCATGTGCCCAGCCTCGACACTCTCTCACCTCATGAATGATAAATATGGGATTCAGATAGGGTAGAGGCCACAGAGAAAGTCCCCTTTTGCACAGGCTGCTGATTAGTTCCCAAGAAGATTGTGTTTGTTCTCCCACTCCTGGCTGGCTGAGGCTCCGTGGTCCAAACCGGGCCATATAACACATGCAATGCAAGGTGACCCCTTGGGCCCATCTGCTCCAGCTCCAAGCACCTGGCAGATCTGGGAGCCCTTCCTTACTGTTGTACCCCCACCCTAGAGAACCTTCAGTGAGGAGGTCCTGACAACCACACCACTGACCCAGCCAACTGGAACGCACGAGGGTCGGGAGCCTGCACGGTTCCTGGGGTGTGGGAGTCTTTTGGCTTTGAGGAGCCATTAGCCAAGAAGTATCTACCATCAGAAGATGGAAAGTGGGCGTTACCCCAATGCAGCCAGAGCTCTGTGCCAGGAGGACAAATGGAGCCCATTTCTCTCAGGCCTTCTGGTCCCCTACAGATGACAGGCTGATGAATGAGGACTGTGCCTGAGGAATATTTCCAGCTTCCAAGGCTGACTGGTCCATCCGTCTACCCAGCTACATTTTATAGGAAATGTATGGACAGGTACTGGTGGAAGGAACTTTATTCATCACCCGGTCCAAGGATTCATTTTGTAGATGAGGAGATTGAGAAGCAAATGACTTCTCATGGTCGCACAGGAAACCAAAGAAGGGAAGTCTAAGCCCCAAATCGCCTGACTCCAAACACACAGCATTGCTACAAAACTGAGTGGCTCCTTCCCATGGCTGAGCTCTAAAATTATCTATGGGGAACATGACTCCTCTTTTACCATCTCCCTGCTCTAAGACTTTGGGGCAGGGGAGTGGATCACCAGCTAGCATCAGCTGGAAGGGGCAGTCTACAGAGTTTTTGCTAGATGGGGTCCAAATGGGTCTACAAATGCTCTCAAGGCCACCAGTGGACATAAGGTGATCGGCGGGCAGAAAGAAGGTGGGAGAAGAAGGGGAGATGTGATAAGGAGGGGTAAAGGGAGGAACAGAGGGTTCTCAGCCCAGGCTAGACCAGTTTTAGAACCCGACTTCACCAGGGTCTGTGTCCCATACCTCGTGCCCACCCAGCATCGACACAGTAGAAGCGTTCAGGGAACAGCCCAGGATTCACAGGCAGAGGGAGCCGGACTTCCAACTTCGCTACCACCTGCGGTGTGGACCTTGAGCAGGTCTGAATGCGCCCCCCTTCCTCCCCTGCCACTCCCTTGATCTCTGCGTCTTCACCTGTTAGAACACCTGAGTTACAGGCTTGTGGGGCAGGTCCGAGGACATATTTATAAAATGCTTACCACCGGGCCCGGCCGACGTAATAAACGGCACTTGGCAGACACATTGTGATACCTGCCTCCTACGCTGTGCCAGGTGTGACAATCCTCAGTTGTCCCCGAGCCAGCTCCGGGGTCCGGCCTGCAGAGCAGGCTCTGCATGACATTTAGCGCTGCCAGCTGTGGCACGAGGCACACCTGCTTTTCCGTTAGCTCCCGGTGGCATCGGGAACACAGCACTTAGAGTCCTCCCTGGGCAGCTGGAACTGCAGGGACAAAACCTCAGCATTACTGCAGAGCGGACAAGTACGAAGGGGCTGGCAATGCCGTCAGGCTTGGAAGGACGCACCGCCCACTTCCCTTCGCTGGGGACTCTCCGGGGCACGCAGTGTCAATTTCCACTTGCCGAAATTCTGTTCCCCCATCGACGTCCAGGGACTTGCTCTGTGTGAACAAGAGGGCTGTGGAGACTGTTCAGCCTTTCCCCTCCACCTCCTTCTAGGAAGGCTCTTTGATTCGATCCCGGCTGGGTTATCGACCCGCAGGGTGCAGTGAGGGACGCAAACACTACTTGGGCATCTGTGTTTGGACAAAGCTGTCCACGATCCTAGGCTGTTCGGTTCACCGCTGCCGTGGCCTTGGGCCAGCGAGCACCCTGTCATTCTAAGTTACCCTCAACCAGAGCTCGGCCCCTGCAGGGGGATCGGGGACAGGGAAGGAGGAGAGGGCCAGCCTTGTGACAACAACACAGACACGTGGATAACCATCACTCTGCATCTGCTACCCCTTGACCTCTGAGCTGGGCAGAAAGACTGAGGGTCAGTGCACCCGGGGCTTGCTCTGCCTTCCCTGCTTCTCCAGTCACCTACTATGGGGTTGATGCCTCGGAGCTTTCCAGAAACCAACCTCGGTGTAGCAGCGCAGAGCCTGGAGACAGCAGACCTGACCTCAAGCCCAGCTGTGTGACCTGTGCCTGCTGCCTTAACCCTACCAAACCCCGGTTCCTCATCTGTAAAAGGCTATGGCCATACCACCATGCACAAGAGCATGCAGCTGATGAAACACAGATGGCACTTCCTTCCCCTCTTCCAGGGAAGGCGGATGGTAGCCCAGAAACCATTGCATCACCACATCCAGCCAACCTTGCTTCTGGTGCATGGGACACAGGAGAAGGCCACCGAGACTCAGCCCCCAAAATGGCTGAACTTGGCCTCTGAGGGGCAGCCTGGTGCTGGTTCCAGCAGCTCTCCTCTTCCCAGAGCTGGGGCCTCGTCTGCAGCCCCACCTGACCCTTAGACTCCAAGGCTCACCCTCCCCTATGACAGCCTGGCTTGAGAACCCCCAGCTCCCTGTTCTAGGACTGGACTGATGTCACTCTTGTGGCTGGGGCTGTTCTGTTCCCACAGTCCAGGCTTGATCCACTTGTGCGTCCTCCAAATCCGGGGAGCTGGTCTGATCCCCACATCTTCCTGGGCTGGGGCTCTCGTTTGACCTACACCGGCCCATCCTGGACCCCCGGCGTGGAGGCTGTGATCCACTGGCAACACTCTCCCTCCTGTCTCCCCATCTCCATCCTTCTGGATTTCGAATGCTCTCTTGGCTGGTGAAAGATCTAACCTACATGTCTCTTTAAAAGATCTTCAGAGGCTTCAAAGTGTTTGTGTGCCCCCAAATGAGGTGATTCTTGAGATGCAAAAGGCTCCAATTGCAATAAGTTATGACCCAAATATGGAGAAAGATGACTTTCAATATTGGTTGACCTCTTGCAGTGCTGTTTTGGGGTCCCCCGAATGATACTCTCACTCGGGGGTTCTCAGACTCGTTCAGGTGATTAAGTATCTGAAAGTTTCGTCCTCCTCAAGAAGCAAAAATACTGTTATTTGATTGAACTGAGAGTTGCAAAACTACAAAGGTAAGTCACGCCTGTTCTTTCATGGTTTAAGCACTAGGCTATGTGCTTTACGGGGAATAGCTCACTCATCCCTCCCAAAAATGTTTGAGGAAGTATTACTACTACTTATTGCCATTTCACAGATGAGCAAATGGAGGCTCAGAGGTTAGGTCACTAGTCCAACATCACATCGTGAGTCCGGAATCGGTGAACCAATCCAGAGAGTTAAAACAACTTTGTGGCCCTTATCCCTGTCTTCCCCACCCCATCCCTGGGACTCAGAGAAAATGTCATCAGTTAGCTGTGACTGTGTTATGTGGAAGCCACGTCAAATTACAGCCATTAACACATGGGCTGACTCTCACACAAACAAGATAGCCAATCTAGGTATGAGTTAGCAGCTGTTTGATAATATTTGTCCGGCTAATTTTGCTAATTGTGCGTTCATTTGTCATCCGCTAGTGAGTGACAGCAGGCTAACAGTAGGAGGCACCAAAGGTTTGAGAAAAACATATGGGAGAAAAGCTTCACTGGGAGGCATTTCGATGTCTTTGCCTACTTTTTTTTCATCCCCCTGCCAACTGGAAAAAGCCACCATGATTGTGTCAGACTCAGAACAGCCTGGCCTGGTTGGTGGAAACTTGTGTTATTTTAGAGATGTCCATCCCTGCCTGCCTGCTCACTGGTGACCCTTCTGAGGCTCCCTCCTGGGCTTCTCACCCGACGTTCTGGAAGGGTGCACCATCTTCCCACAGGCAACAGTGGCAGGCGGGGGGGCGTGTGTTAATGCAGCAGAGATTCTCAGCGATGTGGGGGGCGCTCCCGTGGGGGCGGAGCTTACAAGCAGCTTAGTGGTAGGAGGGCAGTGCAGGTCTGACGTCCCCCCACCCTGTGGAATCTCCATCCTGACGCGAGCCATGCTTCCCTCCGCAGGCTACATACCGGTGCTCTGTATGACGTGACCATCCACCTCCTTCCACTCTCTGATTGGACTTGGCCGCCCAGCCCGAGTGCCGCCAAACCACAGACTGACAGAAAACAAGGGCTTTGAGACTCACTCCAAACGATGAGCTCCATCCTTCTGCTGCTTCTGGTGGAAATAGAGAGCAAAGGGCTCCGCACTCCTCAAGAGCTGGCCCTGGGGGGTGCAGGGGGTTGAGTTGGACCGTGGCTACTGTGGGGTTGTAGGAACTACAAGTGAGTGGATGGAGTCGGTTGGTGCAAACGGGGAAGGAAAATGGAACAGAGCCCCAAAGAGAGAAGGGGAGCTCCAAGAGAAAGATGGACTCTGAAGGACTAGTGCCTGGTGTCCTACTGCCCATCCCATTCCTGGCCCCAGTTTCCACCAGATGTGGCTGCCTTCAGGTGCCTGTCCTTAGATTGCTGTGAAATTCTCTCCTGCTTTCTGCGTATCTTTATCATAAGTCACCCAATCGCAGCCTTTCCGCTCAAGCCTGCCTGGGGGGACCTATGTTTCTTGCCACCAAATAGCACTGCCTTCAACAAGGGTGCACAGGAACAGCACACAGGGTCCCGGACCTAAACTCCCTCTCCGCAGACCCCTCCTGGGCTGTCAGAAACCTGGGCACCTGCAGGAGCCCGTTCTGTTCCTTCCCTGTTAGCCCCTTGCCTGTCCGCCCTCCACCCCGCTCCTCCTCCTCCTCCTCCTCCTCCTCCTCCTCCTCCTCCTCGCAGAGCTGTTTACAGGTTTGGTACATTTGCTTATTGTTCACTCCCAAGTTCTCAGCCTCCCACTTGACTCTGTCTCCTACTGTGATCCTTTCCCTCACTCCTGCTGAGCGGGGGTTCATTTACATTTCACTCACCAACCTCATTTAGTTAATTTTCTACAGTTAATTCAATGTTCACCGAGTAGCCCTGGATTGCCTTTGCATTCATCACCTTCCCGGGCTCTGAAGGGTTTCAGAGTGGTGGCTTCCCCGCCCAGATCCCCACGCAGGCAGAGGGGCAGGCTGGGAGCAGGAGATCCTGTTGCGGGGTCAGCTCGGTAGCCTCTTCTGGCAGTGGCTGGGAGTCAAGCCCCCCGGGTGGGGAATGCCCTCGGCCCAGGCAGCTTTGCCCACAGAGGAGGCACCCTTCCTGCCTGGTAATAATTCAGTGTGCATCCGACTCTAGGTTTACTGCCTGCTGTGCAAAGCATTTCCTTCACCTTAGCCTAAAATAGCTTAAGCTTCAGGGGGTGCTGCCTACTGCCTATATTATTATAACAGTTGGGAAGTAAAACAATAAAATAAAAATCCTCACAAAATCACAGTGGACAAGGTGTGGAGGTTGGTGAACAGAGACACAGAGCTAAAGGCAGCACAGTCCTCGGTCTCCACCCCCACCCCCTCCCCCAGCCACACCCCATCCCCATCTCTAAGCAGCTAGCTGTGCAAGTGGCCTTTATGTGTGACGACTCTCAGACCACCTGATCAGGCCCCACTGTGAGTAGGTGCTACATGTGACCAGCTTTTTGTTGGAGGCCTTCTCCCAACCACCCTGCAGGCTAGTTAAGGAACACATACAGCAAGTAACAGTAACTGAAATCTCCCTTTCTGCTAAGGAACACAAGTTCTTAAAGCAAACAAACAAACGTGGCACAGAAATTACAAGATTCTCGGTAATCCTTTCTTCACCCCCAAGGCAGTGAAGACTGGAATCTACCCCTGACAATTTTCCTTACACTTCTCGCACCTCAGGACTTACTGGCCAGGAACTGTCTGACCTGGTGTCTTTCATGTTTCATTTGGGCCGCAAGGGCCATACGTAAAGAGGTAGTCACTGTACACGTGGAACCTTCCAGAAACAATTCCAGAAATGCACCTGTAGCTTATATATCTTACAACCCTGGCTCAGTTCGCTGTATCTCTGGGCTGAGATACTGATCGATCCCCTAGCACATCAGGGTGGGAGGATGGGGGCTGGAGGGGACTGGAGCCCCCGACCCACCAGCTCTGCCCCTTGAGTGTGCAAAATGCTGTCAGCAGCAGAATCCAGCTTAGCGAGTGCCGAAGTCCCACCCTCCCTGTGGGCAGGGGGGCAAAGGTACTGAGAAGCACCCCTAGACCCCTCTTTCACCACCCACCTGCCCAAGCCTGAGCCTTGACTGGCTGCTCCAAAGCTCCAATTAATTTCCCCTGCCTGCACCGGTTTTGTTTACCATCTCCTCCTCTGGCCTGATGCATGCACAGGAGGGCTGGTACAGCCCTAAGGAGCCCACTTTAGCAAAGCCGAGCACCCCAGCAAGCTCTCCTCGGTGCTGACACCAGCTTACCAGAGTCTCGTTCTGCGTGTTATCAACAGAGAGGGTCCTCAGGATCCTTCAAGCCATCAGCCAGCCTGCAGGTGCAGTTTGGGAAAGGAGCACTTGGATAAATTGTTCTTCATTAACCGAGACTTCTGAACGTGGGCCAGTCTCCATTAACGTCAGAGAGGAAGGCTGTGCATTGGGCCTGCTGGAACTTGCGTGGGGCACAATCGCTGTTCGGCAGGCATGCTCCACATTTCCCTTAAGAAAGGAATGCTGGTCCTGATTCCAGCAGACCTCTAAAAAGGCACTTTATTAAAGTCTCAGAACCGATTAGACAGGAGTCATGCTGGGTCTGTCGGGCTCGATTTATATCATCTCTGCTTCCCCCCAAAAAGAGCCGAGCCAGGCAGGCAGCCTTCCCTGGAATAGGCAGGGGTCAATTCCAAGGCCACCTTCCCTCCATGATCCACAATGGGCTCCTCCCTCCCACCCATGCCCAGGTCCCCCCTGCAGAGCAGCCCTGCCCCCCACCCTCACCCGGGGTGCAGGAACTCACTCTGAGTTCCACTGTCCAATACAGCAGCCACGTGGTTCATCTGAACTGAGATGTGCTGTAACTATAAAATATATATCCGATTTTGAAGATTTTCTATAAAAAAATGAAATACCGCACTGTTGTTTTTATATGGATTTCATGTTGAAATAATAATATTTTGGAGAGGTGGGATTAAATATAGTATAAAAATTAATTTCACCTGTTTTGTTTTGCTTTTTGAAAAGCTACTGGAAAACTTAAAGTGCACTGGTGGCTTGCATTATTTTCCTACTGGGCGACCCTGGTCTAAAAGCATTTAGACGAGAGAGGTCATTGGAGGCTCTGTGTGAATAGAGGGACAGGGGAAGATCAGTCAGGCTTAGATTCCGGATTTCCCTGCTCAAAACTCTCTAAAGGCTGCACATGATGGCTTCCTTAAGGCCCCAGGCCCCTGACACCCTGCACAGGCTGACCATGGCCGCCTGCCCCACCTCATTCCCCACAGCTCTTTTCCCTCCTTCCGTTCTAGCCACTCTGGAATTTCTCTTCAATACAGCCAGCCATGCCCCCATGCAGCCTTTGCACACACGGATCCCTCTGCCTAGAATGTTCTTCCGTGCCCTAGAATGTACCTCTGCTCTACTCCTTCCTCTCTTTATTCAGTTCTCAACTGGAAAGTCACCTCCTCAAAGACACCACCCCTGATTCGCTCCCCCAGTCTCAATTCGAACCAGTCACCATCCCTTCACCTGCTTCATTTTTTCATCAAAGCTCTTACTACCGTCTGACATGAAATTGCACACTTACTTTCTGTCTCCTCCAGACAAGGAGGCTCTGTCCCTCTTGTCCACCACAGTGCTTGACACATACTAGATACCCAGGGAATGTTTGTTCAGTGAACACACAACAACAACTCCCAAGGCCACTGGGATCAGGCCATTTTTCAGATGCTTCAACTCAGGCTTGGGGAGAGGTTAGTATAGGGCAGAGCTGGGATTGGGTCCACTGACTGCACCAAGCTTAGAAGGGACCTGGAAAGTCACCTGCTCTGAGATCTCATGCCCTGGGAATCTGCCCCAGCCCAGGAGGCTAGGGCCAACTTGTGGGGGGGAGCAGGGGGGTAGAAAATAAGCAAAGACAGCAAGGCCACTCTGATGTGCTCTGGAGAGTTCCTGTGGGAAGTGGCGGCCAGGGTTAAAAGAAGAGAGGGGGTTTGAGGTCCCACATGCTGGCCCACATACATCCTGGCTCCACAGTGGCCTTTGAGAAGGTACTGGGGGCCAAGCGACACAGTCTACCAATAATGAAGGCCCCTCTAGATTCCAGAAACTGACCCCAGAACCTTAGAGCTACAAGAGGTCTGCACCTCATTCCCAAAGAATTACTCTCAAGGAAGCTGGTAGTGTCTGTGTTTGTTTTAATCAACAGCAAACACTTGATTCTTTCAGCTCAACAGCTTCTTCCTTGTAGTCGACGTTTTTTCAGACATGTGTTCCAGCTTTCGCTTTCTGCAGCTGTACTGTGCAAGACTGATTCCTCTTCCGCAGAATAACCCTTCCAAGATAAGAGGTCATGGTGACTTAAAGAGTCGAACTTTCCAGGAAGCACACTGTCCACGGAGCCGCCCTGCAATCTGACCTCAAGGCCACCACTCAGCAAACATTGCTGCTTCACGATGACTCACTCCTGGGGACTGGTTCTCCGAGGCCAGAGCCTCCTCCTTGCTCACCCAGAATAACCCCGGCTTGCCACGGCCAGCCTGACTTCTCTCCTGACTTCCAAACTCAACTATGCATTTCCTCAATTACTTTAGCAACATCTGTCCAAGCACCTGTCTGAGCCAGGCACTGTGTTACACTCTGGGGATAGAATAATGGAGAAGACCCAGCCCCTGGTCTCAAGGAGCTCATGGTCTAGTGAAAAATCTGCAAGTCCACGGAGCATTAAAACAGCATGGTCGAGGCTCTGATGGAGGTACATGCCAAGAGCCTGGTCCACGGGCACAGGGAAGGACCTGGCTTTCCTGGGGGGTGCGGGGAGGCCTTCCTGGAGGAAGAGATGCTAACTCCTCCTCCAAGACCAATTCCCAGTAGCCAATTTCCAGTTGCCTATTGGGACGTCCAGTCTGTACGTTCCACAGATGCTTCTAGTAGAACCCACTATTCAGTCTTCCTTCTTAAGCAAGAGTATTCAAATGATCATCTCGTGTTTTCTTTCTGCCTCAGCCTATGTCACACACACACACACACACACACACAGAGTTACTACTATTTCCTTATCTGCCTCAGCCATGCCCTCTTCTTTCATTTGCTCAAGCAGTTCCTACAGCTTGGTCCTTCTGCCACTCCACTGTCATCAGTGATAGAAGCGTCCTAGCAGGTATCAGCCAGCAAGTGAAAATGGATCCTATTGCTAAAAGACAAGACTCCCCAGCCACAGGCTCTGTAAGGCATATGAGGATCTGGTCCCAACCAGCCATCCCAGTATGGTCCCTAGGAACGCTGGTCTACATACCTCGGGCTCCAGCCAGGCAGGCCTGCTTGCCCTTCTCTAAACCCTCATGCTACACTGACCTCCCGCTCAGTCCTTTCTTCTCAGCCCCACAAACTCCTACTCATCCTTTAGAGCCCACTCCTCTGTCTCACCAGCCTACACTGGGCAGTCAGTTGCTCTTCCCAAGAAAAGAACATTATTTTATTACAGTGGTTCTATTCTGACACCTGACAACTCGTTGGGTGTTTCTCTCAACCTCTAGGCTGAGGTTCTCACAGCCTAAGGGCAGCAGGCATAATTCTTTGATCCCCAGCATGTGGTGTCGAAGCTAGCAGTAACATTAATAACTGATGCTATTATTTATTACTAATGAATACAAACAGAAATAGAAATGAGTAATAATGAAAGGAACCAGCACCATGATGCTAATAGAGCCGGTCGGCGCACCAAGCCTGTGTTAAGCAGTCTGGAAGGAAGACATCATTTAACTTCCTAACATTCTACAAAATCTTATTTCCGCTTTGCACACCAGGCACTGCGGCTCAGAGAGTACCCAGGCCCTTCCCGAGGTCACATATCTTACAGGTGGCCGAGGCGAGATTTGAACCATCTGACCCCTGAACCTGTGTTCTAAACCACTATGCTACCCTTGGACCAGGAAAGGTACTGAATCAATAAACTCACAAGTGCCAGGGATCTGGCCCCTTAGCACCCCTTACCTTCCAAGGACTTTTCGATGACAACTCTTGTGTCGGGGAGGAGGCACAGTACACTGGCAAAGCAAGACTATGCTTTCCCTATCACAGGCTGCGTGGCCGTGGCGGTTACTCACTTCCCTGAACCTTAAGCTCCTCATCTGTAAAATGGGGAAGTGATAGCTCCTAAGCCCAAGGGTCAGTGTGGGGTTACAAGACATGATACATGCAGAGCATTTAGAGCAGGAGAAGAGCACATCATAAATGGTCAATAAATGTAACCTCCTGACATGATTGCTGATGCCCTAGCACTGTAGCTTTAACCAAAGCAAAGAATGCTATCACCCCTGAGTAGATTGTCCCTCTAGGTGACAGCACCGTGGATAAAGCTCTGGGCTGGGGGCTGGCGGCGGCAACAGGGAAGGAGAGTCAGCACGCTGGAAGCGGGGTCTCTCAACACAGTATAGAATAAAGCTTTTCCAGGTCCAGGCAGAAGCAAAACCCACTTGGAGGGGGGCGCCAGTGGATACTGGGAAGTGCAAGCTGAGTTGGGCAGGCAGGGGGTGGGTGGTGAAGGTTGTCAGATATTCACCATGCCCCAGGGCAAGGCAGAGCGTTGGGACCCTGGCGGCTAGCAAAAGGTTTGAAGAACCCCATCTCAGATGTCCATGTCCCCCAAAGTCTGTCACTCCGGGCATCAGGCTAAGAGACCAGACAGAGGCTGAGCCTTGACCTTCATCCTGTGCCGGGGATGCTCTCCCTGTGCCCGTTTAACTTCCTTCTAAAGCTGCACGTGACCTCAGGGTGGGAGTGGCCCCTCCAAGGGAGAAGTCACCAGGCAGGCCTGCAGTAGCCAAGGCTGGGAGGTATGAGGGGAGCCTTGCATAGGGTCTAGGAGAAAGCCAGGCTTACGTGGGGCAGGCCTGAGGAGAAGCCACCGTGCGCCGAGGAGCCAGAAGACAGAGGAGGAGCACAAGAGTCACATGGTGAGCTGAATTCCTGCCTCAGGGCAGGACAAGACCCAAGAGGCCACCGGGCCCTTGCTGTGTGGCTCCAAAAAATGTTCTGACCCTCTCTGGGCCGCATTTCTTCCACTTCAGAATGAGGAAATGACTCTGACATCAATTCTATATCAATCAACATCATTCTCTAAAGCTGTGAGGAGGAGACAGGCCTTAACACGTCCCTCTGAGCCTCTGTTTCTCCATCTGTACGATGGGACTAAAAATGGCTATTACGGTTAATACGCATACAGGACACATAATTAACATACAGTTAATTCTCACCACCCTCCCTCCACCAAGCCTGAGCACGGAGCACTGGCGGGGGGGGGGGGGTGGGAAGGGGTCTCTTGCCTGGCCCTCTCCCTGCCTCAGCGACTCTGGGAGGCTGGGTGGTCCTTGACGCACATCAGCAGGTGACAACCTGGCCGCTGGACCATCCTCTCGACTGGCAAACATGACTTTTCAGCCAGAGCTCATGTTTTGTTTGTGGTTTTGTTTTCATCAGAGTGTAGCATATACTCATGACAGAGAATTTGGAGCAAACCAAAAAAAAAAAAAAAAAAAGATAAGATGAGAAATCATCTGTGACTCGGCAGTCCAAAGACATTTGGACACCTCCTTGCCTTTCTCTTTCCACGCAGGGCACTTTCAGGTTGGTGAGATCACCCTGCCATCCTTCTGGAAACAGGGTTTTCATGCTGATGCTGTGATTGACCTAATCAGCCCCCTCCTCACCATTGTATTATGGTGGTTCTAAATGTCGTCTCTCCTAAATCCAAAAGTCAGAGATACACTTAATTCATAAAGCGGGTTTTTAAATTGCCTTTAGGATTTTTATTTATTTATTTTGTTTAGATGACCAGAAGCGGACTTCTTGGTACAGAACAGATGCTGACATTCACGGCTGGCAAGCCTGTGCCTGCAAGGGCTCCCTCATCCGACTGTGATTTGGGACATCTGAGAATCAAGGATCAGGAATAAAGAGTTTCTTAGGGAACTGGGCCTCAGGCTTGGCCCAAATCCCTAAGGGAAGCATCCGTGAGAGCCTATGCATTTATTTATTTTTTTTCCTTTTCTGGCCTAGTTTGAATAGACCCGCAGGGCAGATGGGTTTCCTGAGCGGCCGGAACTTTAAATATCTGCCTGGGGCTTCCCAGGCTAAATCCTATAAATATTGCCCTTTTTCTGCTATCCTCAGGGTAGGGGAGTTTGGAAGGTTGGCCTAGAAGGGGAGAAAATGCACCCTCCTTGGTGCTGCAGGCACCGAAGTCCAGGAAGCGGGGAGCTGGTGTCCTGACACGCCAGGGCCTGACTGGGTCAGGGGAGAGACTCTGTGCCTTCTTCAGCCAGGGCTTCTCCCCTCTGCCCTCTGCTGGCTCTCCCCATCCCTTCCCTGGGCCCCCACGGCTGCTGCCCCTACTTCCGGGGCCTGGAGACAGCGAGGGCCCTGAAATGTTGCCCAGCTCCCACCAGCTCCCTGCTTCTGGAAAGGGTGTCTTGCTTTCCATGATAATAACAACTGAGATTTAGAGAGCACTCTCACAGCCTTCGGAAGGAAACTTCCCTGGCATCGTCGCTAACTGTCCTCGTGGTCACAGTCTCCCCTATGATGAACCCCATTCTGCCAATGGAGAAATGGAAGATTTGGACACGTCGACTCACAGTTAGCAGAGAGTAGAGGCAGGCTTTGAACCCAGAGAGGATGACGCTTCAGCCCCTAGGCTCAGACTGGCTTACACTCACCGCCCACTGTCAGGGCTCAACAACCATGCACAGCTCAGCTGCACTTAGCATAACCTCTGGGGGCCAGCCCCTCTCTCAGGTCATTCCAGCTGCACACAGGGACCATCCATGCCAGCCCATTGTTGGGTCCTCAGCACTATCTTACTGTCTTTACACAGCACAGGACACAATTTTTGGCCGTGCTCTGTAGGTTCTTTAACTATTACAAGGTTCTTTAACTATTACAAGGACATCTCCTCCCATATGGTAAATACCTCACAAGCAATACAGTCATAACCTGACAAGCTCATTAATCCTCCCAGTAGTCCTGTGCAGTAGAAGGAAAAACCAGAGAGGTCAAGTAACCTTCTCAAGGCTACACAGCCCATTGGTAATCGAATCAGGACTGGAAGCGGTGTCTGTTGGCTCTAGGCCCGGTGATTTGGCTTTTTTTTCAATCTCTTGTTTTTCATATGAGACAGCAGAAGTCCAGACAAGAGGGGATTTAAGGTCACAGGCATGTCAGCTGCTGGGAGGCTGGGACCATATCTAACTCCTCCAGTTCCCTGGCCACCCTTCATTAAGAGCAAACAGAGCATGAATGAATCAAGAGAAGGCACATTCCACCGTGCACATCCTTCTGGAGCTTGGAGAGGACGCGGCTCTGACTGGTCGGATGAACCCTGCAGAGCTAGGAGACCCACTGGGAGCTCCAAGGCTGGATGGAGCCAAAGGGCTGGCGAGTGGGCAGCGGGAGCCAGAACACTGGGGCTTACAGAGGGTCCACCCGCTGCTGCCACAGCAGGGCGGGCTGTGGTCAGCAGTGCTGTCCTCTGGTCCTGGCTCTAGAAACAGGTGAGCTCTGTCCCTGCCACAGCAACCCCCTTCAGAGATGAGCCGCCCACGGGCATCTAGGAGCAGCTGGTCGTGCCCGTCACCACTGGGGACAGCAGGGATCTCCCTGGTCCAAAAGAAGACCAAGGTATCAATCACTTCATCAAGGTGGATCCTGAAGGCTTGATGTCAATAACACCAGGGATGAAGGGGGAAGGGAAAGGAAAGTGCCCCCCCTCCTCAGCTCAGCCCTGGGAGAGAGATGCTGTCCTTGGTGAGTCCCTGCCCAAGGCGTGCCAGACTCCAAGAACCACGAGATCTCCTTCCACTCCACACCCATCCCCTCCTGGTCGGTACGCTGGCTCTTGGAGTGAGGGCATCAGCCTGGTCTCCTTAGTGATCTCCGGGGACATCCCGAACACATCTGGCTTCCCTGTGGGAGCCGGTGGACCAGCCCCTGCCCTCACGTGGCTTCAACAGCAGCTTCCTGAGGGGTCACCCTGAAGCATCTCCGTCATCAGGTGCCCCTTCTCACTGAGCAAGGCTATGTTTCAGGATCGGGACCCCCAAGTCAAGGCCCAAAGTCAGAGGACAGGCCACCTGTGGCTGGAGTCTCTAACAATATCCCCATAGAGATAAGTTCTGTGTTCAGTGTCTTCCTGAATCCGTGGTCACCTTGGACCCAGCCTCTCCTCTGATGCACTGTTTGCCAGCACAACACCAGGCACTGAGGGTGCAAAGATGAGCAATGCACAGCCTCCACCCTTCCTTCTCCTCCCTCCCTCCCCCGAATGCCCTCCCCCTTCCTTCCTTCCAACAGACATGAAACTGAACACAACAACGCACCGTGGCAGGTGCAGTGCCAGGGATAAACCAGTGCACAAGAATACAGTTCCTGCCTCCACAGAGCTTAGAGTCTCGTGGGGGATAAAGTTATCCCCCAAATGATCACAATACAAAAATCACTGCAAATCGGGCCAGGACTGTGAAGGCAAGGTCCGGGACAGTTTAAAGAAACACAACAGGGGGCCCGATCCAGGCTGGGGCGTCAAGAAAAGTTTGCCGTCTGACCTGAGAACCACATGACGACAAGGCCGGGGTGGAGAACGCATGGCAGGGCATGTGTGAAGGCCCACAAGCCTCCTTCCTAGAGAAACAGAAAGTCAGTGCAGCTAGAGTCCAGAGGAGGTGGGAGGGCGTGGGCAGTGAGGTTGGAGCGAGACGGGAGGGGAAGATCTCAGAGGGCACTGACGGCCAGGTTGCGGTGTTTGGGTTTTATTCTAAGTGCAAGGAAGAGCTGTTGAAGCTTCCAGCCGGGGCGCCGGGACGCATGAGATGAACAGTGCAGTGAGATCTCCCTGGGTGGGTGTGCACGGAGTGGGGGCACGTGGGAAGGACTGATGGAGGAAGCCAAGTGCAGGAATCCAGGTGAGCCCAATTATGGTGGGAGCCCCCCACCCCCCGTCCAGGCAAGAGAAGACATTCTTTCTAGCTCATTCCCCTACCAGACTCTCTTGGAAGAAAAGCAAGTCCCAAGGAGCCCTACAGGATAAACCCAGAGCAGTGGCCCAGAGGGCAGAGGCACCCAAGACAGGCTGTCCCCATACACACCAGGGGCTGGAAGAGAATCCCACACTATCTACAGCAGCCCCCCAGAGCTCGGCGGATCATCCTGCATGGGACCCCAAGAGAAAGGTCAGTCGCAGCCTCCTGAGCTCTCAGCCTCCTGTATCCCACAGACTTAGAGATGCGGCTCCATCCATGGGAGGGCACATGGGGGGGAGTTGGGGGTCCCTGGCCCAGCATCCTCGCCACAAACGCACAAAGCACACACCAACGCACAAAGCAGTGGTTGTTTCTGCCCGTGCAGTTCAGAGTGGAGAAAAGGAGCAGACGGTACAGGAGGAGGCAGGAAGGGGTCCCGCAGGGGAGCAGCCTCCGGGCTTCTCCCTGGGGAGGAAGAGAGAGGCTCTCTGCCAGCCATAGCCTGAGACTTCCTGGAGATCCGAATGCATCTGTGCCGGGACAGCCCAGCTGTCACCCTGAAGATGCCACCTTAAGCCAGAGAAAGGCTGTTCTCTCGCTGTCCCTATGGCCACAGGGCTACTCGGGCTGCAAACAGGGGTATGGCCAGGGAAACACAGAGACAACGTTCCCATGGGGCATCGCCAGGGATGCCCAGGAACAAACAAAGGAGGCTTTCCTTTGGGGTGGCGGGAGGGGAGAGATTGAAGAAGCCTGCATGAAGACACCAGAGCTGGACCAAGTTTTCAAAACTGGATGGGAGGTCCCCCATGGGGCAGGGGTGGGGGGGAAGCTCGAAAGTATCAAGGATGGGAGGAGCAGCCTGAGTGCAGGAGGGAAGTGCACAGAGCAGGGGGAACCATGTGGCTGCAAGGCCCCCCCGGCGGGGGCAGGGGGTCCCTGAAGGGCGGGGAAACCAAAAGTTGTGAACCCAGCTTGGCAGGTGTGATCTTGCAGCAGCAACATTGATGCTTAAGTCCCGCTCGTTGGGAAGGAGGAGCTCAACTCTTCCCAATCGAGCCGAGACCTGCCGTCCATCTTACAGTGTCTCAGAACCTTTGGAAGTCACCTAAGGGTGGAGAGCCCCTTTCAGGGGTGAGGACACAGAGGCCCGGAGAAGCGCAGGGATTTGCTCAAGGTCACGCGGCAGCCGGGGGAAGAGCCAGGACAGGGGCGCAGCTCTTGTGCCTCCCAGCTCCTTTCCTGCTTTACAGAGGCTGTCGTTTTTCTGCCTGGGCGAGGAGGGTGTGTGCAGGAGGCAGGAATTGCATGCGAGACAAAGCCACGGATGAGTGAGTGGCCGGTCATCTCTCAGTGACAATCACTATGGAAACAAATGGCAGAGACAGATTGGGGCCCTGAAGTCAGGGGTCAAGCTTTTTTTATTCCCGACTGCACATTTTGCCAGAGGAAGATGGTGTGTGTTGCTAAGACGTAATTCAAGTCGGACAGCTCGGGAGGCAGGGACTATTCTTTGCCTCATTAGCAGACCGATGGATGCCAGCTGCCGCCCCAGTTTTAGAAACCGTGCCCTGTGTCAGAGGGCTAACCTCACAGCACCGTGGAGGTCCTCACCCTTGCTGCTTCCAGACCCGCACTCTCCCCAGTAATGAGTGGACGCTGCCATTCCAGAAGTGTCTCTCTCTCTCCTCCCAAAGCCTCAGCATGCCAACTTTGCAAGGCCTCTTAGAGGCTGTGAGTTTCAACCTTTTCAACCCTTCAAACAAAATCTGATTTAATTCTTGCACGACTCCGAGGTGGGTAGATCACCCTATTTCATTCATGGGAAAACGAAGGGGGCTGGCCTAAGGTTACACGAATGAGGGAAGGACAAAGGGAGTCCCAAAGCCAGAGCTTCTGAACTCCAGAGCACGCTTTGATTCCTTTATCCCCAATGTAGTAAAAAGAAAAGGTATTGAGGGGCGCCTGGTTGGCTCAGTCGGGTAAGCATCCAACTTCAACTCAGGTCATGATCTCGTAGTTTGTGGGTTCGAGCCCCACATCGGGCTCTGTGCTGACAGCTCAGAGCCTGGAGCCTGCCTCAGATTCTGTGTGTCTCTCTCTCTGCCCCTACCCTACTTGTGTACTCTCTGTCTCTCAAAAATAAAGAAGCATTAAAAAAAAATTAATTCTGTGTCTCTCTGCCCCTTCCCTGCTCATGTTCTGTCTCTTTCTCTCTCTCAAAAGTAAATAAACATTAAAAAAATTTTTACAAGGTGGGGGGGGGGTGGCGCCTGGGTAGCTCAGTCGGTTGAGCATCCAACTCCAGCTCAGGTCATGATCTCATGGTTCCTGAGTTCAAGCCCCACATTGGGCTCTGTGCTGACAGCTCGGAGCCTGGAGCCTGCTTTGGATTCTATGTCTCTGTCTCTCTCTGCCCCTTTCCTGCTCATGCTCTGTCTCTGTCTCTGTCTCTCTGTCTCTCTCAAAAGTAAATAAACATTTTAAAAAATTAGAAAAAAAATTTTTAAAGAAAAAGTATCAGTCTGCACCCCCATGTCCCAAAGAGCAGAATAAAATCTCAAGGAGGAGGGTAGCACTGCAATGTAGAAAGTCCAGAATGAGTGTTCATCTCTGAATATTCCACCCATCACGTTTCAGGATGGAACATCATGGAGGAGAAGATGGAGGAAATTAACACAGATCAGGGGCAGGCTACATTTGCGTAGCACTTTACAGTTTGCAAAATGCTTTCTTAGCCCTCCCGTTATTTCATCCTCAGACGACCTTGCCCAGTGAGAGAACGTGACGATGTGACTGCCCAGTTTGCAGACCAGGTTACAGACCCCAGGGGACCCGGATTCAAATCTAAACCATCTGACACCAACTCCTGTGATTTTTTTTCCATGAATATTGCTTTTCTTTTGCCTGTATGTGAATGAACGGGAAGCGAAGGGGGGAAAGCCGACCTTCATTGAACAACAGTAGTAGAAGAATACATGGAGAAAATAATCACAGCCGTCACCATTCATCAAGCATTCATCATGCAGACCAGTCCCGTGCTAAACACACCGCACACACTTTCTCACTCCCTTCCCACCCCAGCTCGGGGAGGCGGGTGTTCTGAGCCCATTTTACTGGTGGGGAAACCGAGGTTCGGGAAGTAAGGTCCTTGTGGTTGTTTCCTCTGCTTCACTCTCAGGGAGTCTTGTTTCCTGGTAACGGAGTTATTTTTAACCGTAAGGTGCTCATTTCCTTAGAATTTTATGTGTGGGAACTGTATGCATCCGGGAACAAAGGTGGGTTCTAGATAAGATGTGTGTTCGCTTCTGACACTCCAGTTACTCTAAATGAAATTCTCGTCTTGAGGTTTTCAGGGCACCGAGTGGTATAAATCCGGTCTGACAACCTATATAAGAACGTGCCCATAGTTCTAAATTTTCAGCCACAATTTATTGACCCCTTCACCCAGGGCCTGTGTTTAAGATAGTTTATTTCCCTTGCATTTCCCTTGGGGTGTGGGAGGGTGCTAATATCTGCTTCATCCTTACCTGGTGGTGGGGCCCTTTGGGAGCTGAGCTTTTCGGTGGGGGAGAAATGTCTACTGGGGCCACCCAGCCTTGGGCTCAGCATGGCGACAGTCCCAACAGTTGGGGAACATAAGTGCATTTGGTCAGCAAGAACTCCCATGTCCAAATCTCATGAGAGTCAACGAGAAGGTTGACGACGAGGGGCACACTGAAAGACCCCTTTTTGCAGGGAGGGCATGGGTTCTCAGAGGGAGGCAGACAGAGAACAGTGGAGGGGAGTGGATAAAGGAGGCAAGACCATAGCGATGAGGGTAGGGAGCTGGATGGGAGTGGAGAGCTCACAGGGGAGAGGAAGGAACACCATGAGAGAGCACCACGATCAGGTGTTGACCGCAAGCACCCCTTCTCTCTGAGTCACATTTGCTTTGTGTGCCAGATGGGAACGTTTCTGCGCTGCCTGCTCCTCAGGGGTGCCCTGGGGGGATGTCCTGTGGGTGAGATGGGCCAATAGTGGTGAAAGTCCTTTGCGTGCTGGAGAGCGCTATGCAGACCCAAAGCTACAGTGGTCATGGTTACCCCTGTCCCCCGGGACCATAACCCATCCCTCAAGGGCTGAATGATGAAGGCAAGTCTGGGGATGGTCTCTCCACCCATAAAACGGACCCCTGGTGGCCATCCCTTCTTCTGCTCTTGCCCCGTCATCCCAGAAACTCTCCTGAAGCTAACGTTTGGGTCTCCCAACAGAACTGGACCATCGTCAGTCAAGGGTGGCTGAGGACCCATTTGCACCTCTGTGCCGATCCCCAAAGGCCCAGCAGATCCCTACTCTTGGAAGTATGACCGTGTGTGGTCGCTGCCTCCTGAGACCGGGTAACTCTGCGGACTCTAGAGGCAGAAGCTTGGCTTCAAAGATCCAGTAGGCCGCATATCCACCACGAGGCCTTGATCTCAAGTCACTTAATCTCCCTGAGCCTCAGTTCCCCCCTCTGGGAAAGGAGCCCTGTGATGTCTACCTCACAGGATTGGTGGAAGGATGAAATGGGTAACAGGTTCACAGCCTCAGAGCACAGCACCTGCGTGAGGGCTTACCAGTTCCCTGGGGGTCTCAAGACCAGCGAGCCCACTGGCATGGGAAGCCTGGGGCGGTGAGCCAGGAGGGCTGTTGACCTAGGCCAGCCAGAGGCCCCCAGGGAGCCACAACTGTTTTGGTGGAAGACAAACTCAGAGCCGGCAAAGCACTCTTCAAGGATAAATGCAAAGGGCGACAGGAAATGAACACGGAGAAGGGGCAGTGACGATCCTAACCAAGGAGGCCCTATCCAGAAGGATCGAAGACCATGAGAGCAGTGGGAAACGAAGATGGCAGGTGCCGTCCTGGCCTTGAGCTTCAATGTCAGGCCACGTGTGGCCAGCCCAAGCCCCGTAGCCTCAACTATTCCTGAGAAGTTTCTCCAGGTCTGTTTAGGTCTCCAAGGGGTTTGCAGCAAGAAGCGACCTGACCTGAGTCAGCCCCCCACGGAAAGCAAATCCACCAGCCTCCCCGTGACTTGCTCGCTTTGAGTCTGCCGGAGCAGCAAGCAGCACAGGGGAGCGCAGAAGCAAGCGTGAGAAGTGGAATTCATGCCCACCGGCTACGCATCTCAAAGTGGACACGGCAATGCGATTAGAGCATAAAGATCCATAATTAGATTCTGACAAGGAAACCCCCCTCCTGGCGCTCAGGGGCATCCCCAGCAGCACAGATGACAGCGGAAGATCATCAGACCTTAGCATACGATGCGCCACTGGGCATGTGGATCATTACCGTGATTAAGGTGCTATGGTAAGCAGTGAGTGGGAGGAAGGGGCCAGATCCTATCACGGGTCCCCTTGGTCTCTGTGTGTCACAGCCAGGGTGGCTATTCCAGCCCGGTTACATGCCACCTCTTCCTGAGACACAGCCAAACGGCTGTCGGTCTTGTGAGAATCCTTCCCCTGCCTCCTGGCCATGGGGGTGACGTGACGGGACAGGGGAGCCCGAGGCTGGAGGGATGGCACAGGTTATCAGAAGTTCAAGGTGCTCCCTGCCATGGCAGAAGTACCAGTATTTCTTTGAACGCTAAAAGGAGGTGGAAACTGATTAGGCTGATCTTTCATCAGACCTCTTCGGAACAGTATAGACCCTTTACTTTTTTTTGAAGTTATTAAATTAAATTAAATTTTCCTTAAATACAGTATCTTTTTTCCACCCTCACCTACTCGTGGCAGGGAAGAGGAAACCCCATCCCTTCCATTCAGGGGATTCCATGATTAAAGCCTGGGATGGTGAGGATGAAGTATAAACATACTATTTACAAAGGGGAAGAAGGTATCTGTTGCTACCTTAACCTTCAGAAACCCCCATCCCGAGGCCCCTTTCTCTCCTTTATAAAAAGCCCCTTGGAATTCATCTGAGTATAGAGCAGTCCCTTAGTCTGGAGGGGTACTCCAACCCCAAAACGGAGTAGGAAGCTCTGAGATAAGCTGAGCAAGACCGTGAATGGGTACTACCTCAGATCTTAGCGGGGGGGGGGGGGGGGGAAGGCATTTGCCTCCCATTACTGTGTAGTCACAGGCCTACTGGCCAAGCCCTGATTTCCATCGGCCCCATGTAAACACTGACTTTCTTTTTTCTATGTCCCCGCTCTTCCTGACTTCCTACAGAGCCTCCCTCCCTTCCACTGGAGGCATTTGGTTCCTTGCTGGTTCCTTGATGGCTCCTTCCTCCCCTTCTCACCTTCCTGTGGAAGGAGTGAAGAGGGGAGGGAGGTTAGAGGTGGGGCACACTCTTTATAAGCTTGGTCATCAAGACAATGTTCCTTCACTCATTCACTCCTTCACTTCACAATCAAGGAGTGTCCACGATGGGCCAGGCGCAGGGAAAAGTGAAAAAGACATGTATGCCACCCTCGAGGAACTCAGAGTCTAGTGGGGTCACCCCTCCCGCAAGGGGAGGGGGTGGGAGAGGAGAGATGGAGGGGCTCTCCCATCCTGGGGGTCTGAACTGAGACTTCCACGTGGGGCCTTTGGGAAGGCTGAGCCAGGGAACCAAGTACATCGGTGCAGCTGGCAGAGACGGGCCGACACCTAGGACAGGGTGGCAGGGCCAGGGCCAGGGGAGCAGACATGACCATGGGAGCTAAGATTGGAGGGAGCACGGGAGGACAAAGGGCAGAAGTGCCACAGTAGGACTTGAGTTCCCTCTCCGCCCCCATCACTAGGTCCAGGGACTTGCTTTCCCCTGCGCCTGGGCCTGAGATCACGGTACCAAGTTCTGACTTCCAGAAAGGGAGACGCAGAACTGGCAGTTTCATACATCTGATGGGACATGAAATATGAGAGGACATGTAATCTGATGTGAAGATTGGAAAGCAATTCACAGTTGTATCTGCCCTACGGTGGTGTAAACATCACATATTTGTATTAATCAAGATGGAAAGGAAAGAAAGCTATGAGCACCATGTCATGGGGAGACTTATCATGGCCACTTCCCCTCTGGAGCGACAGCAGATATGTGACACAGACACATGGCCACTTCCCCCCTGGAGTGACAGCAGCATGTCTGTGGAGGCACAGGCAGATTCGCCAGGAAAAGGGCCCTGCTCCTTCGGTCTTTTATTCTGACTGCCACTCTGAGATGGCCTCTACTGAGTCCTTCGAAGATCTAACATCAACAATGAACTAACTTACAGTGGACTAAATGTTCTAAGACGGCTTGTGGGCAAAGTGTTGGGGGACATGGGAGAGGAATCAAAGAGGGTGTAAGGGAAATCTCCATCGAAGTGGCTGTATCTGAGCTGGGTTTTGAAGGATGAATAGGAGTCCGTGAAACAAAGAAACAGAGAAGGGTTACTCACGCAGAGAGACATTCATATGCAAAAGTCACGTGAATGAACGTGCATGAAAGACTGGGGATGGCTGGCAGTCCACAGCCCAGGATCCACTGAAGATGGGGATGGATGAATTTTCTATCTCTCCTTCAAAGAGATGAATTTTGAAAACATTTACAGGGTCTCCCACACAATGATAAGCTGCCGCTGAGAATTTTAGGTTCTAGTCAAAGGGGGCCATCAAAAGCACTGATATTTTTCCTTATGTGTTTGGATGGAGTTAAGTCACATGCTATCAGTTTTTAACCACTCTTAAGTATTTTCAGATTCCCATTGCTTTAAATATGAATTAAGATTATAACTAACATTTACTGGGCCCTGCCACGTGCTGGGTACTTGAGATGCTGTGTCCCCTTTCACTTTCTTAACCCTAAGTGATAAGTACTATTATCATTTCCATTTTGCAGCCCAGGACATGCAGGGTGAAAGCGCTGAGGTCCCTTGCCCCAAACTCTCAGTCTGTAAGTGGCAGGACTGGGACTGGAACCTGGGTCCATCTGACTCCAAAACGCATGCCTCTCCCACTGCACGATGCTGGCTGGGGACTGCGGGCTGAGCTCTGCAGGGCCACAGGGACATTCCTATATAGAGGGAAGAACAGAGGTGGCAGGTAACCTTTAACTGGATCTCGACCTCTGCTGTCTCCAGGTCACTGTACTTCAGTCTGGAAAGATCACTCACCTGGGGAAACAGATTCAACCCTCCGAGAGTCCCCGCTCAGAACTACAGAGCTCCAGAGAATCAGACTGGAGTGTGGGAAGGGAGACCCCATACAGAGCCTCATCTTGTGGCTGAAGCCTTTGGAGACGGCATGTGGCCGAGCCCTCTGTGGCACTGGCCAGAAATCACACGGCCGTGGCTCAGAGAGTTAAAAGACGCTACAGGTCACCTGATCCTCAGGATGGAAGGCTTCTGCCCTGTGATGCTCACCCCCACCAGGATCACAGACTCACACATCCAGTGCCAGCTGGCCTCTGACAGCATGCGGCTGTGGCCTCAAGTACGCAGTCTGTGCCTCGGAGAGGGCAGCAGGGCAGGCCCGGGCTTTGGAAAACCTGGAGTCCAAGGCCTGCCCCGGCTCTCCTGTTTATTAGCTGTGCACTTGGGCCAGTGACTTTTCCCCCTGGATGCTCAGTCTGGATGTCGGAAAGGAGGGACTGAGGGTGGTGATGGGTACTGGGGAGGGCACCTTTTGGGATGAGCACTGGGTGTTGTATGCAAACCAATTTGACAATAAACCTCATATATTGAAAAATAAAAAAAAAAAAGGAAAGGAGGGACTGACTGTTAATGCCTAAGTCACCCGGCGATGGGGAGGATTAGACAAAGCAATGGAAGGGAGATGATGCAAAGTGTGTAACACGCGCACGCACACACACACACACACACACACACGCAGTAAGGTAAAGGATCGGGAGGAAGAAGATGATGCTTCACTGCAGAGGTCCACGAACTTCCACAAAGGGCCCTAAAAGTTTTAGGTCCACTAAAGCGTGTCAGGTGCCACTACTCACTCTGCCACCACAGCCTGAAGCAACCACACAGATGTAAACCAATGAGTGTGGCCATGTTCCAACGTGTCTTTCTTCAAGGACACTTCAATTTGAATTTCATATCATTTTCACGTGTCACAAAATCTTCTCCCTCTTCTGATTTTTTTTCCAACTATTTAGAGATGTAAAAGACCATTCTTAGCTAGAGAGCCGTGTGCAAAGACCGGCGGTGGGCCAAGTTTGGCCTGCAGGCCATGTTTGATTACCCCTGCCTGGTGAGTGAGTCTCCCTCAGCATTACAGGCATGTGCATGATAACACGGACATTCACGGGCCACCTCTTCTGGGAGAGTCTCCTTGTCCCCTTTCCGGCCCTGGCCTTCAGCGGACTCCTGTGGACAGTGCAGATGTCATAATGCCCTGTGGCTGTGTGCTGGCCAGAGTCCAGAAGCTTGTCCAGGGCCAGACCCCAGCTTGTCCATCTCGTATCAACGGAGCCTGGCACGGTGCTGGACACAGAGGCCACTCACTCAGTGCTTCTGCTATGAACGGCTGTACTTTTGTAAACACTATCCACCCTTCCTGCACTGCCTCAAGGGGCCTATGACCTCCTATTCTCTTCCAAAGAACCCAACGGATTCATGAGGTTATTGAAAAATACGTGGTCGACGTTCACAAATCATGCATTATCTCTTCCTTTGGATTCCTTGGGCCTGCTCTCCAGCCCTACCTGACATACAAGAAAAGTTGTAGGCAGACAGGAGCCTCAGTTTCCTCGTCTATAAACAAGGGATCACGAACGGTACCAACGCCAGCTAGTTGTTGTGTGAATTGAGAGGCAGTCACATAAAGTACCAAGCACAGTGCCTGGCACCTAGTAAAAGCTCAGCGAGGATTAGTTCTTATTTTATTATCCTCCAAGATAGAAATTGCTGCCCACATTTCCCACCAAGAAACAAAGGCTCAGAGAGGCTAGGAATGCACTTCAACATCAAAGAACCTCTACATCTGAACCCTGGCGTGGTCGACCCCAGGCCCCACTCTGCAGTCAAGTGGCTGAATCTCAACTCAGGCCAGGACTGACTCTACCTACTGCGAGTGGCCTGGGTCTCGGAGACTTAAGGCCACCAGGGGCACGGGCTCTAGGAGAATGAAAGCCAGTGAGTGAGCAGCTCCCCCAGACAGCATCCGAGGGAGACTCCTCAGGGCCATCTTCCTTAATCAGATGCTCATGCTCCATTTACCCCTTCCCAGAAACTGCAATTTCCCTCTGGGTCCAAATACCTCTGCAGGTGTATTAGACCAGGTAGGGCCTCCTGCTGCCAGTCCGAGCTGGGGGCTGCTGGGAAACTCAGTGCCTCCTCCAGCTGAAAAGGACCTAGAGGGGACCACCCCCCCTCGCCTGTACACAAAAAGAAGCAAAGCCAAAATGAAATCAGATTGTCATCAATGCAGACCACGTTCTCCCCGCCAATATCGAGACGAAGTCTATTCTGCTGCCTGTCACTTGAAAAGTAATAAAGTAATACCGAAGGAAGTTATAAAAAACCACAGCAAATACCCCTCCAGAATACGGAAGGGAAAGTGTGGGGGGAGCTGGGATGGCCGCAACAGGCAGGGACCTGGAGTCCCGGCCCCAAAGCCAGCAGGTCCTTAGACATCGCCTGGACCGTAACTTCCTACACCCCTGCTGTCCCCACGGAAGGCTGAAGCCCACACTGGGGAAGGGACAGACACGGTAGGTTAGGAAAGGAGTCCTGATGAGCCCCTAGGGCCAGCGCTTTCTGGGGGGTCTACAAGGCCTGGAGTATACGGGGGTCTACAAGGCCTGGGTGTAGGATGTCCACCCCTCAGCCCTCCGTGATTTCCTCTTGGGAAGAAGAAAGTGCTGACGTGCCGACACCAGCCTCCCGGCTGCTTGGCAATTACATCCCCTATTATAAAGCCGTCAGTTAACCAATTGATCTTCCGAGGTATGATTTAGTCTCCCATTTGTCCAGCCCTGATCGATTCATTGGGATCAACAAGTTTGGAGTCAGAAAACCTAATTGTGAATCCTGGCTCTGTCTTCTTATTAGTCAAGTGGCATAAGTTTCTTCTTCTCTCGGAGCATCCATTTTCTCCGGTGTAAAAAGAGAAGGGCCATAACCTTGCCTATCTGGCAAGGTTATTAATCTAATAATCATAATAATCACAATCATAGATCCCACTTCTTGAATGCATGCTGTGTGTCAGGCACCATGATAAGTGATTTATATACACAACCTCTTCTTCACACTGGTTCTGGGAAGTGGGTCCTATTATCATTCCCATTGTATTGATGAGGAAACTGAGGCTCCGGGGCTAAGCATCTTGATGAAGATCACGCGGCAAGTCAGAGATGGAGTTGAGATTCCAAAGCAGGCTTCTCGGACTACAAAGCCTGTGCTGAACCAGAAGCTATTCCTTCCGTGCTCGATGTTAGTATGGCCCCCACTCCTCTGTCCTTGGTGACAAGTCTCTTGCTCCAGCCTCAGGGAGAGAGCAGGGCCCTTGGGTGCTGTAGACCCTCCACTTTCTTTCCAAACAAACCTCTATTGTATTCAGTATCCCCCTCACTATGATTCAGGGGAGGACAGCGCCGGTTGTGATCAATTTGTGGAATCTCATCAAACTGTACACGTGCGAAGTGCACTTCGGCAAGTGTATCATATTTCAATTTAAAATGTTTAAAAAAGAGAGACCCGAGAATCGTGATGTCTTCAAATTGCTTTCCACTGGAAGACAGATCAAGAGACAGCGAAGGAAGTAAACATGGCAAATGGTTAAGAACTCGTGAATCTAGGTGAAGGGAAGACAGGCATTCATTGTGCTATTCTTTCAAATTTTCTGTGGCTTTAAATTTATCATACCCAAAGGGCAGAGAAGGGACACAGGAAGAACTATATCGATCCCTGCCCCCGGTGATGTGCTGTGTGACCTTAGCCTCAGTGTCCTCATCTGTACAATGGGCACTAGGAATATTAATAGCACCTCTTCCTAGGGTGTCTGCAAACAGGAAAGGGGAGCATATACATAAATCACTGGTCATGATGCCTCTTTACAGTAGCTCTGAAGAAAGCAGAGGAGCAAAATTATGGAAGGTGTCTCGGTCCTTGATGAGATTACTGAGTCCCTGAACTAACTAGTCCTGAAACAGCCCCTCCTACAGGCTTTTGGTCACATAAGACTTAATCCTTCATAAGCCATTAAAATTTGGGCTTTTATTACTAATAAAATTACACTCCCGCTCCTAAGGAAGCAATCTGAAACTCAGAAAAACATACCCTCATAATAGGAAACACAGAAAAACATCCCAATTACACAGAGATAGAGTTAAATTACATCTGTAGGGGAGAATACTATGTGGCCATCAAAACTGATGTCAGAAAATTGTTTCATAGCATTGAAATATGCCATTAACCTACTGATACCCGAGACCAAAAATGCAAATATGAAAGGTTGGAAAAAATATAGCCAAATCTTAGGCTACATTTAGGTATTTAATTAAACGCTTCAATATTTTCTGTATTTAAAATGACTATTACATATTATTTGCATAATAATTTAAACAGTAGTTTCTAAATTGTATTTCTGACACATACAAATATTGGAAACAACACTACATATGTGTATGAGATCCCCCCTACAAAATGCATGAAAAACTGGAAGAAAATGTAACATAAGAGTCATTATCACTGACTTGTGACATTAAGGGTGACTTTTTTCTACCTTTTTATAATATATACATACGTTACAAATTTTGTACAATGAGCACATGTCGCTTTATAATTTGAAATGATAAATCCAATCCTCAAAAATAGCAATTGGTAATTTTTAGGTCCGATATCATTGCCTTCAGATTCTATGCCCACACATTCAATCAATTCAATAGATTGTCATTGAGTGCTTCATATGTACCTAATGCGGTATAATAATAATAATTATGAGTCCCTTTATTAGACACCGTGATCATAACTTCATATACATTATCTGTAATCCTTTCAATAGCCCTCTAAAGTACTAAGGGAGCTGAATCAAATTTGTGTAAGGTCACGGCTTACCAGTGATAGATTCAGGACTCAAACCTCAGTCTATTGTATTTACCTATCTGATCACCCTCCTCCAACTGTAGTGAAGGAAATATAAATCCTGCAATATATAAACCCTGTTAAAAAATCAAAAATCCCAAGGAAGCTTAGAGAAGGAAGAAACAGCATCAGGCTGGCGAGACCCAGGAAATTTCAAAAAGGAAGTGGTGAGGTGTGGAGCCATCGAGTGGGGTGGAAACCAGTTTAGGGACAGAGGGAACACTGTGGACCGTGGCCTGGATGTGAAGGATGTTGTCCATTTCCAGGAACTGCCAATGCAGCCCAGGTTGGCTGGGGTGAAAGGGTGGGTTAGGAGGAAGGAGCAAAAATGGAGACCACAGACTGCAGCATGCCCTGACTGCCAACCTTTGGGATTTAAATTTCATTCACGGGGCAAGGGGAACCATGGAACATTCTTTAGTCTACAGGGAGTGGGGATGACTTTAGGAGTGGTATGCTTTGCTGAGAGTATCCAGGCGGGATCATGAGGGCGAATTACAAGAGAACCCAAGAGGGGCGCCTGGGTGGCTCAGTCAGTTAGGTGTCCGACTTCGGCTCAGATCTCATGGTTTATGGGTTCAAGCTCCGCGTCACACTCTGTGCTGACAGCTCGGAACCTGGAGCCTGCTTCTGATTCTGGAGTTTCCCTCTCTCTCTCTCTGCCCTTCCCCTGCTTGCACTCTCTGCCTCTCTCTCTCTCAAAAATCAATAAACATTAAAAAAAATTGAAGAAGGGAACCCAAGAAGCAGGAGGTTGAGGACATTGGAGAGGCACTTGAGCTAAGCCTGTCCACGGACATTACCTGATCTTGGGGAAATGGACATATAAAGGTTTAAAAGAATCATCCGAAGTCCCAGCACCAGGAAAGAACCGAGGGAGGTTGAATCTCCAGTCCACCTGTCCCCATTGCCCACCTGCCTCTGTGGAAATGGTGGCCCACGAAAGGTGGCTCATGCCTCTTCTGTGACCCTGAAATGGGGTACAGAGCGGGGGAGAAGGCTTGTGCTCCAGTGTCCCCAATCCGGCCACCGGTGTGTGCAGGACCCGTGGGGCCTCCCCTTTCCTGCCCGCTGCTCCACGGTAACCTCTATGCCTAAAGCTGGGAGCACACTCTCACTCTCACCCAGGGGCATCCCAGGAGGCCTACCTCCGAGCAGTGAGCAGAGCTCCAAGGAGCAGAAATGTCTCTGTTAGAGCAAAACATCATTAAGATGAGAAGAGGCAACATCTCTCCCGCCCACACAGTGCCAGTGGAGCTGTAAAATGTGCTGCCAAATTAAATGTGGGGAAGAGCTTCGCCAGCTCTGGCTGCTCATCCCCAAGGACAAGGGCAGCCTGATTCCCTCTGACTTCCCACCCCCGGCTCTGCCGTGAAGCTGTGAGTGTTTTGTCTGAGTCTATTTGAGATGGCTTATGCAACAGAACCTCATCTCTAAGAAGAGACGCTTTGCTTTCTTTCATACAACGTTCTCATTGTCAGGGAAGTTTCCCTGACATGAAGCCTAGTTTTGCCTTCCTCGCTTATACGAAGAACCTTGAAGGCTCCAAAGGGATACACGCTTCAAGAAGATGTTCAAAGCCCCAAATAGACTGAATCTTTATTCTGCAGGGAAGTATTTATTGAGCACTGCCTCACTACTTTGTACCTGAATGTCGGCTCAACGTGCACAGTCCTTCCACACGCTCCATTACCCCGATTTTCCTCCACCCATCAGAGGTGGGGAGGTCAGGGGGAGTATTCTCCCATTTGACAGAGGAGGAAACGGGAGGCTCAGTGATTGCGGCGACTTGACTAGTAAGTCCCATTGAAATGAACCAGTGGGTCTGGGTCCACTGACTCCAAATTCTGTCTGTTCAATACCACCCTCTGGCCAGCGCTGCTCTAGGCGCAGTGGGAAGCATGGCCAATAAAAACGCACAGTTTTAAGTTATTGTCTCTTAGTTTCAAACCTGCCCTTCTCCGTGTTACCTTCTCTTGCGGGGGGGCGGGGGGGGGGGGGCTACAAAGCCACTTTGCCTCCGCACCTGGGTCCTGGTGAGGGTCTGCCAGCAGGGGGCGCTAGAGGAGGGTGGGCAAAAGGCGGGAGGACACAGGACCTCTTACCCCTGCTTCCAAGTGGCTTCCTCCTGCTTACTTGGATTCCTGCAAGCATCACCTCAGCAGTGCTTCCCAATCCTGGCACACGGGGCTTCTTCCTAAAAGCAGCAGCTGAACCCAGGGTGCGGGGTTTCCAATACTTGGAGACCCAGAAGCATGCACCTCTCTCCCAAGACAGCACCCGCCTGCAGGCACACCTTTCTTAGTGGTCTGGGTCCAGCACCGCCCACCCCCATCTTCCCCCTCCCCCGGGCGGTGTGTGCACTTAGAGACTCAACTACTGGCCAGGCAGCCCCTCCCCCCACCCCAGAGGGCGGAGCTCCAGCCTCAAAGGCCCCTCCCCGCAAGTGTCTACATTTTAGTAATTGGCAATTGTTTCCTTCAGCTGGAGGGCCATTGGCTGCTTCCTGTAGCGGCTTACTACGCTACACCTTAGTGTTCACTTTTCCTCTTTCACTTAGCTGGTTAACAAATTTATTATCTAGTCAAAATGTCTTATAGTAAGTTCTTTCCCTTCCAATGACAGGTGTAGCTCCCATCTCCCGAGTGGACACTGACCCACAGACCACCGTTGAGGGCCTGTTGATAGGTTGTAATGTGCAATGGGCCCATGAAACCCCGTAGAAACAAATCTTTTTTTTTTTAAGGTTTATTTATCTTTGAGAGAGAGAGAGAGAGAGAGAGAGAGAGGGAGTCAGAAGGTGAACAGGGGAGGGGCAGAGAGTGTGGTAGACACAGAATCTGAAGCAGGCTCCAGACTCTGAGCTGTCAGCACAGAGCCCGTGCGGGGTTCAAACTCGTGAACCATGAGATCGTGACCCGAGCGGAAGTCAGATGTTTAACCCACTGAGCCACCCAGGCGCCCCACAAACAAATCTTAAGAGTGCTGGTAAATAGTAAGGCCTCAAGAAGGAGCTAGTAAATGGAAAAAAAAAAAGTTAAATAATGGAACACCATGGTGCTGAGGGAATACTTGGGCAGTAACCCAGGCAGGAAAGGCAACTGGAGACGCAGTTTAAGGGAGTAGCTCTTGCAGAAGAGGTTCAACCGCTTGGAGGGTGAGGATTAAAAGTGAGGAGTGAGTGGCGTCTCAGGGCCAGGTCGGGGTTGTGGCGCAACCCAGCCCTTTGACTCACCAGAAGCATCCATGATTCCCAGGTATTGACATTACAGCAGACCTGTGACCTCCTGCCCAGCCAGGAAGCTGCTCATTTGGTCCAGATGGGCTCCCCCCGCCCCTCTTCCTGAGAGGGTCCTCCCTGCCTTCGGATGGCTGCCGGCCTCTGCAAGAACAGAGGCTTCTGGAGATATGCAGGGGTCACCTTGCCTCGGGCCTCGCAGCTGCTGCCCTATTTACCTGGCCTAACAACCAGAATAATGGGGATTTGTTGTTTTCTGTCTGCAAGTGCCAGAGAGAAAGAACAAGCATCTGGAAAAAGAGAACCACCCTCAAGCTTCTTGGGGTCCCGGAATGACCTCCAGAGAACCCAGCCACCATCACGGCCCCCACCACGACCACCGCCACGTCTCTGCTCACACACACCCCTGTCCCTACACACCTGGAGCTCTAACCTGATCCTCCTGGGTGCTAAGACTGTCCTCTCTGATCCAGGTGCATTCCCGACCAGGGGCAACCTCCAAACAAAGGTTTAGAGGGAAAGACAAGCAAGATGCCCTTGGGGGTCCATGCAATATGGGATCTAGTTTGGCCGGAGGTGAAGGACTATGTTGAGGATTTCTGGGAAACCATTTCACTGGGATGGGCTCCTACTACTCTTGGGTACCCAACATGTGTTCCTGAATCTTTTGGTGATGGTATTCAGTGATTCCTTTGGGGAGCCACCATTCATCCACTCTCTGTCCCTGGATTCTGCCCGGGCCCACCACACTGCCACATCCAGGGGCTGGCATGTGCCCCAACATGATCCATCAGTGTATTTCACCCTCTGGCTCCAGTCTCTCCAAGAATGAGCATCAGGGGGGCCTGGGTGGCTCAGTCTGTTGAGCGACCGACTTCGGCTCAGGTCATGATCTCACAGCTTGTGAGTTCGAGCCCCGCGTCGGGCTCTGTGCTGACAGCTCACAGCGTGGAGCCTGCTTTGGATTCTGTGTCTCCCTCTCTCTCTACCCTAACCCACTCGTGTTCTGTCTCTGTCTCTCTCAAAAATAAATAAACATTTAAAAAAAGGAAAACAAAAAGAATGAGCATCAGACACACGTGGGATGAATTCAGAACCCATCTTAGGCTCTTAATGAAATTCTTGGGGAAGGGTCACTCTCTTTCTGCCGTGGGAATGAGGGCAGTGAAGTGCCAGCCTCACCTCTGTCACTTTGTGAGGAGAGTCTAAGAATGGAGCCAACATAGCAGCAATCAGAGCCAAGATATGAAGAGGGACATTTGAGCCCCTAGATCCAGCCATGCCTGAATGCTTCAATCTGTGAACTAACACATTTTCTTTGTTGTCAAACCTCTTTGAGTTGGGTTTCTACCACTCCAGACTGAGAGAGTCTTGACCAAGGCCCATTGTGGGGTGAACAAGTTACATACCCAAATGTTTGATGGGGGATTTACGGTGAATCATTAGACCCATGGAGTGAAACGACCTCTGCTAAAGCCCTTTAAAAGCTTCCTGCTCTTCTCAGGATAGAACCCCAATGTCGAAACCGTAGTTTCAGAGCCTTCTGGGATCAGGCCCTTGCTGAGCCCTCTGGCCCCGCCCACTCCTCTCTCCCTCCCAAACTCTACACTCTGACCACACTGGACTGTAAGTTTCTGATGCACCTCGTCCCCTGCATCGGACTTCTATACGTGTTGCCCCCTTCCCTGAATACGCTCCACCTGACTGACTCCTACTAGACCTACAAATATCAGCTCAAAATCACAGCTTCAGGGAGGCATTCCTTGGCCCCAAAGGGGCTGGCTCCCCGCTGTGAGGGCCCCTGCAATCATGCTTTCTTCTAGACTCTGCATGCCTGGAAGCCTTTGCTCACTGCCTGCCCACCCTAGGACTCCAAATCCGTGGTGGCCACAGCCACGCTGCTCCCACGTCCACCCTCCTGGGATAGATGCCCAATAAACACCGTGTGCTGGACGCCTGAAAGAGACAAATGATACAGGTGGCCACAGGGAGGTGGGAGTGGAAGATCTCAAAACCAGGGCTGAGAGACCTGTGGGCTCAGCAGTAGGTGTGTGGTCATCAAAACCCAAGCCAAGGTCATGACTCCAGGAAGAGAAAATACAGGAAGGAAGTACAAGACCAGAAGAAATGGATCAGCTTTGATGACAACTGGAAAAAGAATCTTTATTTTCATGTTTATTTTATTTCTCAGAGAGAGAGAGCACATGTGAGAGGGGGAGGGGAGGAGGGACAGAGAGAGAGAGAGAGAGAGGGAGACAGAGGATTTGAAGTGGGCTCTGTGCTGAGAGCAGAGACCCTGATGTAGGGCTCAAACTCACGAACTGGGAGATCATGACCTGAGCTGAAGTAGGACACTTAACTGACTGCGACACGCAGGTGCCCCGAAAAATAATCTTTACAGACACCTAGACCATGAACCATGTGGGTGAGGGGAATGAGTATCCATTGGCCAGGGGTGAGGTCACTGCTGAGAAGGGACGCTGCGACATGCTCTGTGCAGAGGTGGACAACACCTCGGCATTTTGCAGGACCCGGTAGAGATGGCAAAGGGGCCAGAGGGCAGTTCCCCTGGGGGTCAGATGCAGTCATCAGTCAGCAGCGGAGGCCAGGATAGACTAGGGAGCACATCCTGGTTGGTGTCCCGGAACTGGAGAGCATGCTGGGAAATTCCAGCCTCTGACACCATGTGGCTAAAGCTGAGCTGCATAGTAACAGGGGCTCCACCAACAAGGTGCCTGTATTGTCCTGTCCTCGAAGAGGCGGCCAAATGGGTGTTTACTGTTTGCATTTCTCCTCTGGAGCAGGCTCGCTGTTCTGAGAAGATTGCCGGGTGGTTTGCATAATTGGCTGCTCAGGTTGACGACTGCTCAAGCAGGGGCAGAATTGCAAAGAGCCCACCCTCCTGGTCTGGCTGGAGAGGTTAGGGGATGTATTCAGGAGGGAGGGAAGACCTCAACCAAAGGGAGCCGGGTAGCCGCCTACTGTCCCAGGATACAAGGAAGCATCATGGAACCTCAGAGCCTAAAGCCTCTCCCCACATCTGCCTTCCAGCCAGCCTCCACATCTGAAAAGGGGTCAGAATCAGCCCAGGAGAAGCCAACCCAGGAAGCCAAGTCCAGTTCCACCGGCCTCTTATAGAGCCACTGAGCCTCTTTTGCTAGCAAATGAGATCGAGGGGCACACTGTCAAACGAGGAAGCGGGTACAGAAAGAGAACAAGGCGATATGTGTAATAAATACGGAGCCCAGCAGAGTGGGAGGTGGATATCAAGGAAGGCTGCCAGGGGGAAGCGACATCCAAGTAGAGTCCTGAAGGAGTATAGTGCCTGGTACACAGTAGATGCTCAAATACCAACAAATAAGTGACCAAATGGAAGGATGAAGGGGAGGGCGGACGTTCCAGGGGGGTAAAAGAACTCGCCCAGGCTGTTCTGCATCCCAGAGCTGCAGGGAATTCTCCAGTTTTCCTGATGCCTTGTAAACTGCACACATTTGCAGGGTGTGATGGACCTGGGGCATGTCCTCTGTTATTACTTGGGGTTGGGAATAAAGTGCTCCTGCCAGCTTGAACTGCGGACTGCTGAGAGAGAACGACTGGAGCACAGCTGCCTTCCCCCCCCCCCCCCCCCCCCCACCGCCCCATCAACAGGATGCTCTTTAAAAATGTAAGAAATCCACCGGGGCACTGCCAGCACTCTGATTGTCTTCAAAGTGTATGAAAAACGTGCTTAATATTCATGCTCCATTCCAAAGAGGCATGGATAGGGACCAAAGAGGAGGGAACAATTGGGGGTAAAGAAATGACTGGTGTCACCGTGCATTAACATATTCCTTGAGGCTGACCTATTAAAGCCACCTCCTACAGGAAGCCTTCCTCAACTACGAGTCCCCTCCTCTTCAGATGTCCTTCCACTTCACTCCTTGCCACATGTGGACTTCTGTGTCAGTGACTGCACCAGTCCCTGGGACCGTGCATCTGTACCCCCTTCCCACCCTCACAGGTCCCCTGCAACATCTATGGTAAGAAGTCAGCATTCCAGATAAGAACGTCGAGCCTCAAGAGGGGATCAGAGCCAAGGGTGCATAGCTTGTAAGTACTGGAGTCAGGCTTCAAGCCTGTGTTGTTGCCAAAGGTCTCCTGTCCACCACACTTACACGAGTCTCCTTCCACGCCTCCCTGTCTCCCTGTCTCATTTCCGGTCTGCCTCTCTCCACTGCAGCACTGCTTTCTGGGTGCCCTGGGGTTTCCCTCTCTGGTCGGGTGCCTTAAGAGCAAAGAGCCGGGTATTCACATTTTCCTATCGGTCCTGTGCCATTTCCCCATTTCTGGGCACAGAGTAGGTGCTGACGATACGAAGCACAGAGAGGAAAATGTCAGCACGGAGGGGAAGCATCTGTTCTGGGACTTTCATTACTCAGATGAGAAAACTGAAGCCCGGAGTGGGAAAGTGCTTTAAATATGCATGGAGTGGAAAGGAGCAGGAGGCCAGCTAGTCATGCCATTGGACCTAATGCACGGTGGGTACTAAATAATGTTACTGTTACACTGCGTGCAACATATGTGATATACATGCATGGTATATAGAGAATATGTATTACCTATAAAATATAGAACACATGTACGTATGTTATATGTAATACTCATTCTAGAGCATATACACTCTGGTATATGTTGTGTATATTATATGTAACCCATGCTCTACAACATTATCATCCTTTGTCAGCGTCTGAACGGGAACAGAAAACCACGCATATATTGGTGGTGGCAGTTCTGAGGATGTCACAAATACAGGTCTCTGGTTTGTGGAGCCAATCAGAAGCACTGCAGGTGACTGACTTTCAGGCAAGCAGAGGCCAACAGAAAAAGACAATAAAGACATTATTACATCGGTGAAGTGTTTTATAATCGACAACTTGCTTAATGGAAAGTTCACTGAATTTGGCATCAGAAAGTCTGGGACTGGGATGCTTTCTGTCAATCAATAACTGGGTGACTAGGGCTAAATTATTTATCTTCTTTGAGTTTCAGCCTCCTTCCTTGCAAAATAAAGCAGCGAGATAAACTCAGAAGAAAATTATAGAGCACACAGACCCCAACTCCCCAGCACTGTGCCCATGGCAGCCATTACTAATTGATCACCGAGCTGTCTGTGCTATGCCCAGCTGGAACCCCGTAACACTGCCCCTGGCAACCATCTCCAGCTGGCCGGAGTGAACATGTCAGATGAAACCAAGCAGCCCCACTGGAGTAGATATTTCTACAACCCACTCCAGCTCTGACCTTCTGACTCCATGCATCCATGTGGCCAGACTGGCAGAGGAGGCACTGCTCTCCCCCCTCCATCACACGATGAACTATTGGAGGCTCAGACAAGTTCAGGTTTAGAAAGGTGGTGAGCAGTGAGGTAGTCCGACACGAGCCCTTTCTGAACCGGCCTGGCAGGGACATTCACAGGTCTTACATAGTCCCTGACTAAAAAGGCCCCCAATCACTCAGTCAGTGACCAGGGCCAGGGGAGTGGAAGCTCCATTCTGGCTTCACTCCCAAGGCAGCTGAGGGAGACTCCTCTGGACCATTGTCAACCTGGATTCACACCACCCTGCATACCAGGCAGTGGGGGAGGTTTCTGATTCCTTTTCTTTCCCCTTCACCTCATTAAGAGCTCAGCTTCCTTGACAGTGTTTATCACCTCCCTCTCCCCTACACACACACACACACATTTCATATTGTCTCCAGAAACTTCTTTCATTGGAAGGGAAACTTGTGGATGGTGGCTTGGAGTAAGACATCAGCCCATTCAGGCAGGTGCCTGGGAAGGTGGGAGGAAGGCCGAGGCAGGGTCAGAACACGGGCTCCTTGCCCTGCTGCGTGGCCTGTGGGAAGCTGCTATCCTCTTGGCCTCAGTTTCCCTTCCAGCCTGATTTTCTATGATCACCTGCCTTCTGACCGCCAAGAGAGCAGTCTGGGTTTCTTGGCTAAAGGGACTAAATGCTGATAGATCTCACCCCTACACTGAGGGAACCCGGCTTTCCAGGACCCTCTGAATTCTACTTCCGTCACCCCACTTAAAATGCACTTCAAGGTCAACAAGTGAAAAATGCGTAAGAGGAAAGGAAGGGAGGCGGCGTTTGCTGAGGGCCTATCATGTGCCAAACAATGCAAACATGCCCATGTGGTAGCTCATATGCCACTTTATGCATGGGAGAACCAAGGTTCAGAGAGGTTAAGCAACTTGCCTCAGATCACACAGCAAGTGGCAGATTCACACGAAACACTTCTGACTCCAAAGTTCATGTCTTTACCCTCCACTGAGAAGCTCTGACACAGCGTGAGACATGGAGATACACAGAGCATCACACCATGCCTGCCTCCCAGAGCCTCCAGACTACCAGGGAGAGCCTCCAGACTACCAGCCTTCCAAATAGTTATGATGTAAGGCCAAGCACAAAAGGGCGGGTACAGCACAAGAAGCATAGATAAGGGCAGACTAGGCATCTTTTCAGGCTGGCCAGGCCTCCAATACAATAATGACCACAACAAACAGTAATAATAAGGATCAACATCTACCTGCACTAGCTCACTTAGCTATGAGACAGGTGCCATTCGTACTCTTATTTAAAAGTTTTTTTAATGTTTATTTGTTATTGAGAGACAGAGCGAGACAGAGCATGGGCATGGGAGGGGCAGACAGAGGAGGCGACACAGAATCCAAAGCAGGCTCCAGGCTTCCAACTGTCAGCCCCAAGCCCGACGCGGGGCTCGAACCCGCCAACTGCGAGGTCGTGACCCTAGCCGAAGTCAGACGCCCAGGCGCCCCAGTTCTTACTCTCATTTTAAAGAGGACACCAATGGGGCACCTGGGTGGCTCAGTTGGTTAAGTATCTGGTTCTTGGTTTCAGTTCAGGTATGATCTCACAGTTCGTGAGTTTGAGCCCCGCATCAGGCTCTGTGCTGACAGCATGAAGCCTGCTTGGGATTCTCTCACTCCCTCTCTCCCTCTCTGTCCCTCCCCCACCCTCTCTCTCACACTTGCACTCCCTCTCTCAAAATAAATAAACTTCAAAAAATCAATAAATAAAGAGGACACCAAGGCACAGAAAGGCTACGTAACGCGCCGACGGTCACACAGCCTGGATGTGTCAGACCCTGGCTTAGTTCCCAGGCAGGCTGGCTCTGGAATTCACACTTTTTACCACCTCTCTCTGCTGTTTATCATAGCATCGCCTCCCCCCAATGGCCAGAGGAATGAGAAGAAGGCCTGGGGAATCACACGAAAGCTCCTGGGTCCCCTTCCTCTCTCCAACAGGGGGTGACCAGGCCAAGGGGGTGGGAATCTTGGAGGAACAGATCTCAGCTCCTCTCCTCCCCGTTCAGGCCACTTGCCTGCCATCCTGCTGTCCCCTCCTCCCCCAAGTCTGCCAGCCCCTCACCATGCAGGCTTTGTAGACAGGAGAGGAGCTGCAGTCCCTGTGAGTGGCCACTCTTCAAGGCACTTAGGTGACATGAGAATAGCAAATTCCCTACCATGAACAACTGTGTAGAACAAGGTGTTCTCTGATCTCCATCTGCATACATGTGCAGATGGGATCGTTAGCAGGTAGACTGGAGAAGAGCCAAGCTTCGGAGGATGAGTTCTTACAAGTTGTTTGTCCTATCTCTCCTGCTCTCACTAAGTCATGGAGACAGTGTGGACCCTGGGATAAGGCAGCCCTGGACTAAAATCCCATCACGACACATTGTAGCTGTGTGACCTTGGTAAACGCCCTAACCTCTCTGAGCATCCTCTCCATCAATCTTCCAGGAACTGGAAGGGAGGACTTGGGAGGACACCGGAGGACTAAAGGAGATATGTATATACAGTAGCTCACGTAATACCTAAATCACTCCAAAAAGAAACATCCGTAAATCACCATAAAAACCAGTAATAAAAATAGAATGCAACCCACTCAAAAGATCCAAGAATCAGAAGCTAAAATGGGAAGGGGACCAAATCGCATTGCCCATTAACTCAATATGAGAAACAGTTTACACGCATTTTCCCATTTTATCTCTTCATCGATAGATGACATGGTGCCCATTTCACAGATGAAGAAACTGAGGGTCGCGGGAGCTCAGCATCTTCCCCTGCAGGAATGGCACTTTCCCCACTCCTCCCTCTTTGCTTAGATCAGTTCAAAGCTCCCGGTTTTACTGGCTAATTTTGTACAGAGTCGATTTCCGGTTCTATTTTATCCCTAGTTCCTGCAATCTGGAAATGTGCTCCGCGCTGATAATTTCATCTATTCTGGTACATCAGCCATTTCCACGTGGGCCTCCATTTGAGCCCCCGCCCCCACCGAGTCTTCATCGGAGCCCCAAGGTGGGCCCTGTTCCCCGACTTCCAAAGGCCTGTTTGGCACCCCACCATGGTCGCCCCACTGACGCCTCCAGACGCCATGTGGCCAGAAGCAACTCACCCCACCCCCGAGTCCCTCATTTCGGATTCCCTGCTTTGGTGAACGGCATCCCCGCTGATCACCCAGATCCTTCTTGGGTGATCAGCGACCTTCTTGGGTGATCCTTCTTGGGTGTTTCTCACTCTTTTCGCTCTCCGGACACTCCCACACAAGTGCCCCCCCCCCCTCTTCACCACCCCCATCCCACCCTCCCCACCCAGGCTCTGATGAGAACTCTCGGACTCTTCCTTGCAGTGGCCCAAGTGGCTTCAGGACCCCGCTGTCACCTCTGCAGCCTGCTGCTTGAAGCTTATCAAATCTGATGGCAATCTAGTCACTTCTCCCTGTAGCGCGTCACGGCAAAATGGTTGACGTGCTGCTCCCACGATATACCTCATGCTTCATTAGTAGTGGCAATAAACACGTCAGTGTCATAAGCTCTGTACATACACTGTCTTATTAACGCTGCACCACAGCCCTGTGATGGAAACGGTGTAGAGCCGTGTTGCGGTGTGGGGCCCCGGGCTCAGAAGCGTCCCGTGCCTGGTTTACTGCTCCACTGCTGCGGTGTTGAAACGCTTCCATTTTGAAGGGCCTCACGCTTTCATTCTGCCCTGGGCCCTGAAGACTATGCAGCCCGTCCCACAAGTAGGTACGGTTAATATCCCCACTTTACAGCCGTGAAAACCAAGGCGACACAGCTAATAAGCCCAAGAACTCCTGACAGCAGCCATTGCCCTGAGGACCTACTGTGTGGCTCACCCCTACTATGGGCTTATTATGTGCCATCCGCTCCAGGCCCCTCCCTCCCGCCGGCCTCACACCCACCCTGCAAAAGTGGGTGGCCTTTGCCATCATTTCACTTCCTGAAAACTAAATGGCTTTTTCACAATCACGAAGCTTGGAAGTGGCAGAGCCGGAATTCAGCCCCAGGTCTGCCTGACCTCAAGCCCAATGCCTCTCCTGCCATGCTGCTCAGAATAAAAACAGTGGTCCCACCATTCCGGGACCAGCCCTAACATCTGGTGAGCACCGCACAGGGGGACGGAGACTGCGGAGATCTCCGGGAATAAAGCCCGAGTGCGCTGTGTTCTGAGACCTGAAGAAGCCTCCTTCTTCCTCTAAAAAGCCGTTCCCTTCTCCAAAGCAGCCGCTCACCACAGGTCGTGGCTGCTGCTTTCCATGCTCTGCAAGGGAGAAACAGAACAGATTGTCGGAGCAATTAAACCATCACATGGAAAGCCCAGAGAGACTGGGAAGGGGGTGGAGATGCTGTTTCTTAATGGTCTGCCTCTGTATTTAGCCTGAAATCCCTCAATCTCTAACCCTTCCAGGGGGCAGGTGGAGGTGAGAGCAGGGTCGGGGGGTTCGGCGCCGTTGGACTTCTGTGCCAGGAAGCGCCCGTCTGCCGGCATGGGGCCCCCTGAGCACTATGCCTTACAAGGGCTCACCATATGGCAGGACAGGAAACCCCAACTGTAAAACAAGCAGTGAAAACCACAGGACAGCCTGTCTAGGTGAAACCTGGCAAGACGATTCTCTAAGGATGTTAAATCAAGACCGGGGAGCTGGCCTGTCCCACGGGATGCCAGCTCCCCTCGGGGGTTGGGGGGACATGTGGGTGATGATGTATGGCCAGCCTGGAGCTTCAGTCCCAGTTATAAACGGGCCTCCTTTCTCTCACTGTCAGCCAGTGCTCACAAGTCAGGGCTGTGTGCGTGTGTGTGTGTGTGTGTGTGTGTCAGGGGGGCGGGGTGGCACACAGAGTCCCCCATCTGTGTGCACATGTGCTTTGTAGGGCCTTTTAAAACTACAAATGCCAGGGCCCCACTCCCAGAGACGATGACTCATTCTGGAATGGGGCTCAGACATCTGTGTTTACACAAAGCCCTCCAGGTAATTCGGAGCATGGCCAGTTGAGGAATAACTGGTAGGTATAACGGGCATAAAACACATTTGGGAGTTTGGGCTTTACGTTCTAGTTTTGGTCGCTTACTGCGCAAGGGACTTTGAACAAGTGTATGTGCATCTTGGAGCCTCAGTTTCCCTACGTGTAAATGGGAATGGATCCTCAGCTCCTGGCATACAGTCAACACTCAGGAAGTGCTGCAGGCTGACCGAATGGCTGGCTGGCTGGCTGAATGATGTCAGGAGATGAGTAGGCGCATCAACGAATAGCAGCGTTCGCTCCTGCAGGCACGCGGAGAGGGCTGCGTGTCTCAGGTGGGGAGGCCCCGGAAACAAACCCTCACGCAGCAATGAAACAGTCGATTGGTGAGGGGGTCCCAAGAAGCCTCAGCATAAAAGCTGGGAAGTGGGGGCAGAAGGGAAGGAGCAGTTGAGGGTGCGTGAATGAGCCCACGACCACTGAGGACAACTGAGGCACGGTCCCACCAGGATCTCTGAGAAACAGTGCAGAACACGCTGGGCTATCTAAGCCCCAGCTCTCATCATCAATGGCTGAGGGCTTCCCCCCAGGGGTGTGAGCTCCAGGGCACTTCTGCCCTGTCCTGCCAGTGGGCAGAGAGAAGGCCATCCACAGGGGGATGGAGAGCCGCTGCTGTCTGCTACAGAGCCATCAGCAGCCATGCAAGGATGAGTGCCCAGGGGATGTGGGCGAGGTACCCAGGCCATCGGCCCCACTTCGCCACTGATCGGGATCTTCCCGCACTGGGCTGCGGAGGCGAGGGCATGACCCACTGGTGACCGGGTGTCCAAGCTCCTCACATCATGCGGCTGCCAACACCACGAGGGGCTAGCAATGCAAAGTCCTGCTTATCCTCAGCGTGTCCGTTTCCTGGGCAGCCTCAGGCTAGATCAGCATTTCCCAGCCTCTGTACTGCCAACATTTTGGGCTGGTGACTTTGTTGTGGGAGCTGTCCTTTGGATCATAGGATGTGTAGCTGCATCCCCAGCCTCTACTCCCTTGATGACACTAGCACCTCCCGTTATGACAACCAAAACTTGTCCCCAGGCATTGTCAAATGTCCCCAGAGTGGCAAAGTTGCCCAAAGTGGAGAATCACGGGGGCGGATGGACGTCTCGCCTCATTCCCTAGACCGTAGCAGTTCCCCATTAGACTTTCTGAGTGGTTTCATCCTGACCAGGCCCCGGCTCTGCTTAGTCTCTGCTCAGATGGATGCTGTGCTTAGAACACATCCCAGAGACAGGCTGGATCCCAGATGTGGGGCATGCCGCCTCCCTGCAGAGCTGAGCCCTGAGCTACAGGTGCAGAAAGTTAAACAGCAAAGGTGGCAAGGGGTATCACGGTTGGGCAACAGGGACCATGCTGAGCAGGGAATTCTGGCACCTTCTGGCTGAGGAGCCCAACCAACAGTCAGCCCCAGAGGCCAACCCCGGAAGACAAGGAGGCACAGTTGGGCATACCGGTGAAGAGTTTTAAGTGCTCTGTGAGGCTATGCAACTCTCCTAGAGTTATACAGGGAGCGAGGGCCCAGCCAGCCAGCAAAGCAGTCCAGGCCCACTGCCTCCAAATTGCATCTTTCCATTACACCAGGTGGCATCCTTGTTGAAGGGGAGGGCATGAGTCCCCCCACCCTGCAACAGGATAGAGTGATGCTCAGAATAAACCCAGGTGTCCTGAGTCACTCGAGCGAACAGCCGACTCACTGGTCCTGAGTCCTCTAAAGAACAAGGCCAGCCTCCCCCTGGTTCACTGACTGTCCACCAAGTCTGAGAAGCCAACCTTGAGGCACAAAGTTGTGTTTCTCCCCTGGCCCGCCCCCCTCCACTCCTTTTCCTTTATGCTTCTCTCCAGGACTCCTGTGCCGGGTGCATGCCAATCAGAAGGTACACAGTGGCCTCTGGCCGTCCGGCAGGCATGATTTACATCTCGACCCAGAAGCTGGCTGAGCAGAGAACCAAGGATGGGCAGTGGGGCTCCAAGCCTGCTGTGCTGTCGGCAACCCCTGCTCGTCCCGCCTTTGTTTCCTGGCCTGTCAGGGCAGCAGCCTACCTGGGCTAAACAAGATAAAGCAACGAGCAAGAGCAAAGAAACTTTTGTCCCCACCCGGCCTCTGCTGCGATCTTCAGGAGGCCTGAGTGGGCATGTTTGGTGGCTGGGGCAGAGCTCTGGCTGCAGGGTTGTTCATTTCATACACACGCATGCCCGTACACATACACACACACACACACACACACACACACACACACACACACTTACACTCCCACACAGGCCCTAGAAAGTGGCAGGTTTGTCCATCCCTGTCCCCTCCATTCACATGGATAATTAAAATGCCTCTGGATGATAAGAGAGATAAGAGGGAAGCAAGCACAGGACCATAGGGTTGGAAAGAACTCTCCAGAAATGCAAGGTTGTGTTGGGGCATGCCTATGTAGAGGTGAGGACGCACAAACACAGAGAATTAGAAAGTTTTCTTTGAATCTCCCTATCGCGTCTGTATTTATGAAGAGGTCCTAATCCAACAGATTAAGGGGTTTTGATAGCCCCACAGACAGCTGGGACTCAAGCTTGGGCCTTGAGATGCAGCCCTGAGCGTGGCTCTGGAACGATCTGCATCCATGGCTTTGCTGGGAGAGGAGGAGGGGGTTGGAGTCCTTGGTCTCAAATGGGGGCCGTGAAGCTGTTGACATTCCTAATCATTCCACCACGAGCCTGAGAAAAGCATCAGAGGTGACAGTAACAACCAGGCCTGTGGCTCTTTGTGTTGCCAAGTGTCTTCCCATCCGTCACCCCGTGGGAGCCTCATGACAACCTGGGGAGGGTACAGGTGGGGAAACTGAGGCTCGGCAAGTCTGAGCAAGGCCGGAAACGATGAACTGCCAACTACAGATTTACAGACGTTGAACTAATATCTTCAGCAGCAGCAGCATCTCACCCCTTATTTGCCAATCGTGGCCTAAGACGTCTCGCGGACAGAGTCGTGCCTCAGCCACACCTGCGTCCCCCACAGGTACCAACCAACAACTTGACATACAGTCAGGGATCAATACCCACTTGACGATGGGTTCGTTAACATAATACACAACAGGAACCCAGCACGGAAGACAGTAAAATACTCACATCTAGTGAGTTTGGGCTTTATGGGCTCAAAGCCAGGAAGAGTAGTTTTTCATGCTTTAAACACAAAACAAGCAGAGACTGATCCTGTCCAGAGCTCAAGTGATCTCCAGGCTCAGACTAAGACCATCCGTGGTTTCCAGCTACACGATGTGCCCTAAGGAGCACCAGAAAGTACCCCCTCCTTGAAAACCTCTCTTTTGCCGTCTGAAATGTACACTTGCACTCCCTCCAGCAAAGGCAGCGAAAAGTTCAATTACTCGTCTGTGATGAGCCCACCACACCTTACTAAGGAGTAGTTCCTAAGACGAGCTCCTGCTTCACAGCTGATGCGCAGGAAGAGAACACAGGTCAGTTTTGATAAGGGGTGAGCATGTCAACAGGGGAAAGCTCTAGGTGTCGTAACATCCTGTTACCAGGGACAGTGAAAGGATCCTAGGCAGCTAGCCCTAAGGAAAAAGAGAGAAGCTTCTTCTCTGAGTCACACTGTCCTTCTGTGCAAATTAGGGGTTGAGCCTGGTGAGGGATGGTCCAACAGAACTAACCCAGGTCAAGTGGCCAACATCGGAGTTATGGCTGGGGTCAGCCCTGGACGCGGCTCACCCACAGAGAGAGGGAATCTTGTACGAACTCCAAGGGAAGGGGGTACCTTGAATCTCTACCGTCTTTTCTCTGGCTTGGCCACTGGCGTTTCTGGGTTTGAAGCACAGACTTAGGTAGAGCACCCAGAGCTCAGGACGGAGTAGGAGCCCACATAGCGGAAGCTACCAAAGGAGAGCCCGAGGCTGTGAAACCGAAGGGGTCAGAAGCAGGTACTAAGTGCCAAGGATCCCGGACCCAGGGAGGGGAGCAAGCGTCAGCCAGACAGGTCATCAACTCGGTGCTGTGGTCCCAGGTCTTCTCTTCAGGGTGGCGGGAGCAAGCTGCCGTGATGGGGGTGAGGGGGCAAGTGCACAGAGTGGACAGCCATGCTTGGCCCTGATGGAATGGCCGAGCTGTAGCCTTCGCTGCAGGAGCAGGCCCAGACTTGGGGTGACCAGGTGCCTCTCTGCGCGGCCCAGTAAGGCAGGGATGCAAGGTCTAGAGTGAAGACAGGGCAGGCGGGAGTGCTCTAATTTTCAATTACTGTGCTGACACCAAATGGAGCTCCGAGGCCCTCCCTCTACTCCGGGGTGTGTTTGACTTTGAATCACACGACCTCCTGAACATATAGACATAGACACCCGTGGCTCGGTCCTGCTCGCTCGTCCAGCCGGGCCGCCATGGGGCAGGAGCCGCAGCCCAGCGTTTACACACAGGCTTATTAAAGCAAATAGGGTTTGGCCTAGATTGCAAATAGGCCCTCCTTCGGGTAAGTGTACTGCTGGGATCCTCCGGGCATTTCATACGGAGCACGTGCCACCAAAACGGGCCTGCCTGGCTGCCCTGGACCACAGAGAGACCTTGCCAGTCCCATTCTCCTTGCGCCCCAGGGATCCGTAAATATTTGCTTAAGACAAGGAACATTCTCCATGCATCATCCCACCCTCTTGGACAGGGGAAGGAGATTTTTCCCCATAATCTCCTGCAGAAACCGGCGCTGCCTTTTATGGAGATCTATCCGCCCCCCCCCACCCCCGCCCCTCTTTGCCGACACACACACACTGTCTCAATGTCTGCCTGGCTTCAGTTTTCCCACCTGGAAAATGGGCAGGGCCCATGACATGCTTTCTCCTCAGGCATCCTGTGCTCCCTGGGAAGCACTGGGAAGTGAGGAGCACTCTGCGCTGGGCGTCAGGAGCCCTGCAGTCCAGTCTCAAACTTCCCCTTTCCTCAGGGAGTGACCTTGAGTACTTCCTAAGTCCTGAGTCTCCTATTTCCAGCTGCAAAGCGAGGGGGCAGATTGAATGATCTCTGAGCTCCCTTGTCTCACTTGTGCCTTTCCCTAGTAAAGCCTGTGTGTGTGTGTGTGTGTGTGTGTGTGTGTGTGTTTGGGAGAGAGAGAGAGAGAGCACAACCTTAGCTGTCTTCGCCTGCCTGGCACCCCCCATCCATACATCTGGGTTTCCCCTGGGGAGCCATCTCCTGTGGCATGCCATCTTGGTGGGAGTATCCGTCAAGATGTGCTTGCTGGCAGGCGGGCAGGAGACTCAGGAAAGCCCAGCCAATCGCTCTCTTTCTAGAAGCTGACTTGAATTGGGCGCCCCTAGGATAGAAAGACTGGAGCCCATCCATCCATCGAGCCCTGCCTCCAAAAGCCTGCTCAGGCATTTCCTCCTTCCTAGACCCCCAGAGGTTCTGGATCCCTCTCCCTTCCGAGGCCCCCTTTCCAGCCCTAGTTCTGATTTTGCAGGTCACCTGCCATCCGCCCGTTCATCTGTGTGCCCGAGTCCTTCAAGTCTGCTCAAATTTCACCTTCTCCACGAAGCCTTCCCTAGTCTCCCCATGTCTAACTGCAGCCTTCCCGCCTCTCCTGCCCACCACCCCCCCCCCCCCCGGCCTGGCTTTGTTCTTCTACACAGCACTTTATCACTGTGGTTTCATTGTACGAATTTACGTAGGTGCTCTGGGCCCTGGCCGTCTCTCCCCCGCTAGAACATAAGCTCCGTGAAGGCAGACATGTGCATCTGTTTTGCTCATCGCCGCGTTCTCTGTGCTCACAGCAGTATCCGGCACATGGTAGGTACCCACTCAATATTGGTTGAGTGAATGAGTGTAACGCCTGAAAGTCAACAGTGGTTGGTTTGGGTTCTAATTCTGATACTGTCTTCTGTCCCCACTCTGGATCCCTGCTGTCCCTGGCTGGGAAGTCTTTTGCTGATAGGGGAGCAGGAAGCCTGACCGAAAGCAGGGATCACCACTCACATATGGTTGGGGGGGGCTCCAGGGGAAGGTTTAGAGGGTCCTCCTTCAGGGCAGGGTAGCTCACTCATCTACAGTTTCTTCACTTTCCACCCCTGTGTCCTCGACCAGCCCCTGGAATCTGAACCACTTTCATTTAAGGAATCTCAAAGTCCTGATCTGTTGTCTAAGAAAGTCAGAAATGAAGAAAGGAAGAGAAAAGGAAAAATGCAGACAGGACTCAGTGGGCTAGAACCTGAAAATCAATTGAACACACCAATTTTTTGCGGGGGAGGATTTAACAACTCATGTTCCTGTGGTGACATCAAGGTCCTGAAGAGGACAGAGGTCCAGGCAAGCCCACCAAAATCTTCTGGACTCGCTGGGGACCTTAGGCCCATCTCTCTGGCCCCATCAGTAATCTGCTCTTCCACACAAGTTCCATCGCTTAGGCTTGGGCCCCACATCGCTACTCTCTCAAGGTCTGTCTTTACATCACTGATGCTTCCTGCTCAGTGTCTCCCCTTGGGCCCCTCATCTTCCCTCACTCACTGAATGAAGACCCCCCCCTCAAGTCCCCTGGGCATCTCACTCCACACTCCATCCTCAGGAAAGATTTCCCCAAACTCTCCTCTACACCCCCGAATCTGGAGCTATCTCATGGCCACCTCTACCTGAAATCTCCTTGGCTCTCTGCCAATCTTTCCTCCTCACCTTCCTTAACTTCTCTGCACCCCAGACCGGATGAGCCTTCTGAGACCATGTGTAAAACGGGGTGTTCATCCCCTTCTCAAATAACTGTTGAGCAAGTTTAACAAAATCATTCAGGCACAGGTTCTTTGTAAATGGCACCTGTGTTATTCGGGCCAACTGAGTCTCAGACTGTAAATGCCTCCCCTTTATTTCCACAATCTGGTATTGTGGATACAGCTGCATATTGGGAATCTCACCTATGTGTTCCCCACTCCCCAGGACTCTCCCCAGGCCTGGGAGCCATGTCCCAATCCTCAGTTTTCACTGGGCATGGACTCCTGATATGAACCCCACCTGCTTCTCCCTGACATCTGTAGGGCATCCTCCCAGTGCTCTCTCCTGATGGAAGAGCCCAGGGTGGGGCCAAGGAGGAGGCAGGGCAGGGGGGAGGAGAGTGGCAGGGTTGAAAACCGCGCCTGGTGATGTCCATGTACGAGCCTGTCCAATCCTCAGAGGCTCCAGGAGGAACGTATTCTTATCTTCGCTGGACAGATGAGCAAACAGAGGCTCCAAGAGGGTCAATGGCATGTCCAAGGTCACTGAGTCATCAGGAGGCCACTTTGTTCTCCCTCCACACAGCTGCCCGAGGAGAAGGGTAAAGAAGACAGATGTTGGAAGCCCCCAGCAAACTCGCTCTGGCTAATATACCCTTAAAAATGTGGTCCTGGGGGCAAAAGCGGGAAGGGGAAAGAGGTGTCTGTGCCAACGAGAGGGCACAGGGAGGAGGGCGCCTGTGCTCGGTCATGCTAATTTTGACATTTTCCTGTGCGTCTGCTTGTCATCATCAACTTATAATTTAACCTCGTCGTGGCGATGCCTCTGGAATGTCAACAAGGCTCGCTGGAATTTCATTAGAGCCCGGCAGCTGGCCCCTGGTATTTCTGATACAAACGATGTACAGCTGCATTCTGGCCCTGCAGTCTTTATCCCCCCATCTCGCGAACAGCGGCATTAGACACACTTAATCCGGAGAGATATTCCGCGCACCAAGAAGAGGGCTTGTCAGTCCCTCCAGGGGCATCTCCTATGGACTGCTCTGCCTGAGCCAATTAACCCAATGTAATTGCTGAAAAGCATTAGATATTGATGATGGATACAGGGGGCTGACCCCAGGGGTGGCTGGAGGGAAAGTGGTGAATAATGAAACTTCTCTGGGCGTCTGCACAGCATTTGCCGCTTTCAAAGCCCCTACTCACACACGGTCGCAGTGGTCGGTTGATACAGGCTGGGGAGCTGGCAGTGCTCCCCCCCGCATAAAAGTGAAAATTAAACTTTGGAGCAGGAGATGATTTTGAGTTCGCCAGAACAGAGAAACACAAAAAAGCTGGGCACAAAACTCCAATGTCTGGATTTTGCACTCCAGACATTGGATTGTTGGATTGTTTGGCCAACAAATATTTATGAAGCACCTACTATGAGCTGGCCATTGTGTTTGGCTGGAGGATGTGGTTTCTCTCTCTCTTGTATCCATGGAATTTCTTTGTACGATCTTCTCCTTTGGGGTCCTCCCCTAAGGGACATCCTTCCCTGATTCCCTACAATGCACACCTATTTACCTGCCTTTGCTCCTCTGGCCCCATCGGAATCTGTGCTCAGGGGAGGATTAAACCTGAGTGTATAGAAGTTTCCTAAGGGGCGCCTGGGTGGCTCAGTCGGTTAAGTGTCCAACTGCAGTTCAGGTCATGATCTCACAGTTTGTGGGTTCGAGCCCTGTGTCAGGCTCTGTGCTGACAGCTCAGAACCTGGAGCCTGCTTCAGATTCTGTGTCTCCCTCACTCTCAGCGCCACCCCCCCCCCCCCACTCATGCTCTGTTTCTCTCTGCCTCAAAAGTAAATAAACATTAAAAAAAACATAAAAGAAGTTTCTTTGTCCCATCCCAACAGTAGCTTCATGACACTGATCCTTCCCAGGAAAAGGGAAGCCCTGTCCTGTTATAGGATTGCTGCATCTTTGTGAACAGGATGGAGAGCCATCTGGGGCCAGAGGGCCTTCTTGGCCCTGGAAACAGACTGTCAGCAGCTGCCTGCCTGGCCTGTGGGTTCAACTGTCCTGGCCAGTCCTTTGCATCATGGAGTGGCATGGAAATTTTGAACCATGATCCTGGTGTATCTATGAGTCCATGGGATGTAGAGTCTTTGTGCCTCGTATCCTGGCATGCACCCCTGAGATACTCAAGTGGAGTAGAGGCAGGCAGGCACAGGGGTGAGTTCATGGCAGAGACCACACTGGGCCCAAATCTTCCCTGGGTTGGGTGCTTGACTGTGCCAGCATTAACCAGGGCTGGACAACCTCTTCCCTGGATGTGTCTACCCAATGCTGCTTAGACTACAGCCCCTAAAAGTCTCACTTGCTTGGGTTCTGTCCCAGTGTTTTCAAGATCCTCAGGAAGATGTTCCCTATTGACGTCGGGAATTTGGCTGGCTTACTGGACAAGGAGGAGAAGAATTCAAAGAGAACTTTCTGGAATCTAGTACCTGGAAACTTTCCCCACCCCACCTCCTTTATTTTAACCACGAAAGGTCCAGAAAAAGCAGGGCTCTTTTTAAAGCTTCAAGTACCCGAGAGTGATAACAAGAGTTCAAAAGAGGTAAGAGTCACGTGAAGGCCCAGAGACCCATGGATTGGTGAGGAGACCGACAGGTGGACACAGAGGAGACCCTTGGAGAGAGGCAAAGAAGCACACGCACTGCCAGCTAAACACACACAGGCGGGGACGCAGGGACAAGGGCAGTTGCAGAGTCAGAGGGATGGGAATCCAAGGCCAGAAGAGAGATGTGCAGATCACATGGCCCAGAGCTTCCCACAAGCAAGTCGGTCCAAGGGCAGTGGTGCGGCCAGACCACCTGTGATGGCGTCCAGCCTGCCTCTTACTGCTGTGTGACCGGGAGTTATTGCCTTGTCTCTAGACCTCAGTTTACTCAGCTTTAACATGAGGACAGTGATGGCGTCTGACTCACGGGTTTGCTGCGATGACTCAAGGGGTCCGGAACCGTGCCTGCCAGAAAGCCTGTGTCCACAGCCAGCCGCAAGGATGGTGAGGTGCAGGGTGGGACCGTCGGGCAAGTCCTACTGCGTGGTTTTACTTCTCCGGTGGTGCCTGTGCCGCACTCCCGGGGCCACAGCATGCTGGGAGGGAGCAAGGCCAGCCTGGCGTCACTCTGGCATCAGGGTTGGGTCCCATCATGCTTTCAGATGCCACACAAACTCTGCCTCGGGGATTGGGGAGGGACAGGGGTTTAGGATGGCCGAGAGCAGAGGGTCTTGACCCTGTGGGTGGATTCTGCTGTGTAAGCAGGGAGAGGGAAATCACACGTGGGTGGGGACCCCATGCCTCTCCCTTCTCCCGGGACTTCTGAATGTGGGTCACACGTAAAACCAAAATAGAAGAAACGGCAGGGAGGGGGAATTCAAAACCCCTCTGAAGCCTGCGGCCCAGGCCGTCAGGGTGGACCCAGGCTGCACTTTCTTAAGAACACAAGAGTGAGCACTCACACTGCCTGCTCACCTCTCTCCTTCATTCTCTCCTGCATGAGGAGCCCAATGCGGTCTACTCGGTGCCTGGCAATGGGTCGTGGAGACACTGCTTCCCTGGGGCAGCTCACAACGAGGTCATCAGAGCCTCTGCCTTCCTTGCTTCGACACATCCAAGCTCCACTAGCCCAGGAGGGGGTGCTCTCTCACCCTCCATGCACAGAGTCCCTTGGGGGAACCAAGGGACAGTCATCAGACCCCAAGCATTCCATGCTGAGTGGGAGCCAGCACAAGATATCAGGGTGGGTCCTACCTGGTTCCCTTGGGATAAGAGGGGCCAGAAAGACCCCTCGTGTCAGGAAAAGATGTATAAACCCACCCCTCCTCCAAGAACCTCCCCCCGACGCATTTTCTCCTCCCAATAGCACTCTTACAGCATAAGGGCTGGTCACGTCGGCCAATGCACGCATGGAGGTTCAGGGATGCCAAGGCCTTTTCTCAAGGTGACATAGCTTATAGATGGCTAACGTCTCACTTGCAGGGTCCAAATCACATGTTCTAGCCTCACCCCACACTCCTACATCCTTGCTCCCTCACATGCAACAACAAGGAACTTGGGGAAACTCTGTCTCGTTCAAATGGGCTCTGCGCAGATGAGCTGCTGGGTGCCCCAAGTAACCAGCTCCCCCCGTGCCTATCAGGCCCCTGTCTGTATCGACCGGATGCGCAACAGCCAGGGCCCCGGCCACCTAGTATTCCTGGGATTCTGAGCTGAGCCTCAGCCAGGGTGAGCCTCGTGGATTCTCACACAGCAGCAGCCAGGGGTGTGGGCTTGAAGCCCAGTCAGATAATATGAAAATAGTAATAACTGAAAAACAGAGACACAAAACACAAGGACACTGGGACAAGCATTAGAGGTGAGATCCACAAGCAGGCACAAGAGTCAGGTAGGCGGGGGGGATGGAAGGACACATCGCCACCGATAGCCACGTATTTTCAGGACTCAAGAGCCCAAGGACAGTCCAAGTTCAAGCAAGGCTGAGTGGGGAAGGAGGGGCGTTGGCTGAGGCCTGGTCTTCACTCCATTCCTGCCGCTTGGCCAAGGTCGGCTTTCACAGCATAGAGACGTTTCTCAGGTGAGATCAAAACATCCAGAAAGGACGCAGTGGGTCAGAAGAGAGGGGAGGCCAGAGGGTGGTAGGAGACAGGCCTTCACCAATATGGAGATGGGGACCACAGTGGGAGGGGAGGTGCTTTTCTGAGAACTGGGGCCAGGAGGCAGCGGGCTGTGGTGGATGCAGGGATTTGCCCCCAGGCCCCTATTCAGGAAGAAAGGACTTACTCCCTTAGCTGCCAGGGCCACCGCCTACAGGAAGCCCTCTGCTGCCAGCTCCCTTCAGGCTTTGTCTGCACAGAGCTGCCTTGCTCAAGATCATGCCTCCTTTACAGGGTGCTCCATCTCCAATACCGATAGGTGGGAAGGTCCTGGGGCCTGAACACCCTGTCCCGAAGTGGGACACCTCAGAAGGCTCATTCCATATTCATACCTCCCCACAGTGTGGGTCAAGGTGTCCACTGACAGGGCCATGCAGCTCAACTTCTCTTCTGCCGCGGCCCTCCTTTCTGCGTGCCCCCTCCACAGGTGTTACCCAAGAGCATTCCCTTATAAACTGACTGTAGGAATCTCCTTTGGCAGTCTCCTTCCTGGGGGACCCACCCTGTGACACATGGTTAAACACTGAGCAGAAAGCCCATTCTTGCCCGGCCACACCGTACAAAGAACCTTTAGGGCTGTAATCTCCCCTGACCTTCACGATGACTTGGTAAAGAGGCATTACTGTTACCACCCAACAGATGCGAAAACTGAGGTCCAGAGAGGTTAAATAATTGTTTGAAGGTCAAAACAGCAGGTAGTTGGTACAGCCAGGGCTCAAACCCAGGTCTGTTGTGCTCTAAAATGTATGTTCTTTCCTCTGGTACACAACTGCCCTGGGAAGGGAGGGGAAGGAGGGTAAGAAGGAAAGAACTAGAAGGAAGAGGGGGGGAAGGGAAGGGAAGGGAAGGAAAGGGAAGGGAAGGGAAGGAGAAAGGATCAGCTAACATTTAGCACTTACTCCAGACCAGGCAACATACACACCATTTTGCATTTAATCCTCAAAATTTTATGACGTATATATCACTTTTATCTATGTTATAGATGAAGAATTTGGCTCAGAGAGGTACAACAGATTGTCCAAGGTCACACAGCCAGTAAGTGGCAGAACCTTGATACAAATCCAGTTCCATCTTATTCCAAGCCTGGACATCTTAACCACTACTATTAGGGAGAGTTAGGGCCAACCGGAAGGCCGAGGGACCCCAAGATGGAGGTGTGGGCTAGAGTACTGGGAAGTCAAGGTCCCAGGTGCCTGAGTAGAAGGGAAGCTTGGCGAGATCAACATCCTGGTTCTCCTGGGAGTATACGGGACCTGCTTGAGGGCTGACCCAATTCAGGCCTGGAGCCATCGCTTAGAAATTGCACCAAGCCAATCCCTAGCCGTAATTATCACCAGGCTTGCAGCACTGGGCTGAGAGCTGGAAATAGCTCTGTATTTATTTACCCTGCAATTACATGCTACATTAAATGCTCTGCGAGAACATGGCGATCACCCTGCAATTAACTGGTCCCTGCTTCCTGGGCAAGAGAAGGCTGGAGACAGTTACTGGGCGAAATCAAGTGCTGCCTGGTTTCTTAATGGGCCTGGGGGTCACCTTGGAACTTGTGCTGCTGGGCCTGGCTGGAGGTTGTAGCTCTCAGCAGGAGAGGAGCTCTCTAGCTCCTGGGGAGAGGGGTTCACATCCATCAGACTTTGCTGTGAGTTCTGGAAGGAGCTGGCATATAAGCCCCTCCTTGAGCTGCACCCTACCCTGCCTTGTCTCCTCCACTCCTCTCGGAGCACCTAGTGACTCTCTGTACTTAATTTTTGGAATTCCTGGATCACCACTCCACCAGCTTTGCATGGGCATATTTACCTTTCAAGAGTCAGCTCAAATATCACCTCCTTGGGCAGTATTCTTGGAAAGAAGATTGCAAACGATAGTGAACACCAGACAGACCTGGGATCAAATACCAGTATCATTATCTAATAGCTGTGTGACTTTTGGCAAGTTACTTGACCTCTCTGAGCCTCATTATATGCATGTGTGTGTGCACAGATGTATAGAACTCCCTGACATCACATGCATATGCATTATGTACATATATTAGAACTCAGTATCTTAAAGTTGGGAGCAGATCGTAGCAGGATGGAAACAGCATGGTACCTGACTAGTAGGTACACACTAAATTTTTGCCCAATTAATGAACCAAGGAGTAAATCAACCAATCAATCAAAAGTCAATTCAGAGCTGAGAATACGTATGCACCCATGTTTATCTTTGTGGCTCCCCACTTAACTTCCTACACATAAACATGGATCCGTGTTATTCAAAAACATAATATGCAAACACGATGGTAATTGGTTTCTAGTTGCCTGGAGATTCCAGAGAACTAGTTTCTCAGGCTGTGCAGATAGATTAAGAATGCCAGCAAAAGGCATTAAGAAAAGAGTTAATTATATATTTACTACCTCTGTCATTTTCTCCTAATTATGTCTTGGCAAGCAGAGTTTCCTGGATGAGACTTAAATCTCAGTGTCTTTAAAAATATAATAATAAATCAATGTGAAATGGAGTGCTCCCAATAGCCAAAAATGCCCAGGAAAGTTTTCAATCAGTGAGAGCCCCAGTGAGCCGGGCTGGCACCTGTTCTGACTGTGTTTGGGCTCTAGAGACCAGATACAGGGCCAGACAAGCCACAGAAGAGCAGAGCTACGTCTGGGTCCCGCCACCGAGGCCGCCTCCAAGTTGGATGGGGGTCACCTGGAGGTCCCGTGGCATCATCTGTTGCCAGTTTCCCACAAGGCACCAGGAGGGAGAAGCCGGGTGTGAAAATCATTGAGCCGCTCTTGTGGCATTTTGCTTGGTTTCTGGATTGAGAAGGCAGGGACCATTTAGTGAGCACCTTCTACGTCAGTGGCTCTCGGCTGGGAACAATCTTGTCCTCGGGGGCATTTGGCAAGGTACGGAGATATTCTCAGTTGTTATGACTCAGGTTGTGCTAGTGTCTAGTGGGTAGATGTGAGGTATGCTGCCACACATCGCCCGATGCACAGGACAGCCCCCGCAACCACAATTATCTAGACGTCAACAGTGCTGAGTTGAGAAGCCGCACTGCAGGTGACAGCAGGCTTGAGGCTGGGTGTTTCCATACTGTCTATTATTGATTATTGTCACTCGGTTTTCAGGGCTCTTTGTGTGCCTGTCTTTTCTATTTTGGTTCCTAACGATAAGGAAAACCCGGGCCCACGCACGCTCAGAACAAATGCCCAGGCTTCCTTCGTTGTAACCGCCACACTTCCGTGGCTGTGGTCACTCCATCGAGAACCACACAGCGCTCGCCAGGGGAGGGGAGCAGATGCTCTGGTGGCCCACGGGCACCTGCACATGCCGGCTCTTCCTCTTCTCCTTGGGAAGAGACTGTGCTTCTCTCACGGGTCCCAGGAAGCAGACCAAGAGGAGCCAGGCTGCTGCTACCGCATCAGAGTGACCTGGGCAGGAGGCCCAGGGCATCCTCTGTCTATGAGATGAGCAGGAATCAGGCACCACTCCTGGGCCATTTCACTGTGTTCCATCCCACTCCGTCCAACACACCTACACCATCCAAGCAACTGTTAGGCCCACCTACCGGTTTCTATGATCTGAGTCTCTTGTCTATTATCTGAAGGTCTATGTACATAAAAGGCCCAAAGGGATTTTTCTAGGATGTTCACTTGTGGTCTCCACAACCACTCTACAGGACAGATACCGCATGTCCTTTCACAGCCGGGGGCGGGGGGGAGAGGCTCAAAGGAACTAGATGGTTCACTTAAGGTAACACAACCAGGAAACACTAAAACTGGGGTGCAAACACCTGTCCACTCAACCCCAAGGCACGTATTCTTGCCGTGACAGCTGGCTGCTGAGCGAGAAGGGTCATTTTTGAGCTTTACAAGGGGGGGGGAGTGGAAAAGCATGGACCATCTCTAACCCTGACCTCTTTCCTGTCCCTAGCATCTGCGAGTCTCCCCACAGGGTGCCAAACGCTGAAAGGAGACTCAGTCTAAGAGCATAAGGGATACAGTCATTTGGGGACTGGTCATGGACGGTATGAATATAGATGTGGGTGACAAACACACAGGGCTCATTGATCTAAGAAGAGACCGAGGCTTCTTCTGAACAGGTGTCAGAAAGAGTTTAATAAAGGCCTCGAGCCATGGTGAGTCATTAAAGGCATGAGGCATGTGAGGAGGACAGACCAGCTTAGCCAGCTCTGGATAGTCTACACTGCAGATGGGAACTTGGGAAGCACGCTATGTAAATTACTGTAAACGTCTTCACATTACCCTCCTCCCGCTGTGCATACACACACACACACACACACACACACACACGTGCATGCGCACGCGCACACGCACAACTTCTGTCTAATCCAGCATTTCTCAACCCCTGTCCCGTAGAGCAGCACTTTGGAAATTCTGTGTGCACGGGAGCTTTGCTGCCTCCACACAGGGCCCAGGTGGGGCCTGCCATTCTGCATTTCTAACCAGCCCCCAGGTGACACTGACGCAGCGGGTCCACAAGCCACACTTGAGATAGGAAGGCATTAGGATGCCAGTGAAGCAAGACGTGCACAGGTCTTCCTGGAGGCTGAAAGATTCCAGAGGTGGAGCGTTTTGGGAAACGCTACACTACGCTGAACAAGCATCTGGGACTCTAAGGAAAGGAGTGGGGGATAATATGGATAAAGACGTTTAAAAGGCCTTACAGGAAACAAAAGAGGCTTGTTTGGGAGAACCATCATGCTGGGTAAGTCAGATCACATCCCTCCTCTCTCTGCAGCCGGGGATGGAAAAGCCCTCCGGGTGGCCAGCACGGCCCCCAGGACGTCCTGCCTCTCACCACCCTCCCCATCTCCAGGCACACAGGCCTGTTCTGGGAACACTACTAGCTGAGCAGACTCCAGCCCCAAGTCTTTCCTCTGACAGCCAACCCTACTAGCCCCCCCCAGCCGCCTTCTTTGCTCAAAGGCCGCCTGCTGGAGGAGGCTTTCCTGATGGGCCAATGGAATTTCACGACCTGCTATCCCTGTCTTAATTTGCTTGACCTTTTCTTGTTCCATTTTTCCGATGCATTTTTGCCTTCAGACACAACTCACCCACATACCTCGTCATGTTTATTGCGCATCGTTTGTCTTCCCTACTAGATTACAAACTCCACGGGAGCAAGAATTGCACTGCCGTCACTTTGTTAAGGTTTTCGTTTTTTAAGAAACCTCTACACTCGGCGTGGGCTTGAACTTACAACCAAGATCGTGCCGACTGAGCCAGCCAGGAGCCCTTCATTGCTGTATTGCTAGCACCTACAACCGTGCCTGGCATACAGTAGGTACTCTACACCCCTCCTGAATCAGCAGTTGAGCAACTGCAAGTGCAGAGATCTTAGCAGCAGCGGAATATAGGATGCATCGCCCTCCAAAGGTTTTCAGCCACAGAAGCTATTTCTTTCTTATTTTTTTTCGCCCCCTCAGGGGGTGTCTCAGCATGACCACTATTCCTAAATGCACATTTTCCAGGAAATGTTGCTGTAAGAACTCACCAAGGCTCCAGCCCTCATCCATTTTCCTTAGTCCTTCCTGGCCTATTCATATTCATCCCCTGCCAGGTCCCAGGGAGATGGGTTCCATATGTTTATTAGCCACCGTATACATGTATCTTTAAATCTGCAAGAACAATGGTGCTCCCTGCCCACTCTTCTAAGTGCCCACCCCCCCACTCCTGGCACTGCCGGGGTGGGGGGAGAGAGAAGGTACCAGGTTTCATACCAGGCCTTTTAAGCAATAGGTGCTTCACAAATACATATTTAAGCCTCAAAGTAATCCTCCGAGGTGAGTCTTAATCCCCCATTATACAAATGAGAACCAGAGTCTCAGAGAGATTAAGTAGCTCGTACGACTGGGATTCAGATAAAGGTCTGCCATACTTACAGCTCCTACACTCCCCACAACGCCAAGGTGGGGAACCTCCCAGAGCAACGTCTGGCAAGTGCCAAACTGCAGAATCGGAGATGCGTGTCTGTCCAGGGTGTCATCCTTTTTGGCAAAAGCATCAGCACCAGCGACAACAGCTAATGCCCCCTTAAGTTGTGCCATATGCCAATCATTATTCCTTTTTAGAATTTATTTGTTTAAATTCACATTAGTTAACACACAGCGTAGTCTTGGTTTCAGGAGTAGAACCCAGCTACGGGTTCTACATGACATGGGTCCCAACAGGTGCCCTCCTTAATACCCATCGTCCATTTAGCCCACCCCCCACCCCCCCGCCCTCCAGCAACCCTGCTTGTTCTCTGTATTCAAGAATCTCTTATGGTTTACCTCACTCTCCGTTTTTATCTTATTTTCCTTCCCTTCCCCTAGGTTCATCTGCTTTGTTTCTTAAATTCCATACATGAGTGAAATCATAGGATACCTGTCTTTCTCTGACTTACTTTGTTTGGCACAAAGTCAATCATTATTTTAAGCACCTAACATGGATTTCGGTCTTTTAATTCCCACAACCACATGGCCCTCACTTCACAGATGAGGGAACTAAGGCAGTCGAGAAGCTTCACAATGTGCCATCTTGCCCAGGGTCACACAGCTATGGAGCGGCACAGCCACCTGCGCCAGAATCAGGGAAAGAGTCAGGCCAGACACAGTCCCGGACCCACCTGCTGCTCCCGTGAGCACCTCACCATGCTTTGATGCTCTGGGCATCAACCCCAGCTCCTCCTTGCCTCTTCCCTCAGTGCCTTCCAGCGCTCCACCCTAATCACGCCCCAGCCTCCGGCTCTGCCTCCCGGCTCCCCGATGCATCTTTTTCTTCTGCCGGGAGGGCTCTGTGGACAGGAATCTGTCCTACAACCTCCCATCTCTGCAACACGCCCCCATACGGTCTTCCCAGGTGATCCACGCTGGGAGCCAGGGCCTGGCACCAAGAAGGCCCTGAGAGACTGGCATTGGCACGGGCACCTGAGACCCAGAGGAGCTCTGACTTGCCTACTAAGAGCGCACACAGTCATAAACCTGGACTGGGATGCAGGCCTGGGAATCCCGTCCCATCAGAGTCCTTTACGTCATTTACCAGCCAGCCAGAGCGCTACATAAAAGTGCCGAGGGACAGCCCAAGGGTTCCTGCTCTACCTTCAGCGGGCTTATCATTTGTGTTCACACGTACTTTCTTCACTCACCTGTTGCTTCACCCAAGACATCTTTGGTTCCGGTAACAAAGTAATCAAAAAGACAATCACTTCTAATGGAGATGAGATTTATTTTGTAAATCAATTGCTTTATTTCCTCCAGGTTGGTCAGATATAATATCGCATTAGTTTAAGGTATACAACATAATGACTTGATATGTGCATACATTCTGAAATAATGACCATAATCATTTTAGTTAACATTCACCCCCACCCGTTAATTTAATAAATGATAACAGAAATATACTTATAATAACAAACAGAGGTGGGGCGCCTGGGTGGCTCAGTCGGTTAAGTGTCCAACTTCTGCTCAGGTCATGATCTCGCAGCTCGTGAGTTCGAGCCCCGCATCGGGCTCTGTGCTGACAGCTCAGAGCCTGGAGCCTGCTTTGGGTTCTGTGTCTCCCTCTCTCTGCTCCTCCCCCGCTCATGCTCTCTCTCTCTCTCTCTCTCTCTCTCTCTTTCTCAGAAATAAACACTGAAGAAAAATTTAAGAAAAATAAACAGCAGTAAGCACTTAAAAAATAAAGAACTATTCAGGGTTCTGTGACAGCGTACAATTTGTGAGGGAAGCAAGAACGAATGTGACTTGGCCTGGGAATCAAAGAAAACTGCCTGGAGGAAGTGGCATTTGAAGTGAGATACAAAGAACGGTAAGAGTACATAAGGCAAGAAGGGGCTTGAGAGGGAGAGCACGCGCAGAGGAAGGCCCTGCGGCAGAAAGACTGTAACGCCGTCAAGATTATCAGATAACCATAATATAGTATAGAATGTATACGTAACACATAAAGTACAAGGCTCTCTCCGAGGAAAGCAACAAACACTTACTGAGTGATTCCCAGATGTCAGCCGCTTCATCGCACCCATTTCACAGCTGGAGTAACTGAGTCTTGGGAGGATTAAGACGTTTGCCAAACAAGCGCGCAGACCCTGTTGATGTTCCACATCAGCGTTCCTCTTCCTCGTGCCTGTGTGCCTCTCTCCTCCAGCTGTTGTGGTGGTTTTCTCGCTTCTAATGACCTGCCCCTGCTACTCCCTTTGGAGGCCTGTCCTGGGGTCACTGTGTCCATTTGCCACCGCTCCCGGAGAACTGTAAGGTGCCTGGGAGTTAAATGTCCCTGGAGTGTCCCTTCAACGGTGATGGCCGGGAGCATGAGGCCCCGCAGCACTGCCTAGAGCGGGGACATGCTGGAGTCCCCTGGCGGAGTCAGGCTCAGCCAGGCCCTGGCCCCAAATTGTTCCCTTGCCTCACATCTCCTGCTTCTCTGGCCTGCCTTCCCCATCTCCGCATTGGATTCTCCTGGGATCCCTTCTTAATAAATCACTCAGACAGGAAGTCTCACCTCAGAGACCGCTCCTGGGGAACCCGACCTAAAACACAATCCGCGTCTGTCTGAATCTGAAGCCCTTTCTCTTGCTAGGAAGACAAGATGATTCAACAGAGTGAGGGGAAAATGAGTTAGTAATGTTAATAGGGAGGAAGAGGAAAGCCCCAGAGAGTTAAGGGAATGGTTAAGCATCCAAGGATGCATAGCTTCTAACCCAGTGGAGAAGGCAGGCCTCCAGGGTGCGGAGGGTGACGTTACGGAACAATGACAAGGGTGACAGAAGTCCCTCCAGGACAGAGGGAACCGTGCCATCTGGGTGGAGGCGTGGCATGCAGCCCTGTAAGGGAAGGCAGGGCCAGGCCAGGAAGGGGTTCCTCAGGATCAGGCCAAGGAAAAGTACGAGGTGGAAAGAATGTGCTTTCTCAGTAGCCACGCTTAGGTTCCAAGGCTGCACCCACCACTTCCAGGCACCAGGGCACCTGAAACAGGGAACTCAGCTTACTGGGCAGTGAGATGACGTGACCTACTTCAGATGTTTGTTTTGAGGGTGAAATAAGAACAGCACCATCAAAACCCCCGGCCCATTACTAGAGATTCACACTGCGTTTTTTTATGTGTTTGTTTTTCCCTTTCTCTCTCTCTCATTACAAGAGCTCGGGCTCATTTCTGTGAGAGGACTCAATGCAAAGACTTCAATCTACAGAGTAAAATTTTCAAAATCACATTTTAGAGAAACTCAGATTTCAGTGGAATGTGTGACCAGCTAGAGACCTGGAGACCGATGAGATGGTTGCAGGAGACCTCTGGGTTTGGTCATGAAACCTGACCTAGGAAAGTGGCAGCGGGCACAGGACGACATCTACAGAGACGCTGGCAAGGGCAGCGAGTGAGCAACTGGCTTGAGGAAATGAAGGGCAGCCAGGGACCCAATGGGATTTGAGGTTTTGAGCTGGTGTCTGAATGAACAGGGATGAGAGAGAGAAGACATACCTGCTTGAGGGTGAAGGTAGGAAGTTGGATTTGATGTATGTTGAGCTTAAAGTAACATCCAGACAGGGGCGCCGGGGTGGCTCAGTCGGTTAAGCATCTGACTCTTGGTTTTGGCTCAGATCATGATCTCACAGTTCATGAGTTCGAGCCCCACGTCGGGTTCTGTGCTGACAGCATGGAACCTACTTGGGATCCTTTCTCTCTCTCTCTCTCTCTCTCTCTCTCTCTCTCTTTTTTTTAATTTTTTTTAATGTTTGTTTATTTTTGAGAGAGAGAGAGAGTGTGAGCAGGGGAGGGGCAGAGAGAGGGAGACACAGAATCGGAAGCAGGCTCCAGGCTCTGAGCTTCCAGTACAGAGCCCGATGAAGGGCTTGAACTCACAAACCACGAGATCATGACCTGAGGTGAAGTCGGACGCTTATCCGACGGAGCCACCCAGGCGCCCCGGGAATCTCTCTCTCTCTTTCTCTCTCTGCCCCTACCCCGTGCACACATGCTCACATCTCTCTCTCAAAATAAACAAATAAACACACTTAAAAAATTAATAAAGTTACATCTGGAAATCCAGAGAAGCAACAGCATTTGGCCAAAAGAGCCAGACAGACCTGTGTTCAAATCCCCAGCCCTGCCGCTCACTAGCTGTGAGACTAGCTAAGTATCAGGACCTCTTTGAGCCTCTACTTCCTCATCTGCAAAAAAGACAAGACAAATACAGGTTGCTTTAAGGACGGAGGCAGGCAACATCATCTGGCAACTCGTAAACTGTTAGGTCTACGATACTTTTTTTTTTTTTTTTAACGTTGATCAAGCAAATGGAAAGGAGTTGTGAGGTCAACCTCAGAACTAATATTGTAGATTCCAAAAGCACTGAACTGAAGTGGAAGGCTGAGGCATGAGCATAAGGTGAGATCAATTACCTTTTGGAAGAAAATGTCCTGTCAAAGACCGACAGGCACCAAAGATAAATTTTCAGCTAGTCGGCTACTTCTGTTTTCCCATAAGGAGAACAACTCCATTCAGTTGTACAAACATTTATGAGCCAGACGCAGTGGAAATGGGGACCCTGAGATGAATAAGGCTCGGTTCCTGCCTTGGGAGGACTCACGGTGTCTTGGAGGGGACAGACATGTACAAAACCAAACAAAGGGCGATGTGAGAAGAGTTACATCAGAGGCCTGAGCCACGAGGACTGAGGGTACACCGAGGAGGGAGTGATTGATTTCGCCGAGAGGATTTTATGCGGAAATAGCCAGAACACTAAGATCTCTCCCAAAGCATTAAACACGCGTAATCATTTTTCAAATAAATTAACCGTGAATAATAGCATTCACTTAATTATTAATTCAAAAATGATGGTTCAAAGACGAGGAACAAAACCAAAAACCCTAACCCCAAATTTCTAGGTCATCATGGTAAAATGGGGAGGGAGATACAAGAATCCAGGTCTGCAAGTGTAGGGTCCCCTAGATTCCAACTCGAACAGCCTCTAAGCCACACGGATCCTCTGTGATGCGGTTGACCAGGGCTGGCCGCTAAAACAAAAACATCCACCTGCGCTTTATGAGTTCATGGATATGAGGCCGGGTGTCAACACAGAGGAAAAATATCGTGTCCCTATTAACTGAATCTCAAGCAGCCGCTGCAAAGACCAGAATGATGGACCTGGAAGGAGCCTTATAGGTTCAGCTAATTCAAACCCCTCTTTCCGCTTTCCTGATAAGGAAAAGGCACCGAGAGGGGAAGTGATTCACACAAGGTCACCTAGGTGTGGAGAGCCAGGACAGAGTCCAGAGTTCCTGATTCCTCACTGAATGCTGTAAGACACCATCTGCCTCTCGAATGAATCAATGACTCCAGATCCTATAGGGTCTGTAACGCCATCAGCACATGCACACATGCGCACGCGCATGCGCACACACACACACACACACACACACACACACTCCTAAAGTGACCCTCAGTGGGCCACCACATCCTTTGCATGGAATAAGGGTCTGCCATGCCCTTGGCAAGAGCCCACAAGTGTGGTGCTCAGAACCAGCCCATGGAGTCTGGCCTCCGGGGGATGACAGTCCAGCAGGGAAGGATTCTTTAGTTCACGGACTGCTGGTTTCCCCAGTGTTCCCCAAAACAGCCTCACCTGACATTCCCTGCCAACCAAGGCAGGAAGTTCTGCTAATTTCCTTAATAACTTAACAAGATTATCAACCACCACCCTGTGGGCACAGATTTGGTCTTTCCTTTTGGTTATGGGAACGCATCCATTTTTCACACAATTATAGCCTGAGAGGATCATCACTGGGGCTGCCAATCGTGGGCTTATTAGGAGCAATTTAGACGTGAGATTGGATTTCCTTTCTGCACAGAACTTTTTGTTCAAAGTGAATGAACTGGTGTTCCTCATTAATATATTAATAAAATGTTGTCCAAGAGGTGTTTGATCTTTAAGACCGGCCCGGTGGCGGAAGAGTGAGAACACAGGTGGGGGTCCTGGCTACCTGTTGCCCCTCTGTACCATCCAGCCCTCCATTTGGGTCTCCAGGCCTGTTTCTCATTGCCTACGGTGATAGAGTTGGGCGGGGTCGGTTGTTCAGAACCGAAGGCCCACAGTGCAACAGAATGATGCATATTACCGATCTAATGCCTCACGGACTAACTAAATTGTGACTTCTCTCCTCTTGGGCAGAACCGATGTCTTCTGAGTGTGAAACGCCAGTTAGCTCAGCCTGGTCTGATGCTCTGTCAATGACATCATGGGGATTTAGAGAAAAACAAAGGGAGGGGGGCAACTGAGGAAATTGATTTCTAAGGTCTGTCTCTGGTCGACTGTTTATTCATTGAAACTCAGCTTTCCTGACCCTGCCAGGCTGAATTTGCTTCCACCCCTCCAGCACTGCTTATTTGGGATTTCTGCTGTGTACACATAGTGCCTTCTCCCCACTGGGCCATGCCTACCTTAAGGATGTGGGGTGAATGCTGGTTATGGCTCTACCCAGGAACGTGCGAGAACCGGCTCACACTGGTTCGCCAGAGCCAATTACGTGCATTTCTTCCAAGTTCAATGACTTATTGAAACCAGTCATGATGGGAATATTTACAATGGGAAAATCGAAAAACATTACAAAGCAGGACTTGATTTCGTCCCAGAAAGTAACTTGTTAAATATTTACTAGCACAACACTGACTATATTCTCACTGTTTAGGTTTTGGGGTATAATAACTGCATAGTTGAATTTTGATGAATAAATGAATGATCAGAGTCAGAAAACCTGGGAGCTGATAGGTTTCAGGAAGGCCAAGCTACGTGTACAAGTGAGACAGAAAGCTCCCTGGGTAACTCGCAGGAGGGGTATAAACGAGAGCAGAGGTTTTAAACCTCGGCCGTGTACTAAAATCTGCATCTCAGTCCTGAACCCCTGGGGTGAATCCCTTGAACATCGGTATTTTCTAAATATCCCCACGTGATTCCATAACATGGCCAAGTTTGAAACAGACTGGCTTAGAGAAAATTCCTGGACTAATCTTAGCCCCTCAGGACGCCCATCTCCCAGCACCCCAGGTGTTCCCTGGTCCCTACCATTTGAATACGGGGAGCTTGAGAGTCAAGTCGAGGGATGAAATTTCTCGGGTAGGTTAGCGGCCATCCATCTGATAACAGGCTGGGTCACAAGGAGGTTCTCCATGTATGGTTTCGACTTTTTGGCTCATGTCTAGGATGATGATTTAGTTAGGTGGCCATTTAAAAAAAAAAAAGCACCTCAACTCCGTGGAAAAGAGTTCAAAAGCCACAGCCCAAAGACAGTTTCCCTACAAGTGGCTAGTGCATGCCCATTGTCCCCACCTCCCCACACTTGAATGCCACTGCCAGTCCCTTTGCTCCACGCTACATGTCGGCTGTTTTTCTCTCTTTAAAGGGCCATTACAAGCACCACCTTCTCTTTGAGGGTCTCCTTGATCTCCAGAGCCATCAGCAAGACACGGAGGCAAAAGCATGGGCCCTGGAGTTCAACAGACTCTGAGTTCAAGCTCCAGTTCTGCTTGATAGCTGTGAAGATTCAGCAAGTCACTGAGCCTCCCCGAACCACACGTCCTGCCTGTATAAAATGTGGTTGGCAAAACTTAGAGAAATTGACAGAACACATCTGGATGTGTCTGGTATCATGGAAACGGGAGAGGACAGAACCATGCTGTTTCAGTCTCATCAGTCCTAACCTCACTTGCCATTTATTCTGGCTGCGTCATACCCCTCTCTGACCCTCGGTCTCCTCCTCTGAAAGTGATGGAGTCCGACTGATGCTCTGCATGGGCCTTTTCGGTTCTAGAGGGACTTCGTGTCTCTGCCTCTCACCCGGCAGAGGTATCTGCCTTCTGTGGTGATTGATCTTTTTCTATATATGACCTGTCTCTCCAACCAGATTAGGGGACCCCAGAGAGCAGTGAATGTGCCTTATTAGTCTCTGTATCTCTAGAGCCCAGAAGAGTGCCCTAAACTTAGGGCGTTTATCACATTAGACTTAGCTCTCTCCTGCTTTGTGGGTGCCTCATCCAATGAAGGGGCCAGCCTGAGCTATTACAACACTGTCTGATGCTCCAGCCCCAGGGGTCTGTGCCCCCGCAGGCCTGAAACTACTGTAACTGCTTGTAAATGGCTCAGTATGTGTCAACTGTCGGCAGGGACCTGTGGATACATTTCCCAAATGGTAAGGAGAGCCACGTAGTAAATTACCAATGGATCAGCCATGGGACTGGATAAATGTTCTTTCAGATGTCACCCACCTGGAATGATGCGTGTCCTTTCGGACACTGTGTGGTGTCACCTGGATGGGGCCAAAGTAAACCACTGGAAGTCACGCCATGCTGTGGGGCCAAAGCCCCATCCCATCCTTGGACCCCTAAGTCACGAGTTACACTCAGCAGTCTCTCCTCAGTAATTGCCTCTTTCCCTAAGTGATGCCAGAGCCGATGCGTTTTTTATTTCCCCTTAAATGAGGATTTGCTAGCGGGCCTGTATTTTTTTCTCGCCTAATAACAACTGACAGCAAAGTGTGAAATTAGCTATAACAAGCACCAAAGAGTGAATTTTGCCAACTCCCAAACAAGCTGAGGAATCAGTAGCTGGCCCTCAAGACCCAGTGGCCTCAAGATGTAGTGGTCTTCCTGACCCTGAGCCCACCAGAAGGGAGTAGGGCAGTCTCCTGGCTCCAGACTCCCACTGGATTTGGGGGTTGGGAAACTGGTGACCCTACAGCTACTGGGAAAGTTCACTGATGCCAACACCGGCCCATTTGATGCAAGCATCCCAGAAGATTGAAGCAATACAAAGGAAATGGGGCTCGTTGACATGAGGTTTCAAACAGTGCTCCCTGGAAGGGCTGGTCTGTATGTGTGATTTCAGCTTTTTATGTACAAGTTCAAAAGCGCTGGAGAAACAAAGGAGATCCAGGACGTGCCAGAGGACTCCGCACTCCTCATAACTACCTTGCCCACTAGCTGTGTGGCCTCAGAGCAGGACTGCTAGCGAGGGCCATGCTGGCCAGCCCCCCCTGTCACAAGGCCACTCTGTTCCCAGAGGTGACAATACCAAGGGCTCCCGCTGGGGTGGTGCAACTCTGGCAAGGAAATTTTCTCTCTCTGAGTGTTAACTTCCTCATTTGTAAAATGGAGACAATATTGCCATATTCATGGGACAATTGGGAAAATAAAATTGGGCAAGTGTATGAATTAGGTCATTTTCCCATCCTCGCTGCAAAGCCCAGTCCTCATGTCCTAACTAACCCTTGAGGCTTGACACCCAGAGCATGACAGAGGGACACTCTCCTCTGCCTACTCCTTGTCCATGTCTCCTGCCTCACCCTGCCCCCGCCCCCCACTCTTCAGCATGTTCCCCGGCTCCTGCCATTTTCTCTTTCTCTGACTCAGTCCCACTCACAGCCTTCTGAAAGGGATGTCACAAGTCAGGGAGCCTCCTCCTCTAGCCCTTTCAAGATTCTGGGTCTCTATTCTTGTCTACAACTGGCTCTTGGCTTCAAACCTGCCCATCTATACTCTGCCCTCTGTTGGCCCCTGATGACCTGATTCTTGCTGTGCTCCCTGGACCTCCATTAAGCCTGGAGGGAGCTATGCAAGGAGGAAGAGGAAGAAGCAATTGCATGTGCCAGCTCACTTCCTGTAGGCGTCCTGCCCACTTCCTGTAGGCGTCCTGTCCACTTCCTCTTCCTGCCGGCCTCACCCGGTCTCACGCCTCACCCCTACAGCAGTAGTCTGGTCCACTGACTTCAGTCCGATCCAGGTTTCAGTTCTTTCCAACAACTTGACAGCACTTTTCATTGTACTCTCTCTTTCAGCTCTGCTGGGTCCCCTCTCCAAGCTTCTAAGCTTTAATTATCCCACATCTTCCTGTTCCCCCAGTTCCTAGGGGTGGTGGCCTCCTGTAGGTGTTACATCTGGGATAACTTCTAGTTCTCTCTCTCTGTCTCTCCTTTAAGCTACCTGGGTAGCAATTCATTATTTTTAGGTAATATTGCTCTTCCTTTCATTCTCTTTTGTGCAAACACTCTTGCGGTGTTTTTCTCCTTGCTGGACACTAACTGGTACATCTACATACAACCCATGACTTGCGACTTTCAAAGTGCATATCAGACAAACGTACTGCTGTCATCTATCATTCATCTCGCTAGTCTTTCTTCTTTCTAGCCTTAGGGCCCAAAGCAGTGTCTGGCTCAGTAAATATTGGTGAATTTGCGACTCACAGGGTAAAAGAAGGAATGCATGATGCCCATGGGGGTCAACACAGTTCAAGGCACAATCACTGGGGCTTCTGCCCAGGCTCCCTCACTGGGATGGCCGTGGGGCAGATTTCGGCCAGGAACGTTCCAGTACAAAAGTCATTGAAGATCTCTGCAATCATGCCCCAGTGAGTTCACCAGACACTCAATCCATGAAAGAATGAGGCCTGGAGTCCTGGGATTGAATCCTAGTTCTGCAACTTAATCGCTGTGAGACTTTCAACGAGGGATTCAATCTCTTTGACCTCGGTTTTCTCATTCACAGGAGAAGGAATGTAAGTCGCTTCTTCTGCCTTATCTCCTGACATTTGCCCCAAGAGCTCCTGCATACACATCCCAGGAAGACACTCCCCTTCCTCCAAATGCCTCATTCTTGCTGGCTTGCAACACTCCTGGGCCTCACTCCTACTGATCCTCCTGCCTGGAAAGCCTTGACCCAGTAAAGCCCCACTTAGTCTTCAAGACGTTACTAAGATATCACCTCCCCTGGAAAGACTTCCTAGACTACAGCACAGTGTCCCATGCCTGCACAGTTAGCAGCTGTGTCTTCTGATGCTGGGGCATGACATATTGCACCTGCCAGAGAAAAGATCGGTCTCGACTGTGATCATCTCTTTGTGTGTCCCTTCGTGATTGGATCACAAGCTCTTCGAAAGAAAGGACTTTCTTCTGAGTCATCTCTACATCCCCGGGGCCCTCCAAGCACGCCTGCTCTCCACGTACGCATGCACTGTGTTAACCACCAGGCACATCTAGGTGAATCAACAGTAATGGCTCCACCCCACTGGAGCTTACAGGCAGGTGGGGAAAACAGACCAAAACAAGAAAACAATTAATGAGCCAGCAACGAAATACGAATTTTGAATCCTGAAACGTGTTGTGAAGATGCAAATGGTACCCTGGTAAAGACTAACTGGTGGAAGGGGATTACTTGGGAGTCTCCTAAGAGGGCTCTCCAAAGAGATGGCATTTTAGATGAAATCTTCAGGCTGTGAAGGAGCCATCCAGCTGAAGGGCTGGGGAGAGCTTTCCAGGAGGAGGACTCAGCACGTGCAGGTTCACAGGATGGAAAGAGCTCAGTGTGTGTGATGCTCTGGCAGGGGCCGAGGAAGCTCAAGTGCAGGGCCACGTACATGGAGAGACGGCGAGAGAGGGGACGCAGTGTGTGGACTCATGGGAGGTGCAGTGGGAAGGTGCTGACATAACTGAATCTGATTTTAAAGGATTACTCGGACTCTAGGCTCCTACCTTGAAAATGGGGCTAATACCACCTACCTTTCAGGGTTTTCATAGATGTGAGCCCTTCTTAAGATATTGGCCTCTATGCCAAGACTTCAAAGATGGAAGAAGACAGCCTTGCGAAGACTGAGGTCAAGCTCGCGGTACTTGGCAGATAATAGGAACTCAATCAGCAGGGTTTCGTTTGGTTGTTTCTCTTTAGTTGTTTTTGTTTGTTCATTTGTTCAGCAAATGAATGTATGAATCACTTGATATTTACTCAAGGTCTGTTTTATCAGGGGTGGTCTCTGCTTCTTGCTGGCAGCTAAAAGAGCCTGACCATTCAGAGCTGATTTTTTACAGAGGTAAACAGGTCACCTATGGAAGTGGCCACCAGCCAATCCTCACACCCTAGTTTGACTTTGCTTTGCCGAAGGAGGGGATGATGTGGGAGACCACCATGCTAAGGGCCCTCTGAAGTAGCCAGAGAAACAGCACTGGCCCATGGAAGGCAAGCTGAAGGCCAGCGAGGGAAAGTCAGAGTGGCCAGCACCAAAAGTGGTCCTTGAGTTACAGCGTCCTAACCGAAGTCTCAAGTTCATTCCCCTACACCAGCCTGATGAGGGCAACTCCAAGGTTGAAGGAAGAGTGCCATGGGGGAGCCTTTGAATGTACCGTGGGCCAAACTCAAGCTTCAGCATCTTCACTATTGCTAAATTACCTGCTAGGGGGAGGTGTATGTGTTCAGCAAGTGGATGGAAATTCACTCCTCTGGACCGCGAGCCGAGCACACAGCCCGTTCCCTCTGGCAGAATAAGCAGGTAGCTGTGTTCCAGGCTGCAAAGGGCCAGATGGCCACTTTAAGGGCTTACACTTAAACTCAGGTAGTTCTCAAAGGGCCAGAAGACATCATCTGGCATCCAGTTTCAAGCCTACCAGAGAAAAACCTCCTGGCCTAGAGAGGGGAAGTGACTAGCTGCTGCCAAAAGCACCCCCAAAGCAGTTTGCTGATTCTGGAAACAAACACACTACAATTGCCTGGTGGTAATTCCTAGATAAATGACCAATGGAAAGGTATTTGGTGTCTCTCACATTGGAAGAACCCCCCAACGTGTGTGTGCGCGCGCGCGCACACACACACACACACACACACACACACACACACACACACACTTGAAATGAGTTGGTAAACTCAAAGGCAAGAGAAGAAAGGTAAGACTGGTCTAAGACCTAAATTCTTACCCCACCTCTACATTACTCTGCCCCAGGATCTTGGTTCAGTCTCCAACTACCCTGTTCCTCTGAATGCAAGTTTCTAAATAGCCAATCCATTAATTCCTCCTCTAGCATGGACAGGGCTAGGGAAGCTCTGTGTGTGTGTGTGCGCGCGTGTGTGTGAGGTTTCCTCGTTTGGCTCTCAGAACAATCAACTAAGGCAGATGTTACTATTCACTCTGTTTTATAGATGCAAATGTTAAATCAATCTCCAAATATTTAGGTCCCTGCTATGTGCTAGACACTGCCAAGCAGGACTCCTATTCTCATGGAGCTGACACAGTATCAGAATAGAGAAACAAAGGAGCATAAAGTAGAAATTCATTAGTAAGCCAAGCCTTGAACTGGACTCTATTCCAGGTCTCTTCTTCTTTCTACAGCACTGAGTCTTATCTTGTTAAGAGTAAAGATTAAAGTGGAGACAAGATGATCCCCAGGGAAGCGACCCACTCATCTTCTTTGTCCTGAATCTTAGAGTGATTCTAAGTGATTCTAAGACAAGAGGGTCATCTCTCCCTGCAAATGACTGGGGTGCAGCAAGTGTCTGTAAACCATGCCTTGATTAGGCAGAAAGGAGATCAACAAGCTTAACTCGTGTGTGTGTGCTCACGCGCACACGCGCACGCACACACACGCACATGCAGGGGAGTCACAACTACCCAGCAATTTGCTACAGGGAGGACCTTCCCGCCCTGCACATACACACTTAAGTCCCCATGCTGGAGGCTCCCAGAAGCCCCAGAATGCTCTGAGTGGAGCACTGCATAGACCTGGCCTCAGCGTCAACCCCAAATCAAATCCCCAGCACCCCTGGTGCTTTCTTGCCAAGTGTAAGGACCCCAGCTCTCCCACCCATCTCACGCATGTGTACTACACTTTTCAGTTTGCAAAGAACATTCGTGTTTGTTTTTTAAATTTGAAGAGTCTACCGTAGTGGCCTGTGGAGAGGGGGGACAGGAGGAACATTTGGCCAGGGTGTCACATTCAGATTTACCTCAAATTTAGACTTTTGATTTCCACATAAGGGTCCACAAACAGATGTTGCTATTTAGGGTGTTTGAAACACTGACTCTCTGAATGCAAATATTTAACACAGGCTATCATTTTGTAATTCTGTTTTACCATTTCTCAGAATAAGAGCTCTAGAAATGGGAACGCTTAAGGCATATGACTTTGACAGACCCTAAAAACACCTCTGGGAAGTCTAAAGAACGGGGAATATCACCCTCACTCCACACATGGGGAAACTGAGGTCCAGAGCCCCCAGCTCAGAACCATCTAGAACAACCTCGTTCCACGTGGCTGGGAGCACCAGAAAGATTCCCTGAGGAATTGAGTAGGGTTGTCAATGTAAAATCCACATTGGATTTCTTTTTTTTAATGTTTATTCATTTTTGACAGACAGAGACAGAGCGCACAAGCAGGAGAGGGGCAGAGAGAGAGGGAGACATAGAATCCGAAGCAGGCTCCAGGCTCTGAGCTGCCAGCACAGAGCCTGACATGGGGCTCGAACTCACGAACTGTGAGATCACGACCTAAACTGAAGTTGGACGCCTAACCAACCGAGCCACCCAGGCGCCCCAGATCCACATTGGATTTCTAAGAGTACAAAAAAGAAGGTTAAATATCTCATTAATAATTATATTTATGACATGTTGATAAGATTTTGGACATATTTACAAAATACATTGTTAAGACTTGTTCTACCTCCTCCTTTTCACCTTCTTAAATGTGGTTATTAGAAAATTTGAAATTACATATGAAGCTCACGTTATATTTCTATTGGCTGATGCTGCTCTGAGGGCAGAAGGTACCATCGAACTGCTGATGCCAAGTACATGCTGGCTTCTATAGCAGCAGGGGGCATTCCGGCTAACCGTTTAGAAACAGCCTTGAGGAGTTTAGACCAGCTCTTGCCCACGTCAGTGGAAAGGACTGGAATCCGGGCACTGGGGTGAGCCAGGGCCTTTGGACCCGCCAGCCGTTATTTCCGAATCCACGGACATCCATCGAGTGAGGTCAGCACAGTCGCGTGGGGGCTGGATGAGGGGGCTAACATTTTGGATGAGAACGTCACACTAAATGCAGGCTTGCTCCCTATAAATCACCTTGATTTGCCGCAAATGAGATGGCAAAATGAAATACGCAGGCGGAAATGAAATGTTAGCGGTAATGGTGGCATCGTCGCGCTCCAGCTCGCTGCAGAGTGAGGGCTCGCCTCACACAAGCTTCGAGCAGGAGCGCTGCAGGGGAGGCTCCAGGTACCCGGCTGCTTCGGGACCTTGTGGGCAACAGGGAGCCAGCCCTCAGCTACCAGGGTGGTGGGCAGGGGGCTGGGCTTGGGGGGGCCCCAGTTAGAATGGGCGTCTCCCAGGGCCCAGGCCAAATAGGAACGAGCCCCCGGGTAACTTGGGACCCGCCGGGTCTGAGCCTCCAAGTTCAGACTGGGAGACAACGTGTTTGTGTAACCCAAGTGAGTTCTGAGAGAGAAGAATGCCAGGCTCCATGGTACCAGAAAGCCACAAGGCCTCTGCTGGCCTCCCCCTCTGAAGAGATCTCAGCCAACCCTCTCCTGGGAGCTTTAGATGTACAAGTTCACGGGGAGACCGTGTCTTGTGTTCTTGTGACCTTGAGTAAGTGCCTCCCTGTCTCTGAGGCTGGTCCCTTCTCTTGTACAACTGGGATAATGTTGGCCTAGATATCTCAGGGCCCTTTTAACTCTTGACACATGCCATACGGTCTCATTCTAGCACACACAAATACACACACACACACACACACACGGAGCCAGACCCATACACACGTACCCACAGAGAAACACACGCAAGTACACACACAAATGCACACACAAAACTGTACACACGGAGTCACACTCACACAGACACAGGAGACACACGGATACCTACAGACACACAGATACAGACACACCCACAAGGAAACGTACAAAGACACACGTACACAGGCCCATACACAAATGCATATATAGACGTCTACACACAGACAAACAAACATATAGGCACGTGCACCTCTTCAGACACGTATAAACATGCACAGACCTATGCAGACATATAGAGACATATAAACACACACCCACAGACCCCAGCATAAACACACACACACACACACACGCACACGCACACGCACACACGCACACACACACACACACACACACACACAACTATTGCCCCTTCTGTTTTCATACCCATTGCCTCCTCCGTCCTACAGACCAGACTTTGGCTCCAGACCACTCCCAAAGGCAAGGACTATGCTCTCGACCTGGCATGTGACTCCACAGCCACATATCTGGGTCACCGGCCACTTCTCCACCTCCACCCGCAGCCCTGTGTCTTCAACCCCCTTCTCCAATGGCCTCTTCTCCATCACGCACAAACGCGTGGGAGCTCCCCACACACGAGAAATCCCCACGCCCTGCCCTCCTCCCTGACCCATGTCTCCTTCCCTTGAGTGAGAAGTTCACCTGCATGCCTCTGTCCCTCCCCGCCTGGTGCTCTGGGGCCCTCTGCCCCTGGCTTCTACCTCCGCCCCTCCAAGGATACCTCTCGGGCAGAGTGACCCAGGGGCTCTCTAATTGCCAAATCCAAGGCACTCTTTATAGTCCTCACGTGACCAGGCCCCATAGCATCTGCCCTCGTGGCTCACTCCCTCCTGGCTCCCGTGACACCACTCGCACAGCCACCCCCTCCTCTGAGGGCTCCTTCTCAGCCTTCATGTCTACCCTCGACATGCTCTGGGGCCCACCGTCCTGCCTCAGCCCGCACACACCTGAGCCCAAGTGGACAGCCCTCTGCTAGGCATCTCCCCCCACGCGTGCAGCAGGCATCCTCCAGAGGTTCCACTTCTGCTCCGCGGTCACCACCTCCCCACCTCCCTCTGTCCCCTATTTCAGTTGTTTGGACCACAAGCCCTGCCTGGCCCTGAGCCAGGAGTCTGGAAGTCAGCCCAGATTTCCTTCTCATTCCCTTCAACCCATTGTATTCCAGTGGTCCTCAAACCCTGCCTGCTTCACCCATGATACCCTCCAGGCCCCACCCATCCACCGTGGCCCTTGTCCAAGGTCATTAGAATAACATGCCATTCTCACACTTCGATTCCCACAGCACCTTCTCCTCTGAAGGACCCAGTGCCCATGTTTTAGACATCCTATAATCTGACCTCCGGTTATCTGCCCAGTCTTCTCTCTTGCCCCTCCTTCACACAAAGCCAAGACCGCAGAGACGCCTATTTCTACGCCCAAATTTCCATGTACCTTCTCCCGCAATGGGACTGAGTAGTTCCAGAGGCAGAACCTTCCCTACTTATTGCCACCAGTGTCCCCCACCCATTAGGGAGCATCCCCTGATGAGCCCTCTCAGCCTTTAGGCGGGGGTAGGTGCCCCTGCCCTGCTCTCATAGTGCCGTGTGTACATGTTCAATACAGCCTTTATGCAGTCCAATATCACCCTATATTTGCATTTTTCCTCCCCCACTATACTGAGCTCCTTGAGGGCAGAGACTGATTTATTTCTGAATTCTCAGAGACTTGCCACAGTCCCTGTACACAGAAGGTGATAGACAAATATTGACTGACTGAATGAATGCATGCATGAATGAATGAATAAATGAAGACTAACTCAGCTCAGGGCAAGAGTTCAGGTCCTGCTCAGAGCCCTGACTGTTTACTGGGAAGGTCAACCTCCAATGTGGGTTCCTGGTGACACCTAGCAACAGTTGCCATGACAACTGAAAGCACCATTTTCCCAGGGCAATCCTCCCCCCATCCCTGGACTCTCCCCACCTGGCTAGGCAGAGGAAGGAGGCAGCCTTCCTGCTTCAGAAGGCAGGGAGCGGGGTAGGCTTCCTGAAACAGTTGATCATATGGCCTGGGGTGGAGGTCCTGATGGAGACGGCTCGATTTGTGTTGTCAGATGTGCTTGGGAGCTCTAGGCAAAAGGAGGGACAGGCTGGGCCAACTTGCAGTGGGATCCCAGGGACAGTCAGAGGGAAAGCTTAGCATAGGGTCTCTATGTCCTCAGGAAGCTAGGAGGAGAGGCTGTCCCTGGGGGATGGGTGGTGGGGAGGGTGGGAGGCAGCTGGCCTGTGGATTCCATCCACAGCACAGACTGTGCAGTGGGATGTTCTGCCTCTCAGGCCCACCCCCTCAAGGTGCTCCCCAAGGACCCACGCCAGGCCCAGGCTCCCTTCCTGGGGCAGCTCCTGGACACACGTTCGCCAGTTCCTAACAGACCCCTTGATAAATCACCACGCTTGTGTTTACAGTTCAATGTCAGTAAGACCCCAGAGAGGAGAAGCTGTGCCTGTTTGAATCATTACTGCATCCTCAGTGCCTCGCATGGTGCCGGCACGTTGATGCACAACGGTGTGTATCCATGAATCGAAAGCTGTTCTGAGACAAGAAGAGGACACTCCCGAGACTGGGAGGCCGGGAAGAGAAGCCACCAAGGGCCTCTTCTGTGCCCATCACGGCATAAATGGACATCTTTATGGGAGAAGAGGAACCCAGGGCTCCCAGAGGGCAAGTGGCTTGCAAAGTCATACGGATAAAGCGGTAGACTCAGGATTTGAAGAGGCCTCTGGCCCCAGGGCTGTATGTGTTGCTCTCCCCGTACCAGAGCCACTGGAGCAGAGATGATGCCTCCACGCCTCCCTGCCCTGGCTTCCTCGTCCCATTCCAGCCCCCACGCACTCTCCAGGCAGGGAACACCTGAGCCTGTGGCTCACTCCCATGTATCAGAAAACCTCCAGGTGAGAGGGGCTCTTTCTGCCTCTACCCTGTCACCCAGGCACCCTGCCAGTGCCTGGCCCTGACGGATAAGAGGTACTGAGTACATTACTGCCAGAGACACCCCAGGCAGGTTCAAAGCAGAGGAAATGTAGGTCCCTCCAGCTACAAGACCTTGGCACAGCCACCACCCCAGAGAGGGGAGTCGACTTCATAAAGGTATTCCGTCTCTCTCTTTCTCCTCCCCTAGAGCTGGTCTTGGTTCATTCCTGGCACCCTACAGCAGCTTGACGGAATCGTGAAAGTAATTCCCATGATGCCATTTTGCCTACCTCATCAGGCAGAAAGTTTCTGGACTTTGGATTCAATTTTAGCCTCCACTGCTCAGAGCCGGAGCCCCTGGATATGCTAGGTAACTTCCCTGAGCAGAATGCAGGGCAGTGGGTACAGCAAAGAAGGACGCCTTATAAATATGGGCTTCGTTTTGCAGGCTTCATCTGGCTTCCTGTCTCAGCCTAAAAGCACCCAGTTGCTGGCTCAGTCCTGCTGTGCTCCAAGCACGAAATGTGGCTCAAGGGGCAGGGGTTAAATGGCATCCAGCACAGAGTTCCAGAAAACCTGCTATGGACTGAATGTGTTCCCCCCCCCCCAAATTTATATGTGATGGTATTTGGAGCGAGAGGAAGTAACCAGATAATGGGGGCAGAGCCTTCATATGGGACCAGTGCCCTCATAAGAAGAGACCCTCTCTCTCTAGCCACGTGAGGACACAGCAAGAAAGTGGCCATCAAGAAGGCAGGAAGCGGGTCCTCCCCAGACAGTGAATCTGCAGACACCTTGGTCTTGGACTTCCCACCCTCCGGGACTTTGAAAAATCAATGTTTGTTGTTTAAGCCACCCCAGTCTCTGGTATTTGTTAGTGCAGCCCGAGCTGACGACACCCCCCACCCCGCCCCCTGCCGATCTGGTCCACACCTTGAGGCCCAATTCTGAAAACAAGGCCTTTGAGCCTCAGCGTCCTTATCTCTGAAATGGGATAATAACAGCTCTTCCTGCTTGATGCAAAACTTCAAGGGGGCATGCCACGGACAATCCTTGGCACAGAGTAGGTACTGGCCATTACCAGCGCCCTTATCGCCATGTCTTTCCACCCGAATCCCCCTGGAAATAATGCAGCTGTCCACCCAGTTAAATCTGGGGCTGGACTGAGGTGACAGAAAGGCTCTGCCCTCCTAAAACGCCAGGGCAGAGGCTCCGGTTTAGACCTTCATCACAGTCCAGTCCCCTGCAGGGGTCCTAGGCTGCCCTGCCAAGGCCTGAGCTCACAGACGCATCGCTCAGAGGCAACATCTCCTAGATCCTCAGGCTGGAGTCCCAGCCAAGGAACACTGTGCGACCCATCGGGGTGCCATGTGGCCAGCCCTGCACGGCTCACTCTGGTTCAGGGGGCCTCGGGGAGGGCTCCCCCATGAAGCATCCTCTGCCTGCCTCTCAGAGCCGCTCCCGCCCGCCTGCGATGAACACATCTTCCTAATTTCCGAAGCTCAAGTTCTGGAGACAGCAGCTATCCCTTCATGACCACAAAGGAGTCCACAGATCAGACAGTGATAACTCTGCACTCCTTCTGTAAGGAGATTTTCTTCGTAGGTCTTCGATTGGGGTTTTGCCAGCCTCTTAGATCCCTGTGGAAGGTTAATGCTTTTAAGTTTAAAAAAATAAAAAGCTAAAAGGAAACAAAAGCTTTTCCTAGTTGTGTGACCTTGGGCGAGCACTCAACCTAATCTCTAAGATTCAGTTTCTCCTTGTGAAAACCGGAAAGATGACCAACTCACATGCTGTTCTGGGGGCTCAGAGGGAATCACGCATTTGTAAGCGTACAGGGGGAGATATTGTTAGGAATGGGCCCCAAACCTCTTTCAGACGGGAGCTCCAAAATAAATGTATCTGTCAAAATGTTAAATGAACGCACCCTTTGATCCAGAATATGTAAGCAATCTCCATACGCAAAAGTTGACCGAGGTGTGTTTGCGTGTACATTCAAAACCGGAAACACCACTGCCTTTCACACATCCATCTTCCCAGGGAGACACTATGAAATCGGTCCCAGATGATGGAAAGGAGTTTGATATAAATCATTAGTACGGAAAAAAAATGCACCCAAGTGCAAATATAGTTGCTGCAAATAAAAAGGAGATAGTTATAGATGTTGCCATCGCTATTGGTATGCAAGTGTTCATATAATCTACTTTTACTGGAAGGATCCAGAAGAAACTGCTGACAGTGTCTACCACTGAAGAAATGGTTAGGGGATCCAGGCGTGGAAGACAACTGTGGCTTTTGTTTTCTATATCCCTGAGTGTTTTGAATACGTGTGGCATGTCTGTATGTACCTGATGCTTATCAGGTAGTTGAACATATTAGTTTATTAGAATAAAAGGAGGGGCGCCTGGATGGCTCAGAGGGTTATGCTTCTGACTTCAGCTTGGGTCATGATCTCACGGTTACTGAGTTCAAGCCCCACATCGGGCTCTGTGCTGACAGCTCTGAGACCGCCTTGGATCCTCTCTCCCCCTCTCTCTCTGCCCCTCCCCTGTTCAAGCTCTCTCTCTCTCTCTCAAACATGAATAAACCTTTAAAACAAAGGAATAAAAGGAAAATCTCAAATATACCTCATGTCTTGCAGTGTTAAAAAACCACCTCAAAACACAGCAGCTTAAGACCACCATGGTTTGCTATTTGCCACAAGTCTGTGGGTGGGCTGAACAGTGCTAACCCGGGTGAGCCCAGGCAGGTGCATTCAGCTGAGGGTTGCCTGGGACCTGGGCTCAGCTGGGCCTGCTGCAGGCTGAACCTGCCTGTGTTCACGGTCTCTCATCTCAGACTTATTCATGGTATGGACTCCAGGTTCTACGAGGGCCAGAGAGAAGATTCAAGGGCTCTTTGAGGCCTGGACTCCAGAACATGTCACTCCTAGAACATGTTTGGGCTGAAGCAGGTCACAAAGCCAGCCCAGACCTAATAGATGGGGGAAAAGACCTCACCTCTCACGGAGAATTGGCAAGGAATGTGTATTTGATATATTTGACCTACTGCATTAATGTTAGCATAATTGCGGTTTGCATGCCCAAAGACATTATTTTTTTTTTTATTTTTTTTTTCAACGTTTATTTATTTTTGGGACAGAGAGAGACAGAGCTTAAACGGGGGAGGGGCAGAGAGAGAGGGAGACACAGAATCGGAAACAGGATCCAGGCTCCGAGCCATCAGCCCAGAACCCGATGCGGGGCTCCAAAGACATTATTTTTATCAGTGCATTTTGCCGTCCTCCAGGATCCAGGAGTCACTGGGCCATCCGACAGGGAAGACCTCACTTAATAAATATATATTGAATGAATAAATGAGCAAATGAATGCCTTCAGTCCCCTGGAAGCCTCTTGATTCTAACTGCCTTGACATTCTGGACCTTCAGGTATATCTGCTCCAAATCAGCCTGCCCCAGGAGGGCCACTGCCCTGGGTACCCGTTCAGGAGTGTGGCTGAGCTGGGCTCTGTGATGGACGAGGTAGGTCATGGGGACATAGCTTCTACAGAACTCATCACCTCCTGCCCTTGCCCACTGGGATTTCCCAGAACCCTACACATGCTCAGGGGCCATGGGCTTAGTCTGTAGAGCATCCCTTGAGAAATCCCCAAGTCCATGAGTCCTTAACATTGCCACCTCATTTGCCTCCTCTCCTCCCCAGGCTCCTCCAAGTTCAAACACTCACTGTGCTCCCCACCTATCACGGAAGTCACCAGGCTCGAGGGAAAGAGCCACACACCAGGAGTCAGGAGACAAGCCTTCTGGTCCAGGCTCAATGTTTGTCTGACCGTATGACTTTTGGAACCCCACCTGCCACCTCTGGGTCTCAGCTTCCTCAGTAATAGAATGAGGGCCAATCAGACCCCGAAGCCGCAGTGGGGGAGGGTGGACAATCCAGGACTGCTTTGCTCCAATCAGAACAGCTCCTTATTTCAGCCTCTCCTGTGTTGGCATCTTTTAATTTTTATTTATTTTTACTTTTTTAAGTTTCTTTATTTTGAGAGAGAGAGGAGCAGGGGGAGAGGAAGAAAGAGAACCCCAAGCAGGCTACACAGTGTCGTCACAGAGCCCGATGCAGGGCTCGATCCTGCCAACCATGAGATCATGACCTGAGCTGAAACCGAGAGGCAAACGTGTAACTGACTGAACCTCCCAGGCACCCAGCATCTGTTTATTTTTTAACAACTTCACTGAGCTACAACTATCTCCACAATGGACTATTTTTAACAAAGGCTCTAGCCTTAAAATATAATAATTTTAAATAAATTTAAAAACACTACCCAAAAAAGACACTTTTAACATATCTTTTAGCTGTGCCTTGTGGAGGGTCTGCGCGTTCTCTGGAGGCGACAGTAGGGGGACGGGGAGTGCGTCAGACAGGGGAGGTGGCTGTGACCTGCAGGCAGGGGGGATGCCAGAGCCTGCAAGAGTAATCAGCTGTTTGGCATGCCCCCGGTGATGAGAGGCACCCAGCCCTCGGAGTGGCAGCTGTAGCGATGCCAGCTTCCAGAGGCAGGGTCTCCTACACACACAGAACCTTCTGCAGGAATAACAGTGACTGATTAAGCCTCCCTCCCATCTCTCTCAGTACCCACAGCCAAACACGATGTTTGTTTCCTGTATTAAATCTGGAGGAAATCTACCTGAAACGGGTCGAAACAAATAAAGGTGCTTCCAGGCCTGGTTCCGGAGGAACAGAGCTCTCTTGTAGCCCGCCGCCCCCCTTTCACGCAATCTCAGAGCCCCAGATCAGCACCAGGAAAAGCCGTGAGGTCGGGGAGCACTCTGGGCCCCCCCCCCGTTCCCTATCAGTCACTTGGTGACTGGTCTCTACTGAGCATCTACAGTGGAAGCCAGCGCCCTGCCGTGGAACAACAAAACAGGCTGGCTTTGTCCCTTAGCTTTGCAGCTTGCTAGTTGTGTACACTTTAGCAAGTAACGTAATCGACCAGCACCTCCGTTTCCTCCTCTGTAAAGTAGGCACCACGATGCACCCCTCAGTTCGCCAATAAATACAGAAATGGCTGGCACCGGGGCGCCTGGGTGGCTCAGTTGGTTAAGCATCTGACTTCAGCTCAGGTCATGATCTCACCATTCATGAACTCGAGCTCCATATCAGGCTTGTGGCTGTCAGCGCAGAGCCCGCTTCAGATTCTCTGCCCCCCGCCCCTCCCCCACCAGTGAGCGATCTCTCTCTCTCAAAAATGAATAAACATTTTTAAAAACTGGCTGGCACATAGTAGCATTCAACAACTACCACTTCCCCATCCTCTTCTCTCTACTAAGAGCAAGCTCAGAGCTCAAAGGACAGACTGAGAGCAACTCTGTCCTCAGGAGCTTATACAATAGTTTAGGGGAAAGGAGGACAGATGTGTAACAAACACACTCGGTCGTCAAGGTGAAGGACAAGAGGATTGGCCAAGGTCACAAGTATGGCCGCCTCCTTCATCCCTTTCTGCACAGCTTCCCTGTCCCCAGCAGCCCAGTCCTCTAGCCAGTCGCATCCTCCAGTGCTGTGCCACCCGGAGCTCCATCATGCCCAGCCTCTGAGCCGATGAGAACCTGATCTGGCAGTGGGGTAGGGACATCTTCTTCAGATGTCAGAGGGCCTCCTGCACCACCATCGCCACCACGATCATCGCTGCAGAACACTCCCTCCAAAGACGCCCATGCCCACATCCCTGGAACCCATAATATGTTACATGGCAAGAAGGATCTCGCTGATGTAATGAGGGCCGTAGACCTCAAAATGGGGAGGAGTATCCTGGACTCTCCGATTAGCACATGTCTAATCCCATGTGCACTTAAAAGCAGAGGACTCTCTCCAACTGGAGAAGCAAACAGAAAAGTCAGAGAGAGGTGAAGCATGAGAGGAACTAAACCTACCAGTGCTCAAGGGGATGGCATGGAAATCACAAGAAGGGGTGCTTGATGCCTCTAGGAGCAAAGAGCAGTCCTGGCTGCCAGCCAACAGGAAATGGGCTCACAGGCCTACAACCTTGAGGAACTGAATTCAGCCAACAAGCTAAAGGAGCATGGACACGGATTCTCTCCCAGAGCTCCCAGTAAGAAATGCAACCCTGCCGGCACCTTGGCCTCAGCATTTCCAGACACTTAGCGGAGGCCATAATGGGACCCACCCCCTCTCCCAGACCCATGACCCACAGCAACTGAGGTGGGTATTATGTTAAGTTGCTAAGCATGCAGTAATTAGTTAATAGCAATAGAAATTAAAACAGGTACAAACACTCTACTACCAATACCGTCACCACCAAATTACTACCGCTCAGTACGCCCATCACCCAGATGGTGATCATGCCGTTTTCACCATCACTCCCGCCCATCACTGTCTACACTCCACCGATATCAACACCACCTCCAGCACTTCCTATCACATTCCACCATGTTTCATCATCCCACTACCATCATTACCCCCATCATTGCCATCAATATCACCCCATCTCCTCCCCCCATCATCTTTACCCCCATCACCTCCACCCACCATATTCACCCATCACCTCCACCCCACCACCTTTACCCCCATTGCCTCCACTCCATCAACTTCACCCCTTCATCCACCATATCAAATCCACCCTATCAGCCCCACCGCATCACCTCCACCCCATTACCCCAACCTCTATCACCTCCACCCCTAACGCTTTCACCTCATAGTCTCCACCCCCCACCTCCACTTCCACTCATCACAACCCCTATCACCTCCACCCCATCACCTCCACCCCATCACCCTACCACCTCTACCCACCACCTCCACCCACCCACCACCTTCACCCCCATCACCTTCATCTCCACCCACCAACTTCACCTTTCCACCTTTATCCTCACCACCTTCATGCCCATCATCATTGTCCTGGGCCCTACACTCTTATATAAGTACTAGGCTTCAACCTCTCCAGAAAATGTCTACCTGGTTTGTGACTAGCCTGTCATTCTTCTAGAAGACTTCTGCTCTAGATTCGCATCTAGCACCATCTGGCCTAGACACACAAACGAGGTCCTGCCCCCTAATCTAATTGTTGCCAGGCGCTTTCCCCTGAGTTGAATCTTGACAGTAACTGGGCAGATCTTTCTGAAGCAGTGAATACGATATCCACTCGAGAGAGGAAACTTGCTGCCATAAAGCCCCTGCTGTTCCTGCATGTGTCTCTCGCTTCTTCTAAACCTAGATCAGAACCCTGGGATGTCAGCAGATGGGATCCGAGTTGAGTCTGCAACACCTTAGTGCAGAGATTCACAGCATCAGGTTACCAGAGGAGATATTTTAAAAATACTGATACCTAGGTCCGGTCTCAGAAACTCTAACCCTAAGCTGATCTGGGATGTGGTTAACATTTTAAAGCACCCCAAGTGCTTCTAATATGCAACCAGGATCAAGAACCACTCCCCTAAGGCTTTGTAACAAAGACTTACCTCTACTCCTGTTTGGGGTCTGTTGTGCCTGACCCAAACTTGATTTTGGCTGTGCCTTTCTCACTTAAAATTTCCTGTATTGTTTGGGGTGCCTGGGTGTCTCAGTCAAACATCTGACCTCGGCTCCGGTCATGATCTCATGGTTCGTGAGTTCGAGCCCCGCATCCAACTCTCTGTTGATAGCACGGAGTCTGCTTTGGGTCCTCTGCCTCCCTCCCTCTCTGCCCCTCCTCTTTAAAATGAAAAAACTTTAAAAAATATACATATGTATAAATAAATAAATAAACTTTATGTATATATGTGTGTATATACATACATATATATATAGGATATATATATATATATATATATATATATATAGGAAATGTGTATATGTATGTGTGTGTCTGTGTGTGTGTGTATATATATATATATATATATATATATATATACTCCCCATGTTCTTTTCAATTTTGGCCAAGACATTAATGACAACAGACCTGTTCCCTGTCACTGCCCCTCCAGCACTGGTCATGCCCATGGCAGGGTCTTGGACACAAATCCCCCATATTTAGGGATCTCTCCATGCCCCCCACACACAACCTACTCAGAGCCAAGAGCATTCCCTAAATGAAATATTACTAGGAAGTAAAGCAGTTGGTTGCTGTGATATGCATCATCCACCCTTGAAATGCTTTATATCTTTTAATAACTACATTTTACCCAGCATCTCCTATGTTCCAAGCACTATGCTAGACACTTCAACCGTGTAACCCAAATAGAATCTGGAGCCCCACATAGTCTGGTCTGGTCCCCGCGAAAGAAAACCCAGCCTCGCAGGCAGCAGAATTGAAACGCAACTACAACCCTTACTGATTTCTTGATATGAAATGAAGAAGTGGTTCATTAATAACCCGCAACTCTTGTTAAATACTTCTTTCTACCTTCTGCTTGCCCCCACGGGTCACACCGCAGCCTCTCTGTTCATGCCTCATGTCAGCTCCCCAACCCAAAGTCAACCTATCCCCAACTGGCACCCTTCTGTTCCATGCTTGCCCCCTTTCCCTTCCGCTTCTAGTTTTCGCTTTCCTGTGCCATTCTTGGCTCTTTGGGATGTGAATTCCCATACTTCCCACAGCATGTGTATTCTCTCTCACTCACACACACAGAGCTCAGATTCTGATTCTCAACTGCTGCAAAAGCTCATGATATGAGCTGGTAGATCCCAAAGACTATCTCTTTAGTCAGTAGATATAGGCAGGTGGGGCCAGGGCGGATAAAAGACCTCGAACACGTCGTTTAATGTAACTTATTTTCTCCCTAGATCATACAGGTATTATCTCCCTGAACTCTCAGTAAAGCCTATGAGGCAGGTGCTACTCTCCCCATTCCACAGATAGGGAAACTAAGGCAGAGGGTAACTGATTAACTTAGTGCAGGCGGGATTTGAACCCAAGCCCGCCTTCCTCGCAAGCTGTAAACCAGCCAGACCCTCCAAAGGCTTTGGAAAGGGCCTCCAGAAACCTGGTCGTGGTATGTAAGGAGCTGGACATCCAGCAGGACTGGGCTGCCCAGCACCCGCCAGCTGTTTACTGCAACTTCACTAATGGCCGGACTCCCCTTCCAGAAACAGCCTCAAACCCCTCCTGTTCCCAGCGACTATGGAGATGTCAGCCTCAGCACCAGTTAGCAACTAATGAGGCAGAAAGGGTTAATTCTGGATCCCCCCAATTCTTGCACAAATGGATTATCCAGAATTCCCTGCTTACAGTTAATAGGACCTTGCTTTTTCTCTTCCTTCCGTCCTTTGTAGGCAGACGGTGGGCAGGATGGCAGCCCCAGGGGAAGGGGCACCTGCAGCGTGCTTCCTGTCCATAGCGTTAGCAACTCTGGGCTGTTTTCTTTCCGTCTGCTTTCCCTCCTGGCACTAAAAGCTCATTAAGGCTCAGACAGAAGAGAAATGGCTGGAGTGGGGAGAGCAGCTCTTTGTTTCCCAGAAGTACTGTTCTGGGCTTTCACTGCCTGCTTCCTAGCAGTCTGGGCCTGCAGTGACCCTCAGAGACAGCTGGAAACCTGGCCAGGGTGGGAGACGCAGGCCGCGCAGGCCTCGGGCCCACCTGGACCCAGAGGGGCGCCCTCTCCACAGAGCGCAAGCTTGGTTTCAGACCCCAGTATTTGCCGGTTTGCAGACATTCACACCTGGATAGGGCTGCCTTTACCTGCATACTATCTGAGAAGCCACAGTCTGCTGAGCAAATGAATAGTGTAAACGAGGCTGGGGAGTGGGGGAGTGTTTAACCTACTTAAGAGAATCTCTTTTCTCAAGCACTTTAGCACCCTTCCCTTTGCACAGAGGAGAGGGACGTGATGAATGCAAGCTGGCCGGCATGGGGCCTGTGAGGCCGGCCAGCGCACAGCACCCTGTTCTCTCTGCAATCGGCCCTGGGAGTCGACGTTGCTCGTGGGCAGGCCCCCGCAGACACTGACACCTGGCTCCCAGACCTGCCCTGCCCCAAGAGCACCCAAGGCTAGCACCTCACTCCCTCTGGGCCTCTGGGTCTGCATCTGGAGGGGAAGAAGGCGAAACAGATGATTTCTGAGACCCAGCGCTGCCCTCGCACGTGCTCATAGATAGTCATAACATCACAGAATGCTGTAAGAATCTGATTAATTCCACCAGCATGTAGTGGGCATCTGCCATGTAGCCGGGACTGTGCTGGATGCACGAGAAAGTCTCAAACCCTCCCGTCCTCGATTGTACTGCCTGGTGCACAGGCTTGTCACCGAGTGAGGCACTTACGCACACGTGCACCCAAGTTGGAGAAATGTTCGGGGAGACCTCGGTTCCACTGAGTCCCTCCTCACACCTCAGATGACCTACCCCTCCTTCACATTACCCGTGAGGTTCTCTCCAGCCCTAACCACGTATGCTAAAGGAAAATGCTTTATTATTATTAAACACTCTTTATTTCCCACTGTTAATTGTCAGTGAGGCCATCTGAAGTCAGTGTGGCAGGAGGTGAGGAGTTAGACTTGAGTTTTAGACCTGAATGCCAATCATTTGGCCACTGGCCTTGGGCACTTAGCCTCCTGTGGCCTCGTTTTCCTCACCAAAAAAATAGGGATATAAATGCTGCCCTCGTGCATGTCGGCAAAATGACGTAGGGACCAAGTGAGCCTGTGTACATTAAAGGGCTTCGGAGAGCACACAAACCTGCCTGTGCAAACAGAAAATGCGGACGCTCTCTTTCCCGGGATCCTGTCCAGTATACCAGCTGTGTGACTTTGTCTAAGAGGCTTCCCGACTCCGCCTTGGTTTTCTCATCTGTGAAATGGGCCTGGTGGGTTTGATCTCCCAGAATCCTGAGGGTGCATGAGAGCTCCGTGCACAGAAAGGGCTTAGCAAACGGTGCCTGGCTGAGGCCATCGTTGCGCACGTCCTGGATGCAGAGTCTCACAATAGCAGTTTTGGAGTATTCGCTGCAGAGACTGGGGACGGCGGACTCCTGTCCCGGCCACCTTCACCCCTGCACTCCAAGTCAAGATGTGTATTCCCACCAGTGGCGTGCCTGCCCCGAAGTCTTAATGAGAAGCAGGAGCCCTGCGGCAGCCAGAAGGGGCAGCCGCTAGCCAAGCATAAAGTTAATTTAGCTTCTGTAAATGTCTGGCAGTTTGGGGAGCAGGGAGCCGGGCTGGGCCCGTGGAAGATCCTCCGTGGTCTGCCTTGGAAACGATGGGGGGAAACAGCCCTGCAAACCAAGGCGTCTCATTCCTGCAGCCACCACGCTGCAAGAAGCAGAGGTGCATTGTTAGCTGGGGTTTGTTTTCATCTTCAGTTGGAGAGGTTTCCGAAAACACTCATTTCGTTGTTTTTCTGCTCCCTGCTAACTCGGTGAAAGTGGTTCTTTTAATTAATTTGGTTGTTCCTCCATGTGCTATCTTCGAACTCAATAAAAATGGTCTTTTTAGGCTCTCCGTGGCTCCTGCGGTCCCCAGCCAAGTTTTTTCTTCTCCCCCCCGCACCCACGACCCCCTCAGGATCCGTCAAGTCCCCACATGCCAGAGATGGACAGGCCACGTGGGCCAACCCACCACATTTCACAGATGAGTAAACTGAGGCTGACTCTGGGGTGGTGATGTGTGCGAGGTCACACGCTGAGCCGGTGGCTGCATTGGGATCGAAATCCAGGCAGGAAAGGCTCAGGGGTCCGGTCAACATGGGATGGCTTCCACTTGGACGGCACCAGACCGTGGTCACCAAGACCCGCAGTTGTTAAGAAGCGGCTTGACACTGTTCCCTTTAAACAGATACACGTTTACAGATATAAACGCCCGAGCGGTGATTGTTTTTACAGCTGCAGCCATTCTCCTATTTAAAAATGAATAGACGAGTTTCTCGATATTTTGCTCTAAAGCAGATTTCTATTCAGCAACCCCCTTCTCCTACTGATGCTCCTCATGAAATCAAAGCAGTGGACTGTTGTAAAAAAGAAAATTGGCCTCTGGATTTAATAAAATTACCCAGGAATGTGGCAATCCACTCTGAATACATGTTTAAGGGGAAGACGAAAGTGCTCCAATGAAATATTAATAAGAACCTTGAAAATATTAACAATACCTGGTACTGAAATGATGAAGCAAAAACAAGAAAGGTGATCATGTAGTGCAACACCAGAAAGCGTGGCACTTTTACATCCCGCCTCCGCCAGCTTCCTACGCTCCTCCTGCCTGTGAAGAAGCACTCGGTGGAGAACCAGGGCTCAGCCAAGTCTGCCCCCAGCCCCAAATGTCCCAATGCCCCCGAGTTTCCAGCCGAAGGAATGCTTTGAAACATTCTCCACGTTCCCAATCACTGAAATTCACCAGTGTCTTTTCAGACATCCTTGCCTGGTTCCATGGCCATGGGACTTATGCCATCGCTGCCCAGGCTTTTAGGGATGGATACTCCTTGACCTCTGTCTCTTTCAAGAAACCTTCCCAGATGCCTACAGTCAGACGTTATCTCCCCCTCCCTGGACCGACCCGCACACATTCCCTGCAATTCTCCAGGGGCCCTGAGGACTAGCTATACCTATTTCAGTTCAGAGGCTACCTCTTTTGCATACTCCAAGCTCCTTCAAGGTTGTGTCCATGCTTGATTTCCAGGTAGGGGGCAGTGGAGTCATGAGTTTGAGCCTCTAGCTGTCATTTACATACCCGCCATTATCTCCTGGATGTGTTTATGTCCTTCATTATCTTCTCTGTCTCTGTCTCTCTCTCTTATTGCAAGGCACGAGTCTCCTCTCCTTTACACACTGCCGTTTCTTTAGAACAGCACCCAACCCACAGCAAGCCCACGGCAGGCTTATTGATTAGATTCCTAAAAGCAGGTGGAGATTTCTGCACGTGACACTGCGTCTCCTAATGTCACATTTTCACCTTTAAAGTGGGAATGGGGCACCTGGGTGGCTCAGTCGGTTAAGCGTCCGACTCCTGATTTCGGCTCAGGTCATGATCTCGGAGTTGTGGGATCGAGCCCCACGTCAGGCTCTGCACTAACAGCACAGAGCCTGCTTGGGATTCTGTGTCTCTCTCCCTCTCTCTCTCTCTGCCCTTCCCCAGCTCGTGCACTCTCGCTCTCAAAATAAATAAATAAACGTTAAAAAATATGAAGTGGAAATAATAATAACTACTCTTCTGTACATTCGTTATTTCACATCCACGGACCATTCGACCTTACAAACAGCCCAGGAAGGCAAGTATTATTATCACACTCCACTCTACAGGTGAGGGAATGGAGCTTAGAGGTAAACGAGTTTACACACCCCAGAAGTAATGAAGCAGAGTCATTGATGCTGAATTGGGTGTGCCTGTGGATGATACCTTTCCAAATGGAAGAAAGACATCCAAAGGAAGAAAAAGCCCCACTGGGAGAATCCATTACCCTCTGGCATTAGAAGCGGAGATACTTTCAGGGGTGCCTGGGTGGCTCAGTCGGTTGGGCGTCCGACTTCGGCTCAGGTCGTGATCTTGTGGTTTGCGAGTTCGAGCCCCGCATCGGGCTCTGTGCCGACAGCTCAGAGCCTGGAGCCTGCTTTGTATTCTGTGTCTCCCTCTCTCTCTGCCCCTCCCCGGCTTGTGCTCTGTCTCTCTCTGTCTCTCAAAAATGAATAAATGTAAGAAAGAAAGAAAATTTATTAAGAAGCAGAGGTATTTTCACCCGAGGGAGCTCCGTGAGGCACAGGCACACGCGGCCCACCTGCCTCCACAGGGGCCGATGGTGGACCCAGCCCCCTCAAGCTAGCAGGACTTGGTACCTCTCCTCTCCTTTCTTTGCCCTCCCAACATATGTCTCTCAGAGAGATTTTCTTTTTCGGCAAATATATTTTCAGACCCTCTACTGTTCCGGGAGCTATGTTAGTAACTGAGGCTTTTTGAGAAGTGTCTCAGACATGAGTCCTGCACTCAAGGAGCGTTTAGTCCTATTGGCGTGTGAAGGCGTTAACGTTGAATTAACCTTGCTTCACACACATCTGCTTCTGGCTATGGATTTACTCTTTTAATAATGCATGGATGCGCTCTCATTTACATACTCTACTAGGAACATTTCTTTTCCACCAGCAGCCATTAACCATAGCTTCACAGGAGGAGATGTCTGGAGTAACAAAAATATTGGAAGAAGTTTTGGAACAGATGAGAGCTGGCTCCCACAGGTGTTCCTGGAGATGAGCACAGATCTTCAGTGAATAAATAAAATCTTCCCCCTGTTCCTCTGAAACGCTTCCCGCTCCTCTGGCTGCGGCCGTCCTGCCCGCATCACACACACTGGGGGAGTCCTCTTCTTGGACTGGATATGTCTGGCTCTCTTCCCACTCTTTCCATCTCTCACTAAGCTCTGGCTACTCAGGTCTCATTGCAGGTTTTTAAACACACCCAGTACTCTCCTACCTCAGGGCCTTTGCACAGGCTCTTCTGGCTTCCTGGAAAATTGTTTTCCCAGAAAGCCACATAGCTCACTCTCCTCCTCCTCAAGTCTTAAAGCCTTTGTTAGATTAAGTCTTCCCTGAGCACCCCCAAACTTAAAATCCAAACTATTCCTCACTATTCTCAACCCTTCTTCCTTGCTTTACTTTCCTCCCTGCCACTTTCCCCATCTGATAATTATACATTCTACTCGCCTGTTTTCTATTGTCTGCATTCTAGAAGGTAGGCTCCGTGAAGGTAAAGATTTTTGTCTCTTTTCTCTATTGCTGCCACCCCAGTGTCTAGAATGGTGCCTGGTACAAAGCAGAACATCAATAAACCTCTGTTGAATGAATGAATGCATACCCCAAGGAATGTCTTACAATGCTAAGACTCTTTTTAAAAAACGATCCCTACTACTATCCAAGTGGTATAGCTCTTTATAATTCAGGAAGCATATTTGCATCAGTGATCTCATGTATTCCCTGTGCAGTAAACTGAGTTGTGTCCCCTCCAAAATTTATATGCTCAAGCCCTAACCCAAACATAACTACATCTGGAGATAGGAGGTAATTAAGGTGAAATAAGGTCATGAGGGTGGGGCCCTAATACGATAGGACTGTGGCCTTTTAAGAAGAGGGAGAGAGCCGCAGAGACAGCCACAGAGAGAGATCTCTGCCATGTGAGGACTCAGCAAGAAGGCAGCCATCAGCAAGTCAGGAAGAAAGCTCTCACCAGAAACCAAATCAGTCCTGACCTTGGACTTCCAGCCTTCAGAACTGTGAGAAATAAGTCTCTGTTGTGTAAGCCACCCAGCATATGGTATTTTGTTTTGACATCCTGAGAAGACTATGATACCCCACGAAATATACCCTGCCAGGCAGATTGGATCATCCCGTTTTCAAGATGCAACAGCCGAGGCCCAGAGAAACCGAACGCTTTCCCCAAGTTCACAGAAGTAGTGGTAAGCCTGCCCCTATTCCATGGTGGCAGGCTTCCTGGCCCAGAAATGGTCTGTCCCCATGCCCCAGGCCCACACACTTAGCTCCTCCCCTCATGACTACATCCCACCACCAGTGTCTACCTGCAAAGGGTCTGGAAAAGGAGATAACAGCACTTTTCAAACACATCCCCCATCGCATGAAAATTGTGAGGGCTTCTCATGAGCATATTGCGTGGAGGACCGAGAAAGAGCTCGCATTTTAATTGGATAAAAAAGAATTCATGCACTTTTGCTTTGCTCCTCAAAATCTATACCCTTCCAGTGTTACTTCCAGCCATCTGTACTCATCCATCCATCCATCCATCTATCCACCCCCTCTTCCTTCTTTGTTTCCTTCTTTCCTTCTTTCCTTCTTTCCTTCCTTCCTTCCTTCTTTCCTTCCTTCCAACCTCCCTTCCATCCATCTGTCTAGCCATCCATCCACCCCACCCATCCATCCATATATCGTCCATCCATTCAATATTTTGGGGTGTCTACTGTATGAGTTAACACCATCCATGCAAATTTAATTTTACTAAAGGGAACCAGCAAGGAGACGCAGCCCAAAGCATTTATCAAGGGCTCCCTTTGGGGTAGATGTATGTCGCTACCTTGAATTTGTGCCCTCACTCAATCATCAAGCAGTCCATCTCCCCACTGCAGGGGGCGGACTTAGAGACTCAGAGTCAGGTGACATGCCTGAGGGCATGGTGCCACCAGGTGCCAGAGCCATCATCGTTGTGTTTCACCGCCTGAGCTTCCTCCATCACACGGCACTGCAGGTGAGAACCATGAACCTAAAACTGCTTCAGGGGTCATGTCCATTTTCCTCACCTCCTGCCTCCCCAGCCACACTTCTCACCCTTCCAAAATTAGCCGGTTCTTGTCACATTGTACACTCAAGATATGGGCATTTATTGGCAATTTATACCAGTTGTAACTCAGCAAATCTGTTTTTCAAGACAGGTACGAAAACTTTACAGCCGCTTCATTCAGAATAGCCTCCAACTGGCTGTAACAGCAGAAATATCCATCAACAGTGGGATAAATAAACGGAGGGACGCTCCCATAACGCCATATAGTAATGACAGTGGACAAGTTCGGCTACACGCAACACCATGGACCATTCCCACAAACGAAGACGAACAAAATAAGTGAGACACAGAAGAATACACAGCACACTATTCTACATAGAGAAAGATTAAAAATATATCTGAAAATAAACTCGTGTTAGAAATGGGGGGGGTGGCAACTTTGAGGGAGAAGGGACAGAAAGGATGGGAGGAGCTGTGATGGGCAGTCACCCAGGTGGCTGGATGATTCTGGATTCCTTGATCCATTTATAGTTGCATCCTCTTGTGATAATGCATTAAGCTGTAAGACTTAAGATTTCTCCTTTTTTCTATATGCACGTTAGGCATTCGTAAGTTTATTTTAAAGGGCTGTTACAATGGTGTGCGATAAAGGCCAGTGTTGAGGGGGCTCAAAATGCTGCCAGGGAGAGAGGAGATAAAAGGAACTGGGGATGGGGAAGAAGGGTGGAGACAGAGGACGGAGCTATAATGTGATCCACAGCAAGTACAGAGGGGGTTTGAGGCTGTGTAGCCAGAGGCGTATTTCTGGGCACCCTTGGCTCAGCAGGAATTTTCCCCATTCTTGCACGTGCAAAATGAATTCAAATGTATACGTTTTGCAACTTGCCTTTGTTTGGGGCTTTGTAATTTACAGTTTGCAAGGTCATGATCCCTGCAAAGATAAGAACTGTTAATCCAGGCATAAAGTGGGCCTTCAGCAAATGTTTGCTTGAATGAACACAAAACACTCTGACCTTCATTAACACCATGATTTCTCACAGGCAGTCTGCAGATAAGCAGGGTAAGTGTTACTAGTTTCCTTACACAGGGGGAAACCAAGGCTCCTGGGAGTTAAGAGGCTTCTTACAAACGGGCCAAAGCCTGGAAGCAGGTTGAATCCTGGCTTGCTGCCTTTGAGGCCTGTGCACTTGGACAGTGCTGGAAGCAAGAGCCAATGCCCTTCTTCCAAGCAAGGCTCCCTCCCTAGTCTAGTTGTGAAAGCTAACATGAGTCAAGCCCATGTTAAGTCCCACACAGGGCGGCGTAGTGCAAAGTCTTGCCTTCACCTGCAGCTGCATTTTCTCTTTGGTTATTGGTGACCTTTCACTACTTGAAAAGCATGCATACTCTCCCTGCTGAGGACACAGCAGAGATGCAATAAATTATCACAACAGCTCATACAAAATGAAAGTGGGCCATACCCTTGAATCTCTCTCTCCCTCCCTCTCTCTCTCTCTCTCTCTCTCTCTCACACACACACACACACACACACACACACACACACACACACACCAAGAAGCAGGAGGCCTGAAGGGATAGCAGCCAGTCCCCTCGCAAGGACTGAGGGATTTGCTGCCAGAGGATGCCCAGGTAGAAGCTAAATTGTGCTGTCCCTTGTGAGTGTCGCTTAGCATAATTATATCCCCAGAGAATCCAGGCTTCCAGATGGGCCTTAGAGCATCGTTTACATACAGTATTTTAGGCCAATAACATGGTTCTAATGAAGCAGGAAGGAAGAACAAGAATAATAAAATTAAAAAGTCAAATTTCCGTCCTTAATCTCCAGGGCTGCAAATAGGACGTGGCTGCGGCTCAGAGGCGGTGAGGGGGGTGGGGGTGGGGGGGCAGAAAGAAGCCTGTTTCTTACAGAGTCCGTGACAGGGGTGAGCCTCAATCCCAATGCCTCTGATCTGCATCTCCTTGGAGTGGGAGAAGGTGCAGGGAGCCTAAAAAGACTCAGGGAGGGAGATCCTGAGCTTGTCTGCCTGCTTCCACATCCCTCTCCAACTTGGGGAGTCCCCAGAGAATGTGGCCTTTAGCAGATCCATTTATTTCAGGTTGAAGGAGTGGCGTCCGGGGACGTGTCCAGAAGTGCTTGGAGAGACCTCCAAGCAGATGGGTCCTGCTCAACCACGTGTCCTGCCAACTGAGACCTGCCTTTCCTCTCGGGCTGCCGCTCAGTTTTCGGCCCGCCCCCAGTTCAAATGCCTCTGGGAGACCATTTCTCGCATGTGTGCTCATTCGTTTATTCAATGTCTGCTCTGAGATGCACACTAAGGGTCCAAAGAGGGACACAACTGCCGCCCCTGCCCTCAGGGGGCTCACAGGCGCGCGCAGGCAGTTAAGAGCAGAGGAAGGTTCTCAGTGTGTGTGAGGTGCTTTGACAGAAAGCAGTTGTTAATGAGTTATTAATGTGTAATGTGTGTGCACGTGCTGGTGGGGCACAATTAACACTTTCTTCCAGGTCCAGAGACCTCTGTGGGCCAGCCACAGCCACCACCACAGCCTGAAGTCCCACCTAGACCCCAGGAAGGCACTGCTATGCTCATCCATTGGCCCCTCTTCTCAACCAGACTCCCGGCCCAGCTAGGTTCCTGAAGTATATCCTTCCTCCCCACCCCAGCACAGAGCGAACTGAACGCACCCATGACCTTGCTCAACTATGCCAAGGCACCAGACAAGTCCTACAGCAGTGGCCTGAGGTGCACTAACACTCATAACAGAAGACCAGGGCTTAGTCTTTTTTTTTAAGTTTACTTTACTTATTTTGAGAGACAGAGAAGCACGCATGCAAGCAGGGGAGGGGCACAGAGAGAGGGAGAGAGAGAGTCCCAAGTAGGATCCGCACTGTCAGCGCAGAGCCTGATGCAGGGCTCAAACTCATGAACCATGCAATCATGACCTCAGCCAAAATCAAGAGTCAGATGCTTAACTGACTGAGCCACCCAGGTGCCCCAAGATCTAGTCTTATTTGAGACCTGAGCACCCCCCCAATCTTTTTTTTCTACTTCCAAAGATTGTTTCTAAAACCCCAGCGTGGATTCACTGATTTTCAGTCTTTCCCAAGAAGATGACAGCAACCCTGTATACCCACTGAGTGTGGAGTTGGGAGGTGAGGGTTCCAGCCTCACCACGTCTGTCTGTCTGCATACCTCTGGGCAACCTCCTTCCTCTTGTATGTGATCTGCTGCAAAGTGGGTGACTGAGAGCAGGAAGGGGGAGGAGTGGGGAGGTTCCTATGCCAGCAAGGTCATTGGCAATTCTTTATATCCCTGTGTCCACACAACAGTCTGCCTACCCTTCAAGAGATGGAATCCATGTCTCCTTCCCTTGAGTCTGGGCCACCTTGTGAGTCACTTTGGCCAACAGGAGGGAGTATCGCCATGCTAGTTTGAGGTCTAGGCTCTGGGAGACCAAAAAATTCCCACTTCAGCTCTCCTGAAGCCTGACCCACCATTTCCAAAGGCCTGACCACCCTGCTGGGGAGACCGAACGGAGAGACAGGGGTGCTTTGCTAACCCCTAGATGTTCTAGCCATCTCAGCTGCGGGGACAAACATGTGAAGGACCACTTTGGATTTCTAGGCCCAGCTGAGCCTCCAAATGTCTGCATGACATTTGCCGTGAGTAGGAAAGATGAGCTGAAGAACTACCCAGCTGAGTCCCGCCTCATAAACTAATTTATGGGTAAATAAATGGTTGCCAAGCCACATCACTGGGGGCAGATAACTGAAACAGGTGCCAGAGGTCAATGCTACAGGCATATAACCTTATAAACACTGGTGCCTGCCGCTCAAGGCTCGGATTCCGGTTAGGAGTTCTGGCTTGAACACTGAATAGTACCTGAGAAAAATAGATCATTGAAAATCTATTGTCACAAAGACATTTCACTGTCATGGGATGTGTTGTCACAGGAATTAGCCAATGCTGGTTGGCTGAGTCCCTGCAGATGTCCCTCCAACAGGGGCTCGGAGCCAGCTTGGTTCCAAACATGGAGGGAGTAAAATTTCACTCATTTCACTCATAAATGTCCAATTATTTTCCATGCTTCCCTCCTCTCCCCTCTATCCCCACCCCTCCCTCAAAGTACCAGAGATGGAAAACCATGGAAACAAATGGCTTTGTGTCCTACTGAATGGGAAACATAGCATCTGGGGCTTAGAAAAGCAAAAGCTGTTGTGTTGTTAATAACATTTTTATGGGTGATTTTGCTGTCTTTGTTGCAAAAAAGTAGCACAGGCTCAGGTCTGTTCTTCCAGGCGTGAGGGGTCAGTGTCCCTTATAGAGCTCTGTATCTGTTGGGATTTGCTCTCAGCTGACCCACTTACACGCTTCAAATCCACCCCCCTCCCAATATTAATAGCTACCAACTTTCAAGAACTCTCCATGGTAGCCATGGGGTTGCATGGTTTACTTACACTGGGTCCCTATAATGAACACTTCAGGTCACACTTCTTAACCCCATTCTTTCAGATTGGAAAACTGAAGGCCAGAGATATTAAACAATATCTTATACCTAATAGGTAGAGCTGATATTTAAGCTGAGGTCTGCAAGGCCCCGAAGCCCATACTCTAAGCTGAATAGAGTTTCCTGTCCTGACCATTACCAGGATCACTCATTCATGCATATATACATCCATGGATTCAGCACACGTGTTCATTTATCATTCAACACATTTCATGATCACCTACTCTGTATAGGAACAGAGTATACATTAATGAAGCAAACAGACCCAGTATCTCCTGTCATGGACCTTATGGTCTCTAGGCCATAGATACCCACCATGACCTTTACCATAAACCCTCACTTTACAACATCCTTGAGCCCCTTTCTGCAATTTTAACTCAACAACCTCCCCCCCACCCCCTCCCCCCACCGCAATCATCCTGACCATGACTCAGCATTCCACAGCCTGGCCCTGACTTTGATCTCTGCTGTATTCTTCACACATTCTAAACTTTTCTCTCCACAATTCCTGACACAGTATCCTGAGTTGTCTTCCCACCCATTCAGCTCTGGGAACTTTGCAGGTGAAGGGAAAAAGGGAACAGAGATAAGAAAAAGAGAGATCCAAGAAACGGTCCAGAATCAAAGTGGGTAACAGGAAGTCAAGGGCAGTGTTGCTCAACTTCAGATGAAGAACTGACCAGTGAGAAATCAGAATTGACTATCTTCTGTCACCTCCTCCCCTACCCTCGTCCTCACCCTGTGTCTTGAATATTTTCTCTGCTGTCCCTTTTCTCTCACACTCCTATCAGTAAGGCTTCAGCCCTGGCCCTCAAAACCCCTAAACAACCTACTTTTGGAGGGTCAAGACCAGGCTAGTCACATGGGTGAGCATCTGAGAAGACCTCCATAGCTTCTCTTAAAGGAAGACTTGCATCGCTAGATTACAAAAATGGCCCAAACTTCCCACCTCTGCCTATATCCGTGCCTTTTGCAATATGACTTTGTCACTCTTTCCACCAAGAGGCAGTCTGTTGTCCCACTCTCTCTGAATCTAGGCTGGCCTGCTGGCCTGCTGCAGCCACTAGGATGTGGCAGAAGTGATGATGTGCCTGTTCTGAGCCTCTGTGCATACTTCCGCACTCTCTCTTGTATCTCTGCCTCCACTCTGGGTCTACAGCTCTTATGTGCCAGGCAGTATTCTAGAAACTAAAGATAAAGATGTGAAAGAAACAAAGCATGGCCCCCACTTGGAGTGAGTTTATATTCTAGTGAGTCAATGAATGATGAATGAGAATCTGAAATTTTCCAGGTTAGAAAGAACCACTCTTCAGTCTCAAATAATACTTAAATCTTACACAGTATCTCTACAAAGACTTTGAACTCTTCCAAAGCCAGGGAGCTCCCTGTGTGCCAATGTAATGGCTCCAGTTTTAGATGGCTCTCACTCCTAGAAAGACTTTCCTTATAATGAACTGAAGTCCATCCATCAGGAGTGCCCACACTTTGATTTACGGATCCTCCTCAGGGCCACATACAGCATGCCGAGTGACATATCTATCCTGAGCTCTCTCGCCTCCCAGATAAATCTTTCCTGTTCCCTTAGCTGTCCCCCAATGTCATGATTTTGAGGTCTCTTGCCATCCTCTGCCTTGAGCTTGCTACGTTATTTTTCTGCACCCTTCTACAGTTTGGTTCACAGAAAGAAACTCAAAACTTACCAACTTGTACGACCTCAGCACATTTTATCACCTCTTTGGGCTTAAGATTCCTCAGTGTTAAAATGAGGAAACGGGACTCAGTAGCTTCCAAGAAGAGACAGCGATATGCAACAGAACACATCCTAGACACTCAACAAATATTCTGTTCTTCCTCTGATTTATTTCTATCACTCTCACCCCTGTATCATCTCATAACCCCTTTTTTTAACCTGTAAAATTCTACCTTTTGGTACAGGGATATGAAATCAGAAGATTTGGGTCTGAGTCCCAGCTCTAACACTTAATAGCTAAGTCACTTTGGACATATTACTTAACTTCTCTATCTCAATGTCTTCCCCCATAAATCTGGACCAGGGCTCCTTTTCCTCCCAGCTCATTCATGAGAATTCTTACGGAGGCTGTGGGTGACGGTGGGGCTGCTATACGTGAAAGCACACTTCCTTCAGGACGCTCTGCAGTTAAGAGATGGCATGTTGGTACCGTCTTGAAGTGTGGATGCTAGGCCAGCAGTAGAGTGAACACCATTCCATTTTGTAGACACGCTTCTGGAGCCCACTTCCAATGAACTTGGCAGCTCCGTTTGCACATGAAAATTCAATACCATTTCCGTAACTCTAGGCAGTGTGGCCATAATTGTCCCTCCTAATGGGCACATCATGTTCTGTGATATTCTGAGAGAAGAAAACTATTTAAGAAAATGCCATGGTAAGTAAATATTTTCCTAGGCAATAGGCTTGGCACACGGAAATTTCAGAATGGTAGCAGAGCCTTCCTTGGATGGACCGACGATCTAAATGGCCCAAGGTTTTGGCCACAGGGGCAGGCGTCTGCTGCATACCTCATGGTTCTCCAGGGTACCCTCCACCCTGCCCTCACACGGTCCATCTCTGCTTCCCACTTCTGGTTGGCCCCCAACTACTGCGCGATCCAGCCCTTTCCCCCAACAGGGCTCACAAGCACCTTGGTGACGCGGTCTTTCCACCTCCTATGCAGACCCAGCAGTCACATAATTCTAACCTGTCCTCCATCCAGCCCACTGCCATATTTCATAGCCAAGTGCCAATAAACATGCAATTCCTTCCAACCAGAAGCCCCGCTCCCTGCCTTTATTCATCTGATCTATTCTACTCATCCTTCAAAACTCAATAGAGAAGCTGCCTCCTGCAGGAATCCCATGCTGATAACCTCCAGAAAACCAGCTCCATGGAGGTCATTACTTCCTCTTCTGTGTTCATCTTGGACCTTAAGTAGCACATGTTTCCATTCATTCAGATTTCCTGTTTATCTGCCTGTCTCCTTCTGGACTGGTGAAATGGCAGAATCAAGGCCCCAGCTATCTGCGGCTCCAGCACGTAAAGTCCTCAGCATATGGGAAATGTCTGCGGCAGACTAGAATAAGGTAGAAGTATCGCAACTATGCAAAGATATTGAAGTAATGACCGTACTCTGGACCCCCATCCCCAAACTGAGCACTCTAACCTTTCCATATGCCTGACCCCTGAAAGTCAAAAAGCAGACCCAGACAGAAAAAAGGAGAGACTATAGCCTGGTTTCTTTGCCCTCATGAGACAAGAGTGTATGATGGCCAGGAAATGTGTAAAGGCATCTATGTGGTACGGATTACTCGTCACCGAGGCTGGAAAGGGCAGAGCTGAGCTATTTTTTCACAACTGCAAATGCATGCACAAGTTGGGGGTGCTGCAGTGGAAATGCCGGGTCTTTTATACTGATGAGGTGGCAAAAAGGCCAGCTTCCCTGGGTGTGGGGGCTGATGTGGTTACTCACAAGGCTGCTTGGCTGTACAGGATCCTTCAGGAACCTCTGCTTCATCTGAATACAAGCACCATAAAACTCAGAGATCAGGGACACAAGGACTGGTCCCGGGTTGGGGAATTTCTGCCCATTTATAGATTTGAATCCTACTGAAACTGATCTCTATTTTTAGTGCCTATTCCATGAAATACAAAAGACGTTCTCCTCCTAAATGTTTATTTACTTTGAGAGAGAGAGAGAGGCAGAGAGAGAGGAAGAGAGGGAATCCCAAGCAGGCTCCATGCTGGCAGTGCACAGCACTATGCGGGGCTCGATTCCACAAACCATGAGATAGATCATGACCTGAGCTGAAATCAAGAGTCAGGAGCTTAACTGACTGAGCCCCCCAGTTGCCCCCACAAAAGAGCTTTTTTGAGCACTTATTCTCTGCTTGGTCAAGAAGGAGAAGAGAAGTAAGTATAAGTCTATCTCCCCAATCTCAAGGCACTCACAGACTAGGTGGGAGCATTCGTAAATTGCATTCACAATCTTTCACACACACACAAGAGCTCACTCAGCTCCTGCTGTTTCCAGGGCCGGCTGCCTGCAGATGTCTGGATGACTGGTTGAGATGGGATGGACTGGGGCTTGCAGGTGGGTGTTTTATTCCCATAAATCAAATCTGCTCTCCCTGCTGCTGATTGGGGAAAACACTGCCCAGATTGGGCTTCCCTACTTTGCGATTGCTTTCCTGCAATTCTTGGGTGTAGGTAGGTTTATCCAGAAAAGTCTAATTCCTGAGAAGAGCAGAGGAGAGAGAAATTTGCTTCATACTAGCAACATCACGACTAATCCCTTTCTCAGAGGAACTTCATGGCATCAAGCAAACTGGAGACGTGTGACTTCTCTCTAATCCCCTTAGCTCATCTCCCTCTAGTGAATCCAAATGTTGCACCAGTGCCAGAGCTTGGCAGCCTGGAGGAGTCGTGGAGCAGTGGGAAACGTGCAGGATCTGTTATCCGAACACTTACATGGGTCCTGCCTCTGCCACTTAAGAGCTGTGCCTCTTTGGGTTAATTACAACCTCTCTCTGCCTGCCTCAATTTCCTCACTGGCAAAACAGAATTGACGATGTAAGTATCGGAGAAGATAATGTGTGTGAAATCACACTGTGATTTTCAGATTGTACAGCTCTCCTCTCCTTAACAAGCTGGGTGCCTACTGGGTGGGAAAGTTCATACCTCCTTAATTTTTGGATTTTTCTGAATCTGGCCCAAAGCCTGGCACTTAATGAGCACCTCAGTGAATACTTGTTAAATAAATAAATTGGGAAAATGGAAGATAATTCCCTCAGTGTTAAGGCATCCCTCCAAGCCAAAAGGTAAGAGAAAGGAAATTTAATCTATAGCAAGTTTGGGATCCTCAAGATAAATTTAAAAAAACTTAGTATTTTCTGAACAGAATGTGTGTACACGGGGGGCACCTGGGTGGCTCAGTCAGTTGAGCATCTGACTTCGGCTCAGGTCATGATCTCAGGTTTATGAGTTCAACACCCACGTCAGGCTGCCCCTCCCCCCCAAAAAATAAATAAAAATTAAAAAAAAAAGAATGTGTGTACATGTGTGTGTGCGCACATGTGTGTGCGCACATGTGTGTGCTGATTATTCCTTCTGTGGCTGGATGTCTACATTATCTTTAAATAACATGTACTCTGAAAACTTTTTGGCTTCAAGTTATATGAATATACTTTGCTCAGCGTTAAGAGAATAGAGATGGTTGACAGCCTATGTCTTGGTTCCCATCCTTCATTCATTCATTCTCTCCTTTGTTCATTCATTCATTCATTCGTTCGTTCGTTCTTGGAAGCAAATGACTCTGTGCAAAAGCCAAGCCTCATTACGAGGGAAAAAATGTCTGACCCAGCCTTTTGGCTGACAAACTCCCACTGATCCTTCCAGATAGTATTGTCACTGGGCAGTGGAACATTTGAAATCCTCCTATTGTCTCTATATGCAACATTTACCATCATCCCTTATCTTCAGTTTTATAATTTCAGAGATCAAAATCTTGAGACCTTCCTCCTATAGATATCATTCCTGTAACCAGGATTTACCGTCACCAGGATCCTCCAAAAATCCCACTTATGAAAAGACTGTCCGTGACAAGTCTAAGTCTACTCAGAGAATAGCAGTGATTTCTGTGGTCCTAAATCCAAACTTTGGACTGTAGATCATGCAAACAGGACCACACAGACAAGGTGCCTATCATCTCCTCATCATCACTGTACCCAACACAACTGTTCTGTCATCCCCACACTGAGGTATAACCCTGCCTATAATCTCACTTTTCTATCCCTCCTCTCTCCTCCCTTCTCTTCCCCTCTACTTTCCTCTCCCTTGTCTATTCCTCATGTATACCTGGTTCTCATGCACCAGGCCCAGACTGTGATGCATGAAACTTCTGCAGTGTTTGCTGTTCCCAACTGCTCACCACACCCCCGGCCCTTTATTCCCTACCCCTTCCTGTCTCAACCACCACTCGTCCCCCTGTGAAACAGCATTCTCTTCCCATGCTTTATGCTTCCAAATTTTGTTCTCCTGGGTTGCTGCCTCTGTCTCAGGCTGGCAGCTCCATTGTTATCATGATCATATATTAAGTTTAATGTGTCCACAAGGCATTTTACACACTCATAAAAATCAGGCCCTCTAAGAGCTCCCTGTGCTGAAGACAATGGAAATACCATCCCATGACTTAGCTGGTGTCTCATGCCATTATGTGGCCTCTAAATGTGAAAAGCTGGGTGGTGGTTGTTTATTGTTGTTTGTGTTACACTTGATGATATAAATACAGCATTTTGAAGAGGACTAAGTGATTTCCCAGCTTATAAGCAGAGCCGAAGTCTTGATTACCGCCATTTGGGTGACATCCCACACTATCAGTGATATCAATAACAGGTGACATTTATTGGGTGCATACTGTATGCCAGATTGTGCCCTGAACATTTTACATGCATTTTGCCACATCATCTGCCCGACGACCCTGTGTGACAGGTCGTATTTAATTTGGAAATATTAAACAAAAGAAGGAAATTGAGATATAGAGAAGTTAAGTAATGAGTTCAAGGTTGAGCAGCACAGAGGTGGGAAAATTGGAATTATCCAAACCCAGATTGTCTGGTTGCAGAGCCTTCCTGCTGAAGCACACACAGATGAAGTCCGCTTCAAGGTCTAGGGACTCAAATGACTTAAAGACAAGTTTGACAGATTAAGTGGATGATGATGTGCTCTTCTCTTTACAAAACTCTGCCCAAAGCCCTCTTTGACCAGTCTCTGACAAGGACTCAGTCCCCACAGAACCTCCATCCCCCACAGAGTTTAGCTTTATTTTTCCAAACCCAGGAGACAACAGACAATAATAGTCAAGGACTCAGAGCAACCTCCTTGTACACTGGGAGTTGTACGTGCTGTGGGCCTGCACACGAGTAAAAGAATAGTAAATCAGATGCTCCTTCCACAGAATACCAGCTCTGTAAAGAATGTTGGGTTCTCTCTGGTCCAGTTTGCCAGCAGTGGATAACGGATCAAGTGATCTCCAAGTGGTCTCCATTGCTTCTGTACCCTCTTGCTTCATCAACACTTTGCACTTCCCTCATCTCCTTCCCTCTTTGCTCCCCATTTTTCTCATTCAAGGCATCTATGACCCACAGTATGATTTTGTTTGTTTGGGAAACATTGGTATCAATGAAGTACCCCTTTTAAGTATGAAGAAACCAAAGCTCAAAGAGATTGTTACTTGCCCAGAGACGTGAAGCCTGTTTAGTACAGAGTTTGGACAAGATTTGAACTTCCTGGCTCACAGGACAGTGTGCTTTCCAAGCAATGGGTGTGGAAATGTCCCCACCCATAATCTGTTCCCAGATTATGTCCATTACAAGGATGGGCTGCTAAGCCCACACCAGCAACACCCTATTCAGGCACTCACCTTCCTGAGATCTCCCACTTACATTTCACATGCACACATTTACTTTTAGACTCCAAAACATGCCAAAATGCTTATAATGTCCTACCTGACATTTGCTCCTACTCCACATCCTTGGTCCCACAGCCTACAAACTTGCCGCTGGCCATGGTGCTGATCAGAGCAAAGCGAAAGAACCCTGGGGCTCCAAGAGATGCACGGCACATGAAGACTCACAAAACAGGAAATAAGGCACTGTTCTAGGGATTCAGTATAAAATGACAACTGAGGAAGGCCTTATGCCCATCTTCAGAGTCTGTCTTCTAGAGAAGAGACACACAAGTAACCAAAATGTGTCAACTGGGAGGACTTCCCCAAGAATTGAGGATGAGAAAGGAACAATCATGTGAAAACTGGGAGGAGAGAAGTTCATGAGAAGTAAGGATTCATCCCAAAGGCCTGCATTTGGAAAAGTGTTGGCATGCTTTAGTATCTCTCAGGTAGTCCAGCGGGACTAGAGAACAGTACGGGAAGAAAGAGGAAGAAGAGACCAAGTGGCCAGCAGCTAGATGGGAGAGGACCATATGAATCATGGAATCCTGCTTAGGTTTTTGTTTTTGTTTTCTATGTGCAAAAAAAGTCATTAAAGGGTTTTAAACTACAAAGAGATAGGGTTCAATTTATACTTTAAAATAATATTTTATTATAGAAAATTTCAAGCATACACAAAGTAATCAAAATAGTATAATAAACCCCCATGAACCCACCACCCAGATTCAACAATTTTCAACATTTTGCCATTCTTGTATCATCTATGCTTCCACCCACTCTCTGCTCTCCCACTCGTTTATTGTTAATTTTACAGTTTTATCCTTCTTTTTTAAGGTAAAATTTATTTACAATGAATTAAGCTGTATTATTTTGACACATGAAACCCACATTCTTATCACAGAACACTTTCAGCTTCCAGAAAGTTCCTTCATGTCCCCTTCCCAAACCCCATCAATTCCCCACCCCAAGAGGCAATGATGGTTTTTAACATTTTATCTTAGATTTGGGGGGGGGGGGCTTGTTCTAAAAGATTCTATTCATAGATTCATACAGTATTATTTTCTTGTGTCTGGCTTCTTTTACTCAGCATGTTTTTGAGATTCATCCATTTGTGCGTATCAGTAGTTTGTCTCTTTTTTTGGCTGATTAGTATTCTATTGTATAAATATACAATATGTTTGTCAATTAACTGGTTGATAGACATTTGGACTGTTTCCAGTTTTGGGCCATTGTGAATAAATCTGCTATGAATGCGGTACAATTCTTTCCATGGACATATGCTTTTGCTACTCTTGGATAAATACCTAAGAGAGGAATTAATTTAGACTTTTTTTAAGTATTAGGACTAGAGTGAGAGGGCAGGTATGGTGGCAAGAAAACCAATTATGAGGCAATTACAATACTTAGGGAGATTATGACGGTTTACCTTGGGAAGGGATTATCGTAAGACTGGATGGGAGCAGATTTGAAATATGTATTGATGAGTACAATCAATTGTTGTGGATGAAATAAAGGTGGAGGTGAGAGAAATGGAAGCATCAAAGATGACCAATAGGTCTCTAACTTGACTAAACTGGTTGCATATTAAGATATATTACTGAAATTGAGAAGGTGGGCAAAGAAGAATAATTCAGAGGGCAATCCAAGGGTTTTGTTTTGCAATGCACGAGACACCCCAGAGTAGACATTATGCAGGCACTTAGAGTCTGGAGCTCAGGAAAAAGTCAGACTTGTTGCTACCCTTGCATGAAGCTTCCACCTTGCCCAGATCTAGACTTCTCCCTAAAAATGCCTCAAGATCTGGTAGAGAGATGGAAAGTGGATTTTATTTCATGGTAATTTATTTACTCTGGTAAATGGGTAACAGCTACCTGGGACACTGTGCAAAGAAAGACTCCAAGACCACACTCATGGTTGGCAGAAGGAAGGAGTGATGTGGTTGGTAAGTAATGTGTTCCATGGGCATGGAATCATGGCATGAGGAAAACCAATTCAGATACTGTCTATTCTTGATCAAGTAGAAATCTATGGGTACAAATTCTAAAAAGTGAAGATGCTGCTCTGGAATCACCAACTGGATCAATAGTACTAGTCAAGGGCCCATATTATGCAAACAGTTAATAGATTGACCCTGTTATAAAAGAAAGAGACCCAAAATGGAGTCACTTGTGCTAAGCCGCATGTCAGCAACCCAAGACTTAATACTTAACCTCACTGCAGTTTCAGATTCCTCAGGAATGTAACTTAAACAGTCAATCTGGACTCACCTGTTCAGCACTAGTGAGGTCATCTGCCTAATAGATCCCCACCTTCCCCCAAGGGAAGGTAACCCTGCCTGAAACAAACCACTTTTTCTTAGAAACTTCTTTTTTCTTCACCCTTCAGCCCATAAAACCTTTCCATTTTGTACAGCTCGTCAGAGTGCCCCTCTATTTGCTAGATGGGATGCTGCCAGGCATGAACCACTGAATAAAAAGTCAATCAAATCTTCAAACTTGCCAATTCCATTTTATTATACACACTTCCGTATCCAATATGGAGCTATCTTTTTTTTTTTTTTACTTTTCTTTCAGTTCCTCTACCAAAGTGCCACTGATTCAGTATCTTACAAGTCCTCAGTGAACGTCTTTGACCTTTGCTCCTCACACTGTAAAAATCCCAGAATACACTGAGTTTCTCAACCTCAGCTGGGATCCCCTGGCATCTTGAGGTTAAACAACCCATTCTTGTGAAAACCCACTGTAAAGGATTTCAAATTTTGGAATACACTGATGAATAATTTAAATATCTTGGGACAACCCATTCTTGTGAAAAACCCACTCCAAAGGATTTTAAACTTTTGAATTCAGTGATGAATCATTTATCTACCCTAGGGGAAAATGTCAAAGAGAAGATTAGACAGGTAATCAATGTGTAATAGTTGGCTCCTTTTTCCTTCTCGATAGAAGGCATGGGTGAGTGAGTGTTCTTGCTATTAATAAAACTATGTATGTATTTATTAATTACTTCATTGAACCACCAAGCTTTTATTGAGCACTTAGTTCTTGCCAGGCCCTATGCTTGCACCTGAGTACAGAGACAGCTAAGTCATGGGCATTGCCTTCATAAAGGCTCACCTAGACATGTGAATCAATCCTGGGAGAGTTGGCTATACTACTTTGTTAATCAAGTCAGAGAAGACTTCTCAAAGGATGTGAAGTCTAAACGCAGTCTTGAATGAAAATTAATTTTAAAATTTCCCCAGAGATGTTTAGAAAGGGTATTCCAAGCAAAGTAACCAGTGTGGAAGATATCTGGACATGGGATGGGGCAAAGTGGGCCGCTGCTGATGCCCAACGAGGCAGTAGATGTAGGCAAGGCCTGTCTGATGACTGGACTTGCTCTTCTGGCCATAGTACAAGCCATCTCTGGAGTTTGAGCAGAAGGACGTGATCAGATATGTATTTTAGAGAGACGTAGTGATGATGCAGAGACTGTGAGAGGGGAAGGGATACAAGAGAAACAAACCTGCAGGCAGGAAGCAACCAGAGGTGGAGAAGCAAGGCTCCAAACCAAGGGGGTGATGGGTTCTGGCTGTGTTAGAATTAGCCTTAGTGCTTGACAATAGGAAAGGAAGGGAGAGGAAAGTAAAGTTTCAGGAGATATTTGGAAATGATAATTGACAAGATGCAACAATTAAATGGCTGCTAAGAGTGTGAATGTGAGAGTGTGGGGTGGCTGGAAATGGGAGCCTCACAATGTACTGGGCAAGGTCATTCGAAAATGCCTGATAGAACCAATGTTGGCCTGATTCCAAACCCAACATTCTTTCCACGGCCCCACATGCCCAGGTAGCTTGACTCCCACACCACCTCCTCCAGGAGCCATGACAGACCTTTCTAGCAAAGTCCATAGTCCTACAGACGAACACACACACACACACACACACACACACACACACACACACACACTCTACCCATCTGTGTGTGGCCAAATCCCTGCTCTTCTCCAAAGCCTAATTCAACTGTCTTCTAGTCTAGGAATACTCAGATTCCCTCACTTGAAAATTACATCTTTCTGAACTCTAAATTCTATATTTACCTTACATCTTTAAAAAAAATTTTTTTTATGGGTGGCTCAATCAGTTAAGCTTCCATCTTCGGCTCAGGTCATGATCACACGGTTCGTGAGTTTGAGCCCTGCAATGGGCTCTGTGCTGACGACTCAGAGCCTGGAGCCTGCTTCAGAGTCTGTGTCTCCCTCTCTCTCTGCCCCTCCCCAGCTCATGCTCTGTGTCTCTCTCTCAAAAAAAAAAAAAACTTAGAGAAAAGTTATAAAAATATTTTACCATGAATGTGAGTCAGTTCTATACATGCCATCTTCTAGCTAGACTATGAGCTTCTAGAAGCTGCCTATGTGAGATTTATCTCCAAGTCTTCTTCAGGGGGCTAATCGTGGCCCTGGCTGCTCAATTTAAAGACGGGCTGTAGGCCTTGGGATCCTGTCCTTAAAACTCCCTTCTCCTCTTTCTCCTCCCAGACCAATGTACTCTGTGGATCCCAAGGTAATAATGGGTTAACCGTTCCTCCCACATATTTAGGGAATAAAGATGCCCTTACCTCCTTTGTGGGAATGTAGGTGCATGAGACAGGAGGGGAGGAGAGCAGGCCCAGTTGGCTCTCCGTGGACTCCATGTGGTGGCCTCATGCTCACTGAGCACTTACCATGTGCCAAGTACTACACTAGGCACATCCTATGAATTCTTCTGCAGTCACCTGCTAGGTAGATGTTCCCACCCCTATTTCACAGAAGAGGAAAGTGGGACTCCTTAACACCGAGTACCCTGCCCACCAGTAAATGGCTGAACAAAGATTCAAGCCCTTTTCCATCTGTTTCCAAAGCCCATACATGTCCCCTGTACTGCTTCCCAAGCAAAAAAGACATCCAGGGTATCGTTCTTACAGGCTGCTTGCTGTGCAGGGCAACCCTTCACAACCAGGCCACCGGAATGAGGGAAGGTTCTGCCTACAACCCTGTCACTGCTTTCTGAGAAAGAGGAGGAAAGCAACTGAGAGGCAGACAACGGAGAGGGGGAGAGAAGAAAAGCTGAGATGAAGAGCAAGAAAAGAGCAATCGAGATTGAGAATTCTAGAGAACTGCTTGGTTGAAGTCTAAAAGTTCCTTCTCCCAAGTGGTGAGAATGATGTTTCCTGAGGGCTCACCACGGCCAGCCACTTTGCCTGTGAGAAACTTTGCCTCCAAGAGACTCCTAAGCACTTTGCCTACAAGAAATGTATTGAATCCACCAGTACCCTTGAGATGGTATGAGCGTTATCCGGGACTTCAGGTGAGGAAAATGAGGCATGCAAAGGTTAAGTATTTCTCCCAACGTCCTATAGATGCCAGATCACAGAACTGGTGTTTGAGCTCGGGGAATCCGAGCCTACAGTACAGTCTCAGGCACACAACGACAGCGACTAGAGCAGGCCTGGCTGGAGAGATGAAAATCTCAAGTCTGAAGTCACGATCGCTACCCTTGAAGGATTTAAGGCGATGACAGACCGTGGAGCCAAAATTGTGACCAACACAGGCAACAATCCTGAACCACCAGGTAATTAAGTCATTCGTCTCCACGAAGATCCCCTCTAGTGATCTACACAGGCCAGCGGTTCCCAGCCCTGGCCGCACATTAGAACCGCCTGGGGAGTTCTTACAACACACTGTTGCCTGGGCCTCATGCCAGACCGACTGAATCAGAACCTCTTGGAGTGGAGACTCAGTATCCATATTTTTTTAAAGCTCCTCCGGTAATTCTAACGCGTGGCCTGGGCTGGGAACCACTGATGCAGGTAAATGTGGAGAGGCCATCACGAAGTGGAGAGCCAACTTTGCTCAGCAGCTGAAATGCTTCCTCGTAAGCTGCCAAGGCATTTTCACAAAGACTCTTTAGTCTGCCAGTGTCTCAAGGACAGGCATTGCATCTACCACAATTATGCTGGTATCACCCATGACACTTCTCAAAGTGAATCGTTGAGTCACAGAATCAGAGAACTGGCTGGGACTTCAGTGATCACTATGTACAATATTTTCTGCAGTGTCCTTCCGAGCTCTGGGAGGCTGTGGGAATGGCCAAAGGGGATTGCCTCCGGGTGGAGACAGAGACACAAATCACTGCTTTGGCATAGTTTCCAAGGAACTTGAAACCAGATAAAGTTAGCAAAACCACCAAAAAAACCCAGCACATGATGTCTTTAATTCTTTGGTTATAGGTAAGATTATTTATTATCAAGCCCGAGCTCTGAAGCAAGCCTATATGTCAAACCTCAATGCCAAGAGAATTAAAGCAACAGCAGCACCAGTATTCCAATCCAGAAGCTGAAGACAGGCCACTGCTGTCCTCAGGCCATGGTGACAGCTGGCCATGTCCTGTGTTCACTGGGGTTAGGTACGCATGTGTCTCTCTCAGTATAGACTTTCAGTACCTTCCAAAATAGGAACTTAGCACAATATTTCTAACACTGTGCACACCCACGCCTAGTAGGTAGAAAACACCTAGTAGATAGTAGAAAACCAATAAATATTTCTCAGGTAGAATAAATACTAGAGCAGACATCATTTATTCTCTGACCTTCTTTGTAATGTTAACTGGATACACAGAGTCCTGGGCATACGCAAGTATACACTTCAGAGAAAAGAAATTGAGGAAATACAAATATTCAATGGACGGGTGAAAAGATTTTTTTTCACTGAAATTTAAGAAAAAGTAGATTAAAAAAAACACTTCAGGGGCACCTGGGTGGTTCAGTTGATAAGTGTCTGACTTTGGCTCCGGTCATGATCTCACAGTTCATGGGTTCGAGCTCCGCTTCAGGCTCTGTGCTGACCGCTCAGAGCCTGGAGCCTGCTTCGGATTCTGTGTCTCCCTCTCCCTCTGCCCCTCCCCTGCTCATACTCTATCTCTCTCCCTCAAAAAATAAAAATAATAATAAACATTTAAAAAGGCATTATCCTTAAAAATTTCTTTTCTTTTCTTTTTTTCCTTTCTTTTCCTTCCTTCCCTTCCCTTCTCTTTTCTTTTCTTTTCTTTTCCTCATCAGATCTGCAAATGATTTAGATCAGTAATACCCAAGCCTAACCGGGAAATATGGGGAAGTAATAGTCTCAGAGGCCGTTAGTGGGAACACACATTGGAATAGCCTTTTTAGAGGGCATATTGTTTGACAATTTTAAGTATGAATGCATTTTGACCCAATAATTGATTTCTAAAACATTACTCAAAGGAGATCATTGGACAAATGTACAAAATGCTACTTATAATTGCTTAGAATGGAAATCACTTAAATTCCCTTAAGAATAGAATTGATTGAATAAATTAGGGTACGTGCACACAACAGAACAGTATGCTGCCATTATGAAGGAGGAGATAATCCCTAAATGACTACTGTAAAAGTTGTTCACGGTATGTTGTTAAATGAAAATCCAGACTACAAAGTAATATAATTAAGATAGTCACATTTTTACTAGAATATGCACATTTATTTCATTTATTTTTTTTTATTTTTTTAGAGAGAGAGAGAGTGTGTGTGAGCAGAGAAAGAGGCAGAGACAGAACGAGAAAGAATCTTAAACAGGCTCCACACTCAGCTCAGGGCCTGATGCAGGGCTTGATTCCATGGCTCTGGGATCATGACCTGAGCTGGAATCATGAGTCAGACACTCAACCAGCTGAGCCATCCAGGCGTCCCTGAATATGCATATTTAATATGCAATTGTATATAGGAATATCTAGATAAATAGATATAAAGATAGATGTAGATAGATACATAGATAGATAGATAGATAGATAGATAGATAGATAGATAGATAGACAATAGACAAACAGAGAGATGAGATTATCTTTGAGGGTAAATGCCCACTTGTTAGTCTAGGCGGTAGGTTTATCTGAGGGCAATCCACTTTCTCTATTACATATTTTTCTATTGCTTAACTTGGTTTAAAACTCTACATAGACTTTTTGCTTTCACAATCTAATAAATCTGTTTCTGTGTTTAAAATAAGACAAGAAGTGGACGCACGTTCTTCTTTCACTAATGCGTCCACTTCTAGAGGTTACAGGCACAGTCCCACCCAGGTGAGCAGGACACAGTTTCCACCCTGAGTGTGGACTCCTCTATCCTGTTCTCCAGGTTTTCCAATTAGTCCCTTCTTTGACTCCAAGATCTCTGTGGACAGGTGTCAAATGAACGTGTGATAGAAGGAAGAAAGGGGGATGGAAGAGAACAGGAAGAGAGGCAGGGAGGGGAAAAGGGACCAACTGAGTTTGCCTGGATGGAAGGGTTTCCTGAGATACAGGAGGACGTTCAGCGCTAACACCAGGAAAGTCCCAGGAAAGCCAGGCTGAGTTGGTTGCCTCAACAGGACAAGAGATGCCCGTCTCTCCCTTGTTTGAGAACCTACAGTAGCTGCCAATGACTCTTCTGCAGCAACAGTACAGGCTGGTAGACGTCACAAAGGATGGATTCCAATCCCAGCTCTGCCACTAAATAGTTTTGTGACCTTAAGCAAGCCACTAACCCTCTATGTGGTTTAGCTTTTTTCTGTAAGATGAGGGGGTGGGACCATTTTTGAAAGTCCTTAAAGCATTCTGACTCAGTACTGAGACCTCTGTCTGGGCTCTGGCATTATTCTCATGGTGTTTCAGCATGAGAATGTTTATATCTACTTTTTGACCACGAACCTGTAGCTTTTCAAGGGTAAAAGCTGTGTCTCTCTGTATATATGTGCCCACACCCCCAGGCCTGGTGTCATGTTGGAAATGTGTGGGTTGGCTCTACGCCTGGTGGGTCTCAGGTGGTTGCCGTCTTCCACAATCCAGATGTGGGAAGTCTGGCCCGGCAGGAAGAACTTTATTACTTTATAGCAAGCAGGTGAAATGTTTTAAGGGGAGGAAACAAAAACAATAAACAACAAATCCATCAGCTCAGCTCCAGTGGTACCACCCGGAGCCAAACGAAAGGGAAACTGATGTACTGAGGCTGTGTCCCTAATGGTTTAGGGGAGCTGATTATGTTCCTATCTGCCCAACTCAGCTTTCGGGGGCATCACCTCGCTAGCTAGAGATCAGCCATGATAGGCACATTTGCATCACAGAAATTGGCAAATGCTAAAAAACCTAGGTTCTTTTTTTTTTTTTTAATTGGGAACTGACTGGTTAGCTCAGGAAAGGAAAAAGTAGCCCCCAGCCTACAGCTTCTTCGTGAGGATGTAGGGACATCCTCCAGCTGGAGCACTGAGCCAGCCCTTTCCTGAGTAAAGCCAAGGTTGCTATCTTGGTTAGCAGAAGTACTGGAAGTCAAGTGAGAGGAGAAGGGAGGAAAGGAACGAGAAAGAGGGAAGACTAACCGCTTGTTAATGGGCCTAAACAAAACACTGATCTCAGCCAGTCATTCACAGGCCTCCTGGGGAGGTAGGGACTTGCCAGACATAGTAGGTCTTCAAGCAGAAGCTGGGAAACCATTTTCCAGAATGATGTGAGGACAGAGGAAGGCTCCAAAAGTAGAAAAAGCAGGGCTTTGAAGTTAAGACTGGCCTAAGCCTGAAGCCCAACACGACTAAACCATCTGTTTGACCTCAGGTAAAATTATTGAATCTCTCTGGGATTCAACCTCCAAAATTTTCCAATGGCAATAATAAAATCCAATGAACAGGATTAAGTGCCATTTAGGTACATGCTGGTCCCATAGTAGGTATACTGACTGAACAGGATGTATTGGCTGAGTTACAGAGAAAGATAGCTGAAACGTGACATCTGTGGACCTTGGACACAGTTTTTGAATGAAGTGCTTAAGCTGGGGACAGTTTGCAAAGCGATTTCCGACTCTGGTCGGCATCACATTCTCAATGCCTGTTCATAATCTCCATCTAAGCTAAGCTGGTGGGCCAACTATCGTGACCACAGAGAAAAAGTGACGACCCCTTGGGAGGTGCTCTCATAGACGCTAGCAGTCTGTGTTCAGGCTTAATGGGTACCTAAGGAAGTAGAACCCGAAAGCTTCTGCAGAGAGGAGATTATCAGGGTGTGGAAAAGATTCAAGGCAGATTCTGCTTGACAACTTGCAGACCTCCATCATTCAAGTATGTGATTCTCCCTCCCTCTTGAGCCATAGGGTAGCACCCCATGACATCTTCTAAAAGTACAGAGGTTAACCTTCATGGTCCAGGAAGAGAGGTTAAGTCAGAAGTCAGAGCTAGGACTTGGCCTCTCTGTAACTATGTCGAGAGGGAGCTTCTAAATCTCTACCAAGGAGAAAGAGCTAGAGGAGAATTCCATAGGCCTGCAGAGTCCTGCACAGCTTAGAGGGATCAGGGTGAGGATACTTGTTCCCACAAGGGATTGCTGACCACCTCCCCCCACCTCTGCTGATGACCAGAGTCAGAAATCACTTTGCAAACTGTCCCCAGTTTAAGCACTTTATTCAAAAGAAGAAGGAGGTCAACACCACTGGTCATCATGGAATCACAAGCAGTTCACAAGCCAAAACAGTTTGTGCTCAGCAAATGCTGGTCTACACTTGTGCTAGTTCGTTGAATAATCCATGATGCCTACCTTGCTCTACAGGCATTCAACTCGGGCTGGGGACTGTGACTCCCTACGAAGCTTGGGGACAGCACCACAGAGGCTGAGTCTGCCCTGCCACACCTATGGATCTGATAATTAGTGGCTTTTATCCGCACTGCTCCTGGACCCAAACAAGCCTTTCCAATTCTGTGGCCCAGTCCTCAACGGGTTCCCCCAAACTCTTAAGTTCTGAAGCCAAAGGCAGGTGTGGTACACTTCTCAGAAATCCAGAAGTCAGTTGGTATCCTCTTGGCTTTTCATTTGCGCATAAATTATTCGATGCACCATCTGGGGTGGTAGCCTGGGATTAGGCCAACATCTCTACATCCCTGGAGAGCACAGAGCGTAGGGAGGCGGGTGGTAGACAAGTGATATATCCAGGTATTGGGATACACCCAGGAACTATAAGAAAATGGACCTACACTCCGCAATCCATCACTTGATTGACTCATGACCTTAGTGCACGTCACAGCTCCTGTATGGACCTCATCTTCCCCATATACTACTCCCACGGGCACCATTCTTTCTATCCCAACCCATCCACGTCTCTCCATATGGTTTGGCACCTCCTGAGACCAGTTTACCAGCCTCTATACTGATCTCCTTCATCTACTCTTGCCTCCCCTAACTAAACCTTGATAATCAGGGAGAAAATAACAATAAGGATGTAAGTAAACATACAAATGAAGAGGAGGAGGAAGAGAAGGAAGACAGGAGTCGAAAATCATTGCTTATAGTCTCAAGCAAAGACATTTTTTTCAGCAAGTCCAGGAGAGAGAAAGGAGCAGAAAGATTCTGGCTAAGAAGAAATAAAAAATACACTCCCGTGGAAGGATAAAGGTGTGACTTTAAAGAAAAAGAAGACAGCAGGCACAGACCGAAGAGAGACGGTGAGAAAACAGGACAGGGCGGGTGGTGTGGAAGGGCAGGCATCAGGCCACATGGCTGGAACCGCTAGCTCAGGGTGAAAATGAAACAGAAGAGCCGCTGTGCACTGGGCCAAAAGCAGCTGGGGGCTTCGGGGGCGAGGCACCTTTCAGGCTAGTCACCCTGGTGCAGGGCTGTGCTGCACCTGAACTTGAAGCTGGCTTCAGCACCACCCCGCTGCATCACAGCTCTTCTTTGATCTCAAGATGCCAACTCCGTTGCTGGGCGCCCCAAGACACCCCCCATTCAACACCAAGGCCCAGCTGCTACAGCAGCCTGCGGAGGAGCAGGACATCGTGCAAATTGCTGGGTTATTTCAAAATTCAGTTAAACAGCCCTGCGAAGAAAGCTGTGTGTCCCCATATTTTACAGATCAGGAAACTGAGGCTAGAGGAATTTTTAAGGCTGTAGTGTTAGAATTTGGTGAGAAGCCAGGATAGAGCCAGCTGCGAGTGTTTTAATAACTTGTACTTTTCCCTCCGGTTCTGAGCAATATATCCCTAATATGAAAAATATATAAACTAATAAAATAACAAAATGAAAGTCACCCATAACCTTCTACCCAGAGAGGAATAAAAATTTTGTGTATTTCCTTCTAGTCTTCTTAATTAATTTGTCTACGTATTTATTTATTTATTTATTTATTTACTTACTTACAAAGTAGGATTGTATTGTATATACTGTTGAATCTTTTGTAGAAATTTTAGTTCGTGTGATGGACAATTTCTCTCTGGCCACTATATGTCCTTGAGAAACTTATTTTATTTGCTACACAGGAATACATCATATGGTTACACCATAGTTCATTTGACCCTTTTTCTACTCTTGGACGTGTAAAGTGCTCCATACTTTTGGAGACTTTTTGAATGCCTTTAAGGAATGTCTTTTAATATAACTTTGTGGGCCCTGGCACTAACTTTTGGGATCTCATAGAGATTGCAGTGTAGACATACGGATTCAACAAGAAAAAAAAAATACACGGAAAACCCTTGTGACAAGAAGTATGATCACAGAGCAAAGTTGGTGGCATCCAGTCAGGTTTCATTGAGAAAACGACATTGCATTTGGACAGGGCTCAACAACCTCTTTCTGTAAAGAGCCAGGCAGCACGTAGTTTAGACTTGCATACCCAGGAGTCTCTGTTGTAACTACTCAGCGGTGTCACTGCAGCACAAAATCAGACGTAGAAGGTACAGAAATGAATGGGTGTGCCTCTGTTCCAATAAAACTTTATTTACAAAAACAGACAAAGGGCTGCGTTTGGCCTGCAGGCTGTAGTTTGCCGATGCCTGATTTAGACAGATGGATTTTGTGAGGGCCTTCTCAGAGGGAGGACAATTTGGCTGGAAGGAATCAAGACAGCAAAAATATAGAAAGAAAATTCGGGGAGTAGGGAGAGCTAGGTATTTAATGGTTGGCTGGGACAGGTAGGGGTCCAAGCCATACAAGGTCTGAATGCCCCGCTGAAGTCTCTGGATTTTGTTGAGGAGCAGAGAGAGAATCCCTTCATTTTCATGGAATCATTTTAAAGTATTTGGGCACCCATGATGCTCCCACAAATGACAGCTGTCTCTGGAAGGGTTCCAAACCTAGAAACGCTGATTTTGGCTTCATCTCTATTTGTTTTTCTGTCTTCTTGCTTACCTCCTTTAACATTTCCGAATTCACTCCATTTCAGTACATCCAGAGGCCAGGAGGTACCCAGTTGGAAGAGTGGGACAGAAGGAGAGGAAGTTCTCGGCTGGCTGCTTCCTCACGGGACTGTGGATCTCAGTGCATGTGACGGAGCTCGAGGGAGAACAGCTGGCCACCCAGGTGTGGAAGTCAGCGGACCCGCGTCCTGGAGCGCACCTCCTCCTGGGTCTGCACCTCTCCATCTGGACTGTCTGCACGTCAAGCCTATAAATGGACTCCAGGTCCTTCTCTTCCCACAACAACCAACTCGTCTAAGACACTGGCACTGGAGCGTGATCTCACCCTGGGCAGCACCGCATCACCTGGGAACTTGTTAGAAATGCAATGTCTCAGGCTCTGTCCTCGGACCTACTGAACCAGAAATTCTAGGGGGGAGGGGGCGGGAACAAGCAATCCGGGTTTTCACAAGCCCCCCAGGTGACTGTGATACGCAAGGTGGAGAATCACAAGGCCTAGGATCTCTGTACCCCCAGGAGGTCCCCATCTCAGGGGTCTAGGCATGTGCTACTGAACATTGGATGAAATGCAATCCATCTAATAATACCAAGATATCATTATTGTTGCCATTTGAAAGATGCAAACGCTGAGGCTCTGATATGTTAAGGAATTTTATTTGAGCCTGGGTCTTCCATATTTCAAAGCTCGTGCTATTGACCACTTTGTTCTAGTGTCTTCTTGTTACAGAGAGGGCTAGGAGGTCCATGAAAGAGTACTTCTCTAAAGGCTGTCATGATTTATTTACTTAATAAACATTCGTTGACCACCTCTTCTGTGCCAGGCCATATCCTAGAGTATTATATATATATATATATATATATATATATATATATATATATACATATATATATGTATATATATATATATATACACATTATTAAATGCCATCCCAGCCTAAGCCTTATGAGTAGGCAACTTGCCTCAGCACTTTCAGAGCCGGAAACACTGGCTTAGGAAGGCCAAGTGACTTGTTTCAGAGCCACTGTAAAGGTTCACAGAGGAGGCATTGCTGGCTCCAGTAAGCAGGGGTTGGCTTTATAAAGGAGGTAGAAGCTGCACCAGGAAGGACCGAGTGTATGTGCAACAGGGCAAAGTTGAACAGGCCGAATGAGTTGTATGGTGTGGGCATCTGGGGATCCAGCGGCCTTGGCCCTGAGGAGACTGTGTGCCTGAGGCCCCGGGTACCTCTCAAGCCCTCCCAGAGCTCAGACACGGATAACAGAAATAATAGAAAGTGCCTTCTCCAGGTGCCCTACTGCTGAGTTCCATTTCTTCTGTGGAATTGGCTGTGTGGCCTTGAGCAAGTCACTTGCCTTCTCTGAGTCCCCGTTTCCCCACTGGTATAAGACTTCAGCAGTTGATTTCAAATGCTTTGGCAAATGTCTTTTTTTAATGTTTATTTTTTATTTTTGAGAGAGAGAGAGAGAAGGAGAGAGAAGATCCCAAGCAGGCTCCACACCGTCAGCACAGAGCCCAACACGGGGCTCAAACTCACGAACCTGCGAGACCATGACCTGAGCCGAAATCAAGAGTTGGATGCTTAACCCACTGAGCCAGCCAGGCGCCCTGCAAATGTCTTTATTTAAATAACATCCTACACTGAACTCCAATACATAGGATACTTAAAAAAAAACAAAAACAAAAACAAAAACAAAGCCAAACAAAACTAGTTGTTCTAATTGATTGGCGAGGGGGGGGGGGCAGTGGAGAGCGGACCACCAGGAGCCCCTCCCGAGCCCTGACAGTACTCCAGGCAGGATGCAGAGAAGTCACAGGAGTCCACCCACTCTAGCCTCTGTTACCGTGTGACACCTCCTGCTATTCTCCCCCGTGCTCCTCTTGGCCACGCGGGCCTTCTTGCCATTCCTCGAACATGCCAGCCTCACACCCTCCTCAGAGCCTTTGCACTGGCTGTTCCCTTTGCCCAGCATTCTCTTCCTCCAGACATCCTTCCCTCTCTCAAATCTTTGCTCACATACTGCCTTCCCCTGAGGTTGACCCGGCCCCCGATTTGAAATCACCTCTCATTCTACATGCTCCCCTTTCAGCCTCCCAGCGCCCCGGTTCCCCTTGCCCCCCATCATTTCTAACTTCGTGTGGACCCTTCATGGCGAGAGCTGCTTATGGCCAGTCTCTCTTGGGAGCAGGGAAACCCCTGGAGAGCAGAGATCCTTGTCTGTCCATTGCCTGTGCCTGGAGCAGCGCTTCCGACCACAGCAGGCCCTGGAGGGGTGTTGGTGGTAGTGGAGACGAGCACTGGGGGCACCGACTTTATAAGCTGTCTTCCTGTGTCGTGTGTGCTTTGTCTGGAGCAGGGCCAGCACCCAAAGGGCACCAAGGCCAGCCAGCTCTTCCTTAGAACTTCCAGAGTGCCAGAACGAGGCACTTGCCCCTTCCCCATACTTTCGCCATCGTGGCCCACAGAGCCAGAGAGGGAGGGAGGAGCAGGGAGGGCACAAGAGGAGGGCTGGAGAAGGAGACGTTGGACAGAGCAGCGGCTCTATTGCAGGTGGTGGGGGCCTGGGATCTAGAATGAGCACTGCGTGTATCTCCCATGTACCCCGCTGTACCCCAAGCAGGAAAGGGACTAGGCGCATGAGCTCAGCACCTACCAGGAGCCAGTTCTGCAGGCGGGCATTTTCCATGGGCTGACTCATCTATCCTCCTGATGACACCCGGGATGCATAAGGAGCCGACCCCCGGAGACATGCTGGAAGCTGCCTGGGGTCACACAGCTAGTAAGGGAGTGCCTGGGACTCCGGTCCAGGCCCTCTGGCTCCAGAGCCTGGCTCATCTCCACCCGTGTTATCTGAGGCACGCGCACTAGACACATAGCGGGGTGCTTCTCGGGGGGGCACAGGGCAGAAGCCCAGGAGTCCCCTGTTTGTCGCTTTGTTTTCCCTCTCTCTTTGCTCTCCTGCAGCCGCAGGCCCTGAAGGCACAGTTCAGGCACCCGGGTCCCTGTCACCTGCCCCACGATCCAGCCCCGGGAGGGAGGCAGCTTTTTGCTCACGCTCCCTGCGCTCAAGTCACCAGCATTACCGGGGGGGACGCTTGCCCACGTCATACCCTCTCCCTGAGGTGCCCGCAGAGGCTGTGAAGCCAGCAACCGAGACGTTTTGTCTGGCTAAGCTTTCGGACTGATTGAAAGTCTGCCGAACCCGCGCTCCTCCTGGCACAGCTCTTCCTGGAGACGGTTGCCATGGACCACACAGCAATGCAGCCTTCACTGTCAGAACTAATGAAAGTCGGGTAGCTATTAGGGGAAGGGTTTTTTTTTTTTCTCCCTCCCCCTTGCACATAATTCCACTCCTCCAGTGAGGTGTTTGCATTTTTGCTCCGTTGGTGAGATGTTAATTGTGTCCTCATTGTAATTCCTTGCCCGCTGCCATCACCCCCTTCTGAGCACAGGCCCCGGAAACATGCCTCTTTGAGATAATGAAGCCAAGTGACCAGAGGGAGGGCGCCCCAGCCTCTTTCTGGAGTGATCTTCCTAAGCATCTGACCAGGCCACGGGGCTGCAGAAAAGCCTTCCGTGGCTGCCAGAGACCCCAACACACTGCGCTCAGAGCCAGGGCCCAGCTGAACTTTGGGACCCAAATCCCTCCTTCCTCCAGGAAGTCCTGAGCCAGGGGCCCAGGGGGGCCAGCTCTACTCCCTGCCACATCCATAAGTCTGTTTCTGCTGCCCCATGCCCTGTGTCTAGAATGCCTCCTGGCCCTCTCCACCCCACCAATTCTTTCAGGGCTCAGCTACACCGGCCACCTCCTCCGTGAAGCCCTCCATTCCTATTGCAGGCAGACCTATGGCTCCTCCCTGTTCCCACAGGAACTGCTTGTTGAGACCTAGCTTCTCCTCTTGACAGGGAGTTCCTTGAAAGCAAAACCAGGCTCTGATTCATCCCCAAATTCCCAGAGCCTAGCACTGTGCCTGGGCATCTGTGAGGCTGCTGTCTACCTCGGCCCACTCTGCCATGCAGCTCGCAGCAGGGAAGGGGCGGGGTGGGGGGGGGGGGAGGCCAGCACAGCTGAGCCGAGCAGTGAGAAGGTGAACAGACACATGGGTGCACTGCTGTGTAGACGCCACCTACTCACTACTGCCCAGCCCACCACAGAGACACCGAGAAACAGAAGCCAGGTCTGGGGCCCTAGGAGCTCATCCTGGCTGGTATTTATAGTAAGGTAATTAGCTCCCTTCCTTAGCACCCCTGGAGGTGCTGGGAGACGATCTGAGAAGCAGGAATAAGGAAAGCAAAGTGATGGGATTGCCATAGAAACGTGGGGAAGGGGTTCTGGAACCAGCAGGAAGGGGGCCAGCTCCCCAGCACTTAAGATGCCCCTCACCTGTACAGGCAGGAGCTCAGGGCTGGGAGAAGGGTTTCCAGGGGCAACCTCTGAGATCTCGCTCCTGTGGGCAAAGCACCCTCCTCCACCTCAATCCAGGCTGAAAGGAGCTGTCTGCTTCCAGCTCAGGGGACCCCAGTTCTGCGAGAGGCTCCGGGCCACAGGGCAGAAGTGCCCCAGAGGTCAGGACCCCAGACTCCTGGAGAAGCTCAGGCTACTCCCACCACCACCACCCGCTGTCCATCAGGGGAGGGCGGGAGGCAATCTCCCTGCCCAGGGGCAAGGTAAGGGGGTTAAGATGGCCCATCAGGGCTCCTTTCCACCTTGGGACTCTCTGCATCCCTCACCTGAACTCTACGATCGCCTCCTGGCTGCTCATTCAGTCCTTGTTCTCACCTCCCTTTAGTCGACTCTCCACGTTTCCACCAGAGTGTGATATTTCTAAAATGCAATTCTGATCATGTCACTTTCCTGCTCAAAATTCTTCATCAGGTCCCCACGGCTTTCAGGATAGAAATTCTTACCACTCTGCATGGAATACAGGCTGAGTCTTGCATTGGCTCTCTGGCCACTTCCCCTCCCTGCCCGCTGCCCCCCACCCCCAGCACCCAGCCCCTGTAATTTTCATCTCAGTCATACTAAGCAATGTGTGGTTTTGCAAACCTTCAGCTGTCCCTTGTCTCCTGGTCTTTGTCTGTGCTATTCTCATTGCCTGGAATATCCCTCCATCCCTCTGTCCCTCCCCCCTCTCCACCTTCAAACTCTTCTTTAGCTTTTAAGTCTCAGCTGCAGGGCCCTCATCTGTCTTACCTGTCTCCCCAGGTAGATCAGGTGCCTCTCGTGTTGCCCCCCCCCCCGGACTTTCCATGTCCCCACCAAAGCCATCTCATGGCCAACCGAATCACTGGGTTTCCTGTTGGCCTCTCCAACTATCTATCAAGTTCTTTTAGGTAGGACCGTGCCTTACTGATGTTTGTACCCCAAAACCTAACACAGAGCTGACACCCAAACACGTGACTGAAATATCACAGGGCAGGGGCCTAGGTCAGGTGGGTGAGCGACAGGGGTGCAGGATGTAAGGAGACACCTCCAGAGTTGTGTGGGACAGGCTGATCACGGACTGACACAAGGGGTTTTCCATGCTGGCTTTCTGTTTGTCAGGTCTGGGTAGGAGAAAGGGGGTCATCCACTTGGGGAAGGAATGGAGAGGCTGCATTTTCTGAAAGGCCTTGATCTCTGGCTCCACGCAGAACTGAGCAGTATCTTCCCCTTCATTCAAACCTCCAAGGAAATTCCCAGCGTCTTGTATGGAAGCCAAGATAGGGAAGGCTCAGCATCTGACTCCCTCCTGATAACCCTCTACCACTCAGCTCCAGGGGGCGCCATTCACAAAGACTGCAGAGTCCACGGTGCCCTCACAGTTATCCGGTGTGGCAGCCGTGTGAACCAAGACTCCTCGGCCACCTGCAACAGCAGCCAGGTTTTCCCGGCACGAAAATCAAAACACACCGAAAACATCCTCACCAACGTTTGAGGTCCCAAAGGTGGAGAAAGGAGAACTAACTCAGTGCCGGCAATCTGGCTCCAGAGACCACAAATGGCCAGCTTCTCGAACTTTCCAACAGGATGACCTCGGCCAAATCTGTTCCCCTCCTCTGTGAAAGTGAGGCCCCACTAGGTCATCAATGGGCATCAGCCTGAGAGATATACAGAGAGGGAAGGATATAGGCAGTATAAGGAAACAGCGAGGGTTAACAAATGCGTCAGGGAACCCAGCACCTCAGTGTTCACAACAACAACCCCTTCGTTTCTCAGACACAAAAACATGTCCTGTCTAATATCATGGAGTGTGTGAGCAACAAGGCCAGCCTTTTGTGGGGAGGCCAGGGCTCATCAGCCACACAGCTGTCTTCTCTTGCAGTGACAGGGTGGGTCTGACAGCTTTCATAGGTCTTTATTCAAAATCCGCTGGAATAACGACGTTATCTTCCGTACCTGTTCATCAAAGATCCTCCCGTCCCCAAGGTGAAGCCCCAGCCCCTCCCAAAAAGAGCCCAAGAATATTGTCTCAGTTCCCTGAACCCAGGGAAAGCTTTGCCTAGCACCCTCTGGTGGCATCGGCCTGAATTACTGGCATAAAACCCAGGAGGAGACGCATTACCTTCTGGAGCAAAGCTTCTTTAAGTGTGGTCCAGGGACCAACTGCACCAGAGCCCCCTCAGGTACTCGTTAAAAATCTAGTTTTCCTTGAGGTATCCCAGACCCACTAAATGAGAACCTAGGAGTGGCGGATATTTATTGACATAAAATAGACTTTGAGAAACTTAATACCCAGCTATCACAGTAGGAAGATGGGATCTATTGGGTACCAAGTGTTTATTCAGGCACTGTTTCTGGGCACTGTATATATATATATATATATATATATATATATATATGTATAAATATAATATAAATACACATTATATATAATATAAATATATGTAAATATAAGTACAATTTAAAATAAATATATAATATAAATATATTTATATTTTATAAATATGTAATATAAATATATTTATTTATATAAATATAAATAAATAATATATATTATTATATATATATAATATATATATTTCCTAGAAATAACAGAAGAGATATAATCAAGGCCTTAGCTCTCCACCACAAAGGGACCATTGAGCTCCCGGAGGATAGGATCTAGAAGCCACAGCACCCAAGTTCGTCCCAAAGGGAAGGAACACAACCTCTAACTCCAACTTGGCTTCCCACCCTCAGCCCTCAAGCCCTTGCACTTCACTCATCGGGATCGGCTGTATTTCTTTCCCCTAAATTCAACTCCCGGTTCTCAAAGCATCTTGAAGCTGCACGCTCCTGTCTGCCACTTACTAGTTATATGGCCCCAGATGCCTTGTTTAATCTCTATAAGCCTCCACATTCTTCTCTATAATTAGGAGGCATAGTTCCAGGGTTAGGGCAAGTATTAGAAATAATCGTAGGAGCTCAATAAATTAGCGACTTCCCGACTTAACCGCATTTTCAGAATGGCACGCCCGTGCTTAAGAGACCCCAGTGGCTTTCTGGCTCTCGTCTGCTTCTCCATGACTCAAACTCTCCATTTCAACCCTTCAGCACAGCTGGCTCATGTCTGCCCCCCTGGGTCTTTGTTCCAGGTGCTCTCCACCTAGAAGAACCACGCACTTTCGTCCGCCAGCACAAACCCTCCCACATTTAAAGGCCGTGTCCAGTCCTGCTTGCTGCCTTAGGGGGGCTTCTCGAGGTCCAGGCCTACACAGACCTCTCTCCCCTCTGTTCCTCCCCGACACGCTCTCTCCACTCTACCTCCCAGAGATGACAGCAAGGTTGGTGGTCTGCAGGCACTGGGGGTCCAGGTCCAGAATTTTCTTTTAACGGAGGACTAGCACTAGGCCACAAACTTTTTCTGCGTGTGTGTGCCAGGCGAGGATGCATTTTTAAAGGCTGCCTTCTAATCTCATCATCATATCACAAAACCACATTTTTCTACCAAAGGAGAGTGATAAGGAAGAAAATCACATATAAAAGGATTGTCCTTTAAATGGAATAAACTCAGTTTTATGAAAAGCTTACTGCAATGTCCACCTTTGGCTCGTCTTGCCGTGGATTTCTGAAAATGCCGTCAAAGGCCAGCCCCTGGACAAATGCGGGGGAATTCTCTGATCCAGCACAGCCACCTGTCCCATGCAGGAATATGGCCCTGGCAACTTACTGACCACGTTCTCCACACGTCCCCTTACTGAGCACTCGGTGTATCCCAGACCCTGTGCCCAGCCCCTCATGCGTTTTCCACCATTGCTGCGGCTACCCACTTTTCAGAGGAGGCTTCGAAAAGTTCAGCAATCCGCCCAGGTCCAGATAAAGTGGTCGAGCTGGCCTTACAGCCAAGGACAGCCTGCCTCCAAGCCTGGGCTCCTTCCTCTACTCCATGCTTTGCTTCTATAACAGGAAGAATGTGGAGAAGGCAGGGATGTGCTTCTCTTTCTCCCTACAGCCCATCCTCAGTATGCAGACACCAGTCATTTATTCAACCAATAATTCCGAAAGCCCACCGGTGCTGAAATACGGTGCCAGTAAGGCCAGACGCCGCGCCTGCCCTCATGGAGGGTTCACTACGGCATGTACGAATATGCCAAATAGTCAGCAATAATGCCCTGCCTTGCTACTAGCTCCCTCACTCAATTCCAAGGGCTTTGTAGAGACCACGGTGATAGCCGGGTGAGTTAGATGGGTAAAAGTGCCCTGGACTGCTCAGGGCTCAGTAATTATCGGATCCCTTGAACGGTCTGCCTTTGCTATGGAAATTGATGAGCCAAAGGCGCTTTTCAGACCACAAGCCCCTACACCCCAGCTTCACTTGATTTATTAGAGAAAGGAACTGAATCTAAAAGGGACAGATGCAGTATTGATTCTACACCTTAAAATATGCCTCCCTTGACTCCCTGCTCTGCCCCAGGCCCCCAGCCCCCATTTGCTGCACAACAGATCACAGCAAATTGCTCTTTTCAAGGACTTGTTTTATCCCCTTAGCCCTCTGATCTTACAGCTCTTCAGACCTTCTCTCCCCTTCCTCAGCTTCCCTGGGGCATCCACTTGCTTTCACCTCACAGCTCCAGGGTGGTCCATCCAGATCACTCTCAAATGCTTCAGATTGACACAGCCCAGAAGTCATGGCTTCTGTACCAGGCTCTTCAGCCCTTAACCCAGGATGGCTGCCGGGTCAGCCTATTCCAGGCTCTCTTAGTTCCCCCAAGTCAATGTCCCAAGCTCACTAACCTCACAACCCAGGCCTCCAACCAGAGCTCTATCATATCACTGGCCTATATGCCCTGTCACAGTCTGACAGCCAGCTTCACAAGGTCATGTCTAATAGACAGGATCATAGCTGGGGGGGAGGGTCTCTGCAGAGTCTACTTCTCACTGAGGACACCACTGGCATTTTAGGGGGGACAACTCAGCTTTGTATGGGGCTCTCTTGCATGGCAAGGAGACAATCCCTGCCCTTCTCCTCTCGAAACAAATCTCACCACGACAACCAAACATGTCTGCACGCATTTCCAGATGCCTCCTAGGAGGAGAGAGCTAGTTGAGAAGCAAAGTGCCCGTTCTACTTCCAAGTGAAGTGACTCGTCCAAGGTCATTCAGTAAGTCAGCGGCAGGCCTGGTGCTCTGTTGGGTGAGGGGCTATCAGGTATAATAAGAAGCACTCTGGAATCAGAATCTGGCCTTCTGGCAATTGTGTCAGTGCGATGTCGGCACAAGGAGATACTCAAGAAGGTAGACTTGCAGCCCAAGTATCCAGCCTTCCTTCCATCAAGAAAACCTCCTTCCACAACCCGGTCCAGCTCACACCTTTGAGGAATCTGCATTTTTTTTCTTTATTGGGTGACCCCAATAATGAGGGGAAATGAGTGCTTAAAGCAGCTCTGGCTTTAAACTCTGGCCACATCCTACAGACTTTGAGCAATGCCCTCTTCCCCACATACCCATGCCCCCTATTCTGGCGATACCCCAGGAGTCTCAGCCTGAGAAAGCATGGGCTCTCCAAACAGGTGGAGGGCTTGGCCATCTGACCCCAGCCTCCCCTGCTATCTTCTCCTGATGCATGCCCACCTCTGGCTGTAGGACTGGGGAGGCTCCAGGCAAAAGCCTTCAGACTCAGCTGGAAGGCATTGGCGGTCTCGCCATCCCCTCCCCATCGCTCTCACACGCGGAAGGATACCAGCTATATTTTCTTCGAGAAGAAATGGCAGATGGGTGATACATAAACACTGGACTAGGAGCCAGGAGCTTGAGTTGCTGCATTGGCCTTGCCTGGCACTTCCTAACTGGATCCTCAGTTCTCTCCCCACTCAGGGCAGACCAGAGACACCTACGGGTGCCTCCCCACTAGAGTGTCCCGTCCAAGAACACTCTACAGTGACATCCAACTCCGGCAGTGACCCACCTAGTCTTCCAATCCTAAAACGGACCCGACATATATATAGTCTTAACCACTTCATACCTGAGTTTGTCTCTTCACATGACTCGTGGGTCTGTAACTTCTTAGAGACCTGATGAAAACTTGACAGCCCACACCCAGGAGGAGTAGCTTCTATGAAGAGAGTGGGCCTGAGTGGGTCAGACCCAAATGGCCTCAGGCAGTTCCCCTTGGTCCGCGGCATGTGAGAACCAAGACTGGTGCCTGTATGAGGCAGTCCCAAAGTTGGGGCCGGGCCTGCAGAATGGAGTGGTGGTTAGGAATTGGTCTTGGCATTTCCCCATAACGCAGCTGGAAACAGGAGAGGGATGATGGCTGCGTGGGTGTCCCATCCCACCACGCTCTGAGATGTACCACTGGAAGGGCGTGAGGCGATTGACTCTGAGATTCCTCCACCATCTCTCTTTCTCAGGTGAAAAGAAGCCAATCTAGGAAGGAGCTCAACAGAGCAGGCTTAAGAATGTTCACTGGAGCCAGTCCATGGCACTGAATCAAAGTGGAAAACATTAAAGCCCACTGGGAGCTTTCCAATCAACATCCAAGAGGCAATGAATACAAAGGAAAGGGCATGTGTGAGCTCTGGGGTCAAAGGAACATAGACTGGAATCCCAGCTCTGCCCCTGATGAGCTGTGTGACCTGGAGCAAGGCATTCATTTGGGCCTCAGTTTCCTTGTCTGTAGAGAACGTAGCAGCACACCTCTCGTCTAAATGAAGAGGGAACGCATCTGGACCCTCTTCCCTACTTCCATGGGGCAGGAGGTTGAGAACAGCTCCACGGTACCCTGTGGTTGTGGTGACGGTAGGGGGAGAAAGAGGCAGAAAGGGGCAAGTCAGCAAGGAAGCTGTAGGCAGGACATTCCAGGGATGGTAGTGGATCCTGGGCACCAGGACTCTAAAAATGAAGGCATGCCCTGTGCAGTAAGCAAAGGTATTAAACCTTCTAGCCCTGGGGCCAGTGTCCAGACCAAGAAGCAACACAATAGAGAAGGGCTCAGGCAAAGGATGGGGAGGGGCAGTGTCATCAGTGGACAGCCAGAGAGGAGCACCCCTGGGTAGTAATGGGGTTCCAGCTCCTTGGGACACTAGACAGCTTTTGTCTATAGGGGGAGAGTTGGGGGACTTCAGAGGAGCTTAAGAGTACCCAGGAATGCTTAAGTGTTACCCTAGTCTTCCACTCCCCAAGTCACTGCCTTGAACCAGGGGAGAGGTGAGCAGGGTGGAGAGGGAGCTGATAGGGCCCACGGTTGCTCTGTAAGAGCCATCTTATTTCTGTCTGAGAAAGGCTTTGAAAGACACCCAAGTCTGATGCCTAACCGACTAAAGGCAGGGGTAGAAAGTAGACCCTCCTTTTCTAATGCACATCATTTGCCTCACTCCAAATTTGAAAATAAGCTTCAATTACATAATATTTGAGGCATATATACACATATGTGTATATATATGTATGTGTACATATATATGAGGCATATATACATGGCATATATACATACATACACACATATGTGTGTATATATATACATACATGTGTGTATATATATACATATGTGTGTATATATACATATGTATGTGTATATATATACACATATATACGTGTGTGTATATATATATATATATATATATATATATATAGGAGAGAGATAATGTGAGCTGGGGAGGGACAGAGAGAAAGGGAGAGAGAGAACCCCAAGCAAGCCCTGCACTGTCAGTGCAGAGCCCCACGTGGGGCTCGATCTCATAACGAGATCATGACCCTAGCCAAAATCAAGAGTTGCCGCTCAACCGACTGAGCCACCCGGGCGCCCCTTGAGGCATATTTTTAAAAAGCATAAGCAACAATACAATGAGCTGCCATGCATCGTGGAAATAAGGAAATAAGGCACTCTGAGTTCAGCTGAAGCCCTCCCCACAAGGCACTCTTCCTGACCACACCCTTCCCCCACCTCCCGCAGAAGTCATTGTAATCTGGAACTTCAGACTTTATATTTGTATCACATGTTTCTTTATCCCCGAACAATATCTAGAATCAGTTTCCACGTTTTCAACCTGTATATAGATGGTACCATAAAGTAAGTGTATTTTTTCTGCAGCTTGCTGCTTTTCACCCACCATTACGTTTGTGCGACTCATCCGTGCTGACATGCGTAGCTGTGGTCTATTACTTTTCTCTGGTGAAACTTTTATTATTTGAGAACGCCATAATTTATTTCCTCATTCCTGTTAATCGAGGCTTTTTCCATAGTTTTTCTCTTAGAAAATGCTGCTGTGAACGTATCCTAGCCTGACTCCACGCACAAATGTGGACATGTTGCCTTCCATCCGCGTCACTTTGTTTTCTAGGGCACCCCTTCACCCGGCCCCACACCCAAGCCACCCTGCTCAGGCTCTGGTTAGGTTCCTGTTATGAGACCAACGCTTGCCTGCTTCCTGGAGCTGGTCTGGGACGTGGCGCTCTGACTTTGCCCTTGGGAGTTCTTAGCCCTGCCCTCCATCTTCAGAAAGGAAGTGCTGGGTTAGTGACCTGCCACCAGCCCCACGAAGTCCTGTAGGACTTGTGCTAGCACGAGCTCGTCCCTGGTTCCTGTCTGGCTAGACTATAAGCTCCAGGAGGTAGGGGTTGGGTCTGACTCATCCAGTGCTATAGCCCCATCCCAGGCACGGGACCTAGAACACTGGAAAATGCCCTTTAAATATGTGTTGACTAGATGAAGGCATGAACTGATGCTTTATGGAGAAGGGGTTCCAGATAACCAGGATTACTTATACACCTAACTTGCATTTCCCTTTACCTAGATGTCCCCACCTACGGGTCCATAGCAATCCCAATGAATCCCATGCAGTCACTGGCCCCGGTGCAAAAACTGAGAGCCGCCTCTCACCTTTTAGTGAAGTCTTCTCAAAGAAGCAAAGCCGTCCAGTCTCTCCCACACGGGATGAATGCTAGCCCCCACCCACCCCAGTCATTTGGGCCATGTGACGGCAACCTCCTACCATCTGTCGGCCTGAGGCACCCCATCATGCTAAATCCCTGGAACCCTCAGCCTGTAGAAGGCAGTGAAGTTGGCCTCCCTCTCCCTGGTTAAGGTCACTTTTTGATGTAAAACACATGCTAAGTTGAAGCCTCTGATAGTACTGCATTCCTCAGAGCAGGTACTGACGGGAGGAGGGAGGAGCAGGTACCGACAGGAGGAAGAACAAAGCACAAAGCGCTCTTTGCAAAAGCGGGGGTGCGCCTGGATGGCTCCGTCGGTTAAGTGTCTGATTCTGATTTTGGCTCAGGTCACGATCTCACGAGTCATGAGATCGAGCCCCACGTGGGGCTCTGCGTTCACAGTGCAGAACCTGTCCGGGAGTCTCTCTCCATGTCTTTCTGCCCCTCCCTCACTCACATTCTCCCCTTCTCCTCTCTCTCTCTCTCTCAAAAATAAATAAACAAACCTAAAAATATTTTATTTAAGGCGGGGGGAAGAATAAAGGAAAACTTTCGGTGTTCACCGGAAGGGGGATGGGACCAAGATGCAGCCATGGGAAACTGAGGACACTCTCGTTACCAGGGTGCTGTAGTGCCATGAAAACCACAGAGTCTGCAGCAGGGGACCTGCCACCACTCCTGCCTCTGCCACTTGCTGACCTTCGACCTAGATGAGGTCAGCTAGTCTCATCCGGGAACAAATATGAGCCGACATTTACTTTGTGCCAACGACAGCCACGGACCTGAGGCATCGTATGGTACCCCTAACCGAATCAGAGGATCACCCCACAGACCTCACAGCCGGGCAGGCCTCACCTCATGCACACATGGCCTCCTCATGGGGCATATGATCCAACGTGATCCCTGCAATGTCCCTGTTGGGCTGTTGAGGATGATAAATGGAGAAACTGAGGCACACAGCTACCCAGTGAGTAAGAATGGTGCAATTTGAACCCAGCGTGGCCAGGTTGGGCCCAGCAGCACACATCACCCAGGAATCATGAAGCAACTGCTAAAGCTTGGATACTCCAGCAAAAGCTTGAAAATTATCTCCAACGTTCGTGACCCCAGGCCTATCAGACTCAAATCCCTCCCTGAACCCATTTTATCATAGGCACATTAGAGGAAGTTGCCATGTCATTGAGTTCATGCATTAGCAAACTAATTTAATAAATATTAAATCCCTGCTGTGTGCAAAGTACCGTCCTAGGCTCCACAAAGGCAGAGAACGAAAAACCACAGGGTCCCCGCTTTGGAGATTGCTCAGGCTGGGATATGCAAAGGTTCACAGTTCAACATAATAATGACTGGGAGGGATCTAGCCACAACGTGCGATGAGAACAATGAAGAAATTTCCTGAACTCGTCAGGGTCCTGGGTGAAGTCCCTGCTACGTGGCCTTGGACACGTTATAACGTGTGTCCCACCTCTGAGTCCTCAGTTTCCCCACACGTAAAAACCATAACACAGGCTGATCGCCTGGTTCACCCAGTCCTGCTGCACTCTGGCTCCTGTTCCAGGGCCCTTTTCTACTGGTAGTGACCAAACCCTGGGTGCCATGAGGGAGGCCACCATGGAGTGAGGCTGAAGACTGAACAGGTGGACAGAGAAGCCCCAGACGGCACAGTGGACAGGGGATTCCACGCTGTCGGTCTCCTTGGCATGAGTCTACTCTCCTCTTGGCCTTTTTTTTGCAGGCACCTGGGATTTGAAGCTGGCAGCACCATCAAAGACAGGCTGGTGGCTGCATTATAAAAGGGTTGTATTCCCTCTTGTTGATAAATAAATCCTTTTTCTTCTAAATAGCCAAGCTGGCGGGTTTCACTGTAAGTGGTTTGCACTCAGTGGAGAGCCGGGACTGGCAACACGGCCTCCTTCATCTTTGCAATATTAATTAGTTTTCCAGGATGCTTTATTTTAATCACGAGGAAATGAGAAAAGCAGGAATCCCATCATCCAAGGAGCTGGGGGGAAGGGGGCAAACAAGACACAGAGTTAGAAAAGAAGGAGAGATGACAAGCAGGGGACGCAGGCAGGGACACAGAGGGGTTCACGAAAGGGAAGGCTCAACCTGGGAGGCGAGGAAGGGAACTGATGTTTCATAAACATCTACCATGTGCTGGGCATGACAGTAGGCTCTCGCCTGCCCTGTTTCAGTCAAGCTGAAATCAATATGCATTTACTTTCTTCATTTTATAGATGAGCAAACGGAAGCTCGGAAAAATCCAGTGTCTTTCCCAAAGTAACAAATCTAATATGTGGCAGATCTGGGGTATGAACCCTAGTATTTCATTTTGTTTTGTTGCTCCATGCCTGTATCTTTTTTTTAACTATATCCACTCAACCTCCCACAAATATTTAGCCATCAGTATAGTGCCCAGGCACAGTACCCGGCATGTGCAACCTCCAGCCCTAAACACACACACACACACACACACACACACACGAGAAGAACACTCGACTTCATGAAAATGATGCCATCATATCAGGGCGGGTTTTTTTTTATTTCTTTAATGTTTATTTATTTTTGAGAAAGAGAGAGAGAGCAGGGGAAGGGCAGAGGCAGACACAGAATCCGAAGCAGGCCCCAGGCTCTGCGCTGTCAGCACAATGCCCGACGCAGGGCTCGAACCCACAAACCGTGAGATCATGACCTGAGCCGAAGTCAGTCACTTAACCGACTGAGCCACCCAGGCGCCCCCATCATATCCGTATTTTAAAAAGATCCTTCTGAGTGTTGGGCAAAGACTGGAAGCGGGACCATTACAACTGCCCAAGTGAGTGATCACAGAGGCCCCGGTTACAGGGGTGGCTGTCAAGATGCGTTAAGAAATATGGTCGGACCGCAAACTCTCTAAACTCATTTTCTCCTGGCAGCATCCTACAGGATGAGGCTACTTGAAACAAAACTGATAGCACCCCTCTAAGAACCCAGAGGAAGAGTTTTAGAGAGAAGGACAGTGCAGGAGAAAGTGTGATCGATATTTTCTGCTCCTTTGCTACTAAACAATCCATAAATACACATGGATACCTCAGGACAGGCCAAGCAGTCTCTCGGGTGCTAGAAGACCATCTTTTACCACTGTGCCTTCAAAAAGCTTCCCTCCTGGTTAGGAAAGGAGGGATTCTTTCCTAAAAAGATACCTGGCAATTCGCATCAGAGAGGCAGGGGCAAGAAGTGAGAGGCAGGAAGGAGCAGGCTGAGTTGGCCTAACTGGGGGCGTAGGGGGTGGGAGGAAATAATCATTCCCCAGAACGTACTGTGTGTGCTATGGATTGAACTGTTTCCCAAACGGAAACTCAGAACGACCTTATTTGGAGATAGGGTCATTGTGGATGTAATTAGTTGAGCTGAAATGAGGTCAAACTGGGGCCCAGGTGGGTCCCTCATCCAATAGGACTGGTGTCCCTGTAAGAGAGAGAAGACGGCCACGTGAAGATAAAGCAGGGATTGTCACGTTGTGCTGTCACAGCTAAGAAACATCCAGGGCTACCGGAAGCTGGAAGAGACGATGAAGGATCGATCCTCCTTCAGAGGCTTTGAAGAAAGCATGGTCCTGCCAGCATCTGGATTTCAGACTTCTGGCCTCCAGAGCCTTGGGAGAATAAGTTTCTGGTGTTTTAGGCCACCCAGTCTGTGAAGACTTACACAGTGTTCATCACACTTCCTCTTCCCCCAGAGCTGCACAAGGTGGGGGCCTGAGTGCCATGGGACAGGGATCGGAGCCCCTGGGATTGACACGGACAGATCACCCCGCCTGTGCTCAGCCATCCACCGTAGAGGTGAACTCGGAAAGACAGATAAAGAGAAGTTGCCGGATCTGATCACGTGGAGAACCTGAGAGCTTCCCTCCATGATGTCATGCATCGTTTCAGTCCCCAAGAGAAATGAGTGCTCACTGGGTGTCAGGCACAGGTTCGAAGCTGAAGAAAAATCGTGGGCTGAACGGGACACGGTTGCCCTTGAGGAATTCACAGTCCAGTGAGGGAGAAAGATATGTGACCAGACACAATGAGGCGAGCGGCGCCTCTGCTGTGCAAACAAAGCACGCAGAAGCACAGGCCTCTGGAACTTCCTGCTTCCCTGACCAAGGAGCACCGAGATGGCGAGGCCCCTCCTGACTCGACACCAGCTTGCAGCAAAAGACAACCTGGCCGCATCACGCAAACACGTCACGGTCCACGCATCAGCACTGTAAATCCTCCGCGGAAAAAGCAAGTCAGGTGCGAGAGAGTGTGCATCTTACCGTAGGCAAATTCTATGACTTTGCCCCCGGGGCGGATGGGGAAGGTTCCCTCTAGACAATGGCATTTGAACTTGACACGGACTATGAGGGAAGATAGGCCAAGGAGAGGGCACTGGGAGACAAACTGCCCCTGGGCTGGCGACGCTTCTTTCCCTAAGAGTCCCTTAACCAAAATGCCAGCTCCACGAAAACAGGATTCAGGTTGCTTTGATTGCTGTTCTGCTCATAGCACCTGGAAGAGAACACAGTAGGTGCTCAATGTGTAGGCGGATTAATTAGTCCTATGAGGGTGAGACTGTACATGAATGTCTCATTTTTTTTAATGTTTATTTGTTTTTGAGAAAGAAAACGCACACGGGAGCAGAGGAGGGGCAGAGATGGGGCATGGGTGGGGGGGGTGCGTGGAGGATCCAAAGCAGACTGAGCTGTCAGCACAGAGCCCGACGCGGGGCTCGAATGCACAAACCACGAGATCATGACCCGAGCCGAAGTCAGACGTTCAATGGACTGAGCCACCCAGGCTCCCTGCATATGAACGTCTCTAAATGCTCCTTGAGTGTGCCCTCCACCATTTGGGAGCTCGTTGCTTCCTTGGTGAAGCACCCACTAGCCCGTGCCCCACCCTGGGTTGTTTTCTGGGAACACCAAGGTGGGTAAGACAAGTGCTCCTAGGGCTCTGGGCCAGCTGAGATGTTGGCAAATAAGCCATTTCCATATCCACTGTGTGCTGCAGGAGGCTGTTGGAAAGAACAGGGTGAGAGAGAGCAGGCAGGCGTTGGTGGAGGAAGTGACACGACATGGAGTTTTACAGGCTGAGCAGATTAGCCTGGCAGAGGAGGGGACGGTGCTCTGGAAAGAACCTGTCAGCTCCTGGGGATGCCAAACAGTGCCCTGTGACCTAGAGCATGACCTAGAAGCTTGGTCGGTGAGGCTGGCGGGCCATACGGGACCCCAACACATGCCTTGGAGGGGCCAGGATTGCATTAGGGAAGCAACTGGGGGCGGGGGGGGGTGGTAGGAGGTGCTAACAGATTCAAGTTCCCAGATATTTGCAGCCCGCTTTGCAAGGCTCCTCTGTCCAGAGCACCTTCTCTCACCCCGGCAACACGGAACACAGCCCCTGCAGGTTGTCCCAGGGCGGCGGCATCCCACAGTGGCAGGATGAGGGAGAAGGCCTGCATGACATTACCTAATTCAACAGCCTTCTTCTTCTTTTTATCAATTGGTGATTAATAGGTATTACATCTCCCTCCAATCCATTCTCAAGAGAGGTGTTATAATAACATGTCAGGAAGGTGTGGATACGCGGCATTACGGAGCCCGGTTTATAATGCAGTGTGTAACAGATGCTAACGTCCCGATTATGCATTCCGGCATCATTTATACTCAGCTGCATGGTACGGTAAGGCTCGTCACATCATAATTCTCCAAAGCAGTTGCTATTAATCACTCATTCATTATTAAAACGCATTGTATTCATTCCGCCTGGCAACAGGACCAGGGCAGGCTCTGTTTACCCAGGGAAGCCATCCCCAGACTTTGGCAGCCTCGGCCCAGAGGACCTCTGGCTCCCAGGATGGCTCAGGGCCTCGAAGAGATACCTCGAGGTAGCCTTGAACACGGGACTCAGAAGAGATATATCTCAGGGCGCCTGGGTGGCTGAGTCAGTTAGGCGTCCAAGTCTTGATTGTGGCTCAGGCCATGATCTCACAGTTCCTGAGTTTGAGCCCTGCATCAGGCTCCATGCTGACAGCATGGAGCCTGCTTGGGATTCTCTCTTTCCCTCTCTCTCTCTGCCCCTTCCCTGCTCATTCTCTCTCTCTCTCAAAATAAATAAGCAAACTTTAAAGGAGAGGAGAGGAGAGGAGAGGAGAGGAGAGGAGAGAGGAGAGAAGAGGAAAAGAAAGGAAAAGGAAGGGAAGGGAAGGGAAGGGAAGGGAAGGGAAGGGAGGGGAGGGGAGGGGAGGGGAGGGGAGGGGAGGGGGAGGAGGGGAAGGGGAGGGAGGGGAAGGGGAGGGAGGGAAAAAACATATGTCTCATCCAAAGGGAGACACGTCCACAAGAAGGCTAGGGCTCCTGGACACCAAGACCATCTGTTCCCCTGGACAGCATCTCCTATGCCCACCTCCCCCTCTACTTTGAAAGCCCCACTGCTTCCCTGGAAGACAACTGTGCTGGGCTCCTTCACGCTCACGTTGTCTCAATGTCACCTGGAGCCAGATCTGCCCCAGGACTGTCAGGACTCCACCTCCAAACTCACTTGATCATAAGAAGCCTTAGGGTCTCAGAGTCAATCAAAAGGTCTCTAGAGTCAAACCCTGTGTCCTCCACAGCTAGTTTGTGACCGTGCGGCTTTGGAAAGAAATCTAACTTTTCTTTCCTTCCGCGTCATCAGCTGTGCAGCAGGGTGGATAATAATAGAACCAACCAATAGAATTGCTGTTAGGAGAAAATGAATTAATCTTGACAGAGCCTTTGTAAGATGCCTGAAATATAATTCACATCAGCCCTTGTTATCACTTATTAAAACAATCCTAGCCTCTCTTAGGTGTCCCCCACAGCTTTTGGGGGTGGGGGGTGGGGACACCATTCTTCCATTCCATTCATTCCATGAATCTGGTGAGCACCCCAATTGTGCCAGAGACAAGGAGACAGGTTAAGGTACAACCCCTCCTTCAAGGAGCTTTCAAGCTAGTAAATCGGTGTGCTAAAATAGTGCCTCGAGGTCTGTAAGCCCCTCCAGCTTTCCCCAAAAGTCTCTGCAATTGACTATGCTATACAGTTTACACAGTACTGTTTCTACTCAACATCCCATTGAGGGCTCATCCGAAAGGTGAGCAGGGCAAGGATTACATCTTTCACAGTAAACAAACACGCCCCCTCTCCATCTAAGGCTAGGATGCTGGATGGTTCCCACACTTTTCATGAAATATTTCAGTCTAACAATGTACAGATGATAATTTAATGAATAAATAGAATATTAGAAAGGCCTTTGAATCCTTCTTTTTGTGCCATCAAATGGTAACCACCAATCTCAAATCTGGTGTTAGAATTTCCATGCCTTTTTCAAACCATTTACCACAAAAGTATGTACAAACAAATGTATATTTCTGTATACATGCTTTCAAACTTGATATGAGTGATACTGTAGTGTACATCTCCTACAGCCTGTTTTTTAAAGGATTGATTGATTGATTGATTGATTGATTGTGTGTGTGTGTGTGAGAGTGAGAGAGAGAGAGAGAGAGAGAGCATGAGCAGGGGAGGGACAGAAAGAGAGAGAGGGAGACAGAGAATCCCAAGCAGGCTCCACACTCAGCGCAGATCCCGATTCAGGGCTCGAACTCACAAACCCTGAAATCATGACGTGAGCCAAAATCAAGAGTCAGATGCTTGACTGACTGAGCCATGCAGGTGCCCCATCCTGCAGCTTGTTTTTTTAAGGAAAGCATTTTTTTTTACGGGAAAGTTCAAATGTATACAGGTAAGTGCAATCGCATAATGTACCTATCACCCAGCTCACTCATGAGTACTCACTCAATGAGTACTCACTCAATGAGTACGTACTGATTCTTGATTCACCTGTGCTGATGCCACCCCTATCTCCCCTCACCCAATTATATTTTGCAATTCCATTTGGAAATAAATTCTACACACATTTGGATGCATAAATCTTAACTGTACACTTTCTAAAAATAGATCCATCTTGTATCGCTATTTCTATCAAGATGTAGAACACTCTCATCTCTACAGGAAATTTCCTTCTTTTCCCAAAGTTTTTTTCCCCCTCCATCATCCCCGCATCCTAGGAAACCACTGTTTTGATCTTTCATCTTAGACTACATTTTTTCTAGAACTTCATATAAAGAGACCCACAGTATACGGCCATTTGTATCCCTTTGGGGGAAGGCACTACATCTCTGAGATTCATCTGCGTGTTCCCACGTATCAATAGATGGCTTTATTCTACTGCTAAGTAGTTTTCCACTGTCTGAATATCGTAGGTTGTTCATTCTCCTGTTGAAGAGCATTTGGACTATTTCCAGTTTCTGCCTATTGTGAATAAAGTTGCTATGAACATGTTTATGCAGTACTTTTTGTGAATACTTGTTTGCAATTCTCGGGGATAAAGGTGTGGAATTCCTGGGTCAGGGCATGGGTATTTTTTAACTTCATGAAAAATCACCAAACTGTTTTTCCAAGGTGCTTGCGCCATTTTCCTTTCTCCCCAGTGGTGTCGGAACGTTCCAGCCTTTCCGCATCCTCACCAACTCCTGCTGTGAAGCGCATTTCATTGTTCAAGACTTTTGTCTCTTTCTATCAAGCTGTCATTCCATTATTGAGTTGAAAGAGTTCTTTACATATTCTGAATAGAAGCTCTCTGTCAGAAATAGGTTTCAGAAACATTTTCCCCATGTCTGTCTATTCATTTTTCATAATGTTATATTTTGTTGACTGGAGTTTTTATGTTTTAATTTTTAAGAAGTTTTATGTATCATTTCTTTTTCTTTTACTGACCATGGGCTTTGCATTTGGTCTTAGAAATGTGTGTCTACCTTGTGAATCTTCTAAAAGCTTTATAATTTGAACTTAAATACTTAGGTCTAAGATCCATCAAATATTAAATTCTGTGTGGTGTGAGGTAGGGGACTGAGTTCTTGTTTTTCAACACACAGATATCTGGGTATTTCAGCACTTTTTGTTGAAAAGACTTTCCTTTCCTCTTTGAGTTACTTTTGTTGTTTGTATCAAAAATTAATCCACCACATATATGTGTGTGTAAGTATCTCTGATCTGTTGCACTGATCAATCTATGCATCTATCCCTATGCCAATACCACACTGTGTTACTGTGGATTTAGATCAGTCCTGAAGACAAAAAGTGTGAGTCCTTCAGCTCTTCCTTTGCAAGAGTGTTTTGACAATTCAAGATCATTTGCATTTTTGCATTCCCATTTAGAGGTTAGAATCAGCTGATCTACCTCTATTTTTAAAAAGCCTCCTGGAATTGTGCTTATAATTTTGTTGAACTATGGATCACTGTGGGAAATTCTGATATCTTAACAACATTGGATATTCCAAGTTACCAATATGGAACTTCTCCCCACTTATTTAGGTCTTCCTTAATTTTTCTTAACAAAAATTTTATAGTTTACAGCAGAGAGGGTTGGCATGTTTTTGTTAAAATTTATTGCTCAGTATAATTTTCATACCATTGTGAATAAAATGTTAATTTTACTTCCCTCTTCTTTTCTGTCAATATATAGAAATATAATGCATGCTTATGCATCATGCAGCCTGAAATACAAGTAAATCCATTTCAATAGTTCTAAGTGTTTTCTTTGCTAATTCTTTAGGATTTTCTTGTAAAATAGTATGCTGTGAATTCAAATTCTTTAAATTATTAAATACAATCTTGCTTATCAATATAAATTAATAAGAAGAATTAAATTCTCCCTTTTGAATCTTTGCACTTTGTCTTTGTCTTGCATCATTGAACAGGCTAGAACCTTCATACAATATTGAAGAGAAGATTCAACATTCTTGCCTTTTTTCTAATCTTAAGGGGAAAGCACTCAGTGCTTCACCATTAAGTATTAACTGGATACTCTGTACGATGCCCTTTATCAGACTGAGTATTGTGTAGTGCTAGAAGATATCTGTTCCAGTCTGCTGAGAATCTTTGACATGAATGAGTGTTGAATATTGCTAAATGCTTTCTTCCTCTATTTGTGAACATGATCATATAGTTTTTCTACTTTAGCCTATTAATCTGGCAGATTACACTGATTAATTTTTGAATATTTGAATCAAACAGGTATTTCTGAGATAGACTTTAATTGATCATGATATAGTATGCTTCTTATATATGGCAAAAGATCTATCACAATTTTGTTATGGATTTTTTTGCATCTAGTGGGGGATATTTCGTTCTCTTGCGATGTCTTTGCCAAGGCTTAACTTGTAAAATGAGTTCATACCTATTTCTTCCTCTGTTTTCTGGAAGAGTTTGTATAAGATGTTTGACAGCATTCACCTGGGAAACCATCAGGGCCTGGAGTTTATTTGGTGAAAGGTTTTGAAATTCAATGTCATTCATAGGTATAGAGCTATTCAGAATTCTAGTACCATCTTGGATCAGTTTGGGTTTGCTCAGTTGAGTTTTTCAAGAAATTTATTCATTTCACCTGAACTGTAGAATTTGTTGGCATAATGCTTTTCATAATAGTTCACTTTTATCCTTTTAAAGCCTGTAGGATCTGTAACGATACTCACTCCTTAATTCCTGTGATATTAATAGGTAATTTGTGTTTTCTCTCTTTTTTTAGTCTGGTTAAGAGTTTATCAAATTTATTTTTTGAAATTTGATTTTTTTTTCAGTTTTCTTTCTTGTTTTTCTGCTTTTCTTTAATTTTTTCAGACATCTGCTCTTATTTTTATTATTTCCTTCCACTTACTTACTTTAGGCTTCGTTAGCTTGTGTTACTTTTTGTCTTCCTATGGTGGAAATTTAGATAATTATATAACCATCTTCCTAATATAAACATTCAAAGCTACACCTGTTCCTCTAAACATTGGTTTAGCTGCATCTCTCACATATTTTTATTAACTAATAATAAAAATAGTGACAAAGAGTTATGAAAATAAAGTAGTACAAAGAATATCCAAATATCCTTTATATAGATTCATCTTTATCAATATTTCTCTCCATTTGCTCTGTGTGTGTGTGTAATTATTTTCTGAAACATTTGAGAGTAATTTACATTCATCATGGGCTTTATCCCTAAATACTTGAAAATGTGTTCTTCCACAAGTACGAATACTTGCTTACATAGCCACTGCAATTATCAAATTCATATATTTACATCCATGGGATGCTTCTAATACACCATCCATATTCCAATTGTGTCCATTTATCTAAAAATATCCTTTACAGGGGTGCCTGGGTGGCTCAGTCGGTTAAGCATCTGACTTCGGCTCAGGTCATGATCTCACGGTTCGTGGGTTCGAGCCCTACATCCGGTTCTGTGCTGACAGCTCAGAGCCTGGAGCCTGTTTCAGATTCTGTGTCTCCCTCTCTCTCTGCCCCTCCCCCACTCACGCTCTGTCTCCCTCTGGCTCAAAAATAAATAAACATTAAAAAAAATTTTTTTAAATGTCCTTTACAGCATCATTCTCTTTTCCAGTACAAGATCCTGTCTAGTTGTCAAGTTTCTTTAGCTTCAGATAATCTGGAATGTTTCCTTATGTCTTATGACAATAACATTCTGAAGAATACAGCCCTTTTATCTTATAATAGAACGTTATCCACTTTGGGTTATGTGATATTTCCTCATGATTAAATTAAGGTCATACACTCTCCTGGGATATCACATCTGGAGATACAATGTTCTTCATTGGTGATGTTAATTTTGATCACCCAGTCAAGGTGCTGCCAACTTTTTCAGTACATACTTACTGATTTTTTTCCTTTCCACTAATAATCAGTGTATGGGAGACATTTAAACATCATGTAAATATTGTTACCAAACCTGACCCCTAGATTTAATATCCACTGATGATTCTTCCCTACCCATCTTTACTATGATGGTTGCAAGATAATGATTTCCAAACTCCAGCACTCTCTCCAGATGGACCAGTCTGCCCACAGCTTTCTTTCCTTTTTTTAATTTGTTTCTAATGTTTATTTATTTTGAGAGAGAGAGAGACAGAGTGTGAGTAAAGAAGAGGCAGAGACAGAAGAAGACACAGAATCCGAAGCAGGCTCCAGGCTCTGAGCTGTCAGCACAGAGCCCGACGCAGGGCTCGAACCCACAAACTGCAGGATCATGACTTGAGCTGAAATTGGGTGCCCAACCCACTGAGCCACCCAGGCGCCCCCTGTCCCCCCACACACAGTTTTCTAATGTAAGCAATTGGCCTCCCTTCCCATGCATGGATGTATGTACATACATATGTGTTAACCTGCGTATTGAATCCATTTCTCTATCTATCTATCATCAATTAAGAATGCGGATTCATGAATTCTTTTTTTTCCCCAAAGTTTATTACTCATTACTATCCTTAATTATCTCAGTGCTCAACTTGTCTCAGATTTGGCCAATGGGACCTCATTCAAGCTGCCTCCAGGTCATTCAGTAACTCTGCTGTGTCATACATCAGTGTAGGAATATACCAGAATTATTTTTGCATTCTGTTATTGATTGCCATTAGGTTCTTTACAATTTTTCACATGGACAAACAATACCAAAGTATGAATTTCTCTGCAGGTGTCCTAAATACATATATGTTCCAGGAAAGAGCTAAGCATAAAACTTCTGGCTCTCTCAGGATGTGAGAACCATCTATTTTTACCATGTAACTATTCACTCACATGACTGTGAAATAAGTAGTTTTGCCAGTGAACACTTTCATCAACCGTGAATGAGAGTTCATGTTGATCGACACCCTAACACACACACACACACACACACACACACACACACACACATTTGCCATTTAATAGGTTTCAAGTTAATCTCACAGTTGTATGAATCTGCATCTCTCCATGTGCACATTGGCCACTAAGACTTCCTCTGTGGGCACTTAACCATTCATATACATCATTGTCATTTTTTAAGTTGAGCAATGAAAAATCAGATGCATTAGGTGAAGTACCCTACAAGACAGAGCTGTCATGGATGAGACAAGAATCCCCAGGTATTCTAACACTGAAAAAAAATTCTGTCTATCTATTCTGCTACTATACAGATTTATGACATAGTAGATATATCAGGGTGCGAGAGAGAGAGAGAGAGAGAGAGAAGGAGAGAGATAGGTTGGGATAGTGGTTTTTTTAATGTTTATTTTTTGAGAGAGAGACAGAAACAGAGCCCGAGTGGAGAAGGGGCAGAGAGAGGGAGACAGAGAATCCAAAGCAGGCTCCAGGCTCTGAGCTGTCGGCAAAGACCCCAAAGCAGGGCTCGAACCCACAGACCGTGAGATCAGCACCTGAGCCGAAGTCAGATGCCCAACCGACTGAGCCACCCAGGCACCTTCGGGATAGTGTTGTTTAAAAATGACATTCTGGCTTGAGGTTTTCAAAGCCATCCCTGGATAAATATAACATCCAAGGCAAACCACTCCGAATGTACCCTTTGCCTCCGATCTTTTTCCTGAATCAAATCAAATCGAAATGGATAAAAATCAAAACAACCCCAAAGAGATGTTCTAAGAAGACAGGCCCCAGTACTGACCATCTTTCTGTGTGGGTTTATAGACTGAACAAATGAACATGGGCACCAAGTCAGCCTCAGAAACTGTCTCTTTGTCTCTCTCTGGCATCCCGTCTAGGATGCTGCCCAGGTGAAGATAGGACCTGAAGCACTGGCCCGATTTATATCCAGGAACAACTCTGGGCCAGCTGCATTCTCTGACTGCCTTAGGAAACAACTCTTCTAGCCTGTGGCCCAGGCCACTCTAGTGGCCCGCAATGCCCCTGCCCTCTCCCCCAGCCTCACCGCCACCTCTGCCCCAGGACCTCGCATTAGCCTGGGATCAACAGCTGTGTCAGTAGCAGGCAGGGCAGAGCCCTCCTGCCCTGGGCTGTCGCTGCAGAGAATCGTCTGGGGAGGGAGGGCTCAGCCGCCCGAGTGCCAGGCACATGTCAAATCCAATTTGGAAGAGGATCTTGTTAAGCCTCCTTATCTGATGACAAGTCCTCCTTTAAAAAAAAATCATCAGTTAAGAAGGTTTTGCAATGTCTCCCAGTCACCCGTGCTCAGGTCAGATAATGCTTCCTGTCAAGAATACATTCCTTATATCGCATCAGCCCCTTGATTCAAGGGGATTTGATTAGTCATATGGGACTTACCTATAAGCTTTGCCGGCCACTCATCAGTCTCTGCCCTTCAGAAGCTTTGGGACTCATTTTTGTGACTATAGAGCCCAGCATCTTGACTGAGCACATGGTTGGTTTTTATTCCTATCTTATTACCCTTTCAAGACTATGGGCACCGACAATCATCCAACCAATTGCTTGTGAGCCTGTGGTGAAAGAGTACACATTGCTGGTGACAGCCAAAGTTGTTCTGACCCCGCTGAGAAGAAATGTTGCACCAGGTACAAAGCTCACAAAAGCACATGGACTCAAACACTCCCCTTCGGGGGTTTCCCAAACAGGAGAGTAGGGCTCATATTGATTAGATACCTGTCACGGGTTGGGAAGGTTTACCGTCACTGTGCTATCCATTTTGCATATCAGTCTTCTGACACGTCCTCTTACACCCATTTTATAGAAGAGGAACACTAAACTTAATTCACTTTATTTACATATTTGACAGTCCTGAAGTATTTACTTCTTGCTTTGACCAAAAATGAAAGATATAGGAGTACTGACTGACTCCTCTTTAGGAGAGAAGGGTTCTATGTACAGCTACGGAGAGGTATGGTCCCTCCTTCACATACAAAGAAAAGTATTAATAAAAAAGTGATTCATTGATCGGCAAGGGCTAAGAGCTGCAAGCATTTATTCACACTGTACATCAGACCCAAGAAACCCGGATCATAACCTCTTGGCACCTGTCACTTACTTGTCACCTGCCACTCTTACACCCATTTTATAGATGAGGAAGTTAGAACAATGGCTGATGATTTCTCCAGTGCTGCGGCATCATTCTGATGAAGAACCTTGCATTCAAACTCAGTCTGCCTGAGTCTCATCCCCTGTCCCTTCCTCTATAAAATACCGCTTCGGGAGGAGGAGTTTTATGCATGGACATCTTCAGTACAGCATTGTTCATAAGAGAAAAAAGTGAGAAAAAGTGACTCATAAGAGGAAAATGTTTTAGCAAACCATGGGAAATTAACCCAATGGGTTATTTTGCCTTCTTACAAATGATAATGTTCAATTTTAAAGATTATTTAGCAATACCAGGAAAAGCGTATCATATAACATCAAGACAAGAGAATAGAATACAAAAGTATTCCTATGTAATGATTATAACTATATTAAAATGCATATCCATATGGGAAAAAATGCTCCTGGGAACTTGGAAAACACAAGACTTTTTTTTTTAAAGATATTAGTAACTTCACGTAATTTCTCAAAGACTCCATTATTGATATGAAGTTGTATTTGAAGAGAGGCACTCATCTGGTTGGAAAGAATAATATGTTCAGAAAAGAAAAGACTAGAATTTGACTACTTGCTCTTTCATATACTAAATTTGGGGAACAGAGCAATTTATGTATAATCTCCGAGTCTTTTTCATTTGTCAAATGGTGCTCTCACCATTAACTTCATGATGACATAATGCAAATTAAAGAAGGTAAAACACACACAAACACTGAGCCCACTGTGATAAATTCATTAATGAAAACATCACCCATGATAAATTAACAAAACAAGAAAAATAAAGTTAAAGGATGGCACTTCTCAAGCCTCCGCCACCCCCAAGCTCTACTCTAGGTTTTCCAAAGCTGATCGGGAAGCAACATTTCAGCCCACACACATATACACGCTCCCAGGGAAGCCAAGGGAAGTGGGTAAATAGGGGGATTCACTCCCTGCCGGTGTCATCCTCAGCTCAACCCAGCCCCAGATCACCAACCCTGAACGCATTATATATTAATCCCTGGGCTCTCCAGTGAAGCCAGCCTGTGAAACTAAGCCTTCTTTGGTCCTCGGGCATTCACAAGATAAGGCCATGTTACAGGCTGGGCACTGATGGTCCCTGAAGCCTCTTAGAATGAATGTCCTCACTCTCTGAGACCTTGTGAACTCTCGTCCACAAGGATGTTGTGGGAAGATTCCCCTAGCTTCACTACTGCTAGGCGCACAGGAGACGCTTGACAAGATGGACCTACAAATGTTCCTACATGGTCTTCTGGTTGGGCTTCTGTGCTCTCTCAGTTTGAGGTTGCTCTGTCAGGTCCTCACTTCCCCAAATCAAGTGCAGAGTCAAGTAGACTGGAGAATGGGAGAGAGGGGGGAGGCATCAGAAGTGAAATGCACATCCCCAGGAGCTAAGCAAGCACTGACAGGTTTCCAGTGATCAATGATGCTCTGGCCCACAGCATCTTGCCTGAGGAACCTCCACCTGGGCTCCGAGCAGCAGGCCCTAAGTGCGCAGTGGCTGGTGACCCCTTGGCTGCAGCCAGCAATCTGCTCTCCCCAGGAGAGGCACTCCCTGCTTCCCGCCCAGGCCCAAAGAGGAGGGGTGAGGGGAGTGGAAAGTGGTGGTGGGGAAGGGAGGGAGACTAATATTAGCAAAGATTTAGAAAGTACCAATCACAGAAGAATAACACGAGCTTGCTAATTGTGTGCTCAACCACCCGCCAGGAAGATACCGTTACCCCCATTGTTTTAAAGATGAGGAAATTGAGGCTCCAGACTTGCATTTAATCATTCTTCACCTATTGGTTGAGCACTGACTACAGTCAAGCAACTGTGGCCCCAGAGGAGACATGAAAGATAGTCAGAAGGTAGAATTTCTCATTCGGCAGTGATGCTTGTTCAGAAGCCTCCTCAGAACACACTGTTCCCTTGGGCAGATGCTCTCGGATCAAGAAGAAATTGGCAGAGCAGTTGTCCAAGCTGTCTGCTCCGTCTTGCCTGCACCAAGTTGAATGAAACAGACCTGGTGCCAGGACCGGGGAACAGTGCTTTAAATGGCTGCACTTGAAGCTGTTCCTTAGAACAGCTCTTGGCTCACAGCAAAGGGAGGCACACCTGGCATTCACCCATCGGGAAGGCAGCGTGTTGGGCCCCGCTCGAAACTCAGGCAGGGAAGCCTGGGGAACTATGACAGCAAGGAGACGGGCTGCCGCAAGGGGCTGTCCCTTCTTCCCATGGAATAGGAAGAGCACCAGATTTGGAGTCCAGAAAACACACACACCCTGAACTGAACTTGACTCTGCCACCTGCCTGCTGTGTTTTTGTGGACCACCTTCCTAAGCTCTTAGATCCCCATCTACAGAAAAGATTTGGGGGCGGGGGGACAGAAAGTGAGCCAGGCACGTACAACAAGTGGCCCAGTGCCTGGCACACTTCTTTCCCTCTGAACGATGTTTCTGTGTGAAGGACAGGGAGGGGGAGGGGAGGTGAAAACCAGGAGGCAGGCATCCTGAGAAGTGGGTGACAGGCTCGCCCTATAACCCCCAGGGTGGTGGCACAGACACAGACACTGCCATTCCCCAGAGCTCCTGGGACAACTGCCAGGTAGGGCTGAGAGCTGTCAGCAGGAGGCAGAGGAAAGTGCAGGAGGCTGGACACCAGTTAAGACTGCGATGTCCAACAGTCATCAGGGCAATCTGAATAATTCTGTCCAACGTTAATTCTATAGCTTCGGGCTATGTCTAACGAGCACACTGTCCTCCCGATGATATGGCCTTACAGGCTCGGACACATAAGAGATTTCAAGGAACCACTTGGGACAGAGCAACAACTTTCTCTCAGATGCTTATTTCAGCAACCAGTCCCCCTTGTGGGTCAACACATTACTTCTAGCCAAATCCATTCTGCTTTCATTTCAGCCCTCTTCCCGTTGAGTTCTCTTGGGGCACGAGAAACAGCTAGCTTGGTCACCCCATTACGTGCCCTGGCCACGTTGCTAACAGAGAGCATAGCCACACATCGCATTTGCCCATCATCCAACAGTAAGAGCGTGCAGCCTCCTGCATTTGGTATTCTGGATGGCACGCAGGACAGGGCTGTACCTCTCCTTCGGGAGGTTTTAGACGTTTGAATTACAGTATGCTAGAACTCATCTTTTCCAATCATCCATTTAGTACTGGAACCCTTGAATATTACCCATCGCAGGAAGCCATTCAAACTCCTGCTTGGGCTCTTCCCTTGATCGGAAGCTGGCCACCCAAAGCAGCCACTTCATTCAGGCTCTAGTGCTGAGTGTAGAGATGAGTCGTTTCCCAATATGTGTTGAATATATGAAGGCCATTAATTGATGGCTCAAATGCTTTTTCATTTACTCATCAATCCATTCGTGAGACATCTTTCTCTCCTTGGGGTGCCTGGATGGCCCAGTCAGTTGAGCGTCCAACTCTTGATTTGGGCTCAGATCATGATCCGGGAGTCATGGGATCGAGCCCCACATTGGGCTCCACATGAGCGTGGAGTCTGCTTAAGACGCTCTCTCTCCCTCTTTTTCTGCTCCTCTCCCACTCATATGCACTCTCTCTCTCCTTCTCTCTCTCAAAAAAAATTTTTAATTAAAAAAAAGAAATCTTTCTCTTCTTAACCTCTATATTTTCACTCCAATATCTGCAAGTCTCTCCAGGCTTAATACTTCCAATTCCTTCAAATATTCCTCATACGGTTTTGTTTCTAGCCCCGCCCTACCTCCACGATCTCAGTTTCTCTCCTCTGGATGGTGCTCCTTGCAAAACGTGGCGCCTCGAAATTTCACAAGTTGAAAACACCATATTTTGAGGTGACCTGCACCAACATCCCCCTATCCGTGTATCTATGTTTTCACTAATGTGGCCCAAACAGCACATCCAGGTATATACGTGGAAATATGTTCCATACACACAGAACGATTTTGCAGGAGAGCATGAGGAGCATTCCTCCCATGGATTCTGCGGCCCCGCACTAGAGACACAGGCCGAGAAGCGGGGAGAGGGGGCGGCAAGTCATGTGAGGCAGAAACAAGCAGCATAATAAGGTCAGCACCAAAACCACTTAGTTGGAGGTCACGTTGAAAGTCCAGGTCGCTCTCTGGTGAAGACACGGAGAGAGCTGTTTGACTTGGAGGCCCCTAAGCCCCTGCATCCCTCCTGATTCAGCAAAGTGGAGAACGGACCGACTTTCAATCCACACTGGCTTGGGCTTGAATCCTTGTTCTCCTCAGCTATGTGGCGTCAGACAAACGCCTTTCTCTCGCTGAGCCTCTGTTTCATTACCTGCGTAATGGGACAATGATGTCTCCCTCCCTAGGCAGCTATGATGATTAAGGAAAGCCACGGATAGGGTCTGGCACAGTGTGGGGAGCACATGGGGCTCAGAAGGGGTTGCGTACTCCCCAATGGGAGGGCTCTCCATCCTCCTTAGAGAAGTCTTCTTTGAGCAAAGGCCTGACATCAGCGACTTACACCTCAGTGTGGGCTAGTAAGGCAGTGCGATTCCTCCTGTGGGGGAGTTTGTCTGCTAAGGTGTTAAAGAAATCTTACGCTCTAGTCAGGGGGTGGCCGTGATGCTGGTGGTGGCATTTTATTTTATTTCTTACCAAGCAGCGTTCATGAAGGCTCTGAAATAGCTTCTTCCCCCTCTCCCTCCCTATACCACCTGCTTTCTCCTTGGCTGGGATGGGGGTGGGGGAGTGTACATAAAAGATGCCATCTACAAGCTCATGAGTATTATCAGCATGTCTTACCTACTGGGCAGCATTTTCCATGGCATAATCTGGTTAGAGACACAGACCTCTGAGCAATAACCAGAATTGCTGATTTACTAAGCCAATTTCAATAAATTTCAATCCTTTGGTGTGTGTGTGTGTGTGTGTGTGTGTGTGTGTGTGTGTACCAACTGTATGCACTGTGAACCATCAATCTGCCAGCATGTTTTCAACCATTTATTCAACAACCCTTTACTTAGCATATATTATGGCCTAAGCACTATTCTAGTGGTGGAGAGAAAGGTGAATAAGGTCCTGTCTCTAGTGGAAGAGAAAGATGTAATCAGGTAAAGTACGGAACAGCCTGGTTTGTATTAGCCAGATACACAAAGTCAGTGAATTCAGAGCACAGAGCAAGGAGCAGGAAGCATTCCCAGGGGAGGAGGAATTCAGAGAATGTACAGAGGAAGTGGCAAATGGGCAGGGCCTTGATGGATGAATAGGAGTTTTTCCAGCACTGAAATGACAAAAAGGACATTTGAAGCAAGAGAAACGGCTTGTGAAAGACTGAGAGTTGGGGCTAGGTGTATCAGGTAGGGGGAATGAGAGTGCCTGAAGCTTGGGGCTGGTGGAGTGTAATGGCAGAAGAGGTAACCTGAGGAATCTGGGTCTGGTGTGTGAAGGACTTCAGTGAAGGAACTTTAGCCAGAGAGAGGTGACAGTACTCACCCTGACCAAAGATGCTCAAGTCCTGTACTCAGACAGTGGTTGTGGGGTGGAGACAAGAAATGCCGGATTCGAGACACGTGTGTCAGATATAATTGCAGGGCTGGTGACGGATGTCGGGGGGAGGGGGGAGTTGAGGATGACTCTGAGGTTTCTGGGTTTGCCGATCGACCAGATAACGTCATCAGTAACCAAGATTGAGGATGCAGGAGGAGCAGGTTCCGGGGAAGGGGGGCGGGGGCGGAGGTTAGGTAAATAACATAGAGGGGCACATCTTCCATCAGCTTCAAGGACATTACTCTGCCTGGGCCTTGGGATGAACATCAGCTCTACTGTGCCTTTAAATGACATCCTCAAATGCCACCTCTTAGCCAGACCATGGAGAGTTCCGCTGGAGAGGCTTCAGGGCACCTTGCAGAAGCCCATGTGGGTCATTTGAGGAGGGCCACACCAGCAAGCACAGAATAGAGCTTAAGAGCACATACTCCGGCACCAGGCAGCCCTGGGTCCGAATCTTCTCTCCTGCCACTAACAGGTTATGTCGGGCCTGTTACTTAATCTCAGGCCATTTACTTAATCTCTCTCAAGCCCTGGTTATTCTCTATAAAATGGGTATACCGATAGCATCTACCTCATAGGTTACCAAGAGATTAAATGAGTTAAGTGTAATATAAGAAGCTCACAAGAACGTCAGGCACGTGGCAAGAACACTGTTGTCACTGTTAGGAGTATACTTTTCTTCTTCAAACATTTATTTGCGCGTTCGCTTTTGGTGTGAAGAACTCTTCCACAGACAAGGACCGAGTCCCCACAATTCCCTATGCCTAAGCTTCTTCCAGAAGATCTTGTTAAGGCTGACACAATGCAGTCCTAAAGCCTGCCCTTTAGACGTGTAGACCACACTCCCAGCCACTGTCAGCAGGATGTGCATCTGGCCACGTTCCCGGATGTGGGACTCTGACCAGGTCCTCTGTCCTGGAGACAATGCTGGTTGAGGTCAGGAAACAGAGCATGACTATCTGACCCTGAAGGCTGAGGCTTCCCAGGCACCGTGCTCCGGCCAGCTGGGCCAACTCTTCCCTGGAATGCAAGCGAGCACGTCCTTGCTTCTCTGGATCCTGGTCTTCTCTACAGGTCTCATGAGAAATGGAGACGGTCTGCTTCCATCCAGGGAATGGGTGCTCCAGGGCTGTGCTGCCCAAGCCCAAAATTATGGAGCAGCCTGATGTGACCTTGAGCATGGACAGGCATTGATCCTGCCCTGGCTGTGTCCACTGTGAGGACAGCTGGCTAATCTCTCATGAAAATGTATTAGGTAGAAATGTTCTCTTGCCCATTCCACAATCTTCATGTTGGGGGCCACAGGAGCTGAGGCAGGAAAGATGCTTAGCCTGGAATCAGAGAAAAGGCTCACCCTATAGGCTGCTTCCAGCAGCTTCCTCAGCTGGGTGTGGCCAGTCAACCCTATAGCATTCCTCCTGGTTCTACTGAGGAGGCAAGTGTTCAGCCCAGGGCTGAAGAAAGGGAGAAGAATAATAAAGGAGACACAGTAGAGGGGCCATGGGCTTGGAGTCAAAAGACACTGGATTGAGCCCCAGCTCCACCTTTCACTAACTGTGTAAGCTTGACATGTTACCAAACTGTCCAGAGTCTGTTTTCTCATCCGGAAATGAGAATAACAAGATCTCGTCTACATCATGTTATCGCGAGTGTCAAGTAAGATGATGTGAAGAGAAACACCGCTTTGTTAGCCTGATTTTTTTTATACCAAAATATATGTAGTTCAACTTCTATATGTACTTCCAAAATGTATTGCAGTCCCAGAACAATGCTTAGGTCATCTCTCTCCATATCTTTTCTTCTGTGTGCCTGCAAAGCCAGCCTCCGTGACCCCATCTCCACATGCTCAAATATGACTCATTCTTCAAAGCCCAGCTCCAAAATCTAATCTTCTGTGAACCTCCCTCCCCCTACACGCACACACACACACACACACACACACACACACACACACGGACATCTGGGGATGTTACGGTAGGGTGAATGTATTTTTCATGTGGAAAGGACATGAACTTAGGGGGTCCAGAGGGTAGATTGGTATGGGTTGAATTGTGTCCTCCCCAAAAGGCATGTTGAAGTTCTAAACCCCGGTGCCTCTGAATGTGACCTCATCTGGAGTCGCTACAGATTTAACTAGCTAAGACAAGGTCATCCTGGAGTAGGGTGGGCTCCTGACCCAGTAAGACTGGTATCCATAAAAGAAGCAGAGGAATACACAGGGAGAAGATGGCCATGTGATGAGGGAGGCAGAGACGGGAGGAGCGTGCAGGCAAACCGGGCAATGCCAAGGATTTCTGGCAAACCCCAGACGCTGGAAGAAGCAAGGGAAGATTCTTCCCTACAGGTTTTCCTCACAGGTTGGCCCTTCCGACACTTTGATTTGGGCCTTCTAACCTCGAGAACTCAGACAATCAATTTCTGTTGTTTCAGACCACCCAGTCTATGTACTTTCCAACAGCAGCCCTAGGAAACGAACGTATCCGCCATCCTTCCCGCCACTGGACGGTGACTTGGCCTCCTCTCTCCTCAGCCTCCACAGCCAGTCTCATCCCAGTGACACCCCCTCCTTCTTGCCTCTCCTGTCTGCCTCATCTGACTCATCCTCCGCATCGCACCCTTAGTTTCACGTCTCCTCTCCTCACACCGGGATTATTACAAACGCTTTCAAGTAAGTGTTCCCGCTACAAGTTCCTTCAGGTGAGTGTCCCTCCATCCACCCACACGGTGGCTGGAAGAATCTTTCCAAAATATCAATTTGATCATGTTTTCCCCTATAAAACCCTGAGTGGCTCCCCTGAGTCTTTAGGACATTGACAAAGGTATGTAAGCATCTCTGTCTCATTCAAGACCCTAGACAATGAGGGCTACAACCATCACCCAGGAATCATCTGCCACTCCCACATTCCCACACACCCTTTGTGCCAAGCCTACTAGAGTATTCCAGCCTCCAACGATGGTGTCCATCTAAGGATCTTCACATACAATTGCCCCCGCCTTCAACCTTGCTTCTCTCCTCCGCCTAAGAAGGATTTCTTCAAAATTAGCTCTGATATCACCTCCTTCAGGAAGTCCTGAACCTTTCCCCTCCCAGCCTAAATACGGTGCCCCTCTCTGGACTGCCATAGGGTCACCTTGACCCAGCACATTTCCACCACTAGGCTGAGCTCCTTGGGGACAGGAACCATCTCCGCCACTTGTTTCACCAAAGCCAACATGGCCACAGAGCAGGTACCCAACAAGTAATTCGTTCATTTTGTTTTATTGCCCCCATGATATTTATTGATGCTCAGCAGTCTCCGTTACAGGTTGGGGCCAGGCAACATGCTAAAAACTTAAGTGCATTGTTTCATTTCCCCCTTCCGCCAACCCTATCAGCTTGGCATCATTATCTTCCCATGATTACTAAAGCGGCTGGTCCCCAAGACATGCCCGGCACACACAGCCAAAAAGTGGCAGAGGGCAGGGTCTAGTCCGGGCACACAGATGTCACCACACTGCCAGAATGATGAAGGGATGAGCCAATGAACGTCGAAGAAGTCTCACAATTAAAAGTTATTCCCTGTTGCTCATCGGAATGCAAATGCAGACCTCCCTAGTTTGAGCTGCCACTTCCATATCGACTGGCCTCTCGTCTAGAGAGGTAGAGAGAGAGAGAGAGAGAGAAAGAGAGAGAGCCATTCTCCCATGGCTGAGGGAGTTATGGTCCTCATCCGTCACACCCAACTATGTGTGTCTGCGTCAGGGGAGGGGACGAATGAACACAAATGGTATAAACACTAGCAGAGGCAAATGAGGAGCTGTTTTATCTCCTTGGCACAGAACATAAAACCGGGGCCAGCGTTGCGCTCTGACCTTTATTTACGGTGTGGGGTGGTGAGCGGTCCTGACAGGGGAGGCGCCCTCCTCGCGCACCCCCCACCCCACCCCACGCCTTGTTGGAGGCAAAGACGAATTAAAAACACAAGCTGCTCAGAGAGAGATAAATCAATTTTCATCAGAGCAGAGCCTCTGACGCCACCCTGACAAATCAATATATTTCTCCATAATGGAGTCACTAAAGCTGCAACCAAGTCACCGAGAAACACAAAGCAGCCTCATAAAGAATATCGCAAAGTAATAGAATATCCAAATATGAATTTCAATTATCCGCCTTCAAGGGCACACTAATATCTTCAGGAGGGGAGTCCATCAAAAATTGATGGAGCCTGGCTTCACTGCCCCCAGTCAATGCCTCTGTGGGCTCCCAGGGTTCCCACTGCCCCAAGCCAGCAGACAAGTCTCCCCCAGCCTAGAAGAAGAATCTAGAACCCTTGTCATGTGGCCTTCTCCGAGGGAGATGGGAAAGCTCTGAGCAGAGGACCCTGCCCATTGAGAAACTCCCTGCTGGCCCTGAACCGGGGAGAGGGCTTTCACCAGCCTGCACAGAGTCTAGGCTGGCCCAGTGGCCCTGCAACCTAGACAGGGCTACTGAGATCAAGCCGAGCTGGTGCCATCACCCAGATACCCAGGGGGAACCCACCCAGGCCAGGTGGGACGAAGACTTAGCTCTGCTGCCTCCTGGCCTCCCCCCTTCCCTTAGCAGGCTCTCAGAGAGGGGCCGGCTGCTGGGAATGGCAGCCAGCTCCCTGCAGGTATCCTCTGCCCAGTCGTGAGGGTGGCCCTGGGAGTCACTTTGGTGACACACCTGCCTCTCACTCAGATCCCTGAGTCACCACGACAGCGACAACGACCACACGGGTAGGAAGGATACTGGCTCAGAGGCTGGAGTTGGCTTCCGGACAGTCTAGGGCTGAACCCTGGAGCTGCCTTGTGTAGTCTGAGTAGTCTTGCAAACCTCAGTTTCCCGAGCTACAAAACGGAACGAGGCCATCCATCCCACCTGTTCATAAGATTGTGTGACCACCAGTCTTTACTGAAGGCCTGATCTGAGCTGGGATCCTTGGAAGCTCTTTATACTACGTATAAATGACTACGTATCGAGTCATTTTATCTTCAGAACAACTCAGTGAAGTTGCTACTATTTTTCTCATCATTTTAGATAAGAAAGTTGAGGAACAGAGGTTAAGCTCGAGGACTGCTATCACTTGTATTACTATAATATTTAATATACTTTCCAAGCGTGTTCTGAAAGCTGCTTCATGCACCGAAGCATGATTGATCTGTACAATAGCATTTTTAAAACTCCGATTACTACCAGAGTCTTCTAAGTGGTCTTTTGACCCTCCAACCCATGCTCCTCAACGCTGCGAGGGAGATCTTTCTAAAACACGAATATGGTGATACTGCTTCCTCATCTAGATTCCTTCCATGGATTCTCTGTCCTTTTTGATAAAGTCCAAGCCCCTTTTAACTTTGCAGCCAAAGATCTCCTTCATCTGGCCTTGATTCGCCTGTTCAGCCTCCATTCTCAATGTCCCCCGTGTCATGGTTTATTCTGATTCTCCCCCAGTTCTTTCCGGAATATGCTCTGTTCGCTCATACCCTGGGAGTTTTGTGTATCTCATCTCCTTTGCTCGTAACGCCTATCCTTCCCTATTCTGGAAAACACCCTCCCTTCCCATTACAATCACCTCCTCTGTGAAGCTTTCCCTGCACCCGCAAGCAGGTCTGCACATGAGCCTTGTGTGCCCCAATCCTAGATCCTGGCCTCCCTGCTACACAGCTCACTTCTGCATGCTTCTGCCCTCCCTTTGCCTCCCTGTTCAGCCAGGGTGTGCTGGATGGCCAGGCCTTGTCATGAGTATATCCCAGGTCTTGGCACACAGCAGGTGCCTACGTGTGTGGTTTATATTGTCTTTATTTTGAACTACGGTGGGGTGGGGATGATGAGGCACACAGTCTTATGCCTGACAAGGACACAGCTGGTCTCAATGCTGTCCTGGGACAATGTCAACCCAAGAGGACCCACCTCGCTAGTTTAATCAGAACAGAAATTTATTTAAGGGTGTCAGGTGGCTCTTGAAATCTCCAGAAGGCCAGAGAGCCAGTGTCAGAAGGGAGAAGCCTGAAGTAACACTCAAATCTTAAGTACCCAGCTGCTCCAGTGGGGACCCTGCCACCACCATGTCTGGACGCCTCAGCCCCTACTCAGTGTGAGTTAATAAATGAATGGCGGTGAGTTGTCGGGATAGTTACTGCTATCTTACCGGGGAGGAAACAGGTGTAATGAGGTGGTAAGTCTTCCTCACAGCCCCACACATAGCAGGCTGTGGAGGTGTGTTGTCGTGTGCAGAGGTCTCTGCTGTGCTGCGGCCACCTGCAGCATGGGTGGGGGCGGGCAGGTGTTTCTGGAGCTGAGGAGCCTGGTGGGAGCTGAGACACGTGGTTGCGGGGAGCCAGGAGGAGACAGTGTGACAGAGGCAGCCGGCCCTCCCCATCTCCCCATGCAAGCTTCCTCCCCGCTCCAGGCACACCGCTGGCCCATGTGGTTCAGCCCCCATAGTGGCGGAGGGGGCCCTGGGATAGAGTTTTCTGCTCAGCGGAGTGTGAATGCATGAGAAGTGGGTCAGCTCCGGGCTGGAGCATCCGAGGGCTGGCGTGTCTCCTCCGCCGTCTCGTGGCAAGATGCAGAGGACCCGGGGGAGGACAAGAGGCCCTGGAGGGGGCAGAGCCACCGTCTAGAAAGAGCCTCGGCCCTGACCCATCACGAGGAGGGCTGCCCTCCAAAGCACCAACCGGCCTGCAGCGCGGGCAAGAACTGAGGTCTACGATGCTTGACGCTGAGCCACTGAGATGCAGGGATCACTTGTAAGAGTCGTCAGCTTGCCTTCCCCAGGTCACACGGGGAGGGGAGTCCTCTGCCTCGCACCCCGAACTGGGGAGCCACAGCTGCAACTGGGCACCCACAGCCTGGCAGGCCCACAAGGATGAATGGGGACCCCAGAGGGGGCAGCCGTCCAGGCTGGTGTGCCTGGACAGGACCTGGTGGCCCTGCACCCCTCCCCCAGACGTTGCCCCCCTGCATCTCTACCATTTGCCTATTCCTGAGTTTTAGCCTTTATAATAACCTGGTAAAAGTTCTGAGTTCTGTGAGCCATTCTGGCACAGTGGGAACCCTGAAACCCTGAGCTACAGCCAACTGGTCAGAAGCATGGGAGGCCGGGACTCTCACGGGCATCTGAAGCAGGGGACAGTCTCCTGGGATGAAGCTCTTAACCCGCTCTGCACTACTCTGCACTAGCTACTCTGGTAGCTAGTGTCACAGTTGAATTGCAGGCCACCCAAGCTGGTGTCCCAAGAGCTGGACAATGGGTTGCTGTGAGGAATAACCCCACACATTTGGAGCCAGAGGATTATAAGTAAAGACCGATCAGACAGGCGTCAGATTCGAGGCTTCTCCGGCTAGAAATGGGGACCAACTACCACCGGACTTGGACCTCCCTGTGTCCTCTGCCTGCCTCCCCACCCCCACTGGTTGATGATCACTCTCACATCTGCTGGTCTCTCCCTAGCTTCATTCTGAACTTGGGAAAGCAAAGAACAGGATGATCTCTGGGGATCTCCTCCAACTATAATAATCTCGAATTAATTCTGGGCAAACTGAGACGCCAGGCCACAGCCACTGTGGGTGGCCATGGCCAGCAGTTTGGGTCCAGTTGGGGGTGCAATCCCTTCCTCTCTTCCAACCTCACCCTAAACCTCGTTCCCAAACCCGTCACCTAGCAATGAGTTTTGCCTGTGATGAAGTAGCTAGAAACGAAAGACATGGGGCGCCAGGACCCCTCTTCTTATAGTCTTTCCCCTTCCGTGGGGTCAGTCAGATGCCTCTGCTCCCTCTGTTCTTCCTCCACCTGGTCGATGATGATGAGGGTTCCCACGAGGAGCCCGATATCACCTGACTCCCCCACAGGAAGACGCAGCTGGCCTCCAGAGCGTGGGGACCTGCCCCGTTCTAGGAAAGGAGCACAGTGAATGAGAAGCAGGGTGGGGTGGTGATCAAAGTGCCCGCTCGGGGACCTAGGTCTCAAAGTGGTCTGCAACTGAGCTGGCTTTCCTTGTGCTAAGCATCCCAGGCTTCGGGCAGAGGAGGCTGGGGCCCCTAGACCCCCATTCCAGCTCTGCCTTGTCCTAGCTGTGTGACCAGCTGGAACCTCTCTGAACCTCAGGTTTCTTCATGTTCTAAGGGGATTCCAAGGACAAGGCTGCTGTAAGAATTAAATGAGGGACTGCATGGGGCGTGACGCGCACGCCTGCACCGTGAGCACGTCCTGTAGCGAAGACGGTCAGCACCGCTCCCTGTGCCTCACACAGTGCCGGGCGCCTCGTACGGTGTTAGTAAAGGTCTGAGAACGGGAAGATGGAGAGAAGAGAGAAAAGAAAGAAGGCGGGAAAGGAGGACACGCGTGGTAAGAGGCCGGGACCATCGCTGTGAACAGTGAACACATCTGACCTGCGTGAGTGTCTGCGGAGGTGGGGGTGGGTCACAGTCTGCTCAGAGCACCCCGCGGGGTTCCACTCTGCCCCACTCCTTGTCCCCACTGAGAAGCCCCACTTGCCGAGCTCCCACTGACCCCTGGTTTAAGGAGCCTTAGGGCCTGGCACCAGCAGGTGAAGCTGTCCTCATGAGGGAGCCAAGGGGACACGTGGCCTCCCTGCGCTTCAGGGAGACTGCCGACAGCCACCTGCTGCATGCCACACACATTCCCCTGCAATCTACACGTATTCAACCTGATAGAGAGGCGCCTATTTATGTCACTGCATGACCGGAGGCAGGTCACCTGTCAGAGCCCGTTTCCTGACCTGTAAACCGGGGAGGGTGAACAGCCCCTGCCCTGCTGACCTCGCAAGTGGGGGTGGTTCTAACTCTAGAGGACAGAGGGCTAGAAAAAGGAGTTACTATTGGGGTCGCCTCCAGCACTCTCTTTGGGCAAAGCATTGCTTGGTGTCCTGCAGATGCAAAATAGAGTCCGTTTCTTTCCTGGGGAAGGCAGCGGGGAGGAAGGTGATGTCAGGAGAGGGGTGCTCCAGGTCCCTTTCAGCTCTGGCTGCAGGTTAGACCCTCCCAGCCCCCGCCCTGCTCTGCTCTGGGTGGGGGCTGGGCTAGTGCCTCCCAAATACCCACCCGCGCTTCCTCGGCTTGAGAACTCCTACAGGCTCCTCCATAAAGTGAACATAGATAAACCGAAGGAAAATAATCTTAACATCAGTCTGCACGGCGATGTATACCCCTCCCCCAGAGTTCAAGGGCCTGTGAACTATGAGATGAAACATTTATGAACCTGGTTTTTAATAGCTCGCATTTATCAAACACGGATTACACGTCAAGCGCTATGCGAAGCACGTGATAGGCTTTATCCCAGCGAGGGCTCACAGCACCCTATGAAGTGGGGCCCGCCACCACCCCGTTCTCCGCGGGGGAAACGGGCAGAGCTATTTATGGCGAACCAACACCCCGGCTCTGCCTGATTTCAGGGCCAAGCGCTGTGCTCCAGGCCACTGACTGGGGCTGGACAGACAGCCTGAGAGCCTCCTCTGCCTTGCACCTTGGGCAAGTCACTGCCCTCTCTGGGCCTTTTTCCTTACCTGCAAAGTGAGGTCACTAGGCTTCCAGCTCTGTCACTCTCAGGCCTACAGTCCCATGACCTCTTCTTGCTTAAATCCTCCGGCCTCTTACTTTTCTTCTGTTTTCAACTTCCCAATACCCGCAAAATGTATTTGAAACCAGGGCAACTAGCCTGGAGACCTGCTCTTAAGAAGAGTTATCACAAGATCTTGGCCACTCAGTTGCTTGAAACATAGAATCTTTTTCCTGATTTTCTTTTTCCCTATAAAATCCAAAAACTCTAGAGAGTCGTTGTTGGATGGAATCAGCTTTGGAAATCGTGGCATCACATGACTACACTTGATATACACATTGGTCATGGGCTAGGAACCCATCCCGCCGTCCTAGAAGCCCACATCTCATGCTTTACCTGGGACAGATAATTCCTGAAAGTTTGCTCTGGAGTATTAAAAGGTTCTTGGCTAAGAAGGACTATCACCACTTATTATGCACCCTCCTAGAGATCTACAGTGAATGTAAAAGATTCCCAGTAAAGGTCCTGATAAGTCCTGCAGTAAAGAAATCTTGGCAGTTTTGTTTCATCTAGATTCTTCCCAAGCTTCCTTGGCCACAGAACCCTTTTAGTGAATACCCAAACCGAATGCTTAAAACAGGGCATACGAGTCCCTGCCAAAGCCACATGCCATCTTCTTGGGCCCCCATGTCAATGCTTCTTGAAATCCAGAAGATGGGCTATGAGTGAACCAAGTACAGAATGCAGGGTAATGCTAGGTGTCACAGTACCAGACGCACTGCTTCTTGCCTCACAGGGGCTCTGATGAGCTGGGAGGCCTGCAATTAACAAGGCAGCTGGCCCAGTGGGGCAGGAAGTACTGTCATCCAACAGCCAGGTGGGCTCAACTGGGTGACAATAAAGCCACGGCAGAAAGCCACACCTTTTCATTTTAAGGGTGGCTCTGAACCCTTCCAGCTGTCTGTGGGGTTGGGGAATTCATTCATTAGCACATTGTGAAAGGATGAAAACAGACACATTAGGAAAGACAGAATGATCTCACCCTACCTCTCATATACTTTCCAAAACAGGATCAGTTAGAGCAAAGTCACTGCCACCCATTACTCCACCTAGTAAGGCTCCATTAAACTCTTACTCTGTGCAGACTCTGAAGATAATGCGGTGATGAATTAGATTCAGCCAGTGCCTTCCAGGGGTTCACAGTTCATGTGGAGACAGGCGTGCAAACAGTTACAATACTGTTGTAACGTGGGCAAGAGAGAACCTACATCTGTCTCTTCCCAAAGCAACATCCACATCCTGAGCATCTTCTGTGTCCCAGAGGCTGCTCTAGGCACGGAGGGAATAGACAAAAAGGACACGGCCCCCGTCCAAAAGATGTTTCTGGCCTCTGGGATGCTTCCGCGCCCAAACTGCTCCTCGAACACAGTCAAACATGTCCTCCTCTCAACTTTGGACTTCCCCATCACGGTGCTCATCACATCATCACGAATTTATTAGAATGCTTGCTTTTTCCCCACCCAGGCTGCAAGCTCCCACAAGGGCTGGGCCCTGCATTACTGATATTTGTATAATAAGTGTATCTCTTAGCAACTGCCCGAAGATAGTAAATGCTCAGCAAATACCTTTTGAACTAAAGAGATGCATGTCAGGGTAAGGGAAGTTTGTAAATCAGTATATTATAAGGCGACTCTGATGCATGCCCCGGAAAAGGAAGAAGCGTTCAACCAAGAGATAACAGGGATCCCTCTGGGTGAGTATGGGAGAAAGGAGAGCTCACGAGGGCTCGTGGGAAACGTGCATCGAAATGGACGCTGGAAGACGAGTAGACTTTCAACAAATGAATACTAGGGGACTTAAAAGGAGTAAATTCTGGAAACAAACAGGAAGAGGGGCACCTGGATGGCTCAGTGGGTTAAGCATCGACTACGGCTCAGGTCACGATCTCGCAGTTTGTGAGTTCGAGCCCCGCATCCAGCTCCGTGCTCGCAGGGTGGGGCCTGCTCCGGATTTTCTCTCCCTTTCTCTCCCTGCCCCTCCCCCACTTGTGTGTGCACACACACACTCTCTCTCTCTCTCTCAAAATAAATAAATAAATAAATAAATAGTTAATTTTTTTTTTTTTTTTAATAAAACCAAACAGGATAAGCAAAGGTGAGGAGCTGACTGGGAAAAGAAAGCATTCCGGAAAGAGCACGCCGTGTGTCTGACCAGAGTTTAGGGCGTGTGTCACCAAGAGCTGGAAACTGAGGCTTCCCACCTCTTGGGAAGGAAACGGGACCCCACCGACTGATGAGAGCAAAGCAGTGATGTAGTAGCTGAGTCTTAGATGGGGCTGTGCGACAGTGGTGAATAGGGGAGGGGAGGAAGAGAAGCTGGCAACGGATGGATTAGAAACATCCATTTTGAATCGGCCGTCCTACCCCCTAAAGAAATTGCCAGCCCCCCCACCCCACCCCCCACACACCGGCCCCACAGCCCAGGCCTCAGAAGAATCATCCTTGCACTGATCAAGTCTCCTCCCTTTCAGCCACCGGGTCACATAAAGGTCTCTGCCCCCAGCTCCACTCCAGTCCTGAGCTGTCACCAGCCAGAACCTGATCACAGCCAGCCCTGACTCAGCCCTGCCTGGTCACCCCACTGCCCCTCCGGGGATGCCTGCCTGAGGTCCCCTGACAGCGCAAGCAGTGGTCAGGACTGCCAGCTGATGGCATCATCCTAAGCTTGAATCCTGTCCCCAGAACACCAAGAGGCCTTTCACACTTTATCAAAAACGAGAGGGAAAAATATTTCAGAAGGAGATTCCACAGGTCTTTCTTTTAATCTTTCTTGGGGTCTGCTGGGCAGGGGCCATTGCTGAGGACCACTGCTCACGGGGTGGGGGCCAGGGGAGGGGAGAGGCCTCTGGAAGGTTTGAGAATCTGGAACAAGGCATCTGAGTGCTGGCCCTTTGCTGAGTTACCTTGGGTCAAACCCCTCCCTTACTGGGGGAAGTTAGGATCCCCAGCTGTCTGGGAGAACTTTTGTGACAATTGTGGGTGCTGTCCTGGAATCCGAGGTACCTTGCTCTGCACCCCAGAGCTTGATGCTGTGCGATGTCTGAGGAAGGAGGGTCCTAATGCCTCTGCAGGGAACAAACGTCACGATGAAGAAGAGGGAAGACAAGTCTGGCTGACCCGGCCTGGGGGCCTTGCGAGAGCATGACTTTGGAAGAGCTCCCCAACTTCTTGGAGCTTGAATTTCCTCAGCTATGACGTCCGCCGGCCCTGCCACGGTGGGCTGTTGAATCAGATGGAGAGTGTACACGTGAATGTTCCCTAAGAGCTGTGAGGGCTCAGAAAAGTGGATCATGCCTCAACCACCCACCCGGAAGCCTGTGCCTAGCTGGCCTGTTCAGTCGGCAGAGGGAACCCAAGGCCTCCCTAGAAACACATTCTCCTTCAGAGAGAGGCCTAACCCAGTCTAACTCATCAGAGGCCTGACTCCAGTCACCCCAATTTAATGCCTGCCTCCCCCCTTCACTGTGAGCATGAACTGAGATCATCTGTGTAAAGGAAGATGATAAATACCAAACATTTAGAGGCGCCTGGCTGGCTCAGTCAGTTGAGTGCGTGACTCTGGATTCCGGCTCAGGTCATGATCCCAGGGTCTTGGGATCAAGCCCCATGTCGGGCTCTATGCTGAGTGTGGAGATTAATTAAGATTCTTAACAATTTAATGGGGCGCCTGGGTGGCTCAGTCGGTTAAGCGTCCGACTTCAGCTCAGGTCATGATCTCACAGTTCGTGGGTTCGAGCCCTGCACTGGGCTCCGTGCTGACAGCTCGGAGCCTGAAGCCTGCGTCGAATTCTATGTCTTCCTCTCTCTCTGCTCCTCCCCTGTTCATGTTCTGTTTCTCTCTCTCTCCTTCAAAAATAAAGACATTTAAAAAAATTAAGATTCTTAAGAATCTAAGAAAAATCAAGAGAAATCTTAAGATTATCTCTCTATATATTACTAATATATATTTACTATTTATTATATACCAGACCGTATGCTGGGCTTCTATTATCTGATTTAGTTAAATGTTCATACTAACTCTTTCATACATATGTGATATAATGCATGAGATATATCTCATAAGATATGTGATCTACATATATATGTGAGAGATGATATGGATACAGATATATTTTCTCATCTTAGAGGCAATGAGAGGATATGAACTCAGGTCTCTCCGCCTCCAAGGATCTTGCCTTTCTCTTCACAATTTCCTACTCTTCTTTACGTGGTACAGGGCAAGGGGCGAGTTTCTCTGGCTGGGGGGTGGTAGTGCCATGGTAATGCTCAGTAAATGTGTGTTCTTTCCCCTTCCCTTCCAAAGAAGGTGCCGGGAGGAACCACACTATTGAGAATCCCCAGGGCCCTGGAATGGACCAGGGTGGCCTGGTCCTGTTGGGCAGGCTATACAACATCAGCCGTGGCTCTGGGATGCTAGACAGAAGCCCAGGATGCAGACACACACATGCATGGCCACAGGCCAGGGGACTGAGGGTGCCAGTGAGGCTGGTGCCCACCTGGCTTGGGAAGCCTGGAAGGGCCTGGCATCAGCAAGGGGAAGCTGTTCTTGGGAGGGAGCCAAGGGAACCCACAGCTTCCCTGGGCCTCACTAGGCCTGTTGAGGCCACCTGCTATGTGCCAAGTGCTGTCTCCTGCAAAGCACATTTATTTACATCTGAGGACAACCCTTTGACAGATTGGGTTTTCATCCCAATCTACAGATAAACCAGTAGTTCTCAACCAGGGACAATTTTGCCCCCCAGGAGGCACTGCGCAGAGAAAAATTGAGGAGAGGGGAGGTACTACCGCCCAGAAATACTGCTAAACACCCTACGGTGAACAGGACAGCCTCTCCTCACAAAGAAGTATCTGGTCCAAAATGTCAATAGTCCCAAGGTCGAGAAATCCTGAGATAAAGAAACGGTTTCTCTGAGAAGCTTACCAAGTTCACATAGCTGACGAGTGCTGGAATCAGCTTCCAGGTCCTGATCCTCTGATTCTGAAACCAATGCTCTTTCTTTATATCTGTGATGGGGAGACTAGTGCCCACCAAGGCCAAGGAAACTGAAGAACAGAGAAGCCTACATTCCTTCCGGCAGACAGAGTCAAGTGCATCCTGATGAAAGGTCCCCCTGAAGTCTGAAATGCCCCAACAGGAAACACCCCGAAGCTTCCCAAGATGATGTTGTCATTGGTACCAAAGGTTTGGGACTTGTAAATGATGATCTCTTTGTATTTGGAATTTTGTAAGTGGTCGGTTCCCTCTGTGACCGCCCCACCGCCACCCGCAGGCACAGCATCTGTCCTTAAGTGCTCATGGCCTGGGTGAGCTCCCCAAAGTCCAGACAGGAACCACACTGCCCTCAGTCACCTCAACCAGGCCCCTAGGAGTGGGCCGTACAGTTCATGCCACCTAGGTCAAGAGCCTGACACACAGTAAGTGCATAACAGGGAAGGAGAGAGTCAGGCAGATGAGTGTGAGGACAGCCATGGCAGGCATGAGCCAACGAGGCCAACACAAGCACCATGACAGCTCAGAAGCAAGACTCTGCACTGAGTCCTGTGAAAAGGCACGATAAGGCTTCAGGTCAGCAAATGGCCCCTCCTCTCAACGTCAGTTGGCACCATGTATCCCAGAAACCAAGTCTCTACTCACGACGGTCCCATGATTAGTTAGGTTTGATGCCAGGAAGGAAGCCCTGCATGTCACCATTTTGGTGGGCAGACAGGCAGCCAATCCTTCCTAAGAGTGGGCAGCTGAGCCCTGACTCTGGCCCTGGCCGCCTCACCCCACAACTAGGAATTTCTCGGCCCCTACAGTCCATACCCCTCACGTGGGCAGAAAGAACAGCATCCCAATCTTTGGAATCCTACTTTACTGGACAGCTACAGCCAGCCACAGGCGTCACTGAGAGTCTGGCAACCAGAGAGTGAAGCTTGAGACCCCACAGGCCTGTCAGAGCTCCAAAGCCAAATGGGATACTTTGCCTGAAATAAAGGCTCTTCCTGCTGGGGAAGTTGGAAAGCCCTTGATTAATAATTCCAAGAGCAGAACCTCCCAGCTTCTCTGACTTCTGGCCAGGAAGGCCTCAGCCAGCTATGGCCTGGCCAGCCTAGGCAGGCTGAGAACCACATTTGTTGCCTATGGCCAAGCAGTGACAAACAGGCCTGCCCATTGGTTGCTGGCATCCTGAGAACAAGAACATGGCAGGCACACAAGTTGGGCTACGGAGAGAGAGGGCTAAAGGACCAGGGCAAGCACTAGCACCTTGGTGGGAGAAGACCACTCAACAAACCTAGCACTGAGATTTGCTACCGACACTCCAGCTTGCTGCTTCTCTGACTAGTAGTGTTCAACCTTGGCCGCGCATCTGAATGAACCCGGTGAGCTTTGAAAAATCCCGTTGCCCAGACTTCAACCCAGACGTCTCTGGAGGGGGACCCAGACATCCGTATTGTTTAAAGCTCCCCAAGTAATTCCAATGGGCAGCCAAGGCTGAGGATCATAGACTTTCATCTTCCCTTTTGGCCTTGGTTAGTTCTCCTGGCACATGATGATTCTGTTTTTCAGTGCCCGAGTATTGTTTACACTCTAAAGTTAGTAATTCACACCAAGGACCTGAGCTCCACAAAGAAAGGATTGAAAGGTACGAGTCCAAAAAGGCAAGACTCTTACATTTTAAATAATCACAAAACAATCGAACAGTAATCATATTTTTTGCAACATCTTTCTTATGGAAACCATGCTCGACCAGGGTGTGGCCAAGCACAATTCTTAAAAAAACAGAAAATGTGATGATGTCACTCAGAACACTCAATAGCTCCCCATGACCTACGACACTCAGACAGGCTGGGGTCCTTCCCGGGGAGTTTCTGGCCTACACTTGAAGCACTGCCCTCCTGCTTCTGACTTTACCCAAGCACACACCTTGCACACCCCAGGCCCACCTGTCCATAAACTTCAAAGGCACCGCTCCTAGCCCTTCCCCGTATCAAAATTCTACTCCTGAAGGCCGAGCTAAAATGCAACCTTCTTCACGAAGTTATTCCAGTCCCCCCAGTTGGAACGAATCCCTCCCTCCTCTGCCACATGCCACCCCCGCCATGCACAGTATAGATAATTCTCTCATGACAGTTCTAATTAAAAGTATATATTTATGTATCTGCAGCCCTCTAAAAATACGACATTCGCCTGAGGGCAGGGAATGTGCCTTATCCATCCTGGCACAAAGTAGGCCCTCAGGGAATGCAGAATGAATGAATGAATGAATGAATGAACAAACAGCAGGTTGAATAAACTACACATTATAGATATGTGCTTGGTTCTCCAAGACTGAGACCTTAGTCATCATGTGCTGTTCAGTTGTGAGATGCTTTCCCAGCAAACAGACGGAAGTATTTTCCCAGGAAGGTAGCCTTGAATCCATCAAGTGAAATCATCATTACCCATGTTCCATGTTAATCCTCTGGGCTCATAAGCATGCCAGATAATTAGCGCCCCTGTGCAGGCAAGGCAGGGAGCAGGCTGTGTGAAGGAAATGCTGTCTCTGCTTGTGGACAATCAGGCAGAGGATGCAGGGTAAGGGACAGAGAGCCACGATGCCAAGGGCTCCGGGGGACAGTCGTGCTTGTGTCTACTGGGTGCCTCTCCCCTCCATGAGCGCATCCCCGCTCCACCCCCGTTGCACCCAGAAGTGCCCCCTGCAGGCATTATAGCCAGATAGCTGTTGAATTATCCAGTTCCGCAGGGAAATACAGGCTGGAGACAGGTGAATGTGACACTGCCACTCTTACCCCGTGACCTGTGCCCCCTCCCAGCAGAAGCTCTACTTCGCGTACTGCCTAGAAAGGCAGAACGGGGGAGTGCATGAGAACAGGAACTTTGAGACCTTGGCGATTTCCCAAATCTCTTGTGCCTCAGTCATATACACAAAATGGAAGGAACAAAGGACCTCCCCCATCACATCGTTGGAAGATGCTTTCAACACTGCCCGGCCGGTAGCAAAATGCTCAGTAGATGATCTGCTCGCTTCATTTACCTCGACAGTTCAAGGGAATGGAATCTCCATGTGAGACTTCCCTTTCTGCCCCACCTCTTCTGCTCCCACTGAGTGGAGGGAGCTGCTCCACGAACCCCCTGGAGACAGGTGCCAGGCAGCACAAGTATCAGGCCATCTAGCTGGGGAAGCTCCAGGGAAGTGACGAGACACAAAGGGACCAGCCAAATAATTCGGATCCCTACGGCTCACACCTCGTGACCTGCCTTATGCCCTGTGGTCAGTGTCGTCACAGCCTGCTCCACCAACCCTAGCTCCTGTCACCTCCGCCCTGGGCCTGCCCGGGCTCTGGACCAATGAGAACCGTGTTGAAAAGATGAACAGCCCTATCTTGGGATACCATGGCATCTGGAAGGAGTCTGTGGTTGCCTTGACTACTGCTGAGTAGAGTCCTACTGTCCTTCTGGCTCCCTTCCCACCCATAAACATTCTCTGGTGAACACCTTTTTATCTGTGGTCCATCTGGGAACTCGCCATCCAGCATCCACCATCCATCCAAAGGGTAACAGTTCTTGCCTTTACAGGAAGAACTGTACCTGGTCCCCAGTTGACTAGCAGATGCTTTTCTTTACAATGGAATGTCAGCTAACACATGTAGAAAGAACGATAGAATTGGGGACTCACTATTTCACAACCTCTAGTGAAACTGTTAATTCTGGTTCAAATACCACGGTAAACAGAATGTTTGCAGGGTACCACAGCATCTATCATCCCACAGATGATGGGGATAATCTGATCGTGGGAGAGGACGCAACAGGGAGATCCAGAGGTTGCCACCTTAACCACGTGATCAAAACTAGCATCTCTAAGACTAGGACAACCACAGACTAGGCTCATCCTGTTTTGAGACGACAGGAAGTACACAGCTTCATCCAAGGAGTCCTCTTGCCAAAATCATTACCCTAAATCTCATCAAGTCCTTAAACCTAACTCCCGGTTTACAAGAAATGCAGGGCAGGGAGGAACGGGTTGAGTGAAACCACAAGGAAAGAATCCAATTGTCGAAAACAATCAGTCTGTTTTCTTCCAAAAGTCAATACTAAAAGAAGTGTGAATAGCAGCATTATTCAGAACCACCCAAAATGGAAATGACTCAAATGTCCATCAACTGATAGAGATAAATAAAATGAGGCATAGTCATACAATGGACCATCATTTGGTAATAAAAAGGAATGAAGTATGATGCACGCTACAACATGGACGGACCTTGAACACAAAAGGTCTATCACAAAAGACCACATACTGTAGCGTATGATTGCATTTGTAGAAATGTCCAGGACAGGCAAATCTACAGGGACAGACAGCAGACTGGTAATTACCCGAGGCTAAAGTAGAAGTGTTTGGGAGAAAGGGGAGAGCAAGTGGCAACTGCTAATGGGCAGAGCGTTTCTTTTTGGAGTAATGAACATGTTCTACAATTCACAATACTGCGGATGCACTAAATCCACTGACTTTAACACTTTCTATGGATAAACTGTAGGATATAAGAATTGTATCCCAATACACCTATTTTTTTTAAACTCTGCATGTACGTGTGTTAGGCTGGGGGAGAGCTTTTCGATTAAGGAGACAGAATAACCAAATGCAGCCCATGAATCTTGATTGCATCTCGAATGGATCCTGAATATTTCAAGTTAAATGCTGTAAAAAATATTTGGGGGACAACTGAGGAAATCTGAAGACGAACGGGAGGCAGCCTGTTTACAGTCAGAGCACACACAAGGAGGGCACAAGAGCCTGGCGGGATAGGACAGGACCCATGTGAGGAGGCATCCAAACAGAGCAGCAGCCCACAGGAAAGGGAGATGGTCTTCATTCAAGAGAATGGGAGCAAAACAGTAGATAAGATAATGGGAGGCTGATTTCCTACTGCTGGAGAAAGGAGAGGCTGATATGAAAAGAGGAAAAATCTAGAATGAACCCTGTGGTAGTAGACAGGAATTGACAGTATTGGTGTGAGGGGCACCTGGCTGGCTTAGTCAGTGGAGCCTGACTTTTGATCTCAAGGTCGTGAGTTCGAGCCCCACTTTGGCTTTGGAAGTATTGGTGTGGGGTCAAGGTTTTCACTGTAGATGTAAATGTATGTGTAAATACCCTAGTTCCGTCCACTGAGCCAGGGAGTAGGGGAACCCTAGTTGTGATGATCATACCCAGAACCCAGATCAGAGCTCTAGGCAGCATTTCCCACTAAAAGGACCCAGTCTTCACTGGAGATGACTAACCACAGGACTGAATAAGGAAAAGAAAGAGATGGGCCAGAAACTCTAAAAGTGCTCAAAAGTTGCCAGGAAATGTCAAAAGAACACAAAAGTCAGCCAGAAGAGGTTCCCAAGTACAGGAAAATTGGAGTTTTGAACTAAATAATGATACAACCAGATTATAACCCATTGAATAAAACAGAGATCTGAACGTACATTGATACAAATATATAAATGAATAAAAAAGGGAGACGAGAGAGCTCTTCTGTGTTTTAGAAAGTCAACTAACAAATGTGGATGAAATGATGGAATTAGAAAATCAACATTTGGTGAGTATCACAGCAGTAACTCAGGCAAGAAAAATCAATGATGATAAAACCAGCGGGTGAGAGAGTTGAGAAGTGGGGTTTTACATGGTCTCAAAGTGTCTCCCGGAGGACACCGTGGTAATCAAGTGACAAAAGTGAACACCGTAAGTACTGGGACAAATGGGGACAAACTGGGACCTCTGGGCAGAAGGCAGTGGGAAGAAGTCTGGATCAGTTCTGTGAAATTCAGCCAAAAATTCACCACCTGGGTCTAATCAAGAGGGAAACCCAAACTGGAAATCAAGATGGCTGCCCTTGAATTATAAGAAGTGTCAAGGTCATGGGGCACCTGGGTGGCTCAGCCTGTTAAGCGTCCAACTTCAGCTCAGGTCAGGATCTCACAGTTCGTGGGTTCAAGCCCTGTGTCGGGCTCTGTGCTGACAGCTCAGAGCCCGGAGCCTGCTTCAGATTCTGTGTCTCCCTCTCTCTCTGCCCCTCCCCTGCTCATGCTCTGTCTCTGTCTCTCAATAATAAATAAAAGTTAAAAAAAAAAGTTTTAAGAAATGTCACAGTCATGAAAGTCAGGGAGAGACTAAGAAACGGTGGCAGAGTAAAGGAGGCTTGGGGGGATCTGACAACGGAGTGACCCTGCATGAGGTCTTCTGGCCAGAGATGACATCAGTGGGACATGGGGGAACAGACACACAGGAGGTCTTTGGACTAGTCTTGCAACATTTATATGTTCAAAATTGTTTCAAAAAAATAAATAAATAAAAAGAATTATGCACATCATCTCTTCTTGGAAGATCTTCGGAGCCTACCCAGTGTTGCCTCTGGGCCTGGTGCAAACTCTGCCTGTTTAGTGTCAAATAATCTTACTGTGCGGCCTGGGCCTTACTCATTTCTATTTCTCTAGAGCTTAGCCCAGAACATTGGAAGCACTCAGCAGGTGTCTGCAGAATCGGTGTTCTGATTCTGAGACTGGCCGGCGTATCCCCGGACATGCTGACTGTTGGTAAATTCCTGCAGATACTAAGTTCGAATACGCCTCTCTGCAAACCCGAGAGCATCTGTCTGCCCTGGCAGCAATGAGCTGCGTGTCCTGGACAGCATCCTGCTTCTGAGGGGCACACTGTCTTGAGATCACAGGCTCCAAGGAGCAGCGCTCTTGCCTCATTGCTTTACAGAGAACAATGGCTCCTGTTTGTTTAATCCCAGCCCATTGTGGCAGCCTTGACTGCACAGAGCTCACTCGTGATTCATGTGAATGTCACTTGAGCTCCCAGAGGTTTGCAGCCATAATTCAACATTTGTTAATAGCCACTTAAAATGTCCCTGAAATAGCTAACAGGCCCAGGGGATGGAAGGTGTTCTGCTAAGAAATCATTCCAGGAAGGCAGAAGCAGCCTTGGCCCAAACTTTAGAAGACACTGTTACTTCCAGTTCATGGAGATACTTCTCTCTCCGCACGCCGCCTCCTCACACTCCACGAAGAGAGGGACAGACACCAGGGAGAAGGAAGGAACCTGGAATCCCTACATCACAGAGCCCTGTTGCAGCCACTTCTGCTCTAGAGAGATGTCCCTCGACTGCCATATCTGGTGGGGGGTGGGGAACACAAGAGAACACAGTGCAGAGGATCGCACTGGAAAGCCTTAGTTTAAAGAACAGACAGGAATGGAGCGCCTGGGTGGCTCAGTCGGTTGAGCGTCCGACTTCGTCTCAGGTCATGATCTCACGGTCCGTGAATTCGAGCCCCACGTTGGGCTCTGTGCTGACCGCTCAGAGCCTGGAGCCTGTTTCAGATTCTGTGTCTCCCTCTCTCTCTCTCTGCCCCTTCCCGGCTCATGCTCTGTCTCTCTCTCTCTGTCTCAAAAATAAAGACGTTAAAAAAAAATTTTTTTTTAATTACAGAAAGGAAGAAACAGAAGAACAGAGTCCTGGAGGAGCAATCAGCAGGTTTCCACATAGGTGGAAATGGCAAGAGGAAGAAACTCACATGGGTTGAGGTCTACCGTGCCATACTCCACAAATGACTGAAGTCTCCCCAAACCAAACTGAGTATTTGTCCAACTCGTGTGCGATTGCAGGATCTGAATCCAGACGGTCTTGCTCCGGAGCCCAGTTCTTCACCACCGTACTATTCTGCCACCTGCAAATGTGTCCATCACAGCACACCCAGCCTGGATGTTCAAGTTCAGGTCGCTGGTTCAGAAGCAGACGCTGCAGCCCCCAGACCGAGCTCTAGCCACCTGGTTCCTTAAACACAGCTGTGTCTCCTGAGGCTGTCATTTCTGCCCCCCGGAGTCGGATTTCAAGTGGGGAGGTGGAGGCAGAAAGAGTGGGCAGGGCAGAGTCACATCACATCCGATAACTGCCACTCGCTTCCTAGGGTCAGACCCCTGAGCTCCTCCTTTGGCAACTTGGACAGATCCCAAGTGTCACCCTGGCAAGAGGAGACTTTTCAGGCTTCTAGACTTTCCTGAAGAGGGTGCTGTGGGATCGCTTGGCACCTCCACCTGTGCGTGCCGAACCAAGAGCCGGGCGGCCTTCCTGCTCTGCTTCAGCTCTGGCAGCGACCAAGCTTCTGGCTCCCAGGGGAGGATGCAGGTAAGTTGAGGCACCTTGCACCTAAATCCAACTCTTTTGAGCTGGAGAACTGCTGATGAACGGCCTGACTTCACTCGGTTTGGCGCAGTGCAAATAAGCTTGATGTCTCACAGAAAACACCCCAAGGAAATCAAAAGGCATGACTCCCATCCCCAATGGTGACACTTTCCTGCTGAGTGACCCCGTGCCCGTCACTAAACTTCTCTGAGCCTTATTTATGTTCAACGGTGAAACAGACACACTGTTACCTTATCCAGTTTCAGCATTCTGGTGAAGATCAAATAGCATCTTCTAAAGAAAGCAGCAAGGATCTAGATTATCTGGTTCAAATCTCAATTCTCCCAATTCTTAGCCAGGTGACATCAGTCTTATCATTTAACCTTTCTGAGCCCCCATTTTTTCCATACAAAAAAAAAGAGCTACGAATATCATATAATTCACAGAGCTCTGGCGAAGTACTTACGTTAGAACAGCACCTAGATATATGATGTGCTCAGAAAATGTTAGCCACTTACAGGCTTTGTAAACACGGGGTGACCCAATGAGAGGAATTCTATTTCTGACATAGTTGTAAGTGTCTCCAGTAGCTTACAGCCACCAGTAATGGCAGGCACTGGGTGCCTGGCTTGACTACAGACTCATTCCCCGTACTCTTGACACCTGCTGATGTCAGTATGGACTTCCCAAAAAATCTTTTCACTCTTGGATTCTCCCATCACTATGCTTTACCCCTGGCTCATCTTAGTAATAATGAAAATAACAACAGCAACAAAGTAGATGGTGCTGTGCATCTGGCCCAGAGCTGAAGTTTCCTTTCTATCACTTCGTTCAATGACTGCGAGCAATCCTTTAAGGCAAGTGCCAGGATTATTGTTACTGAAGACAGGGGGACACTGAGGTCTGGAGAGGGTAAATACTTTGCCCAAGGTCGTTACTAAGCTCTGTTTTTGACTCCCAGAACCCTTCACTTCTGACACCAAATGCGTGGGTTTCCCCTCACACCAAGCAATTCTGATACCGACTCCCCAAAGTTTGTGCAGGACCCCACGGGTTAAGGGCTCAGTCCCATGAGACTGCCCCCCACTTCAGGTGCCAGTCATGAGTCCAAGTCACCCACACTTCTGACCAGTTAGCTATACATCAGAGACTCCCACAACCCCCTCCTCGGGTTCATAAATTTGTTAGAATGGCTCACAGAAACTCAGGAAAAGTGTATTTACTGGTACTGCTTTATTTATAGGAGACAATTCAGGTTGTATCCAAGATATGGGGGAGGGGCACAGAGCTTCCATGCCCCTCCCCCAGGCACGCCACCCTCCCAGCACCTCCCAGAAGCACTCGGAATCCCCTCATTTGGAGATTTCTGTGGAGGTTCCATTACACCGGCACGCTGGATTAAATCACTGGTCACTGGTGATTGACTCAACCTCCAGCTCTCTCTCTTCTCACTCACATGGTTGGTCCCTCTGGCAACCAGCCTCCAACCTAAAAGCTATCTGGGGGGCCCCCAAGAGTCACTTCATCAGCATAACATCAGGTATGGTTGAAAGGCTCTTCATATGCATAGCCAAAGATGTGCCTCTCACCCAACCCCTCAGGAAATTCCAAGGGCTTTCAAAGCTCTTGTACCAGGAACGAGGAATGAAGACCAAATACATATTTCTTATTAATCAAGAAATCACAGTCACACGAGCCTGGTGCATACACCTACCCGACACACAATTCCATGATTATACCACAGAGCTAAGATATCTCATTATGTCATTATCTCAGGTGCCAAAGCCCCTTCATCTTTCCAACATTTGCCACAGTCCCCTGGTGCTCTTGGGCAGGGCATCCTCTGGGCCCTGCCCTGGCATCAGCCTCCTTCCCAGCCCCTGTAGCTGGGTCTATCTCTACCCCCCAGCCACCCCAGAGTCATCTCTAATCCGTATACCTCCCAGTCTCCCCAGACTCCACATGGAACCAGGCCAGACCAAACCACCCCAAGATCTGCTCTCTAGGTTTGGATCTAGAGCCTAGAACTTATGACAAATTCCTCTGGGAACTGCTTCTCAAGGAAGGCATGCACACTCACTTTGGGAGGCCAGCTCTTTGAACAGCCACCCCAAGCCCTGGCTACCAGCACCCACACACTTCCTGTCTGAAGGAACTGCGTATCCACTCTCTCCTCTATAAGGACTGTCCCCCAGCACCCTCTTATTCCCGGCTTCAGAAACACTTAGCATCAGCACTACACAGTATTGGGAAATAGAGTGGTTCTGCAGGCTGTGTGAGCTGGCTTGCATCTATTATCCATTCTTTCCAAAGCCAAAGGCCAATGGCCCTCACCTCTGACTTCAAATATCTGTTCAGGAAGGAAATAAATCAAAGATGCTCAGCTTTGGAAGTAACTTTAGAGGCCAGTAAATCCAACTCTTCACTTGACATTGATCTACCTCCACAGCACTGCCAATAAGCAATTGTGTAGCCTTGGCTGGGGCTGATGACAGGGCACAGGTACTCTAACCTCCCGGGAGAGCTCCCTCCAATCAGCAGGTAGCCACCTCTCTGAACTTCTGTCCCCCACCCCCAACTGCTGTTAGCTCTGCCCTTGGCCTTGCACAAAGAAAGCTTTATTCCTGTTCCCTAGGCCTGCCTTCCAAGGGTTTGAGGAAAGCAACTGCCTTGCCTTGGGTCACCTACTTCCCTCTTCAGGCTATTGGTCTCAGTTCTTTCCTTCACTCCTCATCACTCATGGGTTCTGTGACCTACGAGGAGCATCACCCTTGGTCAGCCAAACATCGCTCACCACCTCCTGCTTTAGAGATGGGCCCGAGCCACTGCCACCACGGAAGGCTCCTCCCTGTGGCTCAAAGCCAGGCTGATGCACATCCAGGAAGAAATGGCAGCAAGGGCTGGCTGGGGGAGGGGCATGGGAAAGGGAGGTTTTCAGAGGGAGCAGAACTGGGAAAAGATGAGAATTCAGGTGTTGGTGAAGGTGTGAGCTAGAATGTGAGCAGCTGGGGGTATGCAGCAGCTGAGAGACTAGGGATAGCTCAGCTCTTAGGATATGGGCAGCTTTGGGAAGGGCTTTCCTTGGACCAGAAGGTCCAAAGAAGGACAAACCAGCTGCACCCAGTGGTATGAATCCTGATTGGACAGATGATCATTTGAATTACAAATATATAAATACATAAACATATATATATATATATGTGTGTGTGTGTGTACATATATATATACTTATATATAAGTAAATATAAATATAAATATAAATGTAAATATAAATATAAATATAAATGTAAATATATGTCCCCTGGAAATTGTTACAGGCCCCAGCTGAGGACACAGATCCAGAAAGTTCAAGTCTTAAAAGACTTTCGAAACCGATACTTCCTTCTTTCCAAGGCAGACATAGGTCCATATGCCTGGGTGGTTCTCCATGTTACCAAACAGATGGAGAAGCTAAAACTCACCAACACATAGGTCATAGTCCCTGGCGGGGACTGAGATGGGGTTTCTCCTCCAGGGGATTTACTGGGGGAATGACGTCAGGAAGAGCCTGGAAGGGAGGGAGGCGTGCAGGATACCAGCAAGGGAGAAAAGGTAAGCAAGGATGTTGAAACCACAGGAAAATTCCAGCTCAGCCTGATCCCATGGGAAGCTCTGGAGTGTCAACCGTCAACCATAATTGGTTCCATCTTGAGGCAAGATGGCTGGCAATTTGTACTCCTGGGTCAATTAGTCGCTGGCCGTCGGCTGCCCCCAGGCGGCGGGGAGGTGAATAACTTCCCAGAGATCTCCAGGAGTGGCAGTGCCATTGGTACAGATATGAGTGGTCAGGAGTTGTACTGCTCACATCAGCAAAGGGGATTTGGAAAGCATCTTCCAAGGGTGCCCTTGCTAATTCATGCATGCACCGCCGCTCACAAGCACAGGACTAGTGGGATGGAAACTTCCAGTCACACCTACAGGCTGCAGCCAGACACATAATGGCTCATGGACAGGATTTTGAGAGTAGGGTTTGTGCCTCCCTTTACCCCACTACAGCCAGTCAGTGTTTCAGATTCCACTTGCAGATCTATCTAAATAAAACAAACAAATAAATGGATAAATGTGTCTGTTTGAAGAAAAAAGCACCAGCTCCCTCCACCAAATATAAAAGTCGTAGCTTCAGGTAACAAATGTGGGATCAGAAAAATAAATGTTGGCTATGTTTTATTGCATTTAGGCTTCTACAGGTTGGCCTTTGGAATCACCGGGTTCAACCCCCTGATTTTATAGACGAGGAAACTGAGGCCCACAGAGGCTAATTACCTTGCCCAAGGTTGTACAACTCAATCAACAGAAGTCAATTAAATCCAAATACATTCCTTCTGTGTTTCGTGCTTTATTTCTTGAGTATAAATTTCCATGATCACTAAGGTAATCAATACGGAATGTACCTGAGTCATGAGAAAATAAGTACTGGGAAATAGAAAGATGCTTTAGCACCCAGGGGATGTGACTTTTTGGAATGTTCTTCCCCAATAAAGCCCAACATGATCAACAGGCTTCTATCACATGCCTCAGATTTTTCAAATAATAAACATGCGTGTCTGGAAGCATCTGCTACCCAGTAACCACTCAGGCCAGGCGGCATGGACTAGTTTTCAGTCCACAGCAAGGGAGAAATGTGATATATGGAATTTCACACTTGCAGGGGTTATGATGTAGGCCATCCGTTTCAGGTTATAATAGATTGTGAGTCCAATGACCCTGCAGTCCGGCTTGCTATTTCAACCCAGTTCCATCAAACATAAACACGCAGACAAAAAAAGAGAAAACACCCAGCATACTTTCAGGTATCACTAGACCTGGGTGGTATATTTTTGGTCTGATGGAGAACACGGGATTCTTGCTTGGCACTTTGAAATATGAACTGTTCTACGGAGCAATAGCTCTGACAGCAAACTTGATGCTAAAAGCTGCCAATTCAGTCTTCGGGGGATTTTTTTCAATGGGATCCCATGTCAGCTCTTCTTCTAGGCATCCGCGGCAAACTAGGATTCACTTTGCAGAAAATTTTCTAGAACTCATCTCTTCATTAAGGGAAGGACTTTCTGTAGAGAGGAAAAGGGAAGCCCTGTAGAGATGGGGAAAGGACCAATTACCAATTCAATAAGCTCTCGGGTAGCCTTCCTTCATCAGCCACTCTGGAGGTCTAAGAGCTCCCAGGGACAGAGGCACAGACACACAGACTCTCCCCCACCAGCAGCTAAGCACTAAGTGGCCTGTGCAGTAACATCAGCTTTTCTCTGCAAGTAGATGGTGTGGGTCATTATCACAGTCAGCTCCCGGTCACTGCCCCAGCCATCCAACACATCAGAGAGAATTCAGTACACCCCTGAAAACTTGTTTTCCAGGGAGCCGCAACCTAAAGTAATACAGACCGGAACCAGCTTCACGGAAAACCGCTCACTTAGCTTGGCAGGGGTCGCCTCTCCAAGGACACGGCAAATGCTCACAAAACTTCCAGGTATCTTAAGGAGTAAAGGTGCAATTTAGACGTAGTGCCCAGAGACTTTACAGGTGATGGGGAGTTAGGCTCCACACGGTGGACTGAGGCAGGCAGGAATGTTCTAAGCAAAGAGAACCTCATGGTCTCCGTGGTCCATGGTCCATGGTCCTCATGGTTCCTCATAGTCCTAAAGTTGTGCCGCATCTAGGAACAGGGTCAGGCCTCAGTCGGGAGATCTAATTTAGTGTCAGTGAACACATCTGTGGTTCATCCTAGCAAACATGCAACAAACAGTGGGGTCAAGATGGCTTCAGGTAAATGCACAGCTAGACTGTCAATAAAGTGCCATCGAAGGAGAGTACGTGGTGTTTAGTTGTGAACCTAAAATCCAAGAAGGCTGAATTAAGAGGGGTGGTTTCCACTCGCTCCCACAAATTATCCCTGGTGCTTCTGGCAGATAAGACAAAACACGTCTCACAAGAGGGGTATTGATTGGACATCTCTTTGGATTTTTTTGTTTACTTTTGAGAGAAAGAGAGAGAGAAAGTAGGGAAGGGGCAGAGAGAGGGAGACACAGTGTCTCAAGCAGGCTCCAGGCTCTGAGCTGTCATCACAGAGCCCGAGGAGGGGCTCAAACCCACAAACTGTGAGATCATACAGACCCCGATGCAGAGCTTGAACTCAAGGAGTGCGAGATCATGACCAGAGCCGAAGTCGGACACTTAACTGACTGAGCCACCCAGGTGCCCCAACATACCTTTGGATTTTACTTTCACTCTGAATGGACCTTTAAGGGCATCTTTAACACCCCGGATGCTACCCTGGGGACCCAAGAAGAAGAGAGCTAGCTGACACTGATCAGAAGTGTGCTGCACATCAGACAAGGCACCACATGTACAGAAGCTGTGATCCCAGGCACAAGGGTACACAAACACGCACACATTATGTGACCGGATGGAGCTATTCCCAAATGCCAAAGTAATACATGTAATTATGTCCGGGATGCTACCATAGGCAATTTTCTTATTCCTTCCTTACTCCTTCCCCACACTGCCCAAGTTTTCTCCAATGAGCATGAACTGTTTCTGTCATCAGAAAGTGCGGTATGATAATAATTTTTAACAATGAGACATGCCATCCTGGTGTAGGTGGGATCCTAGATACCTACATCATAAAAGGAAGCTGAGAAAAATGGCCGTATCAGCTATAGTGTCACCTTAGCTTCCAATAACTTTAATCCCCCTTAACATACTCTGAAGACACACTTTGAGAGCTTACCATGTGCTAAGCAGTTCCAAGTCTTGAGAATAGAAGGTCAGTAAAGACATCATGTCTTACAGGGAAGAGAGACAGAAATAGGCAATGTCTAAAAATTATCACTGGTTAAGGAATTCAGGTATTAAATTAAATCATCTCTGAGGTCTCTTCTAGCGTAAACACTTTCTGCGTGTAATGCTAGGAAAGGCACAGTGAGCGCTCTGACAGACGAATATGAGCCAAGATGCTTTTTCAAAGACAGAGGAGGAAGAGATTCATTTAGATTACGGTCATGGGGAGAGGGACCGGCAATGATTTCCTGGAGAAGGCTACAGAGATATTAGAGCTGGATTTTAAAGGATGAGTAGGATTTAAATGAATAGACGTGGAGAGAGAGGTGGGAGAGCAAAAAGTAAGTAAGGCCCACGAGCAAAGGATTCTGGGTCCGTTTGGGAAACAGAAGGCAACTGTTTAATCAGCAACTGTCGGCAGGATGTATGCAGAGAACGTGTTTGAGAAGACAAGATGCCTGCTCTCAACTAGCTCCCCATCTAGAAAGGGTTGGGAAACGAGCTGTGAGCTCTCAGATGACAAGGAACTGGTCTGGCTTTATAACCGCTGCATAGCAGGTGTCCTCTCTGATGGATAAAGGGACGACTGAAGGAACACGCGGTAACATGCCACACTGTGATAAAAACACTACGCCTCGTATGGAGGTCACTCCACGCTTCTCGGGGCTTGGGGGGCACGAGCTCCCCGGGGTGAGATTAGTAGCCATGAGCTGGTTCGTGGAAGCCAAGATGGTGTCTAGGCAGCAGAACTGATATGGACCAAAGCGCTGAAAAATGTGAAGGTTTGACTACTGTGAAAATTACAAATCCCACCATCACAGCAGTCGCCTGTGCTCTAAAGCTGGTGGTGAGTCACGGTAAGGAGGAGTGGGAAGAACACTGGCCTGGAGTCAAGAGAGCCAACGTCTAGCACAGGCTCAGTCATACTCCTGTGGGACACGAAGCAAAGCAAGGGGCCTGCCCTGTACGCACCAGGCTTGGGCCACTCACTGGCTGCTGTCGCACTTTACCTCCCTGAATGGGTGCAGCTCCCAGTGGCAGGTATTATTGTTTCTATTTTAAAGTTGGGGAAGGGTGCCTGGGTGACTCAGTAGGGTTAGGTGCCTGACTTTTTATTTTGGCTCAGGTCATGATCTCACGGTTTGTGGGATCAAGCTCTGCATCAGGATCTGTGCTGACAGTGCGGAGCCTGCTTGGGATTCTCAATTCTCTCTCTCCCTCTCTTCCTAACCCACTCACGCTCTCTCTCTCTCTCTCTCTCTCTCTCTCTCAATAAATAAATAAATAAATAAATGGAAAGTGAGGTTAGGGAACTTGCCTACGATTACACAGCAAATGGGGGTACAGTTAGAACTCCAACTCTTCTCTCCCCAAAGCTCACCATCTTCGTGCACCTGCTGCTCATGTAATAAGAAATATTGAGAGGTTGGGTGCGGATCCGCCAGCCTTGGGCAGGAATTCCAGTGAGAGTCCTAAACCCTCACCTCTACATCTCTGTAATGCTATGCGATGTAGATGAAGAAGATCTAACAAGATCTCGTTGTGGAGAGACCTTTCTTTCAGTAAGGAAAGGTCAATGAAAGAAATCTCAAATTTAAAGCGCAAACACATACAATTACGGACATCAAATTAAAAGTGCCAACTGAAGGGTCATTTGCATTCCTGAACCTGGAGGCAGATGAACCCCAATGTGATGAGCAGAGAAACAGCGTGAAACAGTCACGTGCTAGTCACAAACAATGGAATTGCCACCTGTCTGTCACAGTTAGCTATTGAACCCAGCTGTGACCTCCGCTCCAAGCAATCCCATTTACACAAGGCTGGGCTTTAACCCTGGGCTCCAAACACCTTGCAGCCACCTCCACCCCCCCCCCGTTTCTGCTCACAGCGTTACTCATCAGCTGACTCCTACGGTGGGCTGCGAATAGGGCAGGGGGGCTGGACAATAATAATCCCCTGCTAACACGGATAGCAGCCCCGCCTTACATCTGCACAATGTACAAAAGGACATTTACATGCATTGTCTCACATTCCTCATCCCCCAACAACCCTGTGAGTTACAAAGTCACGTATTACTACCAGATGTTACAGCGAGCAAGTTGAGGCCTAGAGAGGACATAAAATATGACCCAGGGAATAAGCTAGAAAATGATGGAGCTGTGATTCAAACCTCCTCAAGCCAAGAGGTTGTTCCTAACCTTATCCTTAGATCACCCACCACCATGGCCAGAGACACCCCATCCAGATCTCCCTCCTTCCACCTGAGGTCAGCATGGCAAACGCCCCCCCCCCCCGCCCCCGCCCCCGCCCCAAGCAGGCACTACGGAAGTAAGTCCCATTCGGCTTTCCCAGGAAGGACAAATACATGCCTATCTGCATTCAGATTGTCCCAGATGAGGGCTAAGAATGTACCTGCATGAGCATGGAACACACCTGTATACATGGCGGTGAGAATTCCACACCTGGCTTCTTGGGACTTTTAACCTCCACAAACAGCCTTCCCCTCTGCTAGAATCATGGCTCATTCACTAATTAAAGGGTATTACGCACTTCATTGCACACCAGCTAAGAACTTGGAATAAGAGCTTATGCAAAAGCATTAGCCCTGGAGACAGCACTAGGTATGTTTTATAGAAAAAGAAAAACGGAAAAAGCGATCCACCTGGGACATCCCCTCCCCCATACTTAACTTCTCTAATAAGTCAGCCACCGCATGTAAAGAAAGAAGCCACTCAGCATGGGAAAAACCCAGGCAGGGCCTAATAAATAAGCCAAATGGAGAGGGATGAGCAGCGGAGAGATGGAATGGGCAAGAAGGCCAGTGAACTGACTTCCCCCATCAGCAAGGTTCCCTGCCCTCTTCCGGTGCAAGAGCCCCAGAATCAGCATACTATACCCCAGACTAAAAGGTACAGGGGTATAAAGGGGGAGTGGGAAGGATTACCCCTCACTGCAAGGTCTTGGAACAAACCTGGTGCCATGTCCCCTCTCACAGAGGCTCAGCATGGCTTCCCACTGTGCTCAGAGGGTGAGAAAGGTCAGCCATCCACTTGGGGCCTCCTCCAGGTTTCCTCGAGTGGATGCCCTTTTTGACACTGCCCAAACAGCTGGGAGATCCAGCCCCGAGGCTCATCCCCCTTTCGGTGCTGGGGGAGGTCACACATTGAGGGTCAGTCCAAGGAGGGACACCCGGCCAGATGAGCCCTGGACTTGCTGAGGACAGCAGATAATGACATACCACTTACTATTTCATAAACCATATCCACAAGCACCTTTACTATTTAAGAGACATCTTGGAGAGGTCAAAGGCTCAGGTAAGGCTCTAAGGCCTGATCTTTGGTCTCCTGGGACTCCGGGGCCTCCAATTATGGGCTAAGTGCAAAACGTCAGCTGTGGGCCAAAGAACCTTTACTTGGAAATGGAACTTGATCATGAACTGAGAGGAAACCACTAGTTGGACACGCAGTGACGAGGGTGCTTGAGATCTCGGTCCGGGGTCTGCTACCGCAGTTTCTCTGAGTGTGTTCCGGGTACGTTCAGGCAGACAGAGGAACAGCTGAGTGCATTTTTGAGCTGCAAGGTGCAGTGGTGAAGCTGAGCGTTGCCACGGCACTAGAAAGCACGGGGTGGGATACAGGGATGGTTTCAGCCTCTGAGAATGAGGCATCGTCCCCTCCTCTCTCAAGCCACCTAGACCATCGTTTGTGCATGAAATGTATGAGAGTCGTTTGCTCCGTTCAGAAGGGCTTCCAGTACGGCCGGTCCCTTCCTCCAGTTCAGACCCCCTTCCCCTTTCGTATAAATGCACTGCCACTGCTTTTGCTGTGCTCTTCCTCACAGTGTTTGAAACGGATGGTAAAAACAGCTCCCCCAGGAAACAGAGCTCTATGGGATGCCCCCCACCCCCGGCACTGTGGGCTTTTCCAGAATCACAGACAGCTAACTGCAAGCACAGAGGCTGCAGACAGAAACTGGTTATGGCATTAACTGGTTATGGCAGAAACTCAGAGCAAGAGGCCAGCAGGCAGTGGACCTGAGAGCAGGTGGAGAATGGGTGCACTACCAGCAAGGTGGGGCATGTCTTAATTAGGCACAGGGCCCCGGACAAGTGCTGGTGACAGAGCCCATCCAGTTCCTTTGCAACTGCTGCACCTGTCATCCAGAACCTACCATTGCAATTTGGCTCAAGGCTCGGAGACTCAAAAGCTCTGGCTTCTCCCTAAGGCAGCTATGGGAGAAGCAGCCACCCTGGGCTTCTGGAGGGTCCCACAGCCCCTGAGGCCCCAGACCCGCCTTGAAGCAAGGAGGCGTGCATAGCTGCAGTCTCACCCCCTTATGCCAAGTTATGCCTAGCAGCCCACTAACTGGGCAAACGGAGAACCCTGGCAGCGACAGCTCTCCTCCCATCCTTTCTCTGCCCCTCCAGGAAGCCCCATCCTGAACGTGAGCCACATCCCCCTCTGCCTTTCCTCTTTACTCAGCTCCACACTCCTCCTCCAGGCTTTCCAATCCCACAGCTGCTCGCCCCCTCCCCACACCACTCCTCTGGCATCCACGTTGTTAAGCGACTGCACAGGCAGCAGCCCGAGCCTTTGAGTTTCAAGCCGAAGCTCCCAGACAAGCCAGCCTGGACCGCCTCGCCCTCACAGGCATCTCCCTGACCGTCCTCCTACACACAGGCCTCCACTTACACGCTCCTCTTGGGCCCAAGCACCCTGGACATCTCTTTGCTTCCGACCTGCCAGCAGACCAGATGGAGACCGGGGGGTCCCCCGCCCCCGACTCTCCTCTCCCCACACGGAGCTCGGAATCCACGCAAGAAAAGGAAGCACAGAGACTTCCACCCCTGTGAGCATCACCTGCTCCAGCAAGCTCCCAAAGCCACTGATAGCACCCAGGCTGTCTGGGGCCCCACACCCCCTTCTCTGGCAGCTTCAGCTCCAGCCCAGCCCACAGGATGCAGTGCCTGATGCCACTTCCGAGCAGAGAAAGAGACAGAGAGGGGGGAAAAAATGCCACCTCGTCAATGACAAGCTGTTCCAATCACACAGCTCAGCGACCAAGTGCCCCAGACAGCGGACAGCTCAGGCCTCCTCCCTCTAGTTGGGAGGAAGCCAGCTCAGCACATCTGGGGAAGCGATCCCCCACCGCAGGCCCCCTGCTCGCCCTCCACGCCTGACCAGACCACACTGCCCCATCCTGGCAGGCACACCGCTCCAACCAGTTCCAACAACTCTGGCCAACTACCCTCCTGGCCTTCGACTCAGGCACCACGCTCTCTCCTGCTCCGGGGAACGCGGAGACCCCAGCGTGGCACTTCTCAAGAGAACCATGCGCAAAAGTGAGCTGAAAGCCAAGTACTCACGGTGGTGAAGTCCTGGTGGCCGCACTCCTGCCCTTTGAACTTGCAGTAGAGCATCATATCCTTCAGGTCGTGGCCCACGCGATGCAGGAACTCCAGCATGCTGAACTGCTTGGGTTTGTAGTGTTTGAAGTTGGCCTTCTGCCGCAGGGCCTCCAGGACCGTGGGGTCTGCCAGGTGCGGGTCCGGGATCTGCAGGTTGACGTCGAGCAGGGCCAGCAGCTCTCCGGCGTGGTACAGGTCATTGGTGGTCAGCCTGGAGAACCGGAAGCCGTTTAGGTTGCAGAGGGTCACGGCTGGGAAGACCAGGCTTTGGGCCACCACCTCATCCACCTTGGTGACGTGCTGGTAGGAGAGGTAGTAGGACACTCTCTCGGAGCTCTCCACCAGCAGCAGGCCCAGGGAGCCCACGAAGGCCACGGCCCAGAGCACACGCCGGATGGTCATCGGCCCATACACGAAGATGTGGCGGATGCCGTGGAGGGTGGAGGTGTTGGCGAAGATGTGGATGCTAGAGGGCTGCAGGCTGCCCTCGCTGGGGCTCTCTTTGAGGTCCATGGGGACCCTGTGCAGTTCCGTAACTGGCTTCAGGTTGATCCAATTTCGGAGAAGAGTTCCCAGTCCTCGGGCTCTGCTTAAACCTTGACGTTCAAGGGAGAGAACACGGCAAGGCAAGCATCAGGCCAGACGCCTGGAGTTTATCCTGGGAGCCCAGCCGCACGCTGCCAGGGGTGAGTGTTTATATAAACCCATTCAAACTCTAGCTCCTGATTTTTTCCAGGCGATAAGGAGGGCTGGTTTTATTTAGGGAGACACCAAGGTGATGTGGAAGAGATGTGGGTGGGAAGGGAGAGCTTAGCCAATGGAAATAAAGTCCTCCCCCCTACACACGCCACTAGAGACAAGATTAAAAGCGAGAGCGAGGGAGAAAATGCTTCAAACAAGTCGCTCGGCAGCCCGGAGCCTGTTAGGCAGCGCATAATGCCCCGCGGTGAGCATCCCGGGGATGTCGCGCGGCCACGCTGATGCACTGCGGGCGGGCGCAGCGCGAGCCTCCCGAGCCGCCGCCGCGCCGCTCCGGACCCCGGATTCCGCTTCTCGCCGCCGGCCGCCGGCCCTCCTCGCCGCCTCCTCCGAGCCCCCTCTTTCGGGCGGAATTCCAAATGCCGGCGGGCCGCGGCCAGCACCCCGGAGAGGGGGCAGCGCGCCACCGCGGACAGGCGCGGACCCGGAGGCTGGCAGGACGCGGGGGCTCCACGGGCCTCGCCTCTCCCCCGCCTCCCGGAAGTAAGGCGAGACCCAGAGGCCGCCGAGCGAGCCGGCCTCCTCCCCTCCCCCGCCTCCCCCTATCCCGGGCTGCGAGGTGGGGGAGGCGGGGGAGACGGGGGGGGGGGGGGGGGGAGGGGGGGCAGAGAGGCACGGGGGCGAGAGGCCGGGGGGAGGGGGGAAACCCGCGAAAGTTTCTTTTTGGCCGTTTTGGGAGGAGCTAGTGGGAGGGGGGCCGGCCTTCGCTGAAGGTGGAGTGAGGACGTGACACCCCTCCCCGTAGATAGATGGCAGGGAGGCACTGGATAAACTCCCGAGAGCCAGGTGTGGGGGTGGAGGCAGAATTCCTTTGCTGGGATTCTGCTCCCAGGTCACACACACTCAGCCCGGGGCCCTCAGAGGGGAGATGCTGAATGTGCAGAAGGTAAGAAGCAACCCAGAAACCACAGTGCCTCTGCCACCGGCCGGCGGGAGGGGGACATTCCAGGGAGCTAGGAAGCCCCTGCGGAGACCCGGATAAGGAGCAACAAGTAGCCCCCACCCCACAGAGCCGCTGTGCTATCCTGAGGTTCTGTATCTGCAAAAGAAAGACAGCTGGGGTTCCAGGTAGGGCTGGCTGGCCCCCTTTGGGCTGTGTGTGTTCTGGCCCCGGATTTGCCAGATGGAATCACAGCTGGAGATAGAGGTGGGGAGCATAGGACTGGGGTTTGAGCAGCCTACCTCCTTTTCCTGAAAATCCACTGGAAGTCAGCCCCTGCTAGGAGGTGGGTGTGGCTTGCCCCGCGCCAGGGATCAAATTGGTTGAAACCTATGGAGTCAGGGATGCTAAATCCTCATCAGGAGGAAAGGAACAGAAAGTTCCAGTGGCCAACCCAGTGCACACAGCCAAGCTGGGGCAGAGCCACATGGAGGCGCCTTGTTGAGCCAACCTGGTGTCCCCAGGGCACGCCAAGCTTAAATACTCCTTGGAAGGCATTTGAGAAGAAGGCAGCCTAGGGAATGTCCCTCCTGGATTGCATCTACTTCAAAATATTTCTCCATCCTATCTGCCCTAAACCAGACCCAAACAGAACAGAATCCGGATGCTCTCTGAGGCAATAAGCATGTGGCATTGAATTACTGATGTATTGATCCTGGGAGCTTACGGTGCGGAAGCATCGCAAGGAAGCACAAATGCCAGAGGGTACCCAACCTCATCCGTGTTCCACCTCCGAGGTCCCAGACCCCTGCCTAGACAGGCAGAGGGTCTTCAAAACAAGGGTGCCAAAATTAAGAACCTGTCATATGTCAAGACGTGTGTGAGCGTGTCTTAACTCACTTAACCCTTCCAACCACCGTGGCAGGTATATGCTGCAATATCACCTCCAGTATACAGATGAGAAACTGAGACTCACAGAAGATGCCTCCACCAAGTTACACAGCTAATAAGTTCCAGAGCTGGGCCTTGAACTCAGGCATGCTTGCCTCCAAAACACAGGCTCAAAAAGCAAATCCAAACACTCCCTCCCAAATGTAGGAAGGGGCAAGCATTTCTATCCCACTTCCCAAGTCACACACACACACACACACACACACACACACACACACACACTATGAACCACTTCCTCCTTCCACATACAGAAAGCAGCCCTATCCCTCCTCCCCACCAGGCCAATCAATCCCTGTTGTCCATTTTTTAGCTCAAGTCCCTCCTCCTACAGGAAGACTTCCCCCATGAATCTAATCTTGGCTCATCAGTTTGGTTAACAAGTGTGTTGAACTCCATCTGCACCACACCCTGTACTGGTTTGGGGGAAATGAGGAGGAATCCAACACATTTCTTACCCTTGACAATTCAGGATTCAATGGGGGCAGAGGTGGTGTTGGTTTGCAATCTGGCCCCTGGACACAGACGGCAAGGAGAGACCAAGAAAGAAGCAGACCTCTCCAGATGGGTAGGTGGCGGGTTACATAAGCCGGGAACTGAACTAACAAGGCTTGTCTTGGGCACCACAAGAAGTGTCGATTTCCATGCCTGCTTGCTAGAACATTAAATGTTTATGTAGAGGCCTTAACTGGCCTCAGTCACACGTGCCACCCAGATGTTCTCAACAACACCTTGCTCTGCAAAGCTGTGTCCTTGGGCAGTGTGGGGAAGGCAAGCAGAATGCACATTTCAAGAGGGACTGAGGAGCCTCCGACTGCCCTGGGTCAAGCTCGGGGTTAACCAGCGGTCTCGTCCTCTCGATCACCTCCTTCAACATTCCACCCCTCTTGACCGGCTCTTCTAATCTCACATGCCCCCCTCCTCCACTGTGTGCCTGAGGGGTCAGCAAGGGGAAACCCCTTGCTGCTTCAGGGTGGCTCATTTGGGACAGCTCTTCAGCCTCCCTGAGACAGCTACCATAGCAACAGCCTAGGCACAGTCAAGAGAAAACACAGATTAAGATCATTCTCCCCCAAACAATATTCTCCATGAAGAGCCCCATCGTCTGAACCACTGATTTATTAAAACCTGTAGGTTTGGGATCAGATCACTCAGGATGTTCCCTTGTGTCCTCGCGTGATTTAAAAAAGATGGTACAGGGGCGCCTGGGTGGCGCAGTCGGTTAAGCGTCCGACTTCAGCCAGGTCACGATCTCTTGGTCCGTGAGTTCGAGCCCCGCATCAGGCTCTGGGCTGATGGCTCAGAGCCTGGAGCCTGTTTCCGATTCTGTGTCTCCCTCTCTCTCTGCCCCTCCCCCGTTCATGCTCTGTCTCTCTCTGTCCCAAAAATAAAATAAAACGTTGAAAAAAAAATTAAAAAAAAAAAGATGGTACATCAGCAGACTCACCAGGTATGAACACACAACATTCTGTTGGGATAATGGCACAGGTGCCTCCTTGCAAGGCAGTCATAACATCCAAGGCCATCTTACTTTGGAGGACAGCTTTTCCCATTAGACACGTCAGTGTTCGGTAAAGACAGGCCTTGCCGGGGGAATTCAGTAAGGGCTTCTGTGTGTGCTGTCTTCTAGGCCAATGGGGGAGACAAAGACGAGCCAAATGATTGTAGCAGTGGAAAACTGAGCGTGTGCACCTGGCCTTGAGGAGAGGGAGCTTGGCAGCTTTAGGAACGTAGCCTTGTTGTATGTACCATACATGTTAGCTGGGGAGGCAGCACTCTTGGGTGTGAGGAGATGCACTGGGGGGTGGGATATGCCAGACCAAGACTCCCACCTTCTCCCCTCTCTCATTGGTGCATGTACCATTCCACGTATGGCATTTTCAACAGGTTCAGCCTGCAGCAGGACAGCCAGATCCCCAGGGAGATTGGAGCGATTCCCCCTCCCCCCACAGAGAGATGCAAAGTAATTCACCCATCCTGGTGAGATGTCTAACTGCAAATTCCAGTAGATGATGCATGATGGGGGCTTGGTGTTTTCAGCAGTATAGCACATCGATCCACGGTAAGAGTCTGGGCAATGGCTATTTCCAGAAACTTCCGAGCCTAATGGCATGGAGTGTCTCAGTAGGGGTCCCCGTCGTAGCATATAGAACAACAGACCCTATTGGCGGATGATTCAAATGCATTAAAGCCTGGGATAGCACTTTAGTCTGCCTGGCCACAGTGGTTTTACTGGTTAGTAATTTAGGCTTCTGCTTTAGTACTCTTTTTTTCTTTTCCACTAAACCTGCTGCGTGCAGGTGTGAGGGGAGGTGAAACTTCCACTCAATGTCATGTTCTTTTGCCCAGTCTCGGAATGTGACCCCTGATCACTGTTTATATGGCATGCGTATCCATACGTGGTACTCAGCTTCTCTAATCCTCTAATGGTGGCAGCCTGGTTTACGTGGTGATAAGGAAAAGCTTGAGTAAGGCCAAGTGTCCACACAAACCGGGCATATTTAGAATCCTCACTCAGAAGGAGGGGGCCAATATAATCAATTTTCCCATCTCTCACCAGATGGGAATTCCTGAGGTTGACTCCAGACCCTTTTGGCAGTTGCCCTGGGTATTGTTTGTTTATTTAAGATTTTTATTTTTAAGTAATCTCTATACCCAATGGGAGGGTTTCATGACTTTCATGTCTCTAATATCAAGACTCATGACTCTAATATCAAGAACCGCACACTCTACCAACTGAGCCAACCAGATGCCCCAACCCGGGGTGTTGGAGAACACACAGAACATGTAGTTAACCAAGTCACTGTATTTCAAGGGCAATCCAGCATCCTTGGTAATATGCCAGCCTGCCCCGGCACAACAGTGGCCACTCTTCCTAGGCACCTAATTCAGCTGTATCAGCTGACGGGGCACTTGCTAAGAGTAGGGAATCAGTTTCCTGATTGCCACGGGTGTCCGAGCTAGGACGTGGAACACAGGATTGCAGGTGAACCCAAATGTCTTTTCCACCTTTTCTGAGACATGAAGGCTTACTCATGATCATCCGCCTCTCAGCTTCCCATTGTCCAAGCCATAGAGCTAATCCCTTTAGAATAGTCCACTGTCAGTGCAAAGAGCTAGTGGCCAGGACTCATGAATAATCACAAGCCAAACCCCTCTGAATTCAGCCTACTGGCTGCCATGGTTCCTTTCTGTTTCCAGGCATCAGCAGGAATTTCCCCCACCCCCTCCCCATAGACCATAGGGGCCACCATGAGAACAGAGAGGCGCTCCACATTCTACAGGACCTAGGAACCCCTGCATTTCTAGAAACAGTGGGCTGGTGGACAGAGTGCCCCTCTGCTGCAAATAGGCATGGCCCTTTGATCACAATGGGGGTTTGAGCCATGGTGGAAGTGAGTGGATGGTACAGGTTCTCAGCCCATCCCCTGATAGAAAAGCTGAGCGCTTACCAGGATATGCTGTTCCTTGGTGAGAGGCTCCACCTGGAGGAGCGCGCTGTGCACTGCCAGGAGCTGGTGCTCTATGGGGCCATGTCAGTTTCTTGCCCCTTCCAGAGCCAAGACCAAAATCCTAGGGGTATTTTCTCCTGTCCTCTCCGCCACAGTGCGCGACCCCCACCTTCTGCAGTCACAGACACGTCTAACTCAGAAGGTAGCCCTGCTTGGGAGATGCCCAGGCTTTAATCGGTTTCATTACTATTTTTGCCTTCCCTTACCCTATGTCCACGCCTGCCCTTTCTTTACCAGGTAGCATAAGGGATGGAGGTACTGTGCCAGGTGGGGAATGAAAGTCCTCCAAAACCCCCAAATGCCTGCAAAGGTTTGCACCTCCCTCATGTTCCTAGGGGTCGGATGGGCTTGCACCTCACCAACCACAGCTTCTGAGACAACATGGGGCTTATCTGACCAGGTGACTCACCAAAACTTTACACTGGTGCCTGAGCCTCGAATTTCTGTGGGTTCACCAGCCACCGTCTCCCTCGAAGCAAAGTCTGCAGGATGTCCTGCAGCAGAGACAAGTCTTCCCATGTTAACGTTATATCATCAATGTAACGGGCCCAGTTTACTGATGTGTGGGAGGAGAACAGGGACAGGTCTGGAGTGACCATCCTGTGACATATTGTGAGGCTGAGCAGGGAGCCCTGGGGAGGCACTGGAAAGGTCCACTATTGCCCCTCCCACATAAGCGAATTGATCTTAAGTCGTCAGACACCTGCACTTGCCAATCTGTCCATGATTCCTTGTATATGTAAGGAAACGGGCGTATATAGCAATTCAACCTGACAGTGAATAGAATGTTTCTACACAGCTCTTCTTAAGGGCCCTTTTTATTAGGTAAGACTCATTTACAATTCGCAGTATGGCTTATGCATGAACATCATATATTCCAGGATCCTTAAAAGTGTTTTTGTGGTATTCTATTGGTTAAACATCTTCCTCTCCAATCAGATTTACAACACTTATCCCCTTGGCCCTGTGGGTATGTATGGGGGCAAAGGGGACTGGATTTAGATTGGGGCCATGTGGCCCAAACTTTCAGGCTGTGCCCTAATTTGTGGTCTTTTTGACGAAAGCAAAATATTAAGTGTCTGGCTAAACATTAAGGAAATTTCCAGATAAATTCATTTGCAAATCAGGCAATTTAACTCCCTACTTAGACAATGTGCCGCGATTTTTGCTCTGGTAAATTTATTCACTTATGAATACATGAAAGCTTGGATGAATTCATGTTCTCTGACACTGATTCTGCTTTTCTGAGAAGCAACAAGCCGGGGGGACCCTCTTCCAACCCTGGGGGATCTGAGGTCTGCCCAGAACCCAGAGTCTGCTGCCCAGGGAAGGTGAGGGCACAGAGGGCAGCCTGCCATCTCAAGCAAGTGGTGACAGGTAGGAGAGTCAGGAAGCTGAGACCTACAATGACCTCGGATGCTAATTTGCTATTTAACATATGCTAGATACATGCTACTGTCACAATAACTCCCTAATTAAAAAAAAAAAGACATCCTTTTCTAATATACAGGTGGCATTGTTACTTCATTACTACTTCTTAGTACATTACGTTACTATTGGAGTCGATATTGTCATTGAGTAATATACATTACTATATCGTCAATATACAACTTTTTCTCCTGACCTCTCATTGACCTAAAGAAAGGTTAAAGGGGCGCCTGGATGGCTCAGTCCTGTAAGCATTCAATTTCAGTTTCAGTTCTGTTCAGGATCTCGCAGTTTGTGAGTTTCAGCCCCGCCCAGGGCTTGCTGCTGCTTTCAGCTCAGAGCCCGCTTTGGATCCTCTGGCTCTGTCTCCCTCTCTCTCTGCCCACCCCCCACTCTCATGTGCTCTCTGTATCTCCCTCTCAAAAATAAATAATAAACATTTATGGGGTGCCTGAGTCACTCAGTCAGTACAGCATCCGACTCTTGATTTCAGCTCAGGTCATGATCTCACGGTTTGTGAGTTCGAGCCCCATGCCAGTGTGGAGGCTGCTTAGGATTCTCCCTCTCCCTCTCTCTCTTTGCTGCCCCCCTGCTTGTACTCTCCCTCCTCCCTCTCTTTCTCTCTCCCTCTCTCAAAATAAATAAACACTTTTTAAAAAGAAGAAAAAAGGTTGAAGATCAACTATTGTAAATCAAAGTGTTTCCTGTTGTTGGCTGGTTGTTTTTTTTTAAATTTTTTTAAACTTTTTATTTATTTTGAGACAGAGAGAGACAGAGCGTGAACGGGGAGGGTCAGAGAGAGGGAGACACAGAATCTGAGACAGGCTCCAGGCTCTGAGCTGTCAGCACAGAGCCCGACGCGGGGCTCGAACTCACGGACCTCGAGATCATGACCTGAGCTGAAATCAGCCGCTTAACCAACCTAGCCACCCAGGCGCCCCAAGCTGGTTTTTATTTTTTTTTTAATTTTTTTTTTCAACGTTTATTTATTTTTGGGACAGAGAGAGACAGAGCATGAACAGGGGAGGGGCAGAGAGAGAGGGAGACACAGAATCGGAAACAGGCTCCAGGCTCCGAGCCATCAGCCTAGAGCCCGACGCGGGGCTCGAACTCCCGGACCGCGAGATCGTGACCTGGCTGAAGTCGGACGCTTAACCGACTGCGCCACCCAGGCGCCCCCCAAGCTGGTTTTTAAATAAACACCTTATACAGCAGCTAATCCCATCTGGTTTTGTTACCTCAGCATATGCTTAGCAAATAATTTGTCATAAAGCAAATCATCTGTCACCAGGGAGGGACAATCAGCAAAGGCATTTAATGTGTGACTTATTGAGATCTTATTTATAGTTGTTTTATTTTTGCCTTCCAGGAGAAAACTACAGAAACCAGTCCACACAGAGAGGACTTTTAGGGTTCAGCTGCCCATTGATCTGAGCCCCGGAATGGATATAACTTGCTGCACAGCCTTTGGAAAGCCATGTAACATCTCTGCGCCGTTTCCTTGTTTGTGCTAAATTATTGCTGAGGCCTCTTCCTGCACCAGCTTTCTATGCCACTGCAATTTGACACAATCCTTGACCAAATCATAAATACCTTGTTAATGGGATAAAAATGAGTTCGAATCTGGGATTCTGGTCATTAACCCCATGTCACCATCTGTTAGAACGCTGGGATGACAGGGTCAGGTGAATCCAAATCACATGTTAAACATGCAGGTGTCTGTTCCATCCTCTCTCCACACCCTACGCCCTCACTGAATCAGAATCTCTAGGGGTGGGGCCTGGAAAGCTCTCTTTCCTTTATGAGATTACAGAGGGCAGTATGGGGACCCCACCCGAACCAGCCAGGTTCCAGGAGCTCCTCCTATCTATGAGGCACGCCAAGCTATTTTCCAGAGTTTTGCACTTGGCATTTCCCTCGGCCTGGAAAGGTTTCCCCCATGGGTGGCTTCTTTTCATGTGTCACCTGCTCACAGAGGGTTTGGGCTGGCCTCCCTCTCTCCACCCTCCATCCCACTCGCTAACCCATCACTTGTTTCCTTTTCTTCTCAGCACTAGTCACTTTTTGAAATTCATCTCCCCTCCTTGTGCATTATCTATTACCCCTACTGGAATAGGAGGCCCTACTCCACCCACACCCTACCCTCCGGGGGCAGAGACCCTGCCCGGCTTGTTGGAAGCTGTACCCCCACATGAGAGACCCAGGAGGTGCTCTGTGATGTAAGAATTCCCTTAGCCTCAAGGTTGAGGCTGCTTGTCTGAGATGCAGGAATGGGGACCCTCTTCCGACCCTGAGAAACCTGGGCCTTGTCCTGAAACCAGTTCCTGAGGGTGGTGAGGGGCATCTCTTACCACCCCCCCCCAGCCCCGTCCACGGCACTGAGGAAGACCCGAGTGGCACCAGCAGGCGGCCAGGTTCCCGGAGAACCTCAGCTGGGGTATTTGATGGAAAATCCTAACTCAGAGGCTGTTGACAAGGTTCTCCTCTCTTCACAGTCTAGCAAAAAAATGGGTGCTGGTGGAAGCTGAGGTCAGGTGTGAATGGAGTACTGCTTACCTACCCCATAAAAGGGCCGTTCCATTTTCACTCCCCCTGACCAAAGACAGCTGACCTTGACATTTCCCATACCAGCTTTTCTCTACTTTCCTAATCTGATGGGATAATGATGTCATAAAGAAATAACTTAAACAGTAGGTGTTTAATAAATGCTCGCTGATGTAAAATTAGGAAGACAATCGCAAGAGGACCTCCAAACTCTCCCTTACCCTCAATCAGTTTTTTGATAACCAAAAATTAGTTTGTAATATGAGCACTCACCCCCTTAGTACAGAATCAATGGCTTCTTTCTCTTGTTTGCTTTCAATGAGACACATATACCTGTAGCCCCTTAGTCACCTAAGGCTCCAGGTAGGCTCAGGAGGGGCTCCAGGACCACACCCGACCTCCCCAGTCCCTCTGTTTAAAGACACAGAAGTCCCATCTCGAACAAAGCAGGTGTGCTTCAAATCTACCCCATGCGTAAAACGAGGTACCCGGGACCCTGAGGCACTGGCTCCTGATTTAATGTTGTCATTTCCCTTCTCCACGGGGCGTGAAAGCCCCCTGACCCCCCTCTGTATTATGTTTGCCTTCTCTAAATATCCTTTTTTGCGTGTGTCTGTCTTTATGCGCCTTCCTCTTTGAGTCTGCCTCTGCTCCTCTTTCCCCTGGGATAGAAGTAGGAGAAAGAACCCATCGCTGTTTTCTCTCTCACCCCCCAGAGCCAACTGTTTCACACATGAAGACAAATGAAGTCAATCAGCTATAGACAGGCTTTCAACAATGTTATGGGCACCACCTTGGCCATAGGTGAGCTAGTGGAAACAGGAATGCCAGGGAAAGCCCACCAGTGCCTAAGGGTTAGTCCTGCTCTGATTCCAAGGGGAACTTCCTCCCACTACTGGTTAGAACTCCTTCTTTTTTTCTTTTTTTAATGTTTATTTATTTTTGAGAGAGAGAGCATGAGCAGGGGCAGGGCAGAGAAGGAGGGAGAGAGAGAGAATCCCAAGCAGGCTCTGTGCTGTCAGCACAGAGCCCATGAGGGGCTGGAAATCACAAGTTGTGAGACCATGACCTGAGCCAAAACCAAGAGTCAGGTGCTTGACCAACTGAGCCACTCAAGCACCCCTAGAACTGATTCTGATCTTTGGGAACAAGTCATTGGCGGAGGTGATATTTTATTCCTACCTATTCAATTTGCTTATTACAACCTCCTTGAACCCTCATGAACCCTCCCTCGCCCATCCACTCACCTTCTTATATCAGTCATCCCTCCCCCCTGCTCCCCTCTCTCTTCGCCCATCCCCACATCTTCTAAGAAGTGGCTCAGTGTGTATGGATTGGAGTGTGCCTCATCTGTGTACCCCTTTGCGTGGGATGACTTTTCTGTATCTCCAGCATTCATTTTAAGTCAATTTACTCCTTTACCTCTGTCATAAAGCAATGAGAAATAAAAGTAATGAAATAGGAATAAGAAAGAGAAAAGGCAGGATTGAGAAAAAAGGAGCAAGGGGCGCCTGGGTGGCGCAGTCGGTTAAGCGTCCGACTTCAGCCAGGTCACGATCTCGCGGTCTGTGAGTTCGAGCCCCGCGTCAGGCTCTGGGCTGATGGCTCGGAGCCTGGAGCCTGTTTCCGATTCTGTATCTCCCTCTCTCTCTGCCCCTCCCCCGTTCATGCTCTGTCTCTCTCTGTCCCAAAAATAAATAAAAAGCGTTGAAAAAAAATTGTTTTTAAAAAAAGAAAAAAAAAAGGAGCAAGGCATTGTTATAATCACGTTCATCTTTTTCTTGCATTTATACACGTTCAACAATAAATTCGTTACATACATGTTCACGCAGGCAACCCAGTGGCAGGCACCACAGGGGAATAAGGAAGTCATGAAAGACACAGTCCCTTCTCTCATGGAGCTTTGTGTCTCCCTGCTGAGGCACTAATAATAATTTGTATCAATACCACACTTGATGTGACGTGTCCAGTAGGCTTTATCTTACATGATTTCCATGAGCAGAAGAGGGGTCGTGGTCTCTGTGGCATGAAAGAGGAAACTGAGGCTCTGAGAGTTGGAGGACATTGAGAAGACAGTAGGAGCATCTGGGGCTCACGTCCTGGCTCCCTGACTCCAGATTTTCTGTCCTTTCCACTCTGCCATCATTCTAAGCAAGCATCCTCTGCAGACATGTCACAGAGCTAGGACACAGTGAAGCTGGGCAGAGTCCACTGACCATGACAAGAGGATCAGGCTCCAGGGAAAAGAAAACCAGTGAGGGCTGGAGAGAGAGAGGCAAGGAACGATGGGCCGGAGGTGGAGGCTGGAAGAAGGTCCAGAACCTGGCCAGAGGGTGATACCGCGGAGGTCGCTTCAGCCCCTGTGTGTACCCATGTGTCGTCCAGAAGGCCACTGAAGAGCCACTGGAGGCAGATTTTCAAGAGCTTTTGTAGAAGGAGTGAGATGGAGGTGTCTTTTCACTCTCTCTGTGTATATATAAATATAAACATATACATATGTATATACGTCTCCTCTTTCTGTGTCTGATTATGCATTCAATTCAGCATGGATTTAAGGACTGCTAATTTTGGTCTGGGCGCTTTGATAAAACAATCTGGAGAACACCAGGAAGGAAGAGACATCATTTTTCTGTTGTTGGAGGAGGTGATCAAGGGAACGTGCCCCCCCCCCACAGTTGATCAACGAACTGGTCCCAGGAAATCAAAAGCTCCTCACTCCCTCCTCTGTCCTTGGAAGTCATGCTCTGCCCACCATTCCTACGATGGGAGCTGCTTTCAAGGATGCAGCCTTGAGAGTAAGGTGTTGTTGAGGACATCTAAATGGTATACGTAACCGAATCTAGTTAGGGCCTCTGCATAAACATTTGGATAATGGCAGGTTAGGTATGGAGGTCTACTCATCTCTCAATGCCTAAGACGAGCCTGGTTAGTAAGTTCCCTCGCTTATTAAAACTGCCACCTACCAACCTGGAGAGGTCTGCCTCTTTCCTACGACTCTCCTTGCCCTCTGTGTACAGGCACCCGTGTGCAAACCAACAGTTGTCCCCAGGGTGTGGCCAAGGCAAGGGTCTGTGCATACTGCAGAGAGAGCTCTGGATTATGGGATAGCAGGGGATGTGGCATCCAAATGTCCCGAAGTTCTCTGTGCAGACTGCATTTTCATGGAGGGAAGGGAATTGGCAGGTACTGAGAGCCAAACTCTCGTTCCATCTGCGAGATTTTTTGCCCATTTTACAGACAAGGAGACTGAGGCTTCAGGAGGTATGTAAATTGCCCATGAGCCCACTTCAAGTGTGGGGATGCGCTTCTGGTAAGAGTTCAGGGTCACTGAATCACACTGCTGCCGGTGCACGTAATGAGGCCGTGAGGGCTGTGGTCCAGGCTTCAGGTGCTGGTGCCAGACGGCTGGATCCACCGCATGCCAGCTCTGTTATGTGAAGCACGCTATGTACCTTGTCTAAACCTTGGTTTGCTCATCTGTAAAATGGGGATAGTGTGAAAGCACCTGCCTCGTAGGGAGAATGTGAGGAGTTAAAATGTGTGAAGCACTAATGAGTGTCTAAGAAAAGCCCAGTAACTATAGCTGCCATTATAAGCGCCATCATTATCATTACTGCTGTTGTCAGTAGGGGAGCTAGGTGACATGAAGCCACCCCTGTGGACTTGTGATCTTTCTCTGGCCCCCATACCCCAACCTATTCCCATGCAAAATGGCGGGTGTGCAGTCACGACCCAGGGCTTGAACGTGAGGGCAGACGAGCAGTGCAGGTATAATAGCCGTACGCTGGAGTCCAGCTAGGGCCCTTGGACAAGGAGAGGACTCTCCCAGCTGGGGTTCAGGGCCTTTCCCCTGAGATGGGCGGGGACACTCTGATCAGGTCACTTGCCCCCTATTAAGCATCTCTGGTGTGTCAAGCTCTACACTAGACTGTGAAGATATAATACTCAATAAGACGTATCCGCTTGAGCTCTGGTGCAGCTTTGGCAGATATATTTTGCTGGATCTGTTTCCTCTTTGGGGAACCAGAGAGGCCGGAGGACTCCCACGGTCCCTTGCAGACCTACCCCCTGAGTAGTGCTGTGAAGAGACACTCTTCCAGCTTCTGTCCCCGAGAAGAGCCTTTGGTCTTCCCAAGGCTGGAGGCCTGGAGACTTCTGCTCCTTCTTCCTGTCAAGTGTATTTTTTTTTGTGAGATTTGAGGAGTGAGGATCATCCCCAAACAAGGCCAGTTGTCTTTGAACTTCCTGACCCCATTCATCCACCAGCACTCCCTACATCCACCAGCCCCACCTTCTTTCTTAACAAATGATTCCTACATCCACATATCTCTACAATACCTGCCAACCAAACTCCAAAAGCAAATTGCCAACCACGTCTAAGGCAGCTGTTGATTTTACTGACCATAGCAAAGCATGTTCTGTGAGTCAGATCACAGCAATAAATGTCAGGAAGGACTGAAGGAGGAATCAAGATTTGCTCTGTCACCCACAGAGCTTAAGGTGGATGAATAGGACTGCTGTATACACATTTGGCACAAGGGAAGAGATGTGTGATGGAGCCAGGCATATTCTGGGGACCTAGAATGGAATTTGTGTGAAGGTTCCCATCTCAGTGCTGCAGCAGACATTAAATCCTTCTGGGACTCTCCCCAGGAATAGCCAATGTTACTCAAGACAGACACTTATTGTATGCCAGTTGACGATGCCAAGGGTTTACCTGGATTGTGTCAATTAGTGAGAGTTTCTCAACTTTGGCACTGTTAACACTTGGGGCTGAATAATTCTATGCTGTGCAAGTGCTTTCCTGTGCACTGTATGGTAATTAGCCTCATCCCTGACCTCTACCCACCAGATGCCAGCCGCATCCCACCGCCACCAATTATGACAACCAAAAATGTCCCCAGACTCCTAGGAAGCAGGATCATTCCTTGTTAAGAACCACTGAGTGAATCTTTTTTTTTTTTTTAAGTTTATTTTTTTATTTTGTGAGAGAGATAGAGAGAGAGAGAGAGCACACGCACACACACGAGTTGGGGACAGGCAAAGAAAGAAGGAGAGAGAGAATCCCAAGCAGGCTCCGCGGTCTCAGCGTGGAGCCCTACACAGTTTCCATCTCACGAGCCATGAGATTATGACCTGAGATGAAATCAAGAGCCAGACGCTTAACTGACTGAGCTTCCCAGGCGCCCTGCTGAGTGCAACTTAATATAGACCAGGGAGGTGGGTGCTATTACCGTCTGCACTTTATACCTGTTTCTCCTCTAAACTGAGGCACAGCAAAGTTAAATCGTGTGTCCACAGTCACACTGCTAGGAAGAGCTGGGAGCCAGCCAATCTTCTTCCACAGACCACACTTTTACTGTCTTTACCGCACCGCCTATCACCACGTGCATGGTGCTGAGGACTGGGTAATGTGCAATAACCCCGCACAAAGATGGGCCATTAGTCATGGCGGTCCCTTCTGCCGGGTCTGCATTTCACTACCTTTCTTTCTATGAGCCGCACAACAACCCTTCCTTGTAGGTGTATCTCCCAATTATAAATGAGCGCTCTGAGACCGGGATTAACAGGAAAGGGTTGCCCCCAGGTCACAGAGCAGGCAAGCCACGAGGGTCCAGAATTTGAATGCCCCAGCTTGTAATTCTCTGCCCTCCGCTACTCAGAGAGTGGCATAAACACCGATGATACTATGGGAGACAGGCAAGAGACTTAATAAAAAATGAATGCAAATTCTGGATGATGGATCTATTTAGGGGATAAATTATTATGCGATGGTATAAAAATAGATCAAGGGAGAGCACATGAAATTACAAGCCTGACTGTGTGAAAGATGGAGAAGGTGCATGGAGAGTGTTGGGTACATTTAATTAACTTTGCTGGGAAAACATTCTGAGGCTCCCACCTGAAACCAAAACAGTCACAGTCTTCGCTCAAAGTAACGATACTGGCTGGCGGTCCTATAAGGAAGAGTTATAATCCAATAGAGCTTGAAATCATTGATTAAAACAATGCCAATGCCTAAGCCCTTTGAAGGACAATCCTAATTCTAAAGGAACCACGTACTGTTTGTACATCAAGTGGGTTCTATGGGCTGCATACCGCTGACATTGAAATGTCCCACAAAGTTCTCTGCACAGACCTATACCTCTATTTGTCCTGTGAGGGTTTTCTGCCCATTTTTCAGACAAGAAGACTAAGGCTTCAGGAGGGTAAGTAAGTTGCCCATGAGCCCACATCAAGTGTGGGGATGCGCTTCTGGTAAGAGTCCAGGGTCACTGAACCACACTGCTGTCTGTGCACCTAATGAGGCCATGAGGGCTGTGGTCCAGGCTTCAGGTGCTGGTGCCAGATGGCTGGATCCACCGCATGCCAGCTCTGTTATGTGAAGCACGCTATGTACCTTGTCTAAACCTTGGTTTGCCCATCCGTAAAATGGGGATAGTGAAAACACCCACCTTATAGGGCCGAAGGGAGAATGTGAGGAGTTAAAATGTGTGAAGCATTAATGAGTGTCTAAGAAAAGCCCAGTAACTATAGCTGCTATTATGAACGCCCTCATTATTATTACTAGTGTTGTCAAAAGGGGAGCTAGGTGACATGGAATACCCCCTGTGGACTTGTGATCCTTCTCTGGTCCTCATGACCCCACCCCATCCCCCCGCAAAATGGCAGGTGTGCAGTCACAACCCGGGGCTTAAACGTGAGGGCAGATGAGCAGTGCAGGTGTAACAGCCATATGCTGGGGTCCAGCTAGGGCCCTTGGACAAGGAGAGGACTCTCCCAGCTGGTGTTCAGGGCCTTTCCCACGAGATGGGCGGGGACACTCTGATCGGGTGGCTTACCCCGATGATGCACCCCTGCAGGTCCTCCCTGCCCTGAAGCCACTGTGATTCTAACCCCCCCCCCCCCTTTGCAGGAACACCACAGCACAAGGTACTTTGTACCTGGGTCTCCTTAAGCCTGAAAAGAGCCTCATAAAAGAACCTTATTTTCCTTTCAGAAGAAAGTGATCAGGCACTCACTGGGCTTCAGCTGTGTTCTCATCCGTTTTGCCTTGACATACAACAGCCCTACAGGCACTGTGATGTTCATCTCACAGATGAGGCACCAGAGGAGCACGGAAGTGTATTCGTTCGTTCATGGTTTTGATGGAATCGTAAGCATTAGGAAATGGTGCGTGGGTGTGCACTGTCAGAATTTCTCCTAAGCAGCGTTAAATGTGGTTGGAGAAATGGAAAAAGTTTGAGGGGTCTGTTTGTCTGAAAAAGAAACGAGAGCAACGTGAAAAAGAATTACCAACTTCCCCATCTCTGAGTAAAACCTAAAGTCCTTTCAACGTCCTGCACCTGTCACAAGGTAACCACCCTGACACATCTTTTACTACGTATTTCTCTCTTGTGGTGTCTGCCCCTCCCCCACCTGGAACATGACCTCCTGGAAGATGAGGGTTTGGGGCTGCCTTAATCAGGTCACTTTCCTAGCATCAAAACCATCTCCTAACACATGGATGAGACTCAATCAATACTTATTGAAATAATGGATGAACTTAAAAAAAAAAGTCTGCTACGTAAAACATACAGAGATATCCAACCAGAGATGGAAGAATGTCTTTAAAAAGTAACAAAGTCAAGCCTATAGCATCTGAATGCCCTGTTATATTATTTTTCCCCTCCCTCTCAAACAGAATTGTCTCACTACCCATAAGCTTTTTGAGGATACAGAACATGCCTGTTGAACACAGTATCCTCAAAGGCTAGCAGAGAGCTTAACACATCAGAAAGGCTCAAAACACTATTTAGGGAAAAAAAGTATGGCCTCGAAAAGCATATGTTCACCCTTTTTTCAAATGTTCACTGGTTTACCCCTTGTACCAGGCTCTTGGGGACAATCCACACAAGGCCATCCTGGCCACCACCCTCCTCAGGTTCACTCTAGCCAGTACTTCTGCACAAATGAGTTTGCAACAGTCACGTATTCTCCGATAGTACAAGATGGACCACAGGCTCTTACAAAACAGAACAAAAGAAAAGAAACAAAGAAAGAGAAAGAAAGAAAGAAAGAAAGAAAGAAAGAGAAAGAAAGAAAGAAAGAAAGAAACCATGACAATTTCATCGCTTGAGTTTCTTGCCCAAACAGGTCAGAAACCATGTACCATTATGTCGAAGCCATTACCGCAAAGCCAGTTTCCTTCTAGACTTACGATGGTATTTCAGGAGCATGAGTTACACTCCAGAGAGGTCATTAGTTGCTATAAACATGTTATCGAGGGCAGTGGTGTCCTTTCCAGCCCAGATGCCCCCGGGTCAAGTGTGATAGCAGGAAATGAGGGTCAAAATAACGAACCTCTCGCCCTTATGTTCCTTTCTGTTGAATAATCGATGTGTGTCCGTTTTATCAAAATGTTCTTTCCTCTCCCCCTTTCCCACATCCCTGCCTAATTTTTTGTCCAGTTCTTGATCCCTACATCCTTTGACTGGTTTTCTGTCCTTTATTCCTTTCTCCCTTCACATCTCCCACAGCGGCTGCTGGCGACAGCTTTGCTGGGGTTTTCAGCACTACCACCCTCGTACCAGATTCTAACTCTCAGGAGAAAACAATCATTTCTCACTTTGTAACGGCTTCTCTGGACTTGGTTTTAATTAGGTCAGGGTCACCCTTCCCAGGCTTCCGCTGACTCTACCCCCACCCAAATAATCCCGCCTACCCATGGGGGCTTGAGGCTTCAGCAGCCCCCCTGCCAGCAGCCCATCTAGCCAGGGACCCACATGGCATTGTGAGTCAGCTCCGGGATGGAACGCCGTTTCCCCCATTGGCTACCCACCGTATGTGGACTCTTGGACGGCTTGTCTATGAAGTAAGGATGCCAATATTTACCAGATTGTGAGGAAGAAATTGGGAAAGTGTCTGAAGTTCTTTTGAGGGTGTGGGTTTCAATGAATGTTTATTCCATTCCCTAGGCATTGGTCCATCGTCTTAATTCAACAAACACATACTGAAAGTTTCATAACTGGTATGACCTATTTCACCACTGTGGTCCCATGGTGCTTTGGGGAAAGGAATCATTGAAGCCACTTTTCCTAACCAGCATAAAGTCCAGAGTCTCCCTCCCTCGCGATGTTATTTTTATTTTCCCCCATCCTCATTCCCTCTGTTTACCCATGAACGCCAGGGCACTGTCAGTCTATTGAGTATCGGCGCAGATTCTTTAGACTACAAGCACAATTGTGCCTCATCGCCACAAGAGGTCACTGATGAAGAGTGGTCTCCTGTAGGTCCAGAGACACCTGCCCACCATGGCTGAGGCCATGCCCACAGGGGCTGGCCTAAATCACCGCACAGACTGCAAGGGGGAGCTGCGCCTAGGCCACGGTGATAACTCTCCTCGTTCGCAAACACACATGTTCGGCCATTGTCCCTAGGTCTGTACCCCGTGTCAGAAGAGTCAAGAACTGATAAGCTTCTAGTCTGGCTCACATACTGAAGCCTGTGAGCTTGGTGAGGGCCACCACTCTCCAAACTGCTGATTTCCCTCATCACATGCTATAGGATTGGGATTACCTTCTGGGCCCGATTCCACCCTGTGGGCCTGAAGGAGCCCTTCAAAGTCAGTCCACACCTTCCCAAGCCCCTGCACAATGAGACAGATAGTTTCTGCTCAAGTTCCAGTAAGTTTCCCAACAACACTCACGGAGTCCACTTATCACTTTCCCGCAGCAACACGAGTACCTCCGATCAGGTCTGCCCTGCGCTTTCTGCTAGATGCTCCTTTGCAGAGAAGAGCTACAAGTTTTTTCCTTAAACAGTTACGGTCGAGTGTGACCAGGTGCCAGCCTTAGTTTTAAAAAAATATGAAACAAAACAAAACAAAACACAGGCCTGAGGAGCTTTTCACTTCAGGGAAGACGTCCATGAACTCCCAGACCATTCCAGACATAATGGAAGTTCTCTACGCGATTAACCAAATCCCACCACATCGGGAACGCTTTAGGGAGACAGAGAGATCCTAGGTGCCCAGGGGAAATAAGAAGATGGGCACAGAGGCATATGCAGGAAACAGCCACCCTGAGCAGCCCCAGAGGATTTTAGCCACCTCAACTCTTACCCCCCGGCCCCCACCGGCCCCCAAGAAACAGCCCTTCATGGAGTCTTGGGATGTGGAGGGGGTGGGGAGGGTGTGAGGCTCATGTGAGCTAGCCAGGCTGTGGATGAACCCAGAAAAAGGGCCTATCTCTAAATCAGTGTCCCCTTCCCTTCTCTCACACACTGTGCGTAAATGTAGAATTCAGGAATCGGGGACTGGGGCCAGGAACAAACACCCACCCACCTTCTAGTTAATTCCCTCCAAAACACAAGGACGGGGGCACTTACAGCCTTAAACTGTGTGCTATGCGCCGGCCTCCTTCCAGGGAAATCCAGTAAAGTGCATCAAGGATCTGTAGACTGATGTTTACACTCCGTACGTGGAAAATGTGAGGGGGAGGGGTCAGTGCACTTTGAATAAATAAAGCAGATGAGGCTTGGCAACGGTTGAAACATGAGGAAATGGCTTCCTGCAGTTTAGAGTCGTGACTCGGCTCATAAGTTAACCTTGAATATAGTTTTCAAAAATCATCAAGCCCTCAAAGCCTTCATCTCTAGCAGTGATTAGCCATGATGCACAAAGCAGGAAGTTAATATATTTATGCCTAAGGAGGCATATGATGCATGAAAACTCTATTCATTCTGCATTCATTTGCCGGCTCTTTACTGATGGCTTGCTCAGTGGCGGGCACCATGCCAAGACCCAGGAGACGCGACAGTGAACAAGCATGGCCTTCCCTGCGAGGAGCTTACAGTCGAATCACAGCAGGGGACAAGGAAACGGCACCTCTGGAATACCCGCCACAGGCCAGAAATCGTGCCAGAAGCTTCTCCACCCATTAATCTTGACACCAACTACGCCATTTTTTTTTTTTTCTATTTTATGTATCGGTCGACCGAGGCTTAGGGAGATCAGCTATTTTACCCAAAATGGTTAACATCAGAAGATCCAGCATCCAATCCAGAGTCTGTCTCATTGCACAATCTGTGTAATCCTTAACACACTCTTTCTCCAAGAGCCAAATCCTCCCTTCTGTACCGAGCTCTGTTTTCTGAGTCGGTCCCATCTGTGGAATGAAGCGATGAATGCCGATGCTGGCGGTGCCTAAGCAGGTCAGTGTATTCCTCCGTACAACATGCGAGCAGCTGTCTTTCACTTAAAAGTATATTAAGGCAACTAAAGGGAGGGTATGAGGAGTCAGAACCCCCTTTGAAAAGAATAGCAAGGAGATAACAAGCAAACAACAGCAAAAGTTATGGCAGTGTTCATTGTGACCGACCTACGAATGGCTTTGAATCCGCCACAACAACCCTACCGGGCAGATACGGCATCATCTTCGTTTTGCAGATGAGGAAACTGAGGCACAGAAAAGAAGCTGGTCGAAAGTTACACAGCTAATGAGTGAGGGAGCTGGGATTTGACTCCAGCATTCAAGCTATTAGAATGACAGGTGGTACTTCTAACGACGACGGGATAGACAGACAGACGACGATCTGAGTACATCCACGCAGGGACCCCTCTAATCCCTCTGGAAATGTGCTGTCGAGATTGACTCCAGCCCTGACACTAGCAAGGGAAGTGGGTCATCTCTGTAGAGAGTTTTCACTTATGGCTCCGCTGGCTGCCCTTGGAGATCAGGGCGCCCTGACCCCAGTTACCTGGCCCGAGGCAGAACAGGAAGCAGTTCCCAGTACCGGGTTCTCAAACCTTGTTTTCTGAGTGCACATTACCGGTAGGATCCGGTGGGGCTGCAGCCATATTGGTTTATGGTACCTTTTGGTTTTTTTTGTTTTGTTTTGTTTTTTTGGGGGAGAGAGAGTGTGTGTGCCCACATGAACACAAGAGTGAGGAAAGGTAGAGGGAAAGAAAGAGAGAGAATCTTAAGCAGGCTGCACACCCAGCATGGAGCCCGACTCAGGGCTCGATCTTACAACCCTGAGATCATGACCTAAACTGAAATTAAGAGTCCAATGCTCAACTGACTGAGCCATGTAGGCGCCCCTCCTAGCTGGCATCTTTCACCAGGGAGGTGGGAGTGGGTGAGAAAAAGCAATACTTGAGTGTTACACAGTTTTCCTTGTCTCCCCAGATCAGGGAGGTTTACCCTGAACTGATTCGTTGGAGATATTCTGGCACCAGACTCTTGCCTGCTGCACTTCCTAGCCTGGGGCATCCAACCCTGTACCAACCCTGTGGACCACTTGCCACACAAAATTGCTAAAATCATTTACAAAGTAACCATATTTCACATCAAACTCCAGGTACTTGTGAAACGGGAAGAGAGTACTGCTAATAGGGATGCAGGGACAGTGGGCCTAAAATGGGACTGTCCTTGTCACACCTGGATCTCAGGTTACCCTATGTATATAGGACCATCCACATGACAGACCCTGCTGTAAGCGCCACACCTAGATGAACTCACTGAGTCCTCACAGCCGGCCTAAGAAGGAGGAAGTCTTGTCACCTCCATTTTACTGGTGAAGAAACTGAAACTCAAGGTCACGTGGCTGGAAAGTAGACAAAGCTCTTCCCTCTATGCTCTATTTCCCTCTCCCCCCACATCTCCCAGCCCCTCATAAGAGAACAGGATGCCTTTACCCTGACTCTGGCCCTAGGCTGGGCCTCTGCCAAGGGGAAGGGGCCAAAGGAAGGAAAGGAAGAAGAAAAAAGATGGGCAGAGAGGAGGGGAGCCCTAAGGGCAGACGAGGCTATCTGGGCAGCTAAGCAGCACAGTGTTTCTAGTGCTGATCTCTGGCCCCTTGATGCATGCTCATGACTCTCAGGATTGGCATCTGGGGGCTTGAGGTCACAGAGTGAATAATGATCCTGGTCTTCCTGCACCTGCTCGTGGGGAGAGCCCTGCCAGAGCCCGAGGTGAGGATCGAATGGGAAGACATACACATCTCAGCCTCCCTATCTACATACCCTATCCAGTGGTCCTCCCATATCTCCCCAAGCAATGGATCAGTGAAACCCAAGAAGCTTCCCAGTTGCCATGGAAATGGCACGGATGCATCTAATAGGAAGTAAGAATGGAAGGAGTGGATTCTACAGCTGCCTTAGGCAACCCTTGAGTAAGTTTTCCAGCTACCCTTTGCATGCAGAGTCCAAGATTTCTCTGGTAATAGGAAGAGCCCTGAGGTTCTCAGTGTGCTCCAACTGGCAGTGGATTACCACATTTTCACCCCAGCTCTGACCCAGGTCCACTACACAAGGCTAGTCAGCCCTCTTCCAGCCTGATACCTTTTGGGGGATAGCCATTCCAAAATACGGGAACAAGAAGAGGGGTTCCCCAATAGTTATACAAAACCACTTGCTGTCTGAAGCAAACTCACAATGGAGCAGCCATGCATGGGGCATGGAGGGAGAGCCCGCAAGGGTGCCTGACCCACTCATCTTTCATTGGTCTCAAAAGCAACTGTGTTGGGGACCAGCACCAGGTAAGTCAAAATCGTCCCACCCATGGCGGGATGCTCTTACTTACCAGGCAGACTTGTCTCCTTTCTACCTGGACCTGTCAATGTTAGAGGCTCTGAGGACTAGTTTACAAGGGGGTACAGGGAAGCCTAGGAGGAAGACTGGGAATCACAGAGAGAGAAGACATGTTGAAAAGGATAACCCTCAAGTGGGAGTGAAGACGGGAAGGAGTGGGGGAAGGTCAAGGGAATGGGCATCAACAGGCCAGGTGCTGCCTTGGGTGCCTCGTTCTCTGTGTCCTAGAGCTGCTTGGTCCCTTTTTGGGACCTTTGTTCCTATCCTCTATAGCGATCTCTTCCATATCTGAAATTTAGTGTTTTTAGGGACAGAGTGACAAGGCACAGGGAGCTGAAGAACTGTCCAGAAGGCATCAGAAATGCCTACAGAGAAGCAGGGGCTAAGGCTCTGGAAGACATTATTGCAGGGACACATCTCCCCACGTCTTCCTGAAGACTAGAGCCTCCTCTAGCTGCGTGTTAACCCCCAACCCCCTTGTCATATATTTAAACCATTTGCCTGACCATCCAACTCTTAATCAGGTGTGTAATTGGGGAGCTGGGGGTAATGCGTAAATGAGCATGGAGTCCCCGGTCTTCCATTTTTGTTATGGCTTCCAACAGCTGAGTACCCACACTCTATCCTTTTGTTCTACAATCTTTTCCTTTCCCACCTCATTTTCCACTCCACAGGCTGGAGGGTCAAACACTCAGGGTCTTTGTTAAAGCCCCAACTGGAAAAGAGTCACTGTCCCTACTTCTCAGCACAATATAGGCTCGAGTAAGGAGCAAACACATTCAGATGTACAAACAATCCCTGTGGACGATCCAACTTTGAATTTAGCTTGAGCTTAGGGTTCAGTTCTATCCTTCATCTGGTTCTGTTCTAACTTGAAGAAGCAGAGGCTGCTGGCATCTAAACGTGGTAAGAGACCTTCCGTTCACTTTGCTGCCCCAGACCCCAGCTGGAAGATCCAACACCAAGACTGGGTTTCTAGGCTCTTACCGACCCCTTCGAGGTAATCCTAGGCTAAGAAGGTGCCCCCTTTGCCTACAAATCTTTCCCTCATGTCTGAGCCTCACAACTGACCATAACACCCCTCCTTTCTTCTGTCTGTTCCCCAGGGTGCAGTTGAAAGGTTTATTTGCATCCCAGTCCATTTATGATTTACCCAAAGCCTTTGGCCCAGAACAGACCAACACGGGTATCCTCACTTTACAGAGATGACCAAGGTGGAGAGAGGGGAGGGGACTTTCTTGGGATCACACAATCAATGTGTCATGACTATAGGCATTTGAAATGCAAGTTTGACCCCCAAACCTATGATGTCAAGCACTCTGTTCCAGGCTTTGGGGGTCCTGACTGATGGGTAGGAACAGGCAGGCAGAGGGGGGTGGGCAGCGGAGGTAGGCGTGGGTCAGGAATAAAAATATACCAGAGAAAGGAATGTTGCTTACTTTATCCTGCAATGTTTTCTTGGGTCTTCTTTCCATTCTTGGCTGAGAGCATGCATTATTTATCCCTCACACACAGAATTTTTGCAGTTGTAATAAAGGTCAGAAGAGGAGAAGAGAGTCATCTAAATCCACAGCTATATTCAGGTGCACTTAGAATGACATATCGAGTCTAATGGAATCCATTTGGGAACAAAATAAAGATGTGAGCTTTGGTGTGTTTTTTTCCTTCTTCCTTTATTCTTTTCTTCCTTCCTTGTTTGCCTATAATAAAAAAATAATTATAATCAGGTTTGTGCCCTTCCTGGACCCATCCCCCTTCTTATCTCCGCTGACCCCAGTGCTGTCTGCAGGCATGAATCAGAGAGCCTGGAGACCTCTATGACCCCAATTCTCTCTGGCATAAGCTTTCCCATCCTGGATTTTGTCACTCCCTTGGGTATCTTTGCTTTTCTCTTTCGAAATCCTCAGACCTGTTCATTTTAATTAAAACAATAAATATATGCTGTGTGCATTTTGGGGGCTCAACTTTGGGGATATTAAGGCACAAAAGCAGACAGATGGGATTTGCCATTCCAGAAAAGATGGAACCCCCGGGCTGGTACTTGCCAGTGCTGTAATGCACTTCTGTCAGCCACAGGGACATGCCATTATCGGTTACTGACCTTTTCATCCTTCTCCGGTGACAATCCCTGACCTGATTTCCGGTCACTTCAGCCATTCAGCCAGCCACAGTGAGCCATCAGGCTGGTGCATCCACATCAGAGGCAGGGGACCTGCTGCCTTTACAAAGGATGTCTGAATACGTGGCTCATTAGTTTTTTCCCCCATTACGTGAGGGAAACAACCTGGGTCCAAAGAGGGGGTTCAGAAGGTTTTTTATCCCACTCTTGTTCCTGAAACTCCACCAAAATACAACCAGAAAGACAATACAACTGCGGAAGCAAGGAAACTGCCAAGAACCTCCCAGCAACAAATTATTGATTATATCCACCAAGTGCAGTCAAAATGAAGATGAGGGAACCTGGTGGGAGGTGCACCGCCTCACGTTTGTGGGAAGATGACCATTTCCCCAGAGCAAGGGTCCTTGTCCTGAAGCAAGTGTCCAGGGAAGCTCTGGGCAGAGCGGCAGTGTCTGGGGCCATCCGCAAGCTCCAGGAGGGACAGACAGACACTGCAGAGAATGAATTCCCACCTGTGGAAATGAGAACACGAACAGGCTTTGGGAGTGATGACGGCAATGCATACTTCCAGATCTGCGACTGAGGGATAAATGGTAATGCAGCATTAAATAAGAAATACGATTGCTCTGGGAGAGGAAGACGAGAGGAAAAGGGAAGGAGAAAGTGATGAAGCAGGAAGTTTGGGCTCCCAGATAGGGAATAAACATGACCCAAGTACCTTCTTTGTGCCAGACACGGTGCTAGGTAATTTAAATATAGCTATTTTTTTTTTTATGTCATCCTCAAACTAGTGCAAGAGAGAGATGATTTTCTCTGTTTTACACGGTATTAAATTGATAGTTATAGAGGCTGGATCCTTTTTTACAAGGTCAAGCACAACAGGCGTTTTTTAAAAAATTGTTTTAATGTTTATTTGTTTTTGAGACCGAGAGAGAGAGAGACAGAGCACGAGTAGGGGTGAGGCAGAGAGAGAGGGAGACACAGAATCCGAAACAAGCTCCAGGCTCTGAGCTGTCAGCACAGAGCCCGACGCGGGGCTTGAACTCACGGACCATGAGATCATGACCTGAGCCGAAGTCAGACACTCAACGGACTGAGCCACCCAGGCGCCCTAGGTACAATAGACATTTTAACTCTGGTGTCCTGGTGTCAAAGCCCAGGCTCCTTCACTTACATCAGCGTCACCACTGCCTTCGTCTTCATCATCACTGATGATGGCACTGAGCCTTTGGCTATGTCGCCACTGGGAGTGTGTACAGGAGGCATTGAATTATCACAGCTCCGTTTTGTAGTCAAGTGAACGGGGCCTCAGAAAAATCGAACATTCTCCAAATCACACAGCTGGTAGATGGCCGTGTCCACACCGGTTTGACTCCTTACTTTACTGCCTGCCACCACCTGTGGGTACACCCAGTGACCCCGCTTACTGGTTCACACACCGTCCTTTCTGTCTTGGATTTGGCCTCCTCGTCTACCAAAGGAGCAGTTTGTGCTAAATGATTTAAGATTTCTTGCCAGTCTGATCTGACAAACGAATCTAATTTCAGAGCAGCAGTAGGGAGGGAGTGTCTAAGTTTGAGTTTGTGCTTCCGAAATAACCTGTCTTCTCTCTTCCCGGCAGAGTGCTGGTAACTATACTGAAGAACCTACGACTCCTGTAAAATGAAATCACGTGGCAAAATGTGATCATTCGGAAAGAGAATGAAACAGCCCCCCCCCCCCCCCCCCGGCATTTTGGCACAGGCCTTTTCACACAGCTGCCAATCACAAGTACACCCTGGCATACTTTCTGAGGAGCCGACCTCTTCTACCCAAACATCCAAGTGGACCACTTGGAGCTTAGCACAGTGACATCCCATAATCTTCACCCGGGCATCCGGATGCCCTCCCCCAACCTACATGCACCTGGTCGATCAATCACCAAGTCATCAATTTCACCTCCGGAATAACCTGCAGTCACCATGGATGCCATGTCCTGCTTCTGATTATCTCCCCCCTGGACTACTGCTCCAACCTCCTGGTGCTTACCGCAGTTCACCCTCCTCAGCGCTAGGAGAACATGATTTCAAACACGAAACTGATCATGACACGCTCTTATACTAACCATCTTAAATAATACAGTGAAAAGAACCACCGGCATCTATGAGCAAGCCATCCATCGTCTGACCCTACCCTGCTGTCCAACTTCACCTAGCTCTCATTCCATCTTGTTATGCCTCAACTATACTAAAGCACTCAGGCTTCTTTGATACAGGATGAATGTCCATGCTTTCTTGTCTTTTTGTCCTCTTACCTCCCCGCCCCCCCCAGAATGCTCCCCATGCTCTCCGGGACTCCTGGATTCTGGTGCCTGGAGAACTCCTATTCATGCTTCAAGACTCAGTTCTACTGTCAACTTCGCTAAAGTTTATCAACCTCACTTTCTTAGCTAGAGTCAATCACTCCTATAGCTCTAAAGCTCTAGCACTAAAGAGATGATATTTTAGATAGTTGGTTTTGTGTTCGCTCCCTTTACTGGACTGAGATATCCCTAGGGAAAAAGGAGACGGCTAAATACAGATGACACAACATATCCTGTGTGTCAATATCTATTTAAGATTAGGCTGCGCTGGTTGCTTTGCTAGGTGAAGTAATAAATACTTGAATGACTGAGCCAAACAAATTAAGTCAGAAGCTGAGGAGCATCCATGGTGGAATATTTGAGAAAAGCATTTGATAAGGTCATTTTGCAAGAGTCTATGAGGTCTGTTCAAGAAACACACATTAAATGCTATTTGGCTATATAGGTTGCCATAAAATTATGCGGAAAACAAAAGAATTATGTCACTGGGAACTTCTCCAAAAGTTGCTAATGGTCTGGGGGGAAATCAATATTCACAGCAATGAAATAATCAAAAAAGAATTCAATATACCACAAATTAAATTATGGGATTAATAAAATCCAAATCAAGACTCCAAAGGGATTTTCCGAAGGGATTTGGAAGATCAAAAACAGACAAGAGCAATCTCAAACAAAATCCTAGCAGGTTTATGTGTGGCAATAGATTGCTACTAAAATTCACATGAAAATGGAGAGGACCCAGTGCCTTCTCTAAGGCAATTCTGGAGACGAACAAAGCTAGAAGGCTTCTATTAGCAGATAGTCAGACGTATTTTGAAGTTTTAATAATTAAGACGTTATCATATCTGCACAAGAATAGATAAACAGATGTGGAGAAAAATAGAGCGATCACAGTCCTATACGTATACAGCTGCCGGATGTATCACAAGCAAAGAATCATGTCGCCTGTCCCTTACGTTGGTGAGATTCATCTGTACTGTTGAACACAGCATGAAATTGTCTATGCGCCTTGCTGCGTGGCGCTCTGACAGAGTGTGCATCTCCAGTGCAGGGGAGAAGTGACAATCATTTTAATAAATGGTTCGGGGCCAATTGGACATTTATATGGAAAAAATGTATTTTGTCCCCCTTACCTCACATGACACACAAAAATCAGTTTCAGATGGGTTGCCTTTCTAAATGTGAAGGCTAAAACCATGGAGATTTTACAAGAAAACATGTTTGTGACATTGGAGAAGGCACGGATTTCTTAAACGTGTCACAAAAGGGGCTAGCTGGCACAGAAAAAGTCATGTAGTAGATAACATTAGAATTTTAATGATGTCATTGAAGGACACAACTAGAAAGGTAAAAAGGCAGTCTGGAAAGTAAGAGATGATATTTGCAATATACGTACACAACAAGGAACACAAATTCCAAATATATGAAGAACTCCTACAAATCGGTTTAAAAAAAAAGCAACCCCAAAAAAGGAGGCAGAAGACAGGAAAACACAGCTAGCCAGAAGGGATATACAAATGACAAATAAAGCTGCAGAATGTGTTCAGCCTCAAGAATCATCATGGAAATCGGGGCGCGTGGGTGGCTCAGTTGGTTAAGCGGTCGACTTCAGCTCAGGCCGTGATCTCACTGTTTGTGAATTCAAGCCCCACATCAGGCTCTGTGTTGACAGCTCAAAGACTGGAGCCTGCTTCGGATTCTATGTCTCCCTCTCACTCTCTCTCTCTCTCTCTCTCTCTCAAAAAAAATGAATAAACGTTAAAAAAAATCATCACAGAAATTGAAATTCAGAGTTCAATACCTCTCACGCCAGAATGGCTAAATAAGTAAGACAGGAAATGCTAAGTGTTGGCAAGAGTGTGGGTAACTGGATGGGGCGCCTGGGTGGCTCAGTCAGTTAAGTGTCAGACTTTGGCTCAGATCGTGATCTCACAGTTCGTGGGTTCAAGTCCTGCATCGGACTCTGTGCTGATGGCTCAGAGCCTGGAGGCTGCTTTGGATTCTGTGTCTCCCTCTCTCTCTGCTGCTCTCACGCTGTTTCTCTCTCTCTCTCTCAAAAATAAATATACATTAAAAAAAAATTTTTAAAGAGTGTGAATAACTGGAACTCTTATACACTCCTGGCCAGATTGTAAATTACTGCAATCATTCTGGGAAACTTTGCAGTATCTACAAAAACCAAGCATAACTTTAGTCTAAGACCCAGGACTTGCACCTCAGGAGTAGGCATAACAGAGCTGCATACATATGTATGCACACCAATGTACTGTGTGCATAGGTTCACATATGGTAGTAAAACATTCATGGCAGCATTATTTGTAATAGACCCAAAGTTGGAAATTACTCAAATACCTACCAACAGTAGAATGAATAAATAAGTCATGGTGTATTCACATAAAGGAATATTATACAGCAATGGGCACGAACCATTTAAAACTATATTCAACAATGTGGATGAATCTCACAAAATGGAAAGTTGAAGAGGACAGACATAAAGTGGGCAGACAATATGATTCTTAGTACATAAAGTTCAAAGCCAGTTTTTTTTAATTTTTAAAGTTTTTATTTATTTATTTTGAGAGAGAGACAGCACAAGTTGGGGAGGGTAGACAGAGAGGGAGAAGAGAGATAATCCCAAACAGGCTCTACACTGTCAGCAGGGAACCCCATGTGGGATTCAAATTCACAAACCATAAGATCCTGACCTGAGCCAAAAATCAAAAGTCAGACACTTAACCAACTGAGCCACCCAGTGCCCCCAAACCAGTTTTGATCAAAGTCAACATAATGATCATTCTTAGAGTGGATAGCGGCTGGAAGAGGGCTTGATGGTGGAGAGTGCTTCTGGGTTGCCAGTAATATTCTGTTTCTTGATCTGCCTGTTGACTGGGCGAATGTAGTCATTTTGTGAAAATATACCAGGCCATTCACTTCCGTGACATACACACCCTTCACATATATATTGCACTTCAATAAAGAATAAAAACATATTTAAGATGTTCACAAGAAAAGGAGTAACTAAAGGAAATCAAAGAAAGCAGATATTAAAACATATTACAAAGCTACAGTAATACAGAAGGTATGGTATTGGCACAAAACTAGGAATAGAGGTCAATGAAATACAATGGAAAACCAAGAAACATACCTTGGAACAGAAAGGAATTATTTACAGGATCAAGAAGATATTTTGGATCAATGAGGGAAAAGAGAATTATTCAACAGTAGTGTTGGGACCATTTATTGACTAGTTAGAAGGGGGAAAAAAGCTAACTACCATCCTCAAATCATTGCTAAAATGAAGTACAGATGCATTCAACATATGTACATACGTTGTGTGTCTTTAAATTTTTGCTTAAGTAAAAACACTTATATGACCATGAAATCGTAAAGCAGATGAGGCTATTGTGTAATCTTGGCAGTGAGAGATTAGGGAGACCGTTCTAAGCATACAAAGAGATGAAAAACTACAGACAAAGCATTGTAAGTATAATGTAAATTATCAAATTATAAACTGTAGAGAGTAGAAAGAGATTGCCTATACTGGGCAAAGCATTGATGCCATTTAAATACAAAAAGCTCAGGGGCGCCTGGGTGACGCGGTCGGTTAAGCGTCCGACTTCAGCCAGGTCACGATCTCGCGGTCCGGGAGTTCGAGACCCGCGTCAGGCTCTGGGCTGATGGCTCAGAGCCTGGAGCCTGTTTCCGATTCTGTGTCTCCCTCTCTCTCTGCCCCTCCCCCGTTCATGCTCTGTCTCTCTCTGTCCCAAAAATAAATAAACGTTGAAAAAAAAATTTTTTTTTAATAAATAAATAAATAATAAATACAAAAAGCTCTTTCTAAATAACAATAATATAAATACGCTCCAACAGAAATATATACAAAGGATAAAAGTATGTATATATATATAGTATACATATATACTATATACATTATAGTATATATAGCATAATATGTAATATAATATATATACTATAATATATAGTATAATAAAATATATATTATATATTATATATTATATATATACATATATTCTACAAAGTGGGAGACAAAACTGTCTAATAAATTCGTAAAATTCTTACATCTCAGTAGTAATTTAAGAATACTAATTAAGAGTGGTGCCTGGGTGGCTCGGTTCGTTGTGCATCCTTCAGCTCAGATCATGATCTCACATTTGTGAGTTCAAGCCTCACGTCAGGCTCTGTGCTGACAGCTCAGGGCCTGGAGCCCACTTTGGATTCTGTGTCTCCCTTTCTCTCTGCCCCTAACACACTCGCATTCTGTCTCTGTCTCTCTCAAAAATAAATAAACATTAAAAAAAATTAAAAGAAAAGAATACTAATCAAGAGAGGTGCCTGGGTGGCTCAGTGGGTGAAGCATCTGACTCTTGGTTTTGGATCCGGTCATGATCTTGTGGTTCGTGGGTTTGAGCCCCGCATGGGGCTCTGTGCTGAGTGTGGAGACTGCTTGGGATCCTCTCTCTCCCTCTATCTCTGCCTCCCTTCTGCTTGTGCTCGCATGCACACTCTCTCTCAAATAAATAAACTTTAAAAAAAATACTAGTTAAGATACTAACGAGATATCATTTTTCATATATCAACTGCACTTTTTATGACCACCCAGTATTGGTGAGGAGGGATGAAATGACAGGATTCTAAATTAGTACTTCTTTTCTGAGAGATAATTTGGCAATATAGAGAAAGTCATAAAATACCTATACTGGTTGACCAGAAAGTTCCACTTCTAGAATTTATTCCTAAGGAAATAATCAGAGATGCAACCAAAGAGTTAGGTTTCCTTTTAAAGGAATTCATTGCAGTTTTATTTATAATTATAAGCAACAGTTGACACAAACTGTGTATGAAGCAGAGACTGTGTTGAATAATCCAGGGATGATGGGGCGCCTGGGTGACTCAGGGGGTGTAGTGTCTGACTTCGGCTCAGGTCATGATCTTATGGTCGGTGAGTTCGAGTCCCGCATCCGGCTCTGTGCTGACAGCTTGGAGCCTGGAGCCTGGAGCCTGCTTTGGATTCCGTGTCTCCCTTTCTTTGTCTCTGTCTCTCTCTCTCTAAAACAATGAATAAACACTTAAAAATTATAATAAAAGAATTTAAAAAAAGAATAATCCAGGGATGGGAAAATATGCAGTGGATTAAATTTAGAGGAAAAACAAAAAATATCAAAGCTCTTCTGGGTCTGGGAGGGGCTCACGAACCCGTCTTCTTCCCTCAGACCTTTTGGGATTCTTGATTACACTTTCCTTTACTGTTCAGGACAATATTCAAGAAGCTCTTCTGATTTTGAAGATCTACCAATGCGGGACTTTAACGCTAGGAGGAGCTGTTTATGTGCGGTGTTCCATTTGCAATGTTTATATGGCTATTCAGTGTGCTAAAATTACACATTTAAGAGTGACAATCCAATTTCTCCTTAAGCCTTTAAATTTAACTTGGAAGCTTTTTTCTTTATATTAATAAATATGATGGCACAGCACAAAGAGTAAACGGTTGAGAATCATATTTATTTATTTATTTTTAAGTTTTTTAAATGTTTACTTTTAAGAAAAAAAGAGACGGAACAGGAGCGGGGGAGGGGCAGAGAGAAAGGGAGACAGAATCTGAAGCAGGTTCCAGGCTCTGAGCTGTCAGCACAAAGCACCACGTGGGGTTCAAACCCACAGACTGCGAGATCATGACCTGAGCTGAAGTCAGATGTTTAACCAACGGAGCCACCCTGGCATCCCAAGAATCATATTTTTAAAGACCCACAAGTAACATGGGAAAATAGGCTGTGTTAAGAAAAAAAGCCAAGGCATAATACATGTACAGTATATTTTGATATACACTCCAAAATGTCTATAAAGAGACATGTAGGGAGATTAATGAATGATTTTCAATTTTTTATTTCTATATTTCTGAATTGTTTGAATCTTGAAAATTGTGTGGGTGTTACTTTTATAATTATAAAACAAGCTATTTTAATTTTGCAAAGAAATTAAGCAGAAATAAGAATGGTGTTACATGATTTCCTTTTTTAAAATTGTTTTTGGCAATGGAATTCCTTTTCAAATGAAATCTCACATGGGAAACGAATATTTGAACAAATAAAAAAAATGGCTCTGTTGAGTAACAGTGGTGGATTCAGACCTCACCTGCCCGCTCTCCTTCCTGCCCCCCACCTGACCTTTAGCTTCTCCCTACCCCAGCGCCCAGCCCCTGAGGCACTTCCAAAGAACCCCAGGGCATCATGGGGCTTAATTCAAAGATTCTTACTTTAGGGGCGCCTGGGTGGCGCAGTCGGTTAAGCGTCCGACTTCAGCCAGGTCACGATCTCGCGGTCCGTGAGTTCGAGCCCCGCATCAGGCTCTGGGCTGATGGCTCAGAGCCTGGAGCCTGTTTCCGATTCTGTGTCTCCCTCTCTCTCTGCCCCTCCCCCGCTCATGCTCTGTCTCTCTCTGTCCCAAAAATAAATAAACGTTGAAAAAAAAAAAAAATTTAAAAAAAAAAAAGATTCTTACTTTAGTGGCGCCTGGGTGACTCAGTCGGTTGAGCGTCCGACTTCGGCTCAGGTCATGATCTCACAGTCTGTGGGTTCGAGCCCCACGTCGGGCTCTGTGCTGACAGCTCAGAGCCTGGAGCCTGCTTCGGATTCTGTGTCTCCCTCTCTCTCTCTCTACCCCTCCCCTACTCATGCTCTGTCACTCTCAAAAATAAACATTAAAAAAATTTTTTTTAATCTTTAAAAAAAATAAAATAAAATAACTTTCAGGATAAGACCCCTTTTTTGAAACTCACTGTATCGTACAGAATTGTGTATCCATCTGAATATACACATAGGCATGGAGTAGCAGAAAGAAATGCCAGAGTGCCCAATATTGTTATATCTGAATGTAGAACCAAGGCTGCCTTTAATTTTTTTTTTATTTTTGTTCATCTGTATTTTCTAATTCGCCTGCAATGAACACGTATTGCTTTTACAATAAGCAAAAAAAAAAAAAAAAAAAAAAAAAAAGCCCTTTTTCCAAGGTGAGCAGGAGTTGAGAGAATGATTTACTTTAGATACAGTCTAGTGTTCTTTTTCTGCCAGTAAGAGATCCAGGTGATATTTGAGAATTATGACTTCAGGTCTAATTACTTTTTAAAGAAATGCAGCCGTACTTTATTCAAGCATATTTTATATCCAATAAAACTCTCAAATCCTAAGCGTATAGCTGGATAGATGTTGGCATATATATATTCTGGTGAATGCATTAGTTGTTGGTGTTGTTCCTCTCTTCAACTTTTATTTCTAATTCTGGATGCTGCCTAAATTTTTTTATTAAGGTATAACTGGCTTATCATAAACTGTACATATTTAAAGTATACAGCTTGGTGAACTTTAATGTGGGAAGGAAAGTCAGGTATTCCTGGGTTTCAGTTCTGGACCTAGATCTTTCTTGACCTTGGGTAAATTACTTAATCTCTCTGACCCCACTTTTCTTACCTATGGCTCATATTTTCATTATTTTCTAGGATTCTTCGGAAGACTAAATAAGTCATATATGTACCCAATAAAAAAGGGCCGTTGTGGATCCTGTCTTTTTCCAAATAGGAAACCTGAAGGGGAGCCTGAGTGGCTCAGCTGGTTAAGTGTCTGACTCTTGGCTTCGGCCTAGGTCATGATCTCCAGGTTTGTGAGTTCGAGTCCCACGTTGGGCTCCACACTGATAGCGTGGAGCCTGCTTGGGATTCTCTCTCCCCTTCTTTCTCTGCCTCTCTTTTTCTCCTTCTCTCAAAATAAATAAATAAATTTGAGGAGGAAAAAAAATAAGGACGCCTGAAACTCAGGGAGATTGAAAATGTGCTTAAGGCCATACAGCCAAGCAGAGAGTACAGTTCCCTGAATGACCTGAGTCTTCCTGTTGGAAACTTTTAAAGATGCCTCCTCCTGAGGGGACCCCAAACAGTGTGAGAAGGGGTGCCCAGAGGCCACGAAGAGGGAGAACGGGGGCCTCTCCAGCCCTCTGGCTGCTTTCCTGGGAACTCTTGCTGCAGAATGAGTGATGGGAACTAGCACACCATGTTGCCTCCAGCCAAACGCTCAACTGACAAGCCTCAGTTTCCTCATCTGTTCAAGGGAGACATGAGATCGGTAATGACAATGTTTGGAGACTCCTGTGAGCCACATGAGATAACAGCTAAAACCAACTTTGAAAGCTCTGCAGAAGTGACCCATGGTTCAATGTAAACTCTCTGAGAGAAAAGAATGTCGGGAGTTTACAGCAGAAAGGACCTCAAGCATCATCTGTAGGCTTCTGAACCCTCTAGCGATGTAATAATAATCCTATTAATTAACAAAATACCTCCCGTGTGTCAAGGGCCCACTAGGCGTGCTACGAGACAATTTTTCAGACACCATCACATCTATTTTTCGCCACAACCAGGCTAAGTAGACAGTATCATCTCCACTTTACGGGTGAGAAGATAAAATCCAAGAGAGGTTAAGTTCATCATCCAAAGTCACACGGCTGAGAATCTTCTAGCGCCAGGCATGTGCTTCCGTAACAGTATTCCTCAGGTTCTTTCAGAAAATAAACGAAGAAGAAACACTTCCTGGCTCACTTCATGAGGCCACTCTTGATACCAAAGTCTGCTGAGAACACTATTTAAAAAGCCATGAAAATTACAGACCGATATTGTCCATGAACACAGACCCCAAAATTCTTGGAAAAGTAATATATGCAAATAATACATCACAACCAACTGCTTTATTCTAGCAGTCCGAGGAGGTTTCAATATTTAAAAAGAAATTCCCCACATTAAAAAAAGGGAGAAAAATCATGTAATGATCACCTCAGAATATACAGAAAAATCACTTGACGAATTCAATACCAATTCATGATTTTTTTAAAGCAGCTATAACCTCAAAATAAAGAGAACCTCCTCTAACTGATAAAGGGCTATAATAAGAAAAAAATCACAAATAACAAAATTAAATACTTACCATTGAGGAGTATGTCCAGAGCAAAGATATCTGTTCTAACTACTTGTACTAAATACTGCATTGGCTATCCTAACCAGAATAAAAGGCAAGATAAATAAATAAAAGGCATAAGGATGGGAAAGAAAGAAATAAAACTGTCTTTATTCATAGATATTGTGACTTTTAATCCCAAGGAATCTATAAAAACAATACTAGAATTAGTAAGTGAATTTAGCAAGGATTCAGAATACACAGTAAAATCAATATACAAAAAAATGTAATTCTGTATATTAGTGACAAACAAATGGAAAATGTAATAAGAGGAATATCATTTATAATAGTATCTAAAAGCATGAAATACTTAGGGATAAAATTTACAGAGTATGTGCAAGACATCTACATTGAAAACTACCAGAGAATACAAAGAGAAATTAAGGAAAACGTAAGTAAATGGAGAGCTATACCGTGTTTGCGGAATAGAAGCTTAAACACCAGTGAAACTCAATGAAATACAGCCAGAATTATAGTGGCCTTATTATAGAAATTGACAAGCTAGTTGTGATTGATTTGAAAATGCAAAAGACCTATAATAATGAAAACAATGATGATAAAAGATCAAAGTTAAATACTTTCAGTACCCGACTTCAGAATTTACTATATAACTACAGAAATCGAGACAATGTGCCATTGGCATAGTCAGATATGTTAATGAAATAGAACAGAGAGTCAGAAATGGACCCATCCATGTATGGTCATGTAAGATAATTCAGTGGAGAAAGGCAATCTTTTCAACAAATGATACTGGCTTGATGGGTATCCATAAGCCATAATTCCTACCTTCCATCACACACAAAGATTAATTCAAAATGGAATCACTCCTTCCAGGCCACATCACTAACCTGAGGCTTAATATCTAATCTAATTACAGTTTCAACCTCCCCCAGAAATGTAGTCTTAAATGTAATTTTCTAGTCAGTACCAATAAGGCAGTCTGTCACCTGGCACTCTTCATGCCCACCAAAAAGGTGAGGTAATCCATCCAATAAAGCCCTTTGGCCCCCCAAAAGAGAGTGACCTCACCTAAAATAACCTTTTTTCTGTTTATAACTTCCTTTCTCTTTCTGTGTTTGGAGTTCACCTCTGCATGCTACTTGTTAGATGCTGCCCAATTCACAAATTGTTTACTAAAGCCAATTAGATCTTCAATTGAATTGTGTTTTTTAACAGTGCAGACAAAGATTTCCCTAGGAGGACACAAAAATCACTAACCTCTTCCCCAAGAAAGAAAAGAAAAGAAGACAGAGAAGAATGAAGAAAGAAAGGAAAGAAGAGAGAGAGAGAGAGGCAGACAGAGAGAGAGGGAGGAAGGGAGAAAGAAAGAAAGAAAGAAAGAAAGAAAGAAAGAAAAGAAAGAAAGGAAGAAAGAAAAGAAAAGAAAGAAAGGAAGAAAGAAAGAAAGGAAAAACTGCTAAATTGAACTTCAACAGAACTGAAAACTTCTGCTCGTTAGAAGACTCCATTAAGAAACTGAAAAACAATGCCACATAATGGACAAAATACATACATCTGACAAAGGACTTGTATCCAAAATATAAAAGGAACTGTTTCAAGCCAATAATAAAAATGGACTCAACTCAAAGTTGAGTCACTCCTTAAAAACATAAACAAATGGACAATAAGCACCTGAAAAGATGCTCAACATCATTAAACATTAAAGAATTGCATATTCAGGGGCACCTGGATGGCTCAGTTGTTAAGCATCGGACTTCAGCGCAGGTCACGATCTCATGGTTTGTCAGTTTGAGCCCCCATCAGGCTCTCTGCTGTTAGCCCAGAGGTGCTTTGAATCCTGTCTCCCTCTCTCTCTGCCCCTCCCCGCCTCTCAAAAATAAATAAACATTAAAAATATCTTTAAAAGGAATTGCATATTCAAACCAAAATGTGGTATGTCACACATTAAAATGCCTGAAAGTAAAAAAAAAAAAAAAAAAAAGGAAGAAAGAAATTTAAAAAACCATCAAAATCACTGATGAATATGCGGGAAACTGGAAATCTCATTATGGGGGGTGCAAAATTGAGTAACTGCTTTGGAGAATAGCTTGTCAGTTACTTATAAAGTGAACCTTGCATCTACCCAATGACCCAGCAATTTCACTTCTAGAAATTTACCCAAGAGAAATAAAAACATTCATCTGCACAAAGACTTGTACACAAATGTTCCTGCAATCTTATGCACCAGAGCATGTATGAAATTGGAAACAGCCCACATGTCTATCAACAAGAGAGTGGATAAGCTGCGGTATATTTCTATACTTGCATACCATGTAGCAATAAAAAGAAACAAACTACTGATACACACAAAAGCATGGATGAATCTCAAAACACTTTGTTGTGCCAGAGAAGGCAGACACAAAAGAATACATGATGCTCAACTCCACTTACATAAAATTCTAGAAGAGACAAAAATGAACTCTGGCGAGAGAAATCAGATCAGAGATTGCCTGGGGTAGAAGGAACAGGTCCAAAATTGAGTCATTTGCCCCCCTACAGAGCAGACCAAGACTTAACTACAATTTCAACCCACTCCAGGAATGTGACCAATTAACAATCAATCTGAAATTTCCTTGTCTGCACTGGTGAAGTAATCTACATAAAAATCTACATTTAAAATCTACGTAGGGGCGCCTGGGTGGCTCCGTGGGTTAAATGGTTAAGCGTCCCACTCTTGATCTCGGCTCAGGTCGTGACCTCACAGTTTGTGAGATTGAACCCTGCATTGGGCTGTCCCCCTCTCTCTCTGCCCAGTCCTTGTTCTTTCTTTCTTTCTTTCTTTCTCGCTCAAAATAAATAAACTCTAAAAAAACTCTACACATCTATTTTATTTACATAACATCTACATAATCTACATTAATAATCTAATAATCCACATTAAACAAAAACCCTGCCTTTCCCTTCTCCCCAAGACAACGTAACAATCTTTTCTTCATTCTTGCTAATAAATTCTTGCCCCGTCTCTCCTCCCTACAAACACCTTCCATTTTGTACAACTCCTGGGAGCATCTCTCTACTTGCTAGGTGGGATGCTGCTTAAGAAAGCCAATTAGATTTTCAAACTTACCCACACTACAAAGGGACATGAGGAAACTTTCTGTTGTAATGCTACTGTTCGGTATTTTGATTGGGGCAGCGGTTCGTTCCATGGGTATATACATTTGTCAGAATCAAGATGTACCTCTAAAATGCATCCATTTTACGGTTTGCGAATAGATTGCACACCAACAAATTTGACTTAAGAAATAATGTTTCCCAGGTATTTCTTAGACCCATTAAAGGTTGAACATTTATCTCTGCCAGATTGCTTTTGTCACCTTTACTGTTTCATGGCAATTCATACAACACCTGGCACGCGGTAAGTACTCCATACAGAAAGAGACTGAAAGAAGGTGGGGTGGCGGAGGCTATGGTTTGCAGGGGTGAGGGGAGGAGCAGGGTCCCAAGTGTGAACACAAGCAGACAAGATCTGCTCTCTGTTACAAACCGCTTCCAACCACAAGGTAGCATCAGAGAGCACAAGAGAGGCCATTCTTAATCAATCCAGCAGATGGCAGCAGGCCCACATCAACCTCTAAAGACACCGAGTGGAATTTTCAGGATCTTTTGTGTCGTGGGCATCTCAGTATTTGCTTCCTCCAGTTGTGCTGTCTCTGCCCGGATCCTCTGACAGGCAGAGAAGGGAGACTTAAGTGGGAGAGGATGGGAAGACACCCACGAGCCCCACGTATGCCAGACTCTGTTCTCCACCCTTAATAGATAGTAAGTACCTCCTATCCACCTCAACCCTGCATCGTGGGCATGAGTTTCTTTATTCTAAAGACAAGCAAACAGATGCCCAGTAGGGGAGACTATATTCCTTAGCGCCGAGCTAGGAGTGGTAGAGACGGGGTTTGAGCCTAACTTTTCCATCCAGCCAACACTCCAAACCTGGAGGCCACAATGATCAATGTAACAGCATCCCAACCCCTCTGGAAGCAGTGATTCATTTAATCTGCACAACCCAGTGATGCAGGGACTGGCTCTATAGCCATTTTAAAGCTAAGTGTGAAACTGGGGCCCTGAGAGAGACGAACTTGAACAGGCTACACCATTAGTAAAAATGGGGGCCAGCAATGGAAACTCGGACCCTTAACTACAGGACTGTTCACCACATGGCCATTTTATCAGACCTTGTAGGGACATGGAAGAGGCTACTGGCTGTAGAGGGAGTATCAGTCCTGCTCCTTCCAAATGCCCAGGGGCGGCTAAGAATGGCTTCTGCCTCCGCCATGTTCCTTAGAGCCCAGGGGCATGCAGGGGCTCACTGTTAGATCTGACCATGTCCCCAGCCCTTAGGAATCTTCTAAGACCCAAGACTGTCCATCTGTCTAGCCAGCCAGCCTTTGCTGAGTACCTACCGAGTGCCAAACATAGGCTATGGAGACAATGTCCACCCGCCAAGAGCTGTTGTGTTGGGAGTAAGATCACTTGCAAGTATAGGGAAAAAAAAAAACAAAACCACAAGGACAGAATTCTGCGGGTGACTGGTCAACACGTGGGTTGCAGAGAATTTCTGCTTAGTCAGGGAGGACTTCAAAGGAAAATGGGGGTGGGTTCTTCCACTTAAGCCTCGGGGCTGTGTAAGGCTTACAGAGATGAAGGGCAGCATACAGTGAAGAGCTTTGAAGAGAATAGAGAGGCCGGCTGGACTGGATGGAGGGTCCTGTAGGGAATGGGTGGAAATGAGGTTGCATGGGCGGGTCAGGGACAGATCCTGGAGGATCCTGAGGGCCCAGAAGGGGGCCTTTCACCGTCTTTTATAAAAAGGATGATTATGATGGCTCAGAGCTACTCTTGGTGTGTAGGAGGGCATGGGGAGATAAAGTCAGCTCCCAGGAAGAATCACATGGGCCAGCTGAGTGGAACAGAATGGGATTGAAGAACTTGCAGGGGAGGGAAAGGGGGAGCCTGGTCACATCACATATGGGGCGCGCATATCTAAGACATATATTAAAACATCTCACCCCCACAAGAGCCATGGAAGATCTGTGCCACCATCTCTGTTTTATAGGTGACTAAAACAAGACACAAGTGGTTAAGGAAGCTTCTCAAGGTTACCCTGTCTAAACCCAACAGGTCTGGCGTTTCAACTCACGGACCAACACCAAAGTGCACTTTCCTAGCCGCTGTGTGATAACTGCCTTCGTGTCACGGATACAGCACAATCCAGGCTGGCTAGGTCGGAGAGATCGCTCACCTTGTCTGGGATATCTAGCAAGGCTGGGGGGATAGGGCTGATGAAAGGATTAACACTTTTCCCACACACCTTTCCCCAGTGGTCCACATACTCAAGTCTCCAGTTGGAGATACATACCTAGAATTTTAGAAGCACACGGAGCTGAGAGGAGCATACCCGGCTTAGGAAGGCAGAGGCTGTATGAGTGACAGGTACTTGCTGGCGTCTAGTCTTCTTTGAGGCTGTTGGAAGTCAGCGTGGCCCCCAGGAGACAGAAGCTTTCAGAGAAGGGCACCGGTGCTGTGAATGCTAAGCACCTTTATCACCCGTTCCCGGAAAGGGAGGAGATGAACCCCCTTCCTGCCATACCTGAGGTTCATGTACACCTGAAGGCCAAGGGGTGGGGTGGGGAGGAAGTGCTCCTAAAACCGCATGGGAACTTCTCCCTCTACCTCTTGGGACCCGGTTGGAGACAGGGACAGATTGAGTTTGTTCATCTGATCAGGCCAAGCCCCAAAGGGATTCCAGCAGAAGCAAGCAGAGTCCTGTCTGAAGCCGCACGGCCATGGCATACAGCTGGCACGCACCAAGCACCCCATGCGATTTGTCAATGTGTTACGCATGCTGGAACCCCTGAGGAATGGGTGTGTGCATGGGAGAGAGGAATGGCGGCATTGGGTCCCCACAGGAGGAGATGAGACCAGTGGCAAAGCAGCGTTTGTAGCTCGTGGGAATTTGGGGGAAATGGCCAACACGCCATTCTGTACTCTAGCTTTCAGAGTTCCAGAAGGCCTCCGGAGAATCCAGCACCCCTCAGCATTGCATTCATCAGCCCCTGGAGGTCACCTTCTCTTGACTCGCTGCCATAACTCAAGACCCCATCCCACACAGATGACAGAAACATCATCACCTCCCAGTATTAGGCTCCCCAAGATGTGACCTTCTCCGTGTGGCTTTTCTCACTTCTCAGTCTGAAATGCTGCTCTGAGCATTCCCTCCATCACTTCCCACCACTCCCCTCGGGTGCTCTCCACCACCCTGCTTCCCTCAAGGTGGCCTGTGCCACTTGCCTTGAGCCGGGGTCACACGCGCCATGCAGGAGAGAAGGCAACTGCAGGATGTATGTCAGAGCGCTTTCTTGGGTCAGTCTCAACTTTGACCCCACCTGCCCCGTCCCCCCCAATCACAGGCTTCATCCTCTGAACTGAGCCCCTTCCTCCACTTCTGCTTTTTTCCTTCCCTTGGGTCCCTCCCCCGTCCTTACACCCACCAAGAGAAACTGAAAATGCCTCCCTAGTAAAAGTCATCTCTGGGCTAGCAAGTTCCCTTTCCACTTTCTTACATCAAGAAATGAGGTCTTTGTTTCCAACCCTTCTGTTCCGGATGAGACCTGGTGAACTGGGGCGCTCAGCAGGGGTCCAGAGAGTGTTTTCCCAATAGAGAAGCCGGCTGACTTCCTCAGCCCTCAGCTGGGAGATGGGGGCAGTTTATTTTCAGTACCCCCTTTTTTTTTCTTTTGGGTCACTACACCCACATTTTCAAAGACACAGACCTCATTGACCCTTCCAGTTTTGCTTGGCCCCTGGTCACACCCCTTGCACCACCTCTGGACAGGCCGAGAGGGATCCTGGCAGAGGAGGCAGGAAGGCAGGAGAGGAAATGGAGGTTGAATGAAGAAGCTCAGGGGCCAGGTGGGAGCTCGGTTCTGGGTCTGGCCCAGGCACTCCACACCTCTGGGTGCAGTACCTTCAGACATGCTTGCTGAGGGTTGGAAAATATCCACAGGATCTCTGAGTGATTTCCAGCTCTGATGATCTGAGATTTGCCTATAAATCATGAACGTGAGTCTGAGGCCAAAGAGATACCAGGCTTTCAGGAAATTGAAATTATGAATTTGACTTCTCAGTCCAATAAGCTGATGTCACCTGGCAGACTCTCAGAGGTGAGCAGTCCAGATTGACTTCTTACAAAACACAGTAGGAGAAGAAAAGAAAGAGAGAAAGAAAGAAAAAAAGAAAGAGAGGGTGAGAGAAAGGGGGAAAGGGAGAAAGAGAGAAGGAAAGGAGAAAAAGAGAAGGAAAGAAAGAAAAGGGAAGGAAAGAAAGAATGGAAGAAAGGAAAGGAAAGGAGAGGAGAGGAGAGGAGAGGAAAGGATAGGAAAGGAAAGGAAAGGAGAGGAAAGAAGGAAAGAAAGAGGAAAGGAAGGAAGGAAGGAAGGAATGAAAGGAAAGAAGGAAGGAAGGAAGGAAGGAAGGAAGGAAGGAAAGAAGGAGGGAAGGAAGGAAGGAAGGAGGGAGGGAGGGAGGGAGAGAGGAAGGAAGGTCTCATTGAGAAGCACTTATGTGCCAAGTAGTATTCAGGGATCTACATACATTATCTCATGGCTTTTTTTTTTTAATTGAGAAGTAATTCATACCATAATATTCATCTTTTTATTTAAAAAAATTTTTTTAACGTTTATTCATTTTTGAGACAGAGAGAGACAGAGCATGAACGGGGGAGGGGCAGAGAGAGAGGGAGACACAGAATCGGAAGCAGGCTCCAGGCTCTGAGCCATCAGCCTAGAGCCCAACGCAGGGCTCGAACTCACGGACCGCGAGATCGTGACCTGAGCCGAAGTCGGACGCTTAACTGACTGAGCCACCCAGGTGCCCCAGTATTCACCTTTTTAAACTGTTTGTGGTTTTAGTGTGTTTACGAAGTTGTGCAATCATCACCACTATTTAATTACAGAATATTTTCATCACTTCAAAAAATAACCCCATATCCATTAGCAGTCACTGTCCCTGTCCCCAGCCTGTAGAAGCCACCAATGTACTTTCCGTCTGTACTGATTTACCTCTTCTGGACATTTCACATGGAATATATGTGGCATTTTGTAATAGGTGTCTTTCACTTAGTGTAATGTTTTTCAAGATTCACCCATGCTGTAGCATGTGTTGCTACTTTATTCATTTTTATGGGTGAATAATATCCCAATGTGTGGATACACCACATTTTGTTCATCCCTTCAGCAGTTGATGAACATGTGGGCGGTCTCTACTTTTTGACTGTTGTGAACTATGCAGCGAGGGACATTAATGGACAAGTTTTTGGATGGACAGGTGTTTTCAATTTTTTTAGTAGGTACCGAGAGTAGAATTGCAGGGTAATATAGTAACTCTCCCTGACTTTTGGAGAAACTGCCAAACTGTTTTCCATAGTGGTTGCACCGTTTTACATTCTCACCAGCGTGTTGGAGGGTTCCAATTTTTCCGTACTCTAACCAACACTTGTAATTTCCCAACTTTTTTTTATTATTGCCATCCTGTGTCTACAAAGTGATCTATCATTGTGGTTTTGATATGCATTTCCCTAATGACTAATGATGTTGATCTTCTGTTTATGTGCTTATTGGACATTTGTATATGTTCTTTTCATATCTTCCTTGAAGATCATGTTTTTCTAAGCAGTCCTGCCAAACTCAGGCTTTAGAGAGTTTAATCCCTTTACATTTAATGTAATTACTAGTGAAATAAAAAATTTTTATTTTATAAATAATCTGTCATTTTTTTCTGCTAGTCTATATTTTTCTTGTTTCTCTATTCATCTATAGCTTCTTTTGTGTTAAATAGATATTTTCTAATACATTATTCAAATTCTCCTGTTTTCTTTTACTATTCTTTTTAAAATTTATTATCTTACTGCATGTTTTGGGAATTACAACTAACATCTTAATTTATAACAATCTAGTTTGTATTAATATCAACTTAATTTCAGTAGCATACAAAAAAATGTTTCCATAGAACTTTATTCCCTAACCCCCATGTGATTTTTTTTGGCTATTTATTGTCATACAAATCACATCTTTATACATTGTGTGTCTATAAACATATATTTAGTGTTATTGCTTTATACAACTGTCTCTTAAATCAGGAGAAAAATATAAATAAAAATACAAAGAAATACAAACAAAAATAAGAAAAAGAAAAATATAATAAAAATACATTCTATTGTCTTTAAATCAACCTATATATTGCTTTTACTGGTATTATTTCTCTATGTGAATTCTAGTTTTTGCCCAGTGTATTTTATTTCAGCCTGAAGGACTCACTTTAGCACTTCTTGTAGAACAGATTTGCTAAGTAGGAAAATCTCTCTGTTCTTATTTGAGAATGACTCAATTTTTTCTTCACTTTTAAAGGATTGTTTGTCCTGGGGTGCCTGGGTGGCTCAGTTGGTTCAGCATCTGACTTTGGCTCAGGTCATGGTCTCACGGTTCATGGGTTCGAGCCCTGCCTCAGGCTCTGTACTGACAGCTCAGAGCTTGGAGCCTGCTTCGGACTCTGTGTCTCCCTCTCTCTCTGATCCTCTCCCACTTACACCCTGTCTCTTTGTCTCTCAAAAATAAATAAACATTAAAAAAAAATTTAAAGGATTGTTTGTCCAATATAGAGTTCTTAGTTAATGGTTTTTGCTTTCAGCTCTTTGAATAAATTATGCCTTTGCCTACTGACCTATGTAGTTTTTGATGATGAGTCAGCTGTTAATCTTATTGAGTATCTTTTATGTGATGAGTTATTTCTCTCTATTTTCAGAGTATCTTCATTGTCTGGCTTTTGACGGTTTGACTATGTGCGTGTTGGTATAGATTTATTTACATTTATCCTACTTGCAGCTTTTCTGATGTGTAGATTAATGCTTTTCATCAAGTTTGGGGATTTTTAGGCCATTATTTATGCAAATATTCCTTCTTCCTCTTGATCTCTCTTTGAGCTTTCTGGGACTCCCATTATGCATATATTGGTTCCTGTAAGTCTCAAATTTCTGTTCTTCCCCCCCACCCTTTTTTTTTTCTTTCTGTGCCTCAGACTGGATAATTTCAATAGACATAGCTTCATGTTTCCTGATTCTTTACCCTGCTTACTCAAGTCTGATGCTGAACTCCTCTAATAAATTTTTCATTTCTGTTGTACTTTTCAACTTCAGGATTTCTATTCGGTTGTTTTTAATTATTCCTATATGCTTTATTTAGTGACGCACTCTCATACTTCCCTTTAGTTCTTTAGATATGATTTCATTTGATTTTTAAGCATATTTAAAATATGTAAGTTAGGGTTTTTATTTGTCTAGAAAGTCCAACATCTGGGCTTCCTCAAGGATAAATTTATACTGACTTTTTCCCCCTATGTATGAGCCCTACATTCTTGTTCCTTTTCATGTCTCACAATCTTTTGTTGTAACCCAGACATTTTAAATAATATAATGTGGCAACTCTAAAAATCAGATTCTCTCCTCTCCTCAGGGTTTGTTGTTGTTTCTTGTTTGTTTACTTAATGCTCTTTCTGAACTAATTCTACAAAGTCTGTATTTTTTGTTGAGTGTGACCAATGAAATCTCTTCTCAGTTACCATAGTTGTTAAATAGTGATTGGACAAAGATTTCCTTAGATGCCTGAAATCAATAAGTCTCCCAGTCTTTGCCAAAGGGCAAAGGACAAATGTGTGTTGGGCCCTACCTTCAGCATGAGCTGGCATTTATAATTCTTTCTTAGCCTTCACCTCCTGCTTGCTTAGTGTCTCAAGGTTAGTCAGAGGTGAGAACTTAGGGTCTTTTAAGACTTTCCTGAACCTGTGCACAGTGTTATGTATATACATGGCCTTCCGGATTCTGCATAGCTTTGTTAGGTGTTGATAATCCCATTCAATGATCTGCAAACTGAGGCCCAAAGATGTTAATTGACTTACATAAGCTCTCCCTCAAGCAGTGAAAGACACTAGATTCAAACCCAAAGTCATGCTCTCTCTGCTCCAAACAGTAAGACACCTTCAATTTCCACAGGTATGCCTCTTCCTTGCTAATTGTAATTCTGGCTTTAACCCAGCATAGAAGCCTTCTACACCAAGTTTGAGATTGAAGGGTCAGCTCTTGGGAGTTTGCAAGCACCTGGTAATAGAGACTTAGAGTCAAAGCTAATTCCAGGGAATCTCAAGAATGGAGGAAGAAAAGCTCACCCTATGTATGATAAGCCAAAACTACCTGTGCATTTTAAGGACTTAAGGGAGGCGATACTTCAAGGCCATCACAACTGATACCAGCCCATTTTAAAAGCTGTCTTTTATTGGGCCCTCACTGCAGATACCTGGCCCCATGACAAGCACTTAGACTGTAGTAGGTCTATGAAACAGCAAAAGAAAACTTCAGCAAGTGACTTAAAAGGGGGGGCATATGATTCCAGGGTCTAAGATCTTAACTCCTAGGGTCAGCTTTTATTGAATCCCTTCAATGGAATGCTTGATGTACAGTCAACTTCAAGGACAGAGAACTCACTACCTTCCAAGGCAACTCAAGCCCCCTTCAGGCTTCTCTGCTTATCAGATGGACATCCCAGCACAGTGGAGCAAGCAGAGTCTTTAGCTCTTTGATTCCACCCCTTCTGATCTGTGTGATTTCACCAAGTCGCTTCCTCTCTCTGAACCCATTTCCTCATCTGAGAAATGGAGAAAAGCATGCCTGGTTGGCAAGGTTGTGGGAGGGCTGATGACATGAGGCCATTGAGCGCACTTGGCCAAGCAGTTTGACAATAGCAGCTGTCTGGGGGTTCTTCCGTTAAGGAGCTGAAATCCGTGTCTGGGCAGTTTCCATCCATTGTTCCTAATTCTATTCTTTCAGCCCAACTTCCTCAGCCGGTACTTTCAGGTCTTGCGCACAGCAATTGCATTGCCTCTTTTTATGTAAAAAAATAATTACTCCCTGAACAACTGCCCAAACATATGACTTCCTTCACCACCATATTTCCTGTCCTCTAGAGATAAGATCCCCTCCCCTCACCACCCACAGTGTGGGAAGGTCTCCAGCTTGCTCTGACCAGCAGAGAGAGAAAGGGCATCTCTCACTGCCCCATTGCAAAGTTTGTACCTCTCGTAACGCAACCCAAGAGTACCTTTTGTTTTAGTTATGCCACACGGTGGGACTGTCCAGGGCCTCATGTTTGCATCTAAATTTGCTTATATCTTCCCCAATCCTTTTAAAATGCATCTTGTTAGAGTCAGCACGTGTCCCAGGTATCTGAGGCCCTGATTGTCACACCCATCTTAAAGCCAAGTATTGAATATAATGAAAATAAATCCTACTACATCATCTGATTTCCTCCCATCTCCCCGTGCACTTCCACCTGCCAGTGGCAAATGTCTGAGGTAGATGAGCACCCCAGGTTATGCCAACCAGAAACAAGACTGGGGCCTGGGGGATGCTGAAGTGAAATCCGCAAGTATTTACTCGGCACCTGACACACAGCAGGCATTTGCAGACCCAATACCTTAACAATCCTCTACAGGGAGGATCCTCTACACTCTGCTAATAGCTCAGAGAGGGGACACAAATCGGGGTTTCTCTGACTATCCTCACCCCCTAAATTGTAATTCACTAGGTCCAGAGTGGGCTTTGGAGACCCTGACGAACCGCTAGGTGATTCTGAAGCTAGCGGTTCACCTACAACAGCCTTTCCTGCCACCGCAGGTACTGGACTCTGAAAGTCAATTCTTAAGAATTTCCCCGTGAGTCAAGCCTCCTTTGGCTTGCTTCTTGGCCAAGTCTGCACAAATCATGGCAGTGAGCCTCTTCTGGAGGTGAGAGGGAGATGGTTGGAGCCTTCTTCCACCTCTGCCTCTTGCTGTTCCCATGGGATTTTTTCAGAACAGACCCTCAATATCACCTCCTTCTGTGACCTTTGATTAGCTTTCCAGATCTGGCCAGAGGAAGCGGGAAACCCCAGGCGTGATGTTGCAATGGCAGACTTTTTTAGTACAACTGGAGTGCTCTCTGCATCATGAAATTCCCCCACAGTAGAAATGAGACATTCCTGGGCTGCCCGCCAGGTCTTGTCCCCAACCAGGTGCGTGTACGCAGAGAAACAAATGGCTCTTTGCCCACCGTGGCACATCATGGCTGCTTCCTCCTCATTTCCCACCGCAAGTACAGCAAGACACTGAATCAAATGGTAGCCTTGAAAGACGCTTACTGGGGCGCCTGGGTGGCTCAGTCGGTTAAATGGCCGACTTTGGCTCAGGTCATGATCTCGAAGTCTGTGAGTTCGAGCCCCGCGTCGGGCTCTGTGCTGACAGCTCGGAGCCTGGAGCCTACTTCTGTTTCTGTGTCTCCCTCTCTCTCTGCCCCTCCCCCGTTCGTGCGCTCTCTCTCTCTCTCTCTGCCTTTCAAAAATGAATAAATGTTAAAAAAAATTAAAAAATAAAATAAAGACGCTTACTGCACAGATCTTGTAGACTTCCTTATCTTCACCTGCCATCGTGCAAGCCTGTTCCTTAAAGGCACCCCTCTGGGTCACAAGAGAAAAAGAGAAAACTGCTTCTTCCTTCCTTTTCTGCATGTGAGTTATGGTGGAATCTTTTTCATGGTTAACAAGTGGTGACAGGGTTTGTGCAGAAAGACTCCAAATTCAGTAAGAGGTTCACGGGCTCTCTGTCTGCATTTGGTTTGTTCTGTTATGGAGAGACAGTGCTGAAATGTCTATGTGACTCTGTGACTTTAAGCCAGTGACCTAATCGCTCTGAGATCCTGTCCCTTAATAGTAAAATAGGGATAAGGATTCTAACTTCCTCCTGGTTATTAAGCACTGAATGAACATGTAGTGCAAAGGGCTCAGCCAAGCTGCTGACGTGTCGTAGGGGCTCTGTGTCTCTATATCTGCGGTCATCCTTTTCTACATCTTGCTACACACAGTGTGGTCCCCAAAGAAGCGGCCTCTGGGTCACCTGAGACCTTGTTGGAAATGTAGGATCTCATGCCCCATCCCAGACCTGTTCAGTCCGAATCTGCATTCTGGCAAGTTTCCTGGGTATGCACACAAGCATTATAGTTTGGAAGAAGGGGTTAGGTCACTAACTGGGGGGTGGGGGTGGGGAGGATGGGAATGGGTATTACAACAGCTTTCTAACCAGTTTTCCATCTTTTTGCACTACTCACCATCTCTGCCAACCTGTGCCTGATTTATATTCCATCTCCTTGGGAGAATGATCTTCCTTAAGTAGGACTCTGGCCTCCTCACCTTCCCATGTGTTCATGGTTTCCTGATGCCTAAAGGATAAACTTCTTGTGGTGGCATTCAAGTCCCTCCTCAATCTGGACCAACCCCACCTTTCTGGCCCTGGTGCCTTGCAGATGCTGTGCTCTAGCCATCCTGGACAATGTCACTTAGAGGCCTCAGCTCCTAATTCCAGAAATGAGTCCCCATCCCCATGGGGTACTGTCATTTCATGATCTTCCCCAACTGACTCAAGCTCTGCTTCCTGGAACGCTCTTCTCTCTCTCCAAAACCTTCCTCAGTCGTTGAGGCTCAACTCCACTGTCATTGTCAGAATAGGTGCAGATCTAGCCCATAATGGATGAGTATCTCGCAGTCAAGAGCTTGGGTTCCTCCTTGGCCCAGCAACAACTATCTAAATCCCATTGGGAAAATCGCCTGAACTTTTGAGCCATGGGTACTCCTATCAACCCTATTTGGGTAAAGGAGATAATGAAGGTGCCAACCACAGAGAATTTGTTCTGAGGATTCCTTGGGGGCTACTGTGCCTAGCCCAGTGACTAGCACATAGTAAATGTCCAGTAAAACTCAGGCAAAGCAATTACCTTGTAAACCCACCTCAGTGCAAATTCCATAGATAGGTGCCTATGTGTGGTGTATTCACCATTAGAATCCTGCTGCTTGGCTCAGCTTCTCATACACGATGGATGTGCAATAAATATTTGCAATAAAAAATAAATAAATTAAACAAACCAACAAATACATAAATGTAAACAAATGCCTAGAAAGTGTTGCATAATTTGTAAAGCTCTGTACAAATAAAAGGTTGTTATTTTGTTTGTTTGTTTTCATTTTAGTTACCAGAATTTAGATAACCTGAGAGAGCCAGAGATCCTAAATTTATTATTATTGTGGTTGCTGACTTATGCTGTCTTCCAGCTCCATGTGAGTGGGCTATGACTTCTCCATACACAATTCAAAGAATATGTGCTGTGGGGTTTCCCCTCCATTATTTCAACATCTTGTCCAATCTGTTTTCAATCTTTTATCACCTTAACATATCTTCAGCCTTCTCCCATAATAACTATTTGAGCCGCAATCTTCTCTAGTGTCCTGACATCACCAGTCAGGCTGCAAAAGCTCCAACACTCAGTCCATGTCCAAGTTTTCTGGGGACCCATGTCTGTCCTTGATCATCCCTCAACCTCAAACACAGAAGAGATATCTTTTCTAAGAAACTGTAAAAGAGGGGTCTCAGCAAGATGTGGACCAAACATCTGGGTGAGGGATATGGAAAAGATGGCTCCAAAATGGTGCTGTTAATTGGAAGGTCAAGAATAGCCCAATAGGCCTGTTAGTTCATGCAAATCGCAACCTCCCAGCATGATTGTCACCATCTGCTCTCTTCCAGGCCATCTGTGCCACCCTGCCCCCACCACCCCTCACACTCCATTCTTACTGTATCTCTCTCAAATGCAGGGACTCCGGCTAAAGAAGTCAGAGATTATCTCTCTTTATATTCCTATCTTGTCAAATGGTGGAATCACCTGCAGGCCTTATGAAACTGTAGGTTCTGAGTCAGTAGATCAGTGGTGGGGCCGGAGATTCTCCATTTCTAGTAAACTCCAGGCAATGAAAAGCTTGCTGGTCTGTGAACCACACTTTGAATAGGAAGGGTCTACTCTATTCCTGGACTATGGATCTCATCATTCTCCTGGAATCTTAGAAGCCCATCCTTCTGCTAAATCCTTTGGTTTTAAATTTTTTTTAATGTTTATCTACTTTTGAGAGGACAGAATGGGAGTGGTGGAGGGGAAGAGAGAGAGGGAGACACAGAATCTGAAACGGGCAGCACGGAGCCTGACTTGGGACTTGAACTCACGAACTGAGAGACCATGACCTGAGCCGAAGTCGAACGCTTAACTGACTGACCCACCCAGGCACCCCTGCTAAATACTTTTTTTTGAAAATTTCTTATAATTTTATTTGCCAATTATATTTAAATAGAACGGGGGGGAATGATTTATATATATATATATCGAAAAATACATTTGAAACATGGAAATTTTCTTCTATAGATTACATAATGCAAATTAATCATTGAATTAATAGTTATTAAGTATTTTGCATGTGTAATAAAAGATGAGTTCTAATTATAGTGTACTCTGAACATTTACTGTCTTGTTTTTGGAGACTATTTAGTCCCTTTTATAGATATATAAACTTTCCTACATCAAACAGAGCTTATGCAGTATTTTGTTTGTAGAAGGCAGCGTGTCAGTCTCATAAAGTAGACTAAACCTTCTTTCATAGATATGTTGACTCGTGATCAAAGTATCTACCAAACTAAAAAAAAAAACATGGTTTAAGCATCGGTCACTTGGAAAGTATTGCTTTATGGAGCTGTGCAGACCTTCCAAATGTTGACATATTTTATTAACATAATGTCAAAAATTACCTTCCTAATCTCACCACTGATGTCATCAGCAAGGTCTTGAAGTATTGGGAAACTATCAAGCCCCCAGTGGTAAATGCAAGTTTTTTTTTTTTAATTTTTTTTTCAACGTTTATTTATTTTGGGGACAGAGAGAGACAGAGCATGAACGGGGGAGGGGCAGAGAGAGAGGGAGACACAGAATCGGAAACAGGCTCCAGGCTCTGAGCCATCAGCCCAGAGCCTGACGCGGGGCTCGAACTCACGGACCGCGAGATCGTGACCTGGCTGAAGTCGGACGCTTAACCGACTGCGCCACCCAGGCGCCCCTAAATGCAAGTTTTTAAAAATTCCAATTTTCACCATAATTTTTCCCCAGTTTTACTGAGATACAGGTGACGTTTGATCTTGTATTAGTTTAAGGTATATAGCACAATGATTTGGTATGTGTATATATTGCCAAATGATTGCCACAAAAAGTCTACTCAACATGAATCACCTCACATAGTTACACTTTCTTTTTCTTGTGATGAGAACTTGTAACATTTACTCTCAGCAACTTTCAAAATATGCAATATAGTATTGTTAACAATAGTGTCCGTGTGGTACATTACATCCCCATAACATGTTAATGTTATAACTGGAAGTCTGTACCTCTTGACCACCCTTTGTTAACTACTTGTAACATTTATTGTACATCTACTGCATGGCAGGCCATTGATAAGCACTTCAACTGACTTATTTGATGTAATGTGTGCACATCCCCACTTTATGGATGAAGAACCCAAGTCTCAGAGAGACATATGGAGTCTTTCAGCTCCTGAGGTGTGGGACTGTGGGCTCAAGCTGCAGTGGGGGAAGCTATGGCTGCAGACGAGGACCCCCCCTTCTGAAAACCCTGGATCACTATGGATGTTTGCTTTGCGTATTTACATTTCTGCCACTACAAGCCAGTCTCCATGATCTGAAAGTGGATTAGCACCCACTTGCTATAACCCACGCAGGCGCCTGTGGATGGGTGTTTCTCAAGAAAATGGGCACCATGCCATCTTTGTTAGAGTTATCAAGGATGCTTGTAATAATAGTATGTCCCCATCCCAGGTAATGGCTGAGACTGGTTAATTTTTCACCAAGTTCCTTTTCCTTTCTGGGCATTAGACTATATTTCCTGGCCACAGCAGGGAGCCATGAGATTATTTCTTGATGATGGGATGTGAATGGAAGTGACATGGTGACCTCTTTGCTGTAGCAATTAAGAGCCGGTGTATCTTCTCCACGCTCCCATTTAATTCCCTTATTTGTGGACTCTGAGGCTATAGGGGATGGTAGAGCCCTAGATGGGAAATCTAGGTCCCTGAATAACCAAGTGAAATAGAGAACTCTGCCCCCCACTGACCCATACTGCGTTGTGGCTTGAAAAGTGAGTCATTATCTGGTTCAGCCATTGAAACTGTGGGGTGGTTGGTGTAAAGTTTGTTTTCCCTAATACATATATATAACAGGTCTTGACAGGAAGACCCCAGAAACCTGCATTTTTAGAAAGCCTTGGGGTAATTCTGAAAAACTGGAGTTTCATGAAATGCATCAGGCCTGGGGCACAGGGTAGAAGTGTATCTGTGTGGCCTAGAGAGTTGTGTAAAAGACAGTGATAGGAATAATGTTTTCTATCACCCTTTTTCTCATTCCTTTTTGTCTCACGGAACATCAGTCAAAGTCTAAGCGCACTCCTTACAGACCAACATGGTCACATGTCCTTTCTTGCAGATGAATAAGTTAATTTCCGGAACATGAGCTCAATCTCAGAGCGCCCTCTGAGAAGCTGATTGAAAACAGAAGTCACAGAACAGAGCCCACATGCACACCAGGTATTTTATCCATCAAAACAGCAAAACCTGAGAATGAGTCATCTTTATTTTCATATCTGTCATCTTGTCTGTCATTCAGAGGCAGAGACCAAGGCCTGGGGCAGTGTGAAGGTTGTGGTTAAGTGAAAGAAAATAATAACATACCCATTTTAGGGCGTGGGAAAGCTTGTGTGGGTCTGGAAATTTCTCTCAATTGCCACCAATACTTGAAAGCAGGTACCTGCCAATCCAAAGAACTGGCCTCTTAGTGACTCTTTTTTCTCTGTTTTTTTTTTTCAAGACTCTAGTGGCACAATATTGTGGTAGTTCCCTCCACCCCCAACATACCTACACACGTGTACATTATACTCATACCTAAAGCCCAACGAGGGAGAAGGTCCCCTTCCTTCTACTCTTGCCTGGTGTGGTTACTGGCTGAGCTGGGAACCAGGGGAGAACAGTTACTGTTGAGTAGAAATTAATCTCCCTCATCACTTTCATGGTACCTGTAATGGGGTCCTCCTCTGTTAACCATTCACTGTTATCTTAGTCACCGGTGAATGGCCCTTTCTGCAGAACCCTCTGAGACTCTATCAGACTCTGGCAGGGAGAGGACAAGGGGTGGAGAAGGGACGGTCCTTGTCGAGCTCTGAAATCACAGCATCAAACAGCTGGTACAGACCATTGACCCGAGGTTGCTTTCAAAGCCGAGGCAGAAACAAAACAAAACAAAACAAAACAAAACAAAACAAAAAAACCGAGGCAGGAAATCTGTTGCACTTGGTGCTCCAGACTGAAAAGAAATTGGCCTCTGCCCCTTCTGAAGTCCATTCAAAGTCTCATGTCAGCTCAAAAAGATTGATCCTCTCTTCCTGATTGACATACACACTTGTTGCAACTGCTTACCTGTTTCTAGCTGGGGTGTGGCCCTCCTGGCTCCAAAGGAAAGAATTAGATCCTAAGGTAAACCCCTCTAACATAGCAAAGGCCATATCCAGGCTCTGAAAACTCAGAACTGAGGTCTTCCTCCTTTGGCAAATCTGGTTGCTGCGTGCTGTACAAATTCTCACTGCAGTAGGTATAATGTTGGGATATAACAGGTTGTTTGGGGGTCCACAGACCCCGAGTGCCTCGAGGGCAGGGAGTTTTCCTTGTGCACCACTATAGTGGCAGGAACATAATAAGCATTCAACAGAATACTTGCTACCAAACATAAGTGAATGAAAGAAGGAATGAATGTCAACTGCTCAATTTGCTACATGCAGTTTATAAAAGCCAACTCAATCAAAAAGAACTATCTCCAAGAAATGAGAAGATATAGTAACTAAACTGCATCATGCAAACATGATCATCCCAAACCTCCAACTTTTAGCCAAATGCATGAATCACCAGCGAACAAAGAGGTTGTGTTCTACAGACCCAGTGATCTGGTTTGAGGTTCCATTTACTCTTGTGACCTGATTCTTGTAAGGGGTTTCAGGCATCTGGAACTAAGCAAACCAAGCCCCACCCAGTGACTTGCAGACACGGAAAAATGAATAAATAGATGCACGCATTGGATTAACTCCTGCTTTGCCTTGCAACTTGCATTAACAAATCAAGACCAAAAAATATATAGGATTCAAACTGAAGTCACATTTCTGAGACCGGGGGGTAACCACCAAAACATGAGACAGGGTACTCTATTCTTTTTCCAATGATGTAGCCTACTTCCTTCAACCGTTCGTGTCTCAATTTCCAATACTGAGTAAATTGAAAGTATTATTACGATGCCTCTGAGGTTTTGAAGTGTCTGTCACTGAAGTAAAATTGACAGTTGGGCTGTAGAGAATGCTCTGGGAAAGGGTTCAGTGCACAGAACGTCTTGGGGAGCAAAGTGGAGATGGGGACGGAGCTACGAACTTTGTATTCAAGGAGTCTTGGGATCATACCGCGACCATGTCACTTGTTAGCCTGATCACTTTGGACAAGTGTGATCGGACAACCTCGTTGACCATCAGGCTCCTGTGTGTAAAAATGATGTCAGAGCAGAGCACGCTGAATACGGACATCGCAGGGGTTAAATGAAATCTATATAAAATGCCCTTCACCTAAGATGACGCGGTGCAATCAGCTTGAGTCCTACTCTCTCCTCTCTTTCTCGTCCCCAACCTTCCTCAGCTCGCTTGTTTTGTCTTCTCTTCATTCTCTTTCTAACATTTTATCCCCTCTTGGTGTCCAACACAGTGCTCAATATCTTCTAGAGACTCGGGAGATGCACAGCGAATCCGAATGCATCTAGTTGAATACAATCAAATTAAATACGCTTTCTGGTCGACTCTCTCCTCTTGAAGCCTTGCCTCTGACCTTCTGTGGTTCATCCCAGCTCAGTGTTCAGGAGCCCTGACCTGCACCAAGTACTCAAGGAAACATCGAAAGTGGCCGCGCCTATGTCCCAGGACCCTCCCTGGTCGCTGAAAGTTTGGACAAGGGATTAGGGAAAGAGATGCCTGAGCAGACCTTTTCAGTGTTCTGCATGTTTGACCCAATTTCCCTCCCATTGCCGTCGATCTCTGTATTGGCACATGGGCATGAGGTGGCCCCTTCAGAACACATGGTACTTCCCGTGGGCCGTTATTCACAGCACAGATAACCGGAATTAGTGAACCTTTCTTATCCTTTCCCCCACACATGTGTACACAGGAAGGTGACAGCCACCCAGAGACATACTTCAGGTCACATGGAACAACGCTGTGACCTGCCCTCCCCTCACTAGCCGTGTGGACTTGAACCTGAACAGTAGGAAGGGCCAATGCTTCACTGTCACGGTCCACGAAATGGGTTTCTTGCAGGTGTTGCGAGGAGTAAAAAGAAAAATCAATTGTGCTCATTTCTTTCTTTCCTTCCGTATTTTGACACCTCATAGCATAGCCACATACCAAGTGCTGGGAACCAAGGTCCAGATCATTCTCCCTCACCCGGTAGAATGCAAAGCCCTGAAGTGGAAAGATGCCCACGGGTGAATGGCACTGACAGGTTACCTGGACACCATCCCCAAAGGGAGCCTTGGCCCCTCCTCTGAACCACAGTCCTCTCCATCACTCAACACACAGGGGCTGTCCTGGCTGTAGGGGGCTCCCCTTTGGACTGGCCTGAGGCCTGCTGACCTGGCCCCTCAGAAGCTGTGATTCTACTCCTGCTTCCAAGGCCTCCTAGCTCCCCATTCCCTCCCTCTGTGCCCCAATCAGTCTCAGAAAACTAAGAAACTGAGGACTCTTGCTCAGAATTTTAGCCATATGTCACCCAATATACTCAGACCCTCTGCTGGGGAGCTCCTGGCAGATGTGGGTGTGAGGTCTGCCTCCACTGCCTACTAACTGCATGACTGGTTCTCTCTCTCTCGCTCTCTCTCTCTCTCACACACACACACACACACACACACATCCTGCCCTGGACTCTGCTTCTTGCCCTATAAATAAAGGAGCTGGTGCTAACATTTTTATGGCCCTATCTTAATAAAGGACAATGTTCCATCTCTACAATGTGAGCCCCTGGACCCCCAACTCCTGCATCATGCATACAGGCCATTGCATATGGGTCACTGCCACTGGACGGATGGAACACATGGCAAAGGGGTTCCCCGTGGGAAGGTCATGGGACCAGTGCAGTAGGACCTTGTCATTTCTCAGGCCATTTCTTACAAACATCCTTGGCTAGGTTCTGCACAGGGGAAGATAAGCCCAAGCCAAGGAGACAAAGCAAGGCAATATCAGGGCCAGACATATCCACATACTCATCACCTCACGGAGCCAGTGACTGGAGCACAACGATGACATAGCAAGATTCCTAACGGTTCCTGCCCTGTTGACGTCTCCTTGCTAATTCCCAAAGAAAGCAGGGCCAGGCATCCAAGCAAACTCTGTGTATGCACCCCACCCCTGCCTTTCCCTGCTGTCTCCACTTCCAAAGGGCCAGAGTCCCTCCGTTTTCTCAGCCTTCAAGAGAAAGCCTGGAATTTCCTCCCAGACCCTGAAATTGGGAAAGTCCCAGCTGTGTTTATTGTCCCTAAAAGGCAGGATCATCCCCATGAACAGGCCTGCACTTTGAGCCTGAAGGCAGGTCATTGCTCTGGCGTTTTTCCAACCCAACTTGTGGGGCTGCCCAGTGGCCGGAGGTGAGGCCACACAGCCACACCGTCCCTCCTCCCAGCTGCCTTCCAAGTCCCCAGTCTCTTGGGGTTTCTCCCCACCCAGAGTGGTGGATGAAGCCATTGTAGGCGCCTGGTGGTCTAGACCCTTGTTAGAATAAGAGGGGCGCCAAAGGGACCTCTTTGCATGAGCACCACCTCCACAGCCCCTGAACGTGGGAGAGGATTGGCTTCACAGAATTAAGGTGAAAAGGCACAGCAGCGTGTGCAGAGCAGGTCTGAGGAGTGGCGGTGAGGGGGGGGGGGGTGTGTGACTGTGAACTCACACTTGTTAGAGGCAGCAGCCTTTTCTTGCCCACAGTTCAGCTGCTTTCCAGAGGGAGGGCAGGCCACGTGGGAACCAAGCTGGGTCTGCACTCCCACTCTGGGCGACAGAAGATCTGGCCTGTCTCCTGGCTCTACCCTTCCCCCGCTGTGCAATCTTCATCGGCTCTTACCATCTCTGAGTCTCCCTGTCTTCCTGTGTTAACTAGCAATGATTAAATGATGAGGTTTAAAGGAGTTAATGCTTGTCATATCCCCACCTCTGTGCCTGGCGAGTGGGGTCTCACCAGTGTGTGCCCTCCTGACCTTGGATGCTCACCTTTCTTCTATTCACCCCATTCAGAGGCCCTCCTCCACCTCCTCTGCCCCACTGTCAGCACATCTCATGTGGTTTTCTGGGAAATTTCCCTTCTCTTTTGTGAAGTGCACGGCAAATCGGGTCCTGTCCTTATATGAGGAAGTCCTTCAGCTCCGGGCCTTTCCCCAACGTTCACGTGAGGATATCTGCCCAGCCATCTAGAGGATTTTCAGCAACGCTTTTCTTTCCCCGTGTTCCCTTCTAGGCACCAGCAGCCAACTCCTCCTACCCGAACTCCTCCCCCGCCTGCCCACCCCGAGTCTGCCCAGAGCCATAGCTGGGCAGAAGTGTCACCCATTATCACCACCCCGGCACTCCAAGAACACCCTGGCTTCAGCCCACTTGCACCCACACTCGGCCTGGACATTCAACCCGGTTAAGGCCAAGGTCATCTGGCTCAACAGATGCATGTGTCCTCAGTAGCCTCGTCAGCACATCAGCTCCATGAGTCCCGTGCCGTGTTCATGGGTGAGATTCTGTTAACTAACCCAGGGCAAGACATGTATAAGGCCCTAAGCCACTGTTATCCTACACCTGGCCATTCAAAGGCAGTGAATCACTAGTAGAGAAAGATCAGGAAGAAAGCCCGAGCACTTACGAACCTCCTCCCCCTTCTCCCTACCTGTCAACAAGAGAGTAAGCTCAGAGCTCAGAACATCAGCCAGACAACTACAACCAGTTCACCCTGAAAAAACAATGTTTATTTTGATTGCATTTATGGCAAGCAATATTGGTTTCAAATTTATAGCAGTTATAAAATGTTTCCTTTCAGAATGCATCTATTTAAGCAAAAAAAGAAGAGTCATTTTAAAGAAAACCACTAAGTATGTAAGAGAACAGTGTTACAAAGACTTTTGTGAAAAGTCACAAAGGTAGAATGCCAAAGCTGGGGATGAGCTTTAGCTGAATGACGCATCCTAACAGGGATAGCTCTAGGCCCTTAACATGCCGGTGGGAGAGGTGTTCGGATCCCAGAGTTTGATAACGTGCACATGAATCTCAGCTACGAGGGTATCATGACCCCAAGATGAAGGCCATCTTTTTTCTTCTGCCAATTCATTCATTCATTTAGCAAGCAGGGATGTTCAAAAAAGCAAAAACAAAAACAAAACACCAAAACCCAAAGACTGAGACCAAATTTTTCTGAAGAGGGTGTCTCATCCAGTGCCAAGTCTGGGCTCTGGGATGAAGTTGAGGAGAGGGAGATGAGGTGGGCAGGCCAAACCTCTGGCATTAGGGGTTGGCTGGTGAGATCTGGGTTCACCAGTCCGGTGAGACTGGGGCTAGCTGGAGGCAGACTGAGATGTGCATGGGCCTCCAGGCTATGAGAGCCAGCTGCTTCTGCTGCACATGTGACATCTCTGAGTCAAGATGATGTGCCCGGACAGGTCTTCAAGGTGTCAGAAGACGAGATGGTGAGGTCACGGGTTATCACTTATTAAGTTTGTGCCATAGAAAGGTCGCACAAATAGTCAGAAGCCCTAGATCCTAATTTCAGGTCTGATTTCAGCTGATTGCATGACCTTGATCAAGTCACTTTACCTCCCCAGGCCCATTTTCTCACCTGCAAAAGGGCAAGATGGGTAATATCTCTAAGCTCACAGGGCTGTTGAAAGAATCAGAGGTGAGCTTCACCAAGGCAGGGACCAAGCCTGTTTAATGAGCTGATGTAGACCCAGGACCCATCCCATGGGAAGCTCTGGTTATTTTCATGAATTAAGATGTCAAGTGTTGGGGTGCCGGGTGGCTCAGTCGGTTGGGCATCTGACTTCAGCTCAGGTCTTGATCTCAGGTCTGTGGGTTTGAGCCCCGCCTCAGGCTCTGTGCTGACAGCTCAGAGCCTGGAGCCTGCTTTGGATTCTGTGTCTCCCTCTCTCTCTGCCCCTCCCCTGCTCACACTCTGTCTCTCTCTCTCTGTCTCAAAAATAAATAAGCATTAGAAGAAAAAAAAAAAGATGTCAAGGATTCAGCAGGAATGTCCCACCTATTCTAAGTTCTTAGAAACGGTAGCCTGCCAATAACTGCCAATCTTTCTACCATGCTTTTCCACCATGAGGATGAATCCGTGGAGGGACAACAGTGAGGAAGCTAGTTGAGTTGTCTGGTGGCTCTCTCTGGATTCCAAGAAACTTAAAAGTTGGCAAGTGCATGGATCCCAGGTCCTGGGTCCAGCAAGGCACCTGTGTGCAGGTCTAGACCTACAAACTCCAGCTTTCAGTTTGTCCTTGAGTGGGAAAAGCTGAATGACTCTGGACTATAACCCTGACCATGGAACAGAGAGAGAGAAAAGCTGGCTAGCAAGAGGGAAAGGTCAAATCGCTTGGTATTTTCCTCCTGAAATCTGTCCAAGGACCTGTGTCACAGCAAAAAAGCCACAGGAAAGCGTGTGGACTTCCCCGGTCACAATGATTAATAGCTGCTCCTTCTTTCTGCTGCCTCTGTGGGCTTGAGAGTGACCCTTTTGTTCTCCAGAAAATCTCAGATACATTCCTTCCTTCTGAGCTCCAGACACCCACGAGGGTGGACCAAGTTGGCTGCATTTTGCAAGCTGCTTTGGAGCTGAGAGGATAAATAAGTTTCTCTCTTTGGAATTTCCCTTTTGTTCATTCACTAGAACATTATTCAACACTTTCTTGGTACAGGCTTTATCTATGTATCAGGGAACCAGGAGCCCACAGATAAATGGAGGGGCAAGCAAGACCAATAGAGTAGATAAACACTTGTTTGGGGTGAACATCGATGCTATAGAAATGTAGAATAAGGACATCTTTTCTTCCTTTGCTTCCAGGAGGAAAGGGCCTCTGAGCTGGGTTTTGCAGGATGAGTAGAAGTTGACTGGTGAAGAAGGGTTAAGTTCCTCCAGAAAAAGGAAAAGCTTGTGCAAAGACCAAGGAGTGTGCTCTTGGAGGAGGGGAAGGTGACGGAGGGGGGAAGTCCCTGTAAACCAATTTGGCCTTTCTGAAGCCAAAGTGCCCGAAGTTCGAAAGGAGAGTTGAGGCCAGAGAAAGGGGAAGGGACTGAGAGATGACCAGGTTTCGGATAGGCATGCTGAGGGGCTTGGAGTTTATCCTGAGGACACAGGGGAGCCATCAAGGGATTCTCAGCAGGGAGGACACATTGCTGAGATTGGATTATTTTCAATTCTTTCAGCATCAGGGTGGAGGATGGGTGAGAAGTGTGAGACCATGGCCTAAGAGCCCAGCTGGGAGCCTTGCCATGCCCAGGAAAAGTGCCTTAAGAACCCAAAGAAGACAGTGCCCATCAGGAGGCTAAGGAGGGGGCCAGACTGGGAGGATAAAGTAGCTAGAAGGGCCCAAGACAATCTACGATTTTCTATTCATTCTGCCGAACCAAAAATCAACTCCTTGAAGCCATGTGCCATGCTCTACCAACCCCAGAACCCCAAGCAGCTAATAATGCCTTTCACAGAATCGATCTCTGGTAGAGCTTTATTAAAGGATGTGGGATAATTGAATGAGTGAAGGAGTGAATGAAATCCTCCTCTAAGACCACTGCAGTCTGATCAACACTGGCCAGTGTTGTCATCTCCTGTCTTAGCTTCCCTCTAGGGAAAGCGGAGGTCCTGAGGAGGTGAGGGTGACAGGAAAACTAAGTCATCTCAGAAAGAAAGCACCTCCTTCTCCCAGAGAGGCCCAGCTGGCGTCAGCGGAGAGAGGACTCTGGACAGGAAGTCCTGGCCTGGAGGGCTCCCCAGGGCACAGCTGGGGATTTCTCCTTGGGACCTGGGGTCCAGGCAAGGCCGAGCAGTGGAAGGCACCCTGAATTTGTGGTCCACTTCAGCTATTTAATGGCTGAACCTCAATGAGGGCGACTCAGCATACAGCTGTGAGGATCTAAAAGAGGGAAGGCTGTTGAAGATGTTTCTTACTGAGAAACATCATTATTGTGAATGTGTACGTTAGAGAAGTATAGCAAGTATGGAGCTTTGGTTTCTATTGTTTTCTAGCTAGGTGGCCGCATCCAACATGTTTCACTTCTCTGAATCTTCACTTCTCAACTGGAAAATAGGAAAATAGAGTGTCTATCCCTGCAGGCTGGTGTGAAGATTGGAAACGAGAGACAATACACATGATTTTGACCAGCTGTAAGATGTGGCATATCTTAGATAACAGTGGGAGAGGTAACCCGAGGATGGCATTTCCTTGGGGACAGGTCATCTGTTGGCCTTAGAGCGCTCTCCACTCTGTGGGCACGGGCAGGTTCCACCGCAGCCTCGGGACAAGCATGTGAATGACCAATGGTTAACATGTCTGTGCCTCATTGTCCCTCACCAACGCTTCAGGTGGCTGAAACCATGTCTGTTAAGCATCTAATGCTCTGTGGAGGGCGCCTGGGTGCCTCTGTTGGTTAAGTGCCCGATTCTTGGTTTTGGCTAAGGTCATGATCTCATGGTCTCGTGAGTTTGAGCCCCACATGGAGCTCTGCACTGACAGCATGGAGCTTGCTGGGGATTTTTCTCTCTCTCCCTTTCTCTTGCTCTGCCCTTCCCTACTCTCACTGTCTCTGTCTCTCTCCAATAAATGAATAAACTTAAAACGAGAGCTCTGTGGACAGCATGTGACCCAGAGATACGACCCCCTCCAGGCAACTCCTTCAAGTTTAAAGGCATGACAAAAGTGACTCTGAGGGATTTATTCAGTTGCAAATTTATCTATTTGCAACTCTCTTACCAAATGCCCCTGATGCTCCAAGAACCTTGTGGTAGAGGAGAGACTCCTTCCCCAGGAGAGGAGGCAGAGATCAAAGATGCAGCTCAATCCCTGGTCGCTGATTTGCTGTGTGACTTTGAGTAAGTCACTGCTTTCTTCAGGCTTTAAGATCCTCGATCTGCAAAATGTGGCTTGGGTGCCAGGTTCCCTTCTGCGTCTCCCTATTCCCAACCCAGAGCTGCAATGTTCATAACAAACACCCCTCTTACCTGGGGTTGCACCCACTGGAGGGAGGTTAGTCTCTCAAGCTTATAGGACATTAGCAACTCTGAGTTCTGGTTGGCTTGGAGAGAAGGGTGAGGGTCTAGAGTCAGACTTGCCTCTTGATTTCCCCGCCAGCCTGGCTAAGAAGCCAGTAGGCCCCAGCAAGGTGGAGTTCTTGTCTGGTTTGCCAGATGCAAATAATGGAAGACAGAGGTGTTTTGTGACTCTCTTTTTCTTAGAAGGCTTGGAAATTGCTATCAGTCTTGGAAAAACCTGTGTCATCCTTCAAAACAGGTTGTCTGATGTAACCAAAACCACCAGTTTGGATGATAAGTCCCAATGAAACAAAAATGAAATGAGAGAGAAAGAGAGAGAGAGAGAGAGAGAGAAATGGGGAACTAGAAAAAGCCACTGTAAGAAAAAAAATGAGCAGCAGAAGCTGATGACTAGAAAGGGAACCAGAATCTTGATGTCCAGCCCAGAGCAGTGAAGATAAGAAGAATTACATTGCAAAACACATCCGAGAAACAAGAATGAGAAGGATGCGGTTTTGGCCAAGATGTGAGAGCAGAGCCCAGACTGTAGACCACACTGGGTTTCAAATCTGGGTGTCCAGACCCACTTCCTCACCAAGACACCTGACAAAACAGTGATAGAGAGTCCAAGCAGGATCAGACGTAGACACAGAAGACCTACTTCCAGTCCTTGCTCTGGTACCTTCTTGCACTTGACCTCTGGCAGGTCATTTGACCTGTCTCTGTGATGGCATGATGGTCCCCAACCTGCTCATCCTGCAAGGTTGTTATGGGTGTAAAGTGAGATGATGCTAATTCTGGCCTGTGGTCACGAAGTCTAAGGGCCCATCCGATGGGGAATTTCCAGAACTTAGATTATTTCCTTCCTCTACAGCTGCTCTGGAAGTGAAGAGTGATGAAACAGAGGGACCTCAGCATTATAAAGAGATTCAGAGTATTATCATTTCCCTTCTCCAGATGAGAACTAACCACTCAGCCAAGGTATTACACTGAGTCAGTTGGGAGGGGTGAGCCTGCTAGGGGGATGCCCAGTGTAGCTCAGACCCAGTCAAAATACAGTCAAAACACAGGAGCTAGATTTTTCAGATTTTAACCCCTTTATTGGCCAAGGTCTAACCACTCCCAGGCTCTCAATTCACACATTCGGCAAACATGTGCCCAGTACGGAGCTCACATCCAGCATGGAATGGACACTTGATCACTGCTTGTTAAGTAAATGAATAAATGAATGGTGACTGAATGCCAGGCCCTCTCCTATGTGCTGGGATACAGTGAAAGAATAGATACACCCTGCCTATCCTCACTTACAGTGTGGTGCAAAAGACAGACATATAAAGAACCTTGGAAATGCAGGGCACATCAAGTGTCATGGAAAGAAAAGTGTAAAGCTTTAAGGGAACCCAAGGCAATTGTGTGTCAAAAGGAGTCTGGAAGGACTTCCTGGAGAAGGCCCAGCAACCATTCCAGGCAGAGGAAACAATGCGTGGCAGGGCTGTGTTTTGGGAGAGACATTTGGGACAGCCGTTAGGTATTACTACAGCCTAGAGCAACCAAAAGAAGTGATTCATGAGGCATGGCCTGGAAGATGTGCCGTGGCGAGGTCAGGCCTCTCGATGGCCGTACGAAGGAGGTGGACTCTCTCAAGTAGATACATGGGGCTGCTGAAACACTTTTGACAGACCATATTAGCGGTTTGGGATACATAAATTTGCCATCAGTACAAAGGACGGACCAGATGGTAGAGCTTCTATTTGGCAGGAGATCACATTAAGCTGTTTTAATAGAGCTTAATCGAAGGTGAGTCCTTTGGGTCAAGGAAGTGGAAATGTTTGCAAGAGATGCCTCAAAAGTAACAATGGGCATGTCTTTAGAGGCCAACTGGATGTGACAGGAGGTGGGGAGGAAACTCTAAAAATGGAGCTCTGCTTTCAAGCGTGGCCATCTGCGTGAGCAGGCAGATGAATTCTTGGTGGGGGAAGCAGATCTGGGAGTAACATGATACCAGGGACTGGGGGCCAGGATGTATCTGCCTTCCTCTCACTCAGCATGGCACCTGGAAAAGTAGGTGCACATAGAGACAGTATCAGGGGACGATTTGGAGAGCTTTGAAACCCCTCCTCAAAAATTCTCCAAAGATGAGGTTGAGAGAGAGAGGGAGAGAGACAGGCAAACCAAGCAACAGACTCTTAACTATAGAGAACAAAATGAGAGTCACCAGAACGGAGGTGGGTGGGGGGATGGGTGAAATAGGGGATGGGGATTAAGGAGTGCACCTGTTGTGATGAGCACCTGCTGATGTACGGAAGTGTTGAATCATTATACACTAGAAACTAATCTAGAAACTAATCATCTACACTAGAAACTAATATCACAGTGTATGGTAACTGACTGGAATTTAAGTAAAAACTTTAAAAAAAAAATTCTTCATAGACTCTCTTCCCAAAGCCACCCCAAATGAATGAGTAAACTAAGGGAAAATAATGCGGCTCATGTGCAAACGCAATCCCAACAGCAGTCCTATACCACATCTTCCAGCCAAACCAATTCCCCAAATTCCTCCTGGGTAGAGACGTCACATTGGCCACAGGGACTTATTGCATCTTGGTTGAAAGAAGACAAGGAAGGAAGAGGGGGAGGGAAAGGGGAGATACACAGAAGGAAGGATGTCTTTGTTGGAAGTGAGTGACATCCAGGTGTAAATGCCCAGTGGGCTGATACAAACACAAGTCTAGAGGTCACCTCAAGTAGTTTGCTAGACAATGAGTCCAGAGGAAAAAGAGTCTAGACCCAGGGTAACAAATTCAGCTACCACAAGGGTCAGGTAGAGAAGACGAGTGAGTGAAGGGAGCCCAGCAACAGGTAACAGAGCAACTGTGGGGGAGGGAGGCATCTCTGGTGAACCCGGGAACATAGGCTTCATCCAAAGGGACAGCCACCCCTCTGCTCTCACAGGTGACTGCCGTGTGGGCATACGGGCTCCATGTTGCCAGGTCTGATTCTACCAAGACAAACCAGGTGCCCACAGTTTTAAGTGAGAAATCGGTCAATTTTACATGCTAGCAATTAATTTTTCTTCTCTTTAATCTCTATGCAAACAGAACCAAGTTGTGGACCACCAGTTTGCCAACTGTCATGAAGAGTAGGAGTGAAAATATGAATCCTTAGAGAAAAGCAGTATTCAGGGATGCACGGGGAGGAGACACCAGCAAACACAGTGTATAAGAAGCAGCAGAAAGCAATAGGGAAGAGAACAAAGCCTCAGACACAAAGGTGGGCAGGATTTCCTGAAAGGGCGGGCCGCAGGCAGCATTAACATGGCAGTGACTTCACACTGGATCAGGTTGTAGGGAATCCTCTGCAGGAAGTGATAAGAAAGAAGGTCACTGCCGAGACCATAAGATTTGCAGCTGAGTGATGGATGTGGGAAGTAAATGGAAACAGAGTAAGGAATTAATTGTAGGAGAGAGCACAGAGACCAAAGTAGAAATCAGTGATTCAAGTTTTGTCCCAGGAAAAGAAGGAAAGAAAGAGAGAAGGATGCCCTTTGAGGGAGGATGGGGCTAAGGGAAACAGGTTTTTTTTTAATGTTTATTTATTTATTTATTAAACATTTATTTAATGTTGAGAGACAGAGACAGACAGAGTATGAACAGGGAAGGGGCAGAGAGACAGGGAGACCCAGAATCTGAAGCAAGTTCCAGGCTCTGGGCTATCAGCACAGAGCCCGATGTGGGGCTCGAACTCACAAACTGTGAGATCATGACCTGACCTGAAGTCAGATGCTTAACCGACTCAGCCACCCAGGCGCCCCGATGTTTATTTATTTTTTAAGTTTATTTATTTGTTTTGAGAGAAAAAGAAAGAGATAGTGCGAGCAGGGGAGGGACAGAGAGAGGAAGAGAGAATCCCAAGCAGGCTTTGAACTGTCAGCATGGAGCCTGATGAGAGGCTCAATCCCATGACCCTGGGATCATGACCTGAGCTGAAATCAGGAGTCAGATGCTTAATCCATTGAGCCCCTCAGGTGCCCAAAATGTTTATTTATTTTTGAGAGAGAGAGCAAGTGGGGAGGGCCAGAGAGAGAAGGAGACAGAGAATCCCAAGTGCAGGGATTCCCAAGTGCAGAGAATCTCAAGTGCAGATGATCCCATTCAGGGCTCAAACTCATGAACTGTGAGATTATGACCTGAACTGAAGTTGAGAGTTGGACGCCCAACTGACTGAGCCACCCAGGTGCCCTGGAAATAGGTTTCTTTTAAACAAAGAAGACCTGAGCATGCCCGTTGGGTTAAAGGAAGGGAAGAGTAGAAAGAGAGAGTCAGAAATAACACGGAGCTAATGGAGAAAAACAGCTTTCTGGAAAAGTCTGCAGGGGTTCAAGGATGTAGATCAATCAGTGACCTTCAACAAGAGGGACAAGCTCTTCTGCAGGAGAGAAGAGACTCGAGAAGATGAAAACAGATTTACACTCTGGGCAGAGGGATGAGCACGGAGGGAATTCTAGCCACACAGTCTCCGCTTCCTCAGGGGGTATGTTGTCTCCTGAGAGCACTGGAGCCTGAGCCTGGAGCCTGAGTTTTGGGGTACACAGAATGGAAAGGACGAGGCATGTGTGCCAGCATCACTGGGGTGCTTATCCAGGACAATGGGATGGTCAGGAGTTAAAGGGTGTGGTCAGATGCCTGCATTTGGGTACCAGCACGTGGGAACCACGGAAACGCAAGAATTGGCAAGGCGGGGAGGCAAGGAAACCAGGTAGAGGTGGAGGGCCCTGCAGGAGCTGACACAGTGCGTGTGGAGTTGCTTAAAGGGGAAGGAAGTGGAAGCCTGTGGTCAAAGAAATAGATGACTAAGTTGAACTCCATGAAATGCAGAAGGTCAGGGAGATGACAAAGTCCAGAGAATGGGCCAATGCTGAAATGATGCGGTGCTGGGCTCACTTGAGGGGCCCAGGAGCCATTAGAGGCCTTCCCTATCAGTTTCTTTTCATCCCCTGATCTTTTCCTTCCCTTGACCCAGCACCTCTCTACTAAGCCTTCCATGGACATGGTGGACAGAGGTGAGCTCTAGAGAGAAGAGAAAGGAGAATGAGAAGGAGAAGGAAAGGACTGGGAGAGCATGGAGAAGACTGGCCTTGGAGTGGGAACACCTAGGTTTCAGTCCTAGCCCCGCTGCTTCCCAGCTCCCTCATCCCTGAGCAAGCCAACTGCTATGCCTCAACGTCCGCATCTGTAACATGGGAGTCACGATATTGGCCTCATCTACATAACGATGCCCTTGCTAGATTCACATGATCTAATGAATCATAAAGCACATGCAAAGAATTCTAATCATGGGTGCCTCATGGCCCACAGTTTTGAAATCTTTCCTTGGTAACCACACAGAAGTTCTAGAAGACATTCAGTAAATACTTAAAACTAATGGTTATCCTCATCATGAAATCAGAATTGTGTCATGGCGAAGTTTGTCATAGCTTGGGGATAGAAGGACATCCTAACTATATTGGGAGCACGTGATGTGCTGGAAAGCGAACTGTCCACAACAAACAAGTGTGCGTGTGTGTGTGTGTGTCCAATATAGTCCTTTCTGTCATCTTGGGGCACAAATGGTTCTCTGCTCCTTTATCCTCAGAACCCCCAAGTTGTCCAGATTAGGAGGAAATCTCTGTCTGTGCTTAAGTGGCCGCTCCCAACTTTGTCACAGCTCCCAAGAGCCTTGGGGACCTGTCCAGTCGAGCTCCAAGTCCTGCTAAATGTCAAGCACAGTGGCCAGGGCTCTCGGCTGCCAATGCTTCTGGCACTGCCCTGTGGCATAACTGTGGACTGCTGGCCCCACACAACCCAAAGTCTGTCTCTCTCCCTTGCTCTAACTGTGCCCCCTCTAGTCCTGGCCACAGTGCTACCCCGGGGCTCCCAAAGTCATGGTGTCTTCATTTTACACTGGCAGGTTTGGCCACGGCCCTTACCATGCGATGGCTGTATCGACATGGAGAGTGTCTAAGAACTTTGGACTCAAGAGAAGGGACCTCAATTTTCTCCCCTTAGGAGGTCCTTGGTCCTTAAGCAAATGTACCCATATTCTCCCCCGTGTCCAGCTCTGCATAGCATGGAGTGTTAAGAGGGGCAGTCTTTCCCTTTGGCCACCAAAGGCTCTTTGCTCCCTTCATCAAGGACAATGAGGACTGAGTGCCTACAACGCAGTGAGTGCCTACTTCTACTGCTTCAGTAAGATTTCTCTAAACAAAGGAGGTTTGCCTTAGAGAAAATAAATAGCAGCTGGCAGTCTCACTGGAAAAAGTTAAGCTCTGGGTCACCAGGCACTTCCCACAGCACACACATGCATACACACAGCTTGTCTGCTCTGATTTAGGGAGTGCACTAAAATCCTGGGCAACCCTCTTTTCCCCCCATTTAATTTTTTTAAGCTTATTCACCTATTTTGAGAGAGACAGAGACATCGTGAGTGGAGGAGGGGCAGAGAGAGGGAGAGAGAATCCCAAGCAGGCTCCTCACTGCCAGCGCAGAGCCCGACACGAGGCTCAAACCCACAAAACTATGAGATCACGACCTGAGCCGAAACCAAGGGTCGGACGCTCAACCGACGGAGCCACTCAGATGCCTCTCTTTTCCCCATTTTAAATTAAGCCGGGCAGGGCTTTTCAGGGAGGAATCTCTATGGCACATGCAGCTCTGACAGTTCCCTAATTCATTGATTCTTGTCTGTCTCTCTCCCTTGCTCTGTGCCCCCTCTAGTCATTGATGCGCCCCATGCTAGGTGCTAATGCCAGGATCACACAAACAAAAGTCCCTGCCCACGACTGGCTCCTGCTTGCTCGCCATGCCCGCCCCATCATCAACAGCTCCGGAGAGAACAATGTGCTTGTGAAGTTTCTGTCATTACCCTGACTGTATTTCTGAGTAATATATACGTTGCAAAGTTGAGCTATTTGGCAATGCTTTATTCCAAATCCTTGCATCGAAGACAAAGAGATGTGTGTGCTGTGCGAAACCACATACCCCCCAACTTCTTCCCTCCCCCGCCCAGGCAAATACTGTCTGCGTGTTCCTCCAGACTCTCTCAGGCTCTGATCTACAGTAAAGGCAGAAGAAGCTTATGAATGGAGAGCCAGCGCTTTGCAACCTGGGGCTACACGGCTATGCCAGCTGAAACCATTAGCTAAGAAGGAGCTCTTTGTTCCCCTGGGAAGTTTCCCTTTGTCAGGATGCAACATTTTGCAACCAAGAAAGAGAAGCGGCTCATCCCCCAAGAAGGGCCCGTGTGGTCGCTGAAAATGTCTCCCTGGCTTGTGCCCCCCAGCCCTGCCAGTACCTCTTCCCCGGATAGAACCAGTGGGCAACTTGGGAAAACCACAGCCTTGCTTCTATATTCATCTCCCTGTCTGAGAGTAAACTACCCTGCGATACAGATATCTGGGGCAACAATTTGAAATTCTTGGACTGTTCGTAGGTTCAATCAAACACTATTTATTGAGAACCCCGCTGCAGGAAAGACACGCGCCGGGCGCTGGATGCAGCACAGGCTGGAGCCTTGAGGTAGGATAGAGCACAGCACAGAGAGTTCTAGAAGCAGAGGGAGGGACTGAGAGCCACGCCGAGGTCTGAAGGCAGACAGGGGCCTGTCACAATGGGAGCTTCCCGTGAGAGCTGGCTGTGTGAGGACCCGAGGCCCTAACTCGATTCTGGGGCTGCTTCTGCCTAACTCAGGCTTTGGTCAGCCCCCAAAGGCTCTCCCTCTGTCCCTAGGCAGACAAGAGAACGGAGATTAGGAAGAGCTTAGGAAGTCTAAACCCCACTGCGTTATACTACAGATGCTCAGTAAACTTTCACAGAAAGAAATGAAAGCATCTGCTGCCTAGGATTGGCATGGGTGCCCCGAGGCCTCCTGGAGCTTGCTCAGGTCCTTAGAGTGACACAGCTCTTTACACGCTGCTTACAAAGCACCCTTGGTTTATCACTTCAGACAAGTCTCGTGACAATATTAGAAACAGCTGTCTTAGTAATCACACTTTACGGAAGAGGCCCAGAGAGGTCAAGGGGGTTGTGCAAGGCCACACAGCCTGACAGAGGCACAGCCAGACCTCTGGCCCTGGTGTTCGGATGCCGCCTGGAGCTCTTCCCAGGAGTCCAGGCGGCTGCTTCTTCCTCCCCCTTCTCTCGCTCTTTCTCCTCTGGTTTCTTTCCTTTCTTCCGCCTGTGCCTCTTTTCTGTTAGTGTCACCTGGCCCGGCCAGCATAGCCTGTGCTTCGTGGACCCTACGGTTTAGCCCAGAGGTGTCCAAACACAGGCTGGAGATCACCTGAGGCCCAAGGGAGGGCAGATTAGAAAAAATACAGCTTTACATAACAAAACTACAGATTGTGACTCAGTGGGTCTAGGGTGCAGACCGGAACTCTCCTTTTTTGATAGGTTCATTGGTTCTTAACTGTTTGGAGGTCAAGGATGCCTTTGCTAATCTGATGGAAGCGATGGTCTCTCTCTCTCTAGAAAACTACACAGTCACATAAATATGGAAGACAATTCCAGATGGTCCTTGAAGCCTAGCCGGGAGCCAGGGATAGGAACCTTCATCTGGACAAAATGGACTGCTCTCTTCCCTCACCTGCCCCGGATTTCCCATACTCAGCCCTTTTAAGGTTGTTCTAATGGGATCATGGGCCAGTATCATCAACATCACCTGGGAGCTGGTTGGAAATGCAGGATCTCAGGCCCACCCGAGACCAGGGACCAGAATCTGCACTTTAACAAAATCCCAAGGAGATGTGCAAGGACTTTACATTTGCAGGGTCTGTAAGTTTGTTATAAAATGTGCCCCTCCTCCATCGAGCACTGCCAAACCCCGTGCCCACCTTAAATGCATCACCACCCAGCCTTCCCTGAGCCTCAGCAGCTCTGATCTATCCAGTGAGGGCAATTGTTTGTCTCTTGAATTTCCCTTAAAAGCAAGGGTCCAGCAAAGGTGGTAAAATGTTCTTCTGTGTCTCCCCGCCCACTTTTCATGACCTCTGTTTCCCTAAGATCCACACCCCAGTTCAGCACCTTTACAAGGGGCACCTCCAGTGTGTTCACCTGTCCCACTGACACTGCTCAGGCCACCCTGGGCAATGCGATCTCTAACTGACGAAAGTGATTTCTTCCCTGCTCTGCTGTCCTTCCTTACAGTCTATCGAAGGATCCGCAGTGTCTCACACAACAATTACCCTAACAGTTTACTTATGCTCACCCCCTCCACCCCCATGATAGCCCCTCACTGTAGGGTCAAGAGCTGGTCCATGAGGGCTTGCCCAGAAGGCAGTCTGAGTGACAAGCTGGGACACCACTCCCTCCCCCCCCCCCCCAAAGAACCCAGGCCATTGCAGATGAATCTTTCTTTCTCTTGCAAAGGTTATCTGCACCCCCCTGACTCCCACTCCCCCCACCCCCTGTAATATCCTTGGCTCCTTCATGCAAATAGACATAGGGCAGGTCCATCCTGGAACGCAGTAAATGCCTTCATGCTGGAAGCTTGGGGTGAACCAGTTCAGGTGTTTTCATCAACCCAGCCCCACTTCCCATGGATACTTCTAGAAAGCAAGCTTCATGTCTGGTTCATTTCTCCTTCCCCTTACTCCAGTCCCCTTCCCAGTGCTCTGCACGGAGGAGATGTTAATCGTATTCGTGCTCTGCTAAGCAGACAATGCAGGATATGAGCAAGGGTGCTACACGGAGAGCCCAGAAATGGACACAATATGCCATTAGTTTTCTATGTCACCTCAGGCCCGTCACTGCCTCCTTCTTGGCCTCAGTTTCCCCATCAGTGAAACAGGATGATGATCTCCAAGGTCCTGTGCTTATCTGACATTCTGTATAAGAATAAAGAATGGATTTCTAGTCCTTGAAAGGAACCAGATCACAGAGTTGGGGTCCCAGGAAAATGGGCTCTGGAACTAAGAGTAACCTGGAAGAAGGCCTGGGGGAGGTATCTAGAAAAGACCTGGCTGGTGCAGAGCCTACTGTGTGTCTCACTCAAAAGCCTGAGTGGCAGGATGGGGGAAGGGGGTGCCATGCTGGATGGAGACTTTGCAGTAACTACAAAGCAAACCAAGGCAGGGGCGAGGTGCTGGCTTCTGATATTTCTAGAAAGCTCAGTCTTAGTTCCTCTTTCCATTTCCCCTGACATTGAGTGGGAGTCTGGGGTGATGACAAAGGCCCATGCGGAGGATGTCTGTGGGGGGTGAGGGTGAGCCCCACTGGAAGAAAGGAAAGGAGGATTATTCACCAAGGAGTTATTCACTTTTCCATTCTTCATCTCTGAGTTGATGAGCAGGGGGCTAGGGGGCCTGTGTATTCCAGCGAGCTGCAAAACCTCGACCCTGCCTCTCCACAGTGTTCTACTTTGGGCCTTTCCCTTGTCCACTCCTAAGCAGGGGCCCGATCCAGACCTTGTGCCGGAACATTCCCAGCACAGCCCCACGTGAGACGGCGCTGGCTCCAGGCCCAGCATCTGGAATGCGGGCTCCGGCCAAACTCATTATTTTCCATGGGATCCGGGAACTTCCAAAGCTGCCTCAGAGTGGGAATTTCCACTTGTTTCTCCTCCTCTGTGGCTGACCTTCCAGCTGAGGAGAGCATCGCTGCTTGACAGCAAAGGTGGGAGGGAGACAGCTATCAAGACACCTTCTCCTCTGATTCCCACCCCCTTCATCTTGGGTCTGTTGATTATTATCTCACACTCACAGAGACCGAGTCACTTTCCAAAACTGATGACCCTTCCTGGCAGTAGATACTTAGCTTCAGATACTCAGAAGTCCATCTAAACACTCCGAGAAGCCAAGAAGCTTTCCTGTTGGCCAGAGACCTCCTATTGGCCTTCCCGTCTGGAATATGGTTTCCTCACATAAAAGAGCAGATGTGGAAATACACCATCTCTCCCAGTTTTTTGGTCCAGGGTCCTAGGACTGACCATGACATGACTGAACCAGGATCTCAACATCTTTCAACCTGTTAACCTGGGCAGAACCCAAAGAATGGATGGGCTCCACAGGCAAAGGGGATGCAACCCTCCCAGTCCCTGGCAAAGGACACTCAGAGAGATTAGGGAAGGGTTTCCACTGATAAGAGGGAAAAGCTCTTGGCAGCAGTGGAATGAGGAAGCTGAGATCTGAATTCTAGGCTCTGCTCATCTAATAACATGCCTCAAGGAATCCTATCATATTTGCAGAAGAAACGGATTCACTGAGATCAATGTGAACACCTTTAAGCTTTTATGACTGTGATTCTGGGGGTTTCTGAGGACATCTAAGGCAGAGCTGTGGCACTAAAGCAGATATTTGAATCCTGTAACACTGTCCCATCTGCTCACCGGCTCTTCCTGGGAATCCAGAAAGGAAGGGGGCATGTGCTGCCCGACTTCTGCCTGCCTGCCATATAACCACAGACTCCAAATCCCACAGTGACTTAACCACGAGGGATGTTTCTCCATTCCCCTTCGGATGCCCGCTACTTTGGCAGATGTGGAGGACAGAGGGCACCCAGGGATATTACCAGGCAGCCAGTTGGAGGATGTGTCACAGTGGTGATGCACAGACACACTGGGTTCTACACTGGGAACCTTGGCAGGTGACTTAAGCTGTCTGTGCCTCGGTTGTCTGATCTCTAAAATGGGAATTAACAATACCTACCGGATGGGGGTTGGAGAATTGAAAGACTTAGCACATGTGAAGGGCATAGAATATTCCTGGCACACGGCAAGCACTGTATGAGTATGACACGCAATTTATCTGTAGCACTACATGACCTCTGTGGCATCTGCCATGTCTTAAACCCAGTGAATCTTGGAATTCAATTCTACGGTTATAAAATCCTATAGTTTGTCTCAGCTTCAACTGTGCCACCATCCTGGATTTTAAGAAGCAAATGGATTTATTATGCTGCTGGGGAGTCCACCAAGGCCTCGGGGCCCCTTCCTGGCTTGAAAACCCCACGGGCTGTTGCCTGAAGGTTGGCTAGAGGGGGGCATGAGATGTTGTCATCTCTCATGATCTCTGTTTCCTTGCTTCCTTTTCAACCACAGAATTTTCACTTCAGAGAAAGTGGAATTCTTAAGAAAATCCTGTTGTGCTCACATCTGTGGTCTCTCTGGACATAACTTACCCCACCCGCCCCACTTCTTTTGGTCTTAGCAGCAAATGGAAAAATTGTCCAGTCCAGACTCACTACTTCCCTCCTACTTCCTGGAAACCTCCCAGGGCACTATCCTTGCTCAGCACATTTATGACTCCACTTTGTCATTCATTGAGAATGATGCTGCCCTGGGCCAAACTTTCTCTTAGCTCCGCCCTCTTTACTTTCCATAAAAAGCAGGCAGAGCCGCCAGAGGAACCAGAGGAGCAGAGAAGCTGAGACCAGCTTGGAAACCTCCAGCTCTCACGCCCAAGCTCCTCGTTCCCTGCAGACATGAAGGTCTCCGCAGCACTTCTGTGCCTGCTGCTCACAGCTGCTGCCTTCAGCCTCCAGGTGCTCGCCCAGCCAGGTAAGCCCCTCTCTCCTTCCCTCTGAAGCCCACCACCCCATCTCTGGGTTCTCATAATCAGGAAAGTCAGAGAAGGACACAGAGGGAGCCAGATCACACAGCTGCTCCAGGGCAGAGCCTGGATGAGAATTCCAGCCGTGGACCCCAAATCCAGTCCTCCCAGGACTCCAGCTCTGTATTCACACCCTCCGTGTAGTTACTGCCCCGGCTCCTTGCAACAGGGGTTGGGGACTTGGATCATCAAAAAGAAGGGGACTCTGGTGGAGAGTGTGCAGGGTATCTCCAGATATGGTGGAGGGGAAAGGAGGAGACCCAGAATCTGGTCTATGCTTCGTTCGGTCCAACATCCCGAGGCAGCAAGTATCAGAGAAACTCACAACTTGGAGCCTAGAGGGGGACCCATAGCTGGGTTCCCTGAGCTGATCTTCTCTGAACCTGATAATTTGGATTATTCACTACTTCCAGGATCAGTGATTAATGATACTCCCAGGAATTATCTAGTTTTAACAGCTCCCCCTTCCCACCACTCATTATCAATGCTATATACCCATTATAAAGCAGAGGAAGCTGAGTCAGCATGCGATTCTAGCTCTGAAGCGTAGGCAGAAATATTGGGATTTATGAGTTCTACCTTTACTTCTGACTTCCCTTCTCCTGCTCCTTCCTACTCTTTCTTGCTATGATTAAGATCAGAAGAATCTAACCCATCCTAACATGCTTTTTCTTTGTGGTTCTATTTCCAGATGCAATTAATTCTCCAGTCACCTGCTGCTATACACTCACCAATAAGAAGATCTCGATGCAGAGGCTGGTGAGCTATAAAAGAGTCACCAGCAGCAAGTGTCCCAAAGAAGCTGTGATGTAAGTGGAACACACCAGCCCTCCCTGGGCCAGTTCTTCCTTGGGTAGCAAGGGACAAGCCTTACAAACTTAGAGAGTTAGGCCATCTAATCTCATCCTCAAAGGTGCCCAGTGAGAAAACTGAGGCCACAAGGGACAAGGTGACTCCCAACATCACTCTCCATCTGAGTGCTTACACAGACCCTCCCAATTTCTGTAGCGGGAAGTCAGGACGCCCTGATGTCCTCTCTCCACCTGCCTTCCTCTTCTTGTTCCCATGGCAGCTTCCTGGGGCAGAATGGGCTGTCGTCATAGGCTGAGATCTCAATGGAACTCTATCTGACTGTGTTCTCTCTCCCCTACAGCTTCAAGACCATCCTGAACAAGGAGATCTGCGCTGACCCAAACCAGAAGTGGGTCAAGGATTCCATGGCACACCTGGACAAGAAGACCCAAACTGCAAAGCCTTGACTACTCACTCTGAAACCGAAGAATCTAAAATTAATTTATTTTCTTCTAGTTTTCCCTAAATGCCCTCCTGATGTTATTTTATTATAATTTCAAAGACTACAAACTTTGTTTATTGATACTCACATGATGCCTGAAGTACTGTTAATCTTATTTAAGTTATTGATGTTTTAAATTTATCTTCCCTGGATACTAGGGTTTTGTTTTTTTGTTTTGTTTTGTTTTTTTTTTACATATGGAGACCAGACAAATTGCTTTTCTCTGGGAGGGGGGGAAGTTCCACCCCTGGGATCGTGTGAGTGTCCTTGCAAGGACCATTAATGCAAAGACTATGTTTTAAATTCTAAAGAATTGCTAAAAATGCTATTGTGGAGATGTATATTATATAACTATTGATCAATATATAAATATATATTTTTGTACAAAACTGCCTTTGGTGTTTTCTTGAAAGAAATTAAAAAGCTGAGTGTAATCTTGGTGATTAGGAGGGAACATGTTTGCAGAGGGTGGGCTTGTGTTGGGAGGAGTGACAATGTTGATTGGTCCTGGTCTTTTTCACTGGGTAGGCAAATCTGAGTGCCTATAGAAGAATCTTTAAGTCAGGACCCAGTCAAGCATTCCAGCCCTACCACTCTAGTCCCCAAGACCATCTGTCCAGATCCCAATTACCCTTGTCACCCTGTCTCCTTAGCAATGCCCCATGTCCTTTCTCACAGCCCTTGACCCCTACCCTCAATCTCTCTCATCATCTACTACTACTGCCCCCTAACTGGGATACTTGCCCCCAACCTCTCCCCCTCCAAGTAATCTTCCAACTTGGAGTAATACAGACACTGCCGACTTTGGGAAATCAAGGAGAAACTGAATGACCACTGATAAGACAGTCAGATTCAGATTTCATAAAGAAGATATGACTTGAACTTCTCCTTGATGAATACATGAGGTTTTTCTAGAAAAATTACAGTATCATTTAGAAGAGGAGAAAGAAGAATGGAGCCAAATACCTGGAGGTAGAAATGATGATGGTGTGTACATCAAAGAGGGTGAAAACCAATCAGGTGGGAGTTGGGGTCCATGTCGGTGTCAAGTGTTGGGGAAGTTTAGAAAGAAAAGTTGGGAAAGGGTTTTGAATGTCAGGATGGTAAGTCAGTACTCAACTTCATAGATTAAAAGGAGATGTTGACAATGTTTGAGCCAATGAGGAAGGACATGCCATGTTCAAAGATTCAGAGGTGAGTTTCAGTAAATGTAACTTATTGGCTTCATACACGTTTGGAGAAGTATGGACAAGGGAGAGGCTACTGTCATGATCCAAGAAAGAGATGATGACTGCTTGAATATGGAGCCCAAGAAGCAGCTTTGGAGAAGAATGAGCTAGGTAGAGTGAAATGCTGTGTGTTGTAGATGGAAGAGAAGGACCTGTGACCTAAGACTCAGAAGCCCTTTCTACAATCCACATTCTAAGAGACAGTTTACCTGAAATCAGAACGTGCTTCTCTTCACCACTATCCCCATTTCAATCCAAGGAGCACAGGATCATCCATTTATATGGAGGGATCTCTTTTCCCTGAATGTCCACCTAAGGTCTGTACTTCCTTGCATGGCATTTGACCTACCTGTGAGGCATTTGACCCATCTAAGCACAGGCAGCCCTTCCACTTAAAGAAAGCAGATCTCTTGCCCTATTGAATAAATTCTGCGTGGTGATTTTGCAGATTCACCAGTCTAGTCTGGTGGTGAGATGGCTACTGTACCAAGCTAGACCAGGCAATGCCTTCAGCAGCTGGGGAAAACCCTGGCTGGCAGGGACACTCGAGTTCTAATCCCAGTCCTGGCATTGACTCACTCTGTCATTCAGAGCATATTGGGTATTCTGAGTTTCCATCAGTAAAATGGGGGTGATAATGTGCTACAAATAGGAATTTGGCAGAACCTAGGTTCTAGGATCTGGGAGTGTGTGTGTTGGAAAACCTCCATCTCCAACAGTTGGAGCTGGAGATGAATAAAGGGGATTCTGCTTCCATATTCCCAAGATAGTCCAGGGTCCCTGGTTCAGGCTGAAGGATTCTATCAAAGCTCCAAGCTCCCCAAAGTGCCTGATACATCTGTCAGAAGACAACTTATTGGCTGCTTTTTATGGAACTCTCTGACCCATCTGTCAGGTCCAGTAGCCCTCCCTGCTTCTCCTCCACTCCTCCAGTCTACATCCTTGATTGCCAAGCAGGACTAAATCCTCAGCTGCAGTGGATGCCAGGGGGGCAAAAAGGAACGGAGTGCGAGCAAATGGGACATCCACATACAGTTTAGGGAGCATCAGACCCTCTAAAACCAGGCAGATTTGTGATGAAGGGTCTAGAAGGAGGGGAGGCCAAGGGAGAGGCAATCCATGTGCCCAAGCCCAAAAGCAATCCACTCACATTCCCTTCCCAAGCCACATCTATTCATTTTCAGGAAATCTTGAATCTATTTTTTTTTCTCCAGCTAAGCAAGGGAGTCCTTGCTCCTTGCATGATAAAACTGTGAACATGAGGCGCTGGCAATAGGCCCTGGTTCAGGAGGCAATGCCAAGTGTGGTGTATTCATTTCCTGTTGCTGCCAACAGTCTGTTCCAGGAAATCTAGGCCTTTTCTATCACGCTCGAAATTCTTCCAGCCTGTGCTTATTGCCCAATTCCAAAGTCGCTTCTACATTTTTTAAAATATTTATTATGGCAGCACCTCATTTATAGATATTCCAGGTATCAAAATCTCTTTTAGTTTCTTATTGCTACTGTAACAATTTATCATTAACATAATGGCTTAAAACAACACAAATATATTACCTTATAGTTCTGGAGACCAGAAGTTTAAAATGGGTCAGTAGGGCTGCATGCCTTTTGGAGGCTCTGGGGAAGAATCTGTTTTCCTGCCTTCTCTAATTTTTAGAGGCCACCTGCATTCCTCATGGCCCCTTTCTCCATTCAACATAGCTTTAAGGTGGAGGAGGAGTGAAGCTACAAGGGATCAAAGTTTTGATACTATTGAAATAAAGATGGCATTAACCTGAACCATGTTGTTATACATGATAATTATAGTCAGAGCGACTACTATGAAAATAACTAAAATATACATAGTAAAAGAAAAAAGGGAATAAAATGGTATACAATAAAATAGTATTATTTATGTATCACAAAAGAAAACAGTAATGGAAAGAGGACCGAAGACAGTGAGATGGCCAAATAAGATGTCCCTTGCTCATATCTCCCCCTTAACAGCAATAATTTTGCACCCATGCAGGGACAAAAGTGCCTTTTGGGAGCTGTGTGATCCAGCACCATATGCCAAGGAAGAAGTCACCCATTCATTCATCAAGTCAAAAGCATTCAGATATTGGTTCTGGCTGTGGAATCTGCAGGGACCTCTCTTGGCTGTATTCTGGGAGTTCCTGGGGAACACTGTCTTGGACAGTCACCTACAGATGGGAGAGCATCTACCAAAGTCCAGATTTTTAGTGGAGAAGTTCCAGCACACTGTTGGAAAAAAATAAACCAAGTTTGGATGCATTGGAGAGGGCAAAAGGAACAGTCTGACATTACCTGCATCACTCCTTCTCCAAAGTGCCACAGACCAGTGCCGAGAGAGACCCTCTCAGCCCTTGATTTCTCCTGTGGGGAAAGTGAGGGCATTTGGGGTGTGCTTCCCCAGCTTCCCAGCTAGGTGGAAGCTACCAAAGAGATCTATTTGTTTCCTGTCTCATCCAAAGTACTAACTCATTGAGCTACATGACTCAAGGAACAAAAAGAGGCTGACAGGGCAGCAGATAAGACTTTTTTAAGGCATTCAAAGGGCATGGATCCTACTAACTGCACCACAGACTTCATCAAGAAGCCTGCCCACAGGCCACTGGAGACATCTCACTGGCAGATCCCTTTAACTGGCCCCACGGGCACCCTCAGCACTCTATGAGCTTCACCAAAACACCCCTCCCCAACCTGCATCTGTTTCCCTGCATCTGTGACTGCTCCTGACAAGGGCAAGAGCAAGCTTTGACAGACAGCTAGTGGTCCAGCACAGAAAACCACCAGCAGCTGTGATCCAGAGAGAGACCATAAATGTGAGCTTTAGTTATGCCCTTGAGGAAGCAAGACAGACTGTCAGCATTCAACCTGGTGTATTGCAGGATTGAGAGAAGGCATACAAGCTTAAGAACTCTGTCACAAGAAGGAGAAAGAAGAATGGAACAGACATATCTATAGAAGTTCTGAGAAAGCCTCAAAATCCCTAGCAGGGCTGACAGAAGGAAGTTGTCTCCCAAAGCCAGTCAGCAAAGACTAGAGGAGAGGGGCACCAGGGTGACTCAGTCAGCTAAGCTTGTTAACAAGTCAGTTAACTCTTGTTTTTGGCTGAGGTCATGATTTCATGGTTTTGTGAGTTCAAGCTCCATGCTGGACTCTGTGCTGACAGTGTGGAGCCTGCTTGGGATTCTCTCCCTCCCTTTATCTCTGCATCTCCCTTACTTGTGCTGTCTCTGTCTCTGTCTCTCTCAAAAATAAATAAACTAAAAAAAAGACTAGAGGAGGTGACTGCTGCTTCTTCTTCAAATTCAAAGAAACACAACAAGACTTCGAGGATATGTAAAATCAAAGAAACATGACACCACCAAAGGATCACAATAACATTCCAGTAACTGACCCCAAAGGCATGAAGATCTATGACTTACCTGAAAAAGAATTTAAAATAGCCTTTTTAAGGAAGCTCAATGAACTACAAGAAAACAGAGAAAGTCCTTTCAACAAAATCAGGAAAACAAAACATCAACAGAATGAGAAGTTTAGTAAAGAGATAAAAAGCATTAAAAAGAAGAAGTTGTGGAGCTGAAGATGCAATGAATGAAATAAAAAATACAATAAACATCATCAACAGCAGAATGGACCAAAGGGAAGAAAGAATTTGTGGAGAAAACCTTAGAAATTATCTAGTCAGAGAATAACAACAACAAAGAACGAAGAAGACTGAAGAAAGCCTATGTGATCTCTGGGATATTATTAAAAGAAAAAACAATCTGTGAATTATTGGAGTCCCAGAAAGACAGAGAGGGAGAAGGGGCAAGAAAACTTCTTCAAAATTTTTTTAACGTTTACTCATCTTTGCAAGACAGAGAGAGACAGAACATGAGTGGGAACGGGGCAGAGAGAGGGACACACAGAATCTGAAGCAGGCTCCAGGCTCCGAGCTGTCAGCACAGAGCCCAATGAGGGACTTGAACTCACGAACTACGAGATCACGACCTGAGCCAAAGTCAGACGCTCAACTGACTGAGCCACCCAGGCACCCCAAGAAAGCTTCTTTAAAGAAGTAATGTTTGAGAACTTCCCAAATCTGGGGAGAGATTTCAATATCCAAATTCATAAAGTTCATAGGTCCCCAAACAAACTCAACTTTAAAAACTCTTCTCCGAAGACATATTGTAATAAAACTGTCAAAAAAAAAAAAAAACAAAACAAAACAAAAAAAAAAACAAAGACAAAAAGAGAATCTTAAAAGCAGAAAGAGAAAAGAAACTTGTCACTTACAAAGGAACTCCCATAAGGTAATCAGAGGATTTCTCAGCAGAAACTTCACAGTCAGGAGAGAGTGGGATGGTGTCTTCATTACCATTAGACCTGCCTTATAAGAAATGCTGAAAAGGGTTTTTCGAGCTGAAATGAAAGGATACTAATTAGTAACATGAAAACATATACATCACACTAGTAAAGGTAATTATATAGTCAAGTTCAGAATAGTCTAATACTGTAATATTATACTGTATTAACCACTTTACTATAAAGGCTAAAGGACAAAATTATTAAAAATAATAGCTGCAATAATCTGTTAAATGTTACACAATGTAAAGAGAGGTAATGTAGCATAACAAACATAAAAGGAAAGATATAAAGGTAAAGGTTTTGTATGCAGTCAAAGTCAAGCAACCAGGCATAAAATAGCTTGTTGTATCTATTAGATGTATTATGTGAGCCTCATGATAGCCTTAAGGCAAAAATCTACAGTGAATACACAAAAAAGAAAGAGAAAGGAATCAAAGAATACCACTATGAAAAATCATCAATTCACAAATGAAGGGAACAAGTGAGATAGGAGAAAGGAACAAGGGAACTACAAAATAGAAAAAAGTAAGATGGCATTATCAAGTCCTTACCTATCAATATTCACCAAATGTGAATGGACTAAATTTTCCAGAAAAGGCATACTGTGGCTAAATACATTAAAAAGCAATAAATAAATAAGACCCAACTATATGCTTCCTACAGGAGACTCACTTTGACTTTACAAACACACATAGGCTCAATGTGAAAAGATGGGAAAGATATTCCAAAAGAGAACAGGAATAACTATACATGTAGCAAAAAATAGACTTTAAGCCAAAAACTGTAAGCGACAAAGAAGATCATTATATAATTATAAAGGGGTCAATTCATCAGGAGGATATAACAATCATAAATATAACTATACCCAACATTGAAGAAACTAAACATATTGAGCAAATACTAACGGATCAAAGGGGAAAAATAGATCACAATAATAGTAAGGGACTTTTATACCCTCTTCAACAATGGATAGATCAACCAAACAAAAATCAGTAAGGAAATGTTGGACCTGAAGTACTTTGGATCAAATGTACCTTACAGACATATATAGAACATTCCATCTGATCAAATGGAATGTATACAGAATGTACATTCTCCTTAATCACACACAAAACATTCCCCAATGTTACATGATAGATAACAAAGCAAGGCTTAGCAAACTTTAAAAAGATTGAATTCATGCCAAGTATCTTTTCCTAACACAATGGTATGAAACTATAAATCAATAACAAGAGAAAAACTGGAAAATATGCAAATATGTAAGGATTAAACAACACACCCCTAAACAATCAATGGGTCAAAGAAGAAATCCAAGGGAAATAAAAAATATCTTGAAAGTAACAAAAATGGAAACACAACCAACCAAAACTTATGCAACACATCAAAAGCAGTTCTGAGAGGGATGCTTGTAACAATGGATGTGAACATTAAGAAAAAAAGAAAGATCTCAAATAACAAACCTAACTTTATACCTCAAGAGACAACAAAAAGGGCACACTCAGCCCACAGTTAGTAGAAGGGAGGAAGTAATGAATATCAGAGCAGAAGTAAATTAAATAAAGACTGAACAACAATAGAAAAGATGGACAAAGCCAAGGGCCTCTCATCAAGCCCCCTTTTCATTAATATCATCAGCGATTGGTTGATGAGCTTGTAGTGTGTGCATATAAACAAAGGCAGGTTGAAACAGCAAACGGACAACTGGTTTTCAAAATCTAGTCTTTAGATCCTTGAGATATGTACGAGAAGAGAGGTTGTGAAGACTCCTGTCTTAGCTTCCAACTGAGCAAGTCCACTTTGATTTTATTCATAAGTTTGGCTTCCCCTCTATTCTTTTTATAAGAGAGAGAAAGAGTGAGAGTGTGAGTAGGGGAGAGGGGCAGAGTTAAAAAGAGGCAGAGAATCTTAAGCATGATCCATACTCAGCACGGAGCCTGATGTGGGGCTCAATTCCAGGACCCTGGGATCATGACCTGAGCCCAAACCAACAGTCAGACACTCAACTGACTGAGCTGCCCAGGCACCCCATCCCTTCTGTTCTTTTACTTGTAATAATATTTTCATAGATAATCCGATATTTTAAAAACCACAGCATCCCATGATCTTATTAAGTGCTTTGTAGTTCAGATAGCCTATGAAACAGATAGTGGTTTAAAAACATGTCTGCAAATTCTTTTATGGTCCTCAAATTAAGAGATGTGCTCTATATTCCCTAACTTTGTACCTGGGAGTCTTAAACCATCATGTAAAATATCCATATCCAGCTATGTGGAGGGACCACTGGAAAGATGGGGGTGGGGGGCAAGAAGCTTCCATCTGATCCAATCCCCAGCTGTTTAAGACCTCCCAGCTCAGACACCTGACACTGAGTGAAAGCCTTGAGATGACCCCAGTCTCAGCCATCATCCAACTACAATGATGTAAAAATCCCTGAGCAAGAACTACCTGGCTGAGGCTAGTCAAGTCCCTATATCCAAAAGCAAAATCAATTATTGTTCTTGCTTTAAATCACTGTTTTCAGATGGGTTGTTATAGCATTTAATTACTAGATATACAATTTTAGGTATTATTCTAAAAATAGAGAAGTCTACTTTTCTGCTAATGTCCTATTATCGCATTCTTCTTTGGGTTTAAGAAAAGCCACCAGGATTTAAAGCAGTAAAGGATTTTTTTTAGTCCATTTTAAAGCCCAGCCAAAGTTTTACTTTCTCTGGAAACTGGGGTCCTGGAGATGCTGTCTGAAAGGAAAATTGGGGAAATCCCTTACATTTCTTTGATTTGGTAACCCTACTTCCTTTCTTTTTCTACATAAAGCGTTTCATTTCAAAAAAAAAAAAAAAAGGAGCCCTTGGTAACAGTCATAGATCACACATTGCCTGGGCATAGCCAGCACCTCACCAACACACCAGAGCTTGAATGGAAAGCAGGCCAGCATCAATCACATTTCTCTCTCATTTCCTAGTATGTTCCTCAGGGGAGGGCAATGGCTCAGCAGATTTACTATTCCATCCTATGATTCATTCAGAAGAACAAAGCCCTGTCATCCACTCACTTTCTTCTTATTCCTGTCTTCTCCCTATAAAAGGCAGGCAGAACCCCCAGAGGAGCAGAGAAGCTGAGACCAGCTTGGAAACCTCCAGCTCTCACACCCAAGTTCCTCGCTCCCTGCAGACATGAAGGTCTCCGCAGCGCTTCTGTGCCTGCTGCTCACAGCTGCTGCCTTCAGCCTTCAGGCACTTGCTCAGCCAGGTAAGCCCCTTTCTCCTTCCCTTTGAAGCCCACCACCCCATCTCTGGGTTCTCATAATCAGGAAAGTCAGAGAAGGACACGGAGTGAGGCGGATCACACAGCTGCTCCAGGGCAGAGCCTGGATGAGAATTCCAGCCGTGGACCCCAAATCCAGTCCTCCCAGGACTCTAGCTCTGTAATCACACCCTCCATGTAGTTACTGCCCCGGCTCCTTGCAACAGGGGTTGGGGACTTGGATCATCAAAAAGAAGGGGACTCTGGTGGAGAGTGTGCAGGGTATCTCCAGATATGGTGGAGGGGAAAGGAGGAGACCCAGAATCTGGTCTATGCTTCATTCAGCCCAGGATCCAGAGACAGGGTTCTGCAGAGGCTGCAGGTATCAGACAAACTGACAACTAGGAACAGATTGCTCAGAGCCTAGAGGGGGACCTATAGCTGGGGTCCCCTTGACCTGAGGACCTGGACTATTCTATGAGTCTCTCCTAGAAATACCCAGATTTGTCACCAGTTCCTCTTCTCTTCTTAATGAGCTGTGGTATCCTTCCACTTTACGGTCCATGCAAGTGAGAGAGTTTCAAGACAGATTTAGGTACTTCAAGACAGACCTAGTCCTTAGGGATTTAGGGTGGGTGGCTTCCCTTTCCTTTGACTCCTCCTCCTTACTGTTCCCTACTTTTCAAATGAAAGTCCCAGCACACACCCTCAATAGCCTTTGTTGTTGTTGTTTCAACAGAGGGGATTAATAGCCCAACCACCTGCTGCTATAGATTTACCGTTAGAAAGATCCCCATCCAGAAGCTGAAGAGCTACAGAAGAATCACCAGCAGCTATTGTCCCAGGGAAGCCGTGATGTGAGTGAAGCCATGACCACCCACACTCATCCCTTGATCTTGAGCTCCGCTCCCAGACAGTGGATTGGGTTCTATGATAAGACTGAGTTGGAATTTAACCCTCAGATGCTTAGACTAATCCAATCCCAGGATTTTTTTTTTTTTATGGGAAAAGTGAATTCAAGAAAGTAAAGAGACTTCCCATTTTCAGCTCCCTGTCCAGACATTGGTTCAGATGTCAGTTCTTTCATCTAGGAGCCAAGATGGCTTCACCTAGGTCAGCAAAAACAGCTGCTTCCCCAGAGGCACCTTCCTAACCTCAGGCTAATGGGCCAGGCAATTTTTCCATAGAGTAGGTTACACTCCCAAGCTGAATCTTCAAGGTGCTCCATCTAACTGCCCTCTTTACCCACAGCTTCAAGACCAAACAGGCCAAGGAGCTCTGTGCTGACCCCAAGCAGAAATGGGTCCAGGATTTCATGGAGTACCTGGACAAGAAAACCCAAACCTCAAAGCTATGAACCTTCATGCCCACAATGAAGCCAAGTCAGTACTCAGGGAACAATTAATGTATATGCCCTGTTCTTTCAACATGCATTCTGAAATTATTCTATTACAATTCTAAGGAATATGAAATTTGTGTAATAATGTGAATCATGGTTTTTCTTAAGTAGTGTATTATGTCTTCTAAGTTGTTAATATTTTAATTTAATGGGCTCTGGAATTGGATGTGTTTCAAATGCAAACCTTTGACCCTTCAGACCCTTCAAAACTACAGGGTGCTCCTTCCTCACTACCTCACTGTAGTGTTGTATCTGTGCATGAATCAATGCAAATATACATATATTTCATTTTTAGGAGGGGATGTCCCTATGAAACATAATATTATTATAGAACTGAATATTTTTATATGTACAGCTCTTGAATTTTCACATAAAATATATTTTTGGATAAAACCTGACTTTGATGCCTTTTTAAAGGATACGATAAAGCTTTCTCTGGAGTGCCAGAGAAAGGAGGGCTGGATTCAGAAGGTGGGGCTTGTGTTCTGGAGGAATGAGTATATGATAGACTCTGGGCTTGCCCCCAAGCTGGGCTCACCTGCATGTCAAGGAAAGTCAGCTTGGCTGGCGCCAGGGTTAGCCAGCTCCACAGCTCCAGATCTGACATCAGTTTCAGTCATTTGTTCAAATACCTTCTTCCTTTCCAAAGTCATTTCTTTTCTCACCATCCCATGCCCTACCCAGTGGTCTCTCCTCTCAGTTGTTGCATCAGCCTTGTGGCTGGTTGGTTTTCTTTCTTGTAATCAACTTTGAATCCAGAATAATACAAGTATCCCCTGCATTAAGAAACCAGGGAGGGGATCAACAGATGACTCCAGAAGTTCCCTTCCACACCTAGGAACCACATGTCTTAAAGATATCTATCTCCAGAGGTTGAAGAAGACCAAAGAGGGTCAGGATCCTGTATCCAAGGCAGCATACTGACAAACCCTTGATAACTTCAAGCTGAGCTTCTTGGAAGGGGGGGGGGGCAGTTTGCATCAAAATTGCAGTAGAAATCTCAAGGGGTCAGTAGAAGTCAGACACTTTGGTGGCAAGCAGACAATTTACTGGTGACTATTTGCTGCCATTGTTGATGCTCAGACCAAGGTCCAACAGCCCTTTCCCCCTCCTCCAGCCCAATAGTCCTCATCTCCAAACATCAATAAGGAGCATAATCTCAAATACCAATGGGGAATGACAGGAAGATGACCAGGGGTAGGAGGGAAATAGATGCGATCGTGCAATGAGACACAGCAAAGTCGTGTGGTGCAGCCAGATACAAGCAGAGTGTCAGGTAGTAAGACAGGCAAGGAGAGATGTGTTCCATGTGCCCAAGCCCAAACAGAATCTGATCACACTCTCTTTGTCAAGCCTATCTTTTCATTTTCAAGGAATGCTGAACTCACTTGTTCTCAATGGGCCTCTCTGGACCCAGAGTGTTAAAGAGAAATTCCAAACGACAACCAGGAACAGAAGCTGATACATAACTGGACATAAAATTTAATGGGATTCAAAAATCTGACTGGCTATACCACTCATGTGCCTGGTAAATTAGGGCAAGCTATTTTTCCTGACTGAGCCCGCATCCATGGAGATTTATAGTACATCAATGGCTCTCATGTTGGCCTCAATATCTCTAAGACATTAATAAAAAAGCAGATTTCTGGGTACCATCACCAAAGATTCTAATACAGAGTGTTGGGCGGGCAAGGTGCTCCTTCCATCTTTGCAACTGGTTCCCAGCCCTGTCTGCTGAAGAGTGATGGGTACACTTTGAAGTTCCCTGATGTCCTCTTTCAGATCAATGCAGTCTCTGGGCTTGACCTATGCCTCTGGCTTAGACATGAGGAGTCTGAACTTTCCCATCCCCTAGACTTGAAATAGCAGAGGCTGAAAATGCCAACCACATGTTCGTGTGCTCGTCTACATTTTCCAGCCTACACTGTGTTTATTGAGGGGCCATGTGACTGGATCCTAACCGAAAAGGTGAGGACCAAAATGATGGAAGCCACTTCCCTATAAACAGCTCACACTTTAGGGCTTCTCTTCCTCTGCTGTGCTGACCTTGGAGGCAATGTGCTCCAAAAACCTCAGCTTTCAGATGGAGACAGCCCACATCCTTAAGCCGTCAGAGGAGAGCCACTTGGCCTACCCTGTTCAGTGACATGCAAAAGAAATAATCTTTCATCGGGTTAAGCCACTGCAGTTGGGACCCTGGCCTAACCCTGATTAATGGAGGAATCGGTACCATGATCGTGGGTTGCCAGTAAAAACCTAAAATGTGCAACATTGACTAGACATTTGGCAGAGGCAGTGAGGAAGCTATCTCAGGTTGAAATGATGGAGAATCTTGGTACAAAGTGCCAGAGCTGACAGGCTTGGTCTGCTGAAATTGTAGCTCCAAGGAGAGAGTTTTAAAAATATGCATCCATAATGCATTGGTTGTTTTTCTCTGCACTTGTTAGGGTATTGCAAGAAAGAGATGAACTCAGGAAATAATTGACTGTTTTTATTAATTAAGTAATTAGTTAATTTTTGAGAGAGAGAGAGCACACATGAGCGGGGGAAGGGACAGAGAAACAGAAGTAGAGAGAGAGAATCCCAAGCAGGCTCAGCACTGTCAGTGAAGAGCCTGACATGGGGCTTGAATTCACGACCCATGAGATCATGGCCTGAGCTGAAATCAAGAGTCAGATGCTTAACTGACTGAGCCACGCAGCGCCCCAAGAACTGACTGGTTTTAACATAAAATGAACTGGAATAAAGTCCACAAATTCAGGATCTCACATTGTTGGAAAGCCATCTGTTTCTAGGCCTCAAACATTAAGAGAAGGTAATTTAAGGGGAAAAAGTAAAAGGATTTCAGTAATAAACATTCAGGAAAAAACTGTGAGTTGGAGGAAGTAACTTAGGGCACAAATCAGACTGAAGTTGCCGCTCTGCCTTTTCAAGCCTCGTTAAGAGGAGGGGAGAGAGAGAGGGAAAGGTAAAAAAATAATGTGAGAAGTATATATAAAAGATCCAGGCTGTGGCTGCTGGCATATATCAAATAGCCTGGTGGGAAGATATTAGAAACCTGCAACGTTCTCAAGGGCGGTAGACCATATGGCCAATAAAACCATGAATGAGCCTGCCTGAAAACAAGATACCACTGGCCGTTCCAAATAAAAACAAACTTCAAGCTCTACAGTGCAGCAAGCCACCTTCAAAGGCTGCAGAAGCCCCTGGAAGATCATGTCTCTTCTACACCCACTTCAGAGGAGGCCAAAGAATAATGTAGAAGGAGAGACCTCACAAAAGCAATCAGGCACCAGGATCAACAAGACAAAAGAGCGTCCCCAGATTGCAGAATCTAGCCTAACCAAGGGTGAGGGACTTTCACAACATCTTTCTGGAGGATTTCAGGATCGCTACAGAGCACTGGCCACTGGTGTCACCATCTTCCCCTCCACGAATGAAGTAGTTGATTGCAAGCACCTGTCCTCTCCAAACCAGATATATTACGTCAAGGGCAAATAACTGGTCTTTTCAGTTCACAGGTCTCTGGACAGAGTGAATCCAATGCCCTCACCTGCCAGAGAAGACCACTTGCCATCCAGAGATCCTGGACATTTAATTTGATGCAATGACCGTATAGGACTTTGGGTTGATCTCTCTTGGGGATTGGTCAATTGCATTAACCTAGGTAGAGAAGCAGTGACAAAGGGCAGACTGTATAGAAACTATTAGCCCTCACCCAGGATCTTCTCTTTACTTCTCAGCCTCCTTGCACTTGGAGTCGTATGATGAGTTAGGGCCACAGGATGTAGGCAGATGTGGTAGTCAAGGCTTCCATGCCTAGTTCTTTAAAGCTCCCTGTACAATCTATCAACCCTCTCTCCCTGGCCTCAGTGAACTTGAAGGCCACGTGTTCCAGATGCTGGCTGTGATTTACAAGAAGCCTGGATTGCTGAGTCACTCCTAAGAAAAGAGCGCCTTTGGCAAGCTGCCTGACCAACATCAAGCCGTGACATGAACAACACAGAAATAAACACCTGTCGCAGTGAGCTGCTGTGAGTTTTGTCCTTGCTCTGGAAGCAGAGGCCAGTGTTACCATGACCAACTGGTTCCGGGAAATACTTTCACCATCCTTTGCCTCCGTGTTCACCATACAAAGGACTGAAGTTGATTGTACCAAGAGGATTACATAAGATCATGTAATAAACAGTAAAATAAATAAAAGAGCTTTGGTTTTTCTCAGGGCAACTCTGAGAAGCAGGCTTCACTTCTATTTCTTTTTTTTCATGTTTATTTATTTTGAGAGAGAGAGAGAGAGAGAGAGAGAGAGAGGGAGAGAAAGAGAGCGCAAATGGGGGAGTTGCAGAGAGAGAGGGGACAGAGGATTCAAAGCAGGCTCTGTGCTGACACCAGTGATCCCAATGCAGGGCCAGAACTCATGAACCGTGAGATCATGACCCGAGCCAAAGTTGGATGCTCAACCTACTGAGCCAACCAGGGCCCCCTGGCAGACTTCACTTTTAGAAATGACTTTGCAGAAGAGGAAACTGCTTGCCTTCCCTAAGCCTCTGTTTTCTCATTTTTGAGATGAACTTAGAAAACCTACTTTGTAGGTTTATTGGGATGATTAAATAAGTGAAGTAATACAGTGCTTGCTCACATTGAATAAGTTAGCACTGCTGTGGAGAACATGCTATTTCTTTAGACACATTGTTAGAATTTTTATGTTAACATATATTGGGAGTAACCTTCCTCCAAAAGTAACAGGAAACTGCAGACATCTTCAGTGACTTGAGAGAGAGAGGCAGCACACCCTACATGGTTCTGTTTGGCACAAGGGAAAACTGAGTCTAAGGGCTACTGTGCAGTGAAGGTTTCACAAGGTAGGGAGTCAAGAGTCAGGGGTTCTAGAATCGGACTCAGCCTAAAACATACCACATTGCCTTAGGGATTTTGTCACTGGTCCTCAGGTCTCTATTTTTTTTTTTTTAAGATAGAGTTGGAATAAAATGAATGTTAATGTCTCTTTCAATTCTGTGTGTAACTTTGCATGATTAGAGGAAGTCTAGAGCACAGCTGCAAAACAAGAACAGAAACAAAACTAAACTAAACTAAAAAAGAGTCCTAATTCCTGGGATCTTTTTTTCCACTGATCATTCATCCTTAGAAAGAAAGCTAGAATTTTGTTTTCACAATGAGGGACTCATTTCCTGCCCATCGCTCAGAGTCATTCCCCACCAACACCCCACATGTATCAGGCACCAGACCAAAAAAAGTAGTGGACCTAGCCCAGGTCACTTGTCCATGAGAGAACCCCCAGGAAGAGAGACAAAACAGCTGGTGAAGCTGCCCCCACTGTTAGAGACAGCCAGGAAGCTGGATGGAACAGCCGCTAAACTTGGATGTCTCAGATTCAGTTTATTCTTTCCCACTGAAGTGTCTATGGTCCAGGTTAAATCCAAACCCCTGGGAGGAAAACACAAAAATGGAAAATCACTTGCTGATAGGGCCCTCTAGACACCCAGCAGTTACAAAATTATTTCTACTAAGGGAATATAATCACTCAACCATGTCAGCCTAATGCCTCTGAGGTCAAAAACATTCCAAACATGTTGTTTGGACACACTTTTTGAGATTCCGCATCTCCCACAAGTGCAACTCAAGCATTTCTGGAAACCATCCCGGGGTTGCATGTCTTTACTTAGAAGCTGGGGGAACCTGGGGAGAAGATATGGAGAAAGCCATCTGGCCAGACTTGGAGTCGTTTTCTAGCATCCCCTGGCTGGCAAAATCCTTCTTATTTCCTAATAACAACAAGAACGACGACGACGATGATGATGGACTTCCACTTACAGAGCAACTGACTACAGCCATCTGATCACTCTTCTGAGCACTTTATATATACTAACTCACTTAATTCACACAAGAATCCTCTAAGGTAGGCATGATTCCCTCCATCTTAATCTAGCAGAGTAGGTAAGCTGTCCATGGCATCAAAGCTAGTTAGTGGCAAAACCATCCAAACTCAGGATCTTGATTCTGGGGTCCACATTAGACCATCTCACCTGGAACTGAGCAGGAGAGAACAATGAAGGTCCAGGTTTTCTGGTTCCTACTTGGTCCCTTTTTGAGTAATTATAGACCAATTATTCCAGATGGGAGCTTAGAGACCATGCAGGCCATCAAGGGCACTCTCTTAATCCCATGCCCATGACAGACATCACCAGTCAGCCTCAGAATCCTTCTCAACACACCTCTCTATGACCTGTTCCAATCAATCAACTTGATATTTAAGTGTGCAGGAAAAACCAGGCGACCCTTGTGGTGTCTCTATGGCAATATTCAATTCTGTAATTCACCATAGTGACACCATGAAAGACTGCCTGTCCTTGCAGCATCTCCCATTAAGGGGCTTGGCGTTGTGCACAAAAAAGGATACGTGTTGGATTCTTGTCTCCTCTTTCTCTTTGATATTTTTAGCTACCAGTCATCTGGTCTGGAACATGGGCTCAGGGAGCGAGGGCGAAACAGATTGCTGGTTTTCCGAAAGTATTTCTTGAACACTTGCGGGGTGAGAGCATAGGGGGCCCCCCACTCTGCTTCAAACAGACCTCCACCACCGTGTCTTTGATGTATAGGCTTTTGCTATTTCATTCCATTTGGGGGAGAAGAGAGTTAGCAGCTAAGCAAATAGTTTACAGATTCGCAAGAACCTCCATACTGTTTCCCACAGTGGCTGCACCAATTTACATTCCCGTCAACGGTGCACGAGGGTTTCCTTTTCTCCACACCCTCACTAACACTTGTTATGCCTTGTCTTTTTGATAGCCATCCTAATAGGTGTGGGGTGGTATTTCATGGTGGTTTTGATTTGTCTTTCTGGGGAAGGGTCTGTCACACTGTACAAACTTTCAGTTATAAGGCGAGTAAGTTTTGGGGAATCTACTGTACAGCATGGGGACTATAGGTAATAATACCACACAGTATTCTTGAAATTTGCTAAGAAAATAGATTTTAAATGCTTTTTTTTTTTTTTTTTTTTTTTTTAAATTTTTTTTTTTTTTTCAACGTTTATTTATTTTTGGGACAGAGAGAGACAGAGCATGAACGGGGGAGGGGCAGAGAGAGAGGGAGACACAGAATCGGAAACAGGCTCCAGGCTCCGAGCCATCAGCCCAGAGCCTGACGCGGGGCTCGAACTCACGGACCGTGAGATCGTGACCTGGCTGAAGTCGGACGCTTAACCGACTGCGCCACCCAGGCGCCCCAGATTTTAAATGCTTTTACCACACCGAAAAGAGGCTATGTGAGGTGATGGGCCTGTGGGTTCACTTGATTGCCATGATCACTATATATACATATATATACATATATATCACTATATATACACATATATACATATATATGTGTATATATATGTATGTATATGACTTATATATGTATATATGTGTGTATATGACATATATATGTGACATATATATGTGACATATATATGTGACATATATATATATATATGTCAAACTGTCACACTGTACACCTTAAATATATGCAATCTTTATTTGTCGCTGATGCCTCAGTAAAGCTGGGGCAGGAATTCACAGGAGGTCAAGATCAATAAGAACAATCTAGTCATGTCCTAGGACACTAAAATCCCAGGATCTCAAAGCCTACGACCATGAGATTGAAACATAAGGATGAGGTTCTTATGTGCTACAGTTCTGGCGGGGCAGGGGAGGGAGCCTAGCAGGAGTTTTAGGAACCTTTCCTGGCCTGCAAATCCTAAAGGCCACCACATGAACACAGGGACCAGGGGGGTTCCTGGATGTCCTCATCATCATGCCCTTAGTTTCCCCACTTGCCTCCCCAACTACGGATGTGTCATTTGAGAAAAGGCAGAGCTTTTAAGAAATAGTATCCAAGGTCCATATGCACACATTCTATACTTTGCACACAAGTCATTCCATATGCACACATTCTATACTTTGAGCCCCAGGACAGATGACAAATGTGCCCCCCTACACACACACACGCACACACACACACCCTAGTTTGCCTCTTATGTCTTGTTCATTTGCTGGGACCTGGAACTTGGTCAGCAGTTAAGCGCTTCCTTCTTCATGACTTGCTCATGACCCTGGCCAGCCAAAAGCCTCCCTGGAAGGTCCCACCCTCTCTGCTCTTTTTTAAAGGTGGGCAGAGCAGCCAGTGTCTCAGAAAGGCTGAGACCAACCCAGAAAAATGCCCGCTGTCACACTGAAACTTGCATCCTCACCCTCTGTCTACCAGGAAGGTCTCTGCAGTGCTCCTGTGCCTGCCTTCAGCACCCAGGTGCTCACCCAGCCAGGTAAACCCCTCCCTCCCTACAGAAAAGCTAACCACCTCCAGAACTATCAGATCAGCAAGAATCTGCAGAGACTTGCTACAAACCCTGCATTTTAAAGATGGGCAAACAGGTGCCATGAGTGAACAAGAAACGTCCCAACCAAAGCTAGAAATCCAGGTCACCAAAGCCAGTCCCCACATTCTTGCCTGACACGAGTATTGAGAAAGGCACCATGTGCGTCCAAGATCTGACTGCCCTTGCAGTGTTCGGTGATGGGGCTCACAAAAGAGATGTTCTTGTACTGTGGCACAGAAGGTATTTTTGTCAGTAGCGGAGGGGAAAGAAATCTTTTGATTGTAGAACCAGAATTTTTACCGAACTGAGATGGCTTTCGCAAACAGTGGTTTGAAGAGGGGAATGAGGTCCCAACAGAATCTCAAGGTGACATGTTTTGACTCTGGGAAACCATGTAGGTGTTTGTATCATAACTCATTTTTCCATCCTCTGATGACTTAGATTTCTTGCATGTTTCAGTCCGAATAAGATGATGCATGCTGTGGTTGCAAATAATCCTAGGTTATCAGTAGCTTAAAACAATGAAGGTTAATTTCTCACTGTACTAAATTATCTCTAATGTGCTGGCTAAAGCTTTAGCCTCATATACTGAGGATTCTGTATTGAGGAGCAGCTGCCACTGGGGACATTGCTGCTTACTGTGATAAAGAAAAAGAAAGCTCGGGGTGCCTGGGCGGCTCAGTCGGTTAAGCGTCCGACTTCGGCTCAGGTCATGATCTCGTGGTCCGTGGGTTCAAGCCCCGCATCGGGCTCTGTGCTGACAGCTCAGAGCCTGGAGCCTGTTTCAGATTCTGTGTCTCCCTCTTTCTCTGACCCTCCCTTGTTCATGCTCTCTCTCTCTCTGTCTCAAAAATAAATACATGTTAAAAAAATTTTTTTAATGAAAAAGAAAGCTCTTGGGGGTCTTGCACGGACAAATACAAACTCTAGCTCAGAGATGACACTTGCCACTCTGTTTTCTAACTTATTGATCAAAACTAGCTATGGTTCCAACCAACCAAAAGTAACCAGGAAATGCAAGTCTATCGAGTTTCCAGAAAGCAGAGAATGGAGAATATTTGGTGAACTGTATCATGACTATCACAGAGCCACATAGCTCTTCATAACGGCAGAGATAGAACTTATTGCACTGACCAAGATTTTCCCATACCCTTGCCAGGGGTGGTGGGTCCCAGATGGGGACAGTGAATCAAAGGCAGAGACATAGGACCTCAGAGCAGATGGATTCTACCTGCACATCTTACATCATTTCTTTGCCTTCTCTGAAATATCCTTCCTTTCTTACAAAATCATGATTTTAAATATCTATATGTCATTAGTGTCTTATCCTTTCTATTTATTTCTCCCCCAAATTCAGCTTCTTTCCCAACCATCTGCTGCTTTAATGTGGCCAGTGGGAAGTTCTCTGTTCAGTGATCATAGAGCTACAGAAGAATCACCAGCAGCAGAGAGCCTCTGACAATACTCACCTTCTCCCAGCCCCAAAATTCATTTCTCAGGGGCAGCGAGCAATACAGGATTATTTCAAAGTTACTTGGAGTTATGGACTCAAAGAGTTCGATCCATGGAAATTCAATCCATGAAATTTCACAACAGGAAATTTTCATGCCTAACTCCCTGCCTAGAAGCTTGTTCAGCTCACACTAGTTTCTTTGAGTCAAGAGCAAGGATGGCTTTACTGGGCCATCAAGAGTGACAGATAACCCCCAGATTCCCCTCCTCTCTCTGTCCACTTCGTCCTGTCCAATGGCAACCCCTTGCCCCATGGCAAATGGTCCTGGAAGGTTTAAAAGGACACGATTCAGTTAAATGGACACAATTTTTGTAGAGGATCTTTCTCATTGTTTCCCCTTCATCCCACCAAACAGGCCAAGGAGGTGGTCCCAGGGAGGAGTGTGTCTAGAATGCCATGAAGTACTTGGCCCCAAACCCCAAACTTCAAACCCATAAATATTCACCTTTTTGAAGCCAGACCAGAGCCTGAGAAATGCCTGATTCATTTTCAACGGTTTCCTAAGATTCATTCCAAAATAATCTCATCCTCATTCCAAAAGGAAGAGCTTTTATTTCATCATTTAAAAAATTTTTTTAATGTATTTATTTTTGAGAGAGAGAGAGAGACAGAGTGCAAGCAAGGGGGAGGCGGAGAGAGAGAGAGACACAGTATCCAGAGCAGGCTCCAGGCTCTGAGCTGTCAGCATAGAGCCCCAATGCGGGTCTTGAACTCATGAACCGCGAGATCATGACCTGAGCCAAAGTTGGCACTTAACTGACTGAGCCACCCAGGTGCCCCTTATTTCATCATTTTATTTTATTTTATTTTAATATATTTTTATTTTAGAGAGAGAGCACAAGAGGGGGAGAGGGGCAGAGAGAGGGGGGAGGGGCAGAGACAGAGAGAGAGAGAGAGAGAGAGAGAGAGAATCTCAAGCAGGCTCCAAACTCAGTATGGAGCTCAAAGTGGGGCTTGATTCCATGACTTTGGGATCATGATCTGAGCTGAAGTCTAGAGTCAGACACTCAGCGGGCTAAGCCACCCAAGTACTCTTTTTAATCATTTTAATAAAACATGTTGCGTTTAAGTTATTGAAAAACTTTAAACTGATCTGCCAGGAGGGTCTGCCTTGTTTTTAAAATATAAAGCAGAAAGTCAGCTCCCTTCTTCTCTGTGACCCCCAACTCAGTCTCTTGCAAAGTATGAGTAATGGGACTCCTCTCCTCCCTACCTCCCTAGAATTCTGTAGAAGTCCTGGCGAAGATCTTCCATATGAAGGTATTTTGTGTTTTTAAGAAAACACATTGCTCTTTGTAAATCAAAGCATGACTCATAAAGCGAAAGTACATGTTATTTTAGGAATACATAAAAATAGATACTTTTTATTACAGTCAGCCATTGTAATATTTGTGGGGGGTTCTATATTGAACTGGGGAGGGAGAAAGATAGAAGTAGGGGTAAGCGGCATGGTTATGGGGTGGGAATTGTGTGCCTGACACATGGCCTTTTGATTCCACTGGTCTTCAATGAGATTCAGGACCTCATCCTCTCCATCCCTCTGATTGTGGTACCTAAGAGCGGCTTCCCAGACCCCAAGTACTTTAGCCCCTCATTCAGGAAAACCTTCACCCCATCACCACAATTCCCTTCTTGGCAGACCTCACACTTGCCCCAAGTCTCTCCAGTGGCCTATTACGGTAGCCTGTGATATCATCCCTGTGCCTGAGCTTCTTCTTCGGATTATCCTCCAGCTCCCAATACACAGCTAAAACAAACATTGGAAACCAAAGGAAGTCTAGATGGCCCTTGGAAAGAAGTTGACTGAGACTAAGGCTTTCCAGGCACTTAGAGAGGCTTCATCTTAGAACTTAAGCCAGCTCTTGATGGATGGGCAAGTGCAGGGGCTTCTTGAAAGGTATTTCAGGCTACGTTGATAGGAGACAGGTATGATTTGAGCAAATGTCTGGAAATAAGGATGATTGTGATGTGTTTATCAAATTGGGTGGAAGCCCACTGGGAAGGCGATAGGGTCAGAATCTGTGTGAAGCAGTGGGGAAATTTGGGAAGGAAGGTTGAGGCCAGTCTAGGAAGGTGAGGAGTTGTGTTCCATTCATATAGTAAGAAGTAAGATGAACATGTCATATCAACGTCATTTTTATTGCCCAAATTAGAACACTTCTGAGAAAAAAAGGAAGTACCATTAATAATTATGCTGAGACGACTATTGGTAGGAATGTTGGTAGTGCAGCAACTGGAAAATGGTATGGAGGTTCCTCAAAATATTGAAAATAGAACTACCCTACACTCCAGCAATTGCACAAGTAGGTATTCATCCAAAGGATACAAAAATTGCTGATTCAAAGGGACACATGCACCCCAATGGTTACAGAAGCAACAATAGCCAAATTTTGGGGAGAGCCCAAATGTCCATCAACTGATGAATGGATAAAGAAGATGTGGTATATATATATATATATATATATATATATATATATATACGGTGGAATCATACTCAGTGATGGAAATAATATCTTGCCATTTGCAACAACGTGGATGGAACTATAGGGTATTAGGCTAAGCGAAATAATTCAGTCAGAGAAAGACAAACATCATATGATTTCACTCATATGAGGAATTTAAGAAACACAACAGATGAACATAAGGGAAGGGAAGGAAAAAATAAGATAAAAACAGAGAGGGAGGCAAACCATAAGAAACTCTCAAATACAAAGAACAAACTGAAGGTTGCTGGAGGGGAGGTGGATTGGGGGGTGGGTTAAACGGGTGGCATTAAGAAGGGCACATTTAAGGGGTGAGCACTGGGTGTCATATTAGAGAGATGAATCACTGGGCTCTACTCCTGAAACCAAGACTACCCTATATGTTAACTAACTTGAATTTAAATTTTAAAAAAATTATGCTGGGACTATATATATATATATATATATATATATATATATATATAAATTAACTGCCCCAAACATCTGGCCACCCTAGCATCTGGATGCCCTGCTGGTGTAACTCCACATAGTCTGAGGCTGCCAATCTGGAGGGATAATGGCCCACTCCATCACACTCCATCCAGCAGTCCACCGCATTACATAGCTCCAAGGGGTACAATTCACACCAAAGTCCCCTTGGGTCACTATGTGTTGTGGCTGTGGCACAAGGTGATATAAAGGGCACCATGAGGCACTAGAAACAGTACTGACCTGGGAAGCAGGTGACTTCCAATTCATATCCAGAATTGGTCTCTCCCAAGGTGTTACATTGGGCCTTGATTGCCCATCTATAATTTGGGAATTATCACTTTTTTTAATGTTTATTTATTTTTGACAGAGAGAGAGAGATGGAGCATGAGCGGGAGAGGGGCAGAGAGAGAGGGAGACACAGAATCTGAAGCAGGCTCCACGATTTGAGCTGTCAGCACAGAGCCCGATGTGGGGCTCGAACCCACAGACTGTGAGATCATGACCTGAGCTGAAGTCAGACACTCAACCGACTGAGCCACCCAGGTGCCCCTGGAAAGAATCATGTTTTAGGGAAAGAACTAAGGGACCTAACAAATGACCTCACAAAATCTGCTCTGAGAGCACTTTTCTTGGAAAATGTCAGTTCTCCACCCTGGAGCAGGGAAGGCTGGGCACCAAGTTCTGCAGTCATGCTCCCAAGTCAGGCAGGCCACTCCCAAGTCAGACAAGCTGGCATGGCTACTGTCCATCAGACTGAACCTTTCTCAGAAGCTTCTCTGTGAGAGCCTCAGGTAGAAGCATGGTCTCCAGGAGCCGTCAGAGATGTTCTAGGGACTACTGCAGAATGGCTCCTGTCCAGAGTAATCCCTGGATCGCGGTCCAGGCACAGCAAGTCTCCCAGCCTCTCCTGCAGCCTAGCACACCTCAGCCCCGAGTGCTATTCAGGAAGTTTTAGAACTGGGATAACCCAAATGGGCAGGAAGACCCAGGCTTTTATACCCCATATGAATCTGTCATTGAGGCAGGCTGCTCCTGGAAAAGGGCATGATCCTGGGCAAGACAGCACTCGCTCTGTCAGCCAAGGACAGTTCCTACAAGGAAACAGCTTAGAGCAAGTTGACTGCCAACACACTCAGCAGCTGGGGAAGGAAAACACCAGTTCTGGGAGGCAGGATCTGGCAACCCACCAGGGAATCCACCGGGCCCTGGCCCTTTAGCTGCTCATCCACTCAGTTATAGGATAGATCCTAACTCATCTGAGAATCTGTTGAGGCTCTTTTCCTCAAGCAGCTTGTAAGAGCAAGGCTAGTGGAATGAACTAGTGCCCCTCCTCACTGCTGCAGCTGGTCTTGAGACTGTAATACTGTGATGTTGTGATTTATAATAAGAAATATAAGAATATATGATGTTCAACCCTATTTTTGGCTCAGAGCTCTTACAACCCTCAGAATTTCCTGTAATGAGAGCTATAAAGGTGTCTTTTGTTACGTTAATGAGGTGACTTTTGGAAAACACCTAAGAATGGGGGCTGGTTGCTAGAGGAACCAACCACATGACTAGATGGTTGGGACTGAAAGTTCTACAAGCTCTAGGGAGCGGAGAAGGGCTGGAGCTGAGGCATCTCCAATGACCAATGACTATGTAATGAAGCCTCCATAACAACTCAGAAGGACAGGGATCAGAGATCTTCTGGTTGTTGAGCACATGGAGATTTGGGGAGAATGGTGCCCTGTAAGATAGCACAGAAGCTCCATGACCTTTCCCCATACCTTGCCCTATGGCTCTCTTCCATCCGGCTATTCCTGGGTTAAATCTTTTTATAATAAACCAGTAATCTTGTAAGTAAAATGTTTCTCTGAGTTCTGTGAGCTGCTCTAACAAATTAATCAAACCCAAAGAGGGTGTCTTGGAACCTCCAATCTAGAGCCGGTCAGTCAGAAGCACAGGTGACCATCTGGACTTGCAATTGATGTCTGAAATGTTGGGTCAGGGGTGGATGGGTGGTGGGTGCAGTCTTGTAGGACTGAACCCTAACATGTGTCATCTTATGCTATCTCCGGCTAGATAGTGTCAGGAGCGAGTTGAATTGTAGGACATCCAGCTAGTGATGGAGAACTGCTTGGAACACGCACGTGTGCGTGCGCACAGATGCGCGTGCGCACACACACACACATGCGTGCACTGAAATCAAGATCAGAATCTTAGATACTTATTAACTCTTTCCTTGACACTCATTCTAGATTTCCCTCAACCTCAGCCAACACTTTCCCTGGTCTAGGTGGCTTGACCTCAGGGTATTACTCAGACCCTCATTCCTGAGGAGTTCAGTGCCTGGTCATCATGCTCTTCTCAGGCTGTGACACCATCAAAATTGGGTAAAGGTGTACCGAGAGATATCCAAGTGGATCACCTGGGAGCCAAATATAGTCTCTTCTGCCCCTGTTTCCACCTCCTCTTGCTGGCCTGGGTTAATTACCCTACCAAGATGGTGGCTCCTTCCTCCCCTTACCTGTGGGTCTCTTAGCCTGCAAGTCTAAAGAGACAGAATGTAGCCATAGCTTGAGGTTTAATGAGACTCTTTCTATAAACTATGGTTTTTCTTCCTCAGGGAACCAGGACTTCTGAGCCCACAGAGCCCTCAGGTGCAGAGATAGGAAACCCAAATTCCCCCAAGTGGGTCACTGGGAGTGATGGTAAGGAGGACCATTCCTAATTCCACCTCTTGATACCTGGATATGCAAATTTTACCTGTTTGGAGATACAAGAGTATTTATTAGTTGATTTAGGGTATACATTGAATCCTAGAGGATGGGGCTGTATCCATACAGCATATTTTTTTCCAAGCTGGTGCCTCAGCTATGCCTTCAATAGGCCATTCAATTACTTTACCAGACTGGAAGCTTCTTGCTGAAGAAGTTATGTAGTAGGATCAGTGGACCCCATGGTCATATGCCCAGTGCTATCCCTCATTTGCTATTAAGTATGTCTCTGGGTCTATAGAGATGTACTCTATGCCAGTGGATGAACACTCTATAAACCTTCAGGTAATGATGTTGGCTGAGATACTACTTGGAGAAATAATACCCAACCCATACCTGGAAGTGTGTGCCTATTCCAGTTAAGATGGATCACTTTCCTTCTCAGGGTAGAAGAGTTGCAATGTAATCACATGCGTATTTGCCACCAAATAGCTGGGTAGTGTCCTTGATGGATGATGCCATGTCACAGACTCAACCTTGGCCTCTGTTGCTAGTAGGTTAGACATTTAACTACATTGGTCTTGATGAGTGGGAACCCATGCTACAGGGCCTATGTGTAACGTAAACCCCTGCTATTCTGTTCATGTGCCCACTGTCCAATACTGCAGGGGCCAATGTCCACTGGTCATGTCACTCTGTTTGCTTGGCCATTCAATGCCTCTCTTGCTCTCCAAGTTCTCTGATGGACAGTAATAGCAAACAAAGGTCTTCACCTCCTGTGCCTTGTCCCATAGGTCCATCCACATGCCTCCCTACCAGCCTTTCTTTTCCCTAATCTTTCTACCTTTCTCCTGCCCGACCAACCATCCAGAGTATTCCCCACTGGCTACGAGTCCACACATATTCTAATCTCAGGTCACCTGAGTGGACGACCAGGAATGTTGATCAAAGCTGTGTCCTCTTCACTCTGTCTTTCAAGGCTACCCATGAGGTGAGCTGTAGAACAACTGCCATCCATTCTTTGCTGTATCCACATAGTGACGTGAACCACCTGTGAACTGAGCTCAACCATTCTCTTCCTCTGTTAGTTCCTCCATAAGTGACTTCTCAGGCAGCCATGGGTGTGAACCGAGGGAGAGGCACTGCAGTGTGGATGACATCAGGGTGTGAGTCACCTGCTTCTCTGGCTTACTGTGCCCTCTGGCCCTGCTGGTGCCCAGGCCATATACACGGTTTTAATATCTTAGTGGATTGCTGCTGGGCCCACCTGGCATTATAACCTGGTGGTCTGACTAAAACTCACCTCATGATGGGCAGTTTGGGCCGCAAGGTCACTTGAATTCCTTTGACCGGGGTCTTTGTCTCTTCAAGGGCTCCATCCGACACTGGGAATTTTTTTCCCCAAAAGATGTAAATTCTCCTCTTTAGGTGGCACAGCCTTGGTTTGGAATCCCAATTTCCATTTTGTGGTTCTCCTACCAAGCCATGGGCTGCATGGGGTGCAGTGGGCTTCTTTTCCCAGCACAGAAAACTCTAATACCATGAAGCCTACCCAGTGGTGTGGCGCAAGCCACAGGAATGGTTGTATCACACCTGCACCCGTGCAGAACCCGCTCCTGTTCAACACCCCAGTGACAACAATAGCCTTTTGGGTATGGGATCAGAGCAGTCTTCCCGAGGATAGGGGAGCTGACTCCCAGGCACCGCTCCTCTTTTTTCATGGTGGAAGCAAGAGACGTATATTCTTTTACTTGGAGGAGATTATCTGAGCTGGGATGTCCCTTTCAGAGTTGTCCACGATTAAGAGAAGGGGACATGCCTTTATTACACCTATATCACCAACCATTGGATGTGGGCTGTCCCCAGAAAAAGAGAGTGTGACCCTGAAGAAGGAGGCTCCCTACAGCCAAGGGCATTCCCCAGAGAGACGTTCAGTGCAGGCTGGTCGGCTACCAACACAGCTGCAGCTGGGGAAACACAGTGCTGATAGGTGGATGGGGCTCCCGGCAGGGCACCAGGGCATCCCCTCCAAGGTTGCAAGCCTGGGCCTGAGGCATGATCTCTGAGCCCTGGCTTGGTTCTGCAACTCCCTTGTAAGGAGACTCTTAGAAATTCACATTTTTCTCACTGAGCTTTAGTCTACCCAACTATAAAATGGAATTCTGAACTAGATGTATGGCTTCCAATCAGCTATGCATCACAATCACTAGGGACATGTCTAAAAGAACAGGTTCTTTTTTAAATGTTTATTTATTTTTGAGAGTGAGAGAGACACAAAGCAAGCTCCAGGTTCCAAGCTGTCAGCACAGAGCCCGACGTGAGACTTGAACCCACAAACCGTGAGATCATGACCTGAGCTGAAGTCAGAAGCTTAATCAACTGAGCCACCCAGGCACCCATAAAAGAACAGATTGTTGTCCTCGTTGTTGTTGTTTTGGCATGACGTCTTTATTTTTTTTTTAATTTTTTAATGTTTATTTATTTATTTATTTATTTTTTAACGTTTATTTATTTTTGGGACAGAGAGAGACAGAGCATGAACGGGGGAGGGGCAGAGAGAGAGGGAGACACAGAATCAGAAACAGGCTCCAGGCTCCGAGCCATCAGCCCAGAGCCCGACGCGGGGCTCGAACTCACGGAGTGCGAGATCGTGACCTGGCTGAAGTCGGACGCTTAACCAACTGCGCCACCCAGGCGCCCCTAATGTTTATTTATTTTTGAGTGAGAAAGAGACAGAGTGCGAGAAAGGGAGGAACAGAGAGAGAGGGAGACACAGGATCCAAAGCAGGCTCCAGGCTCTGAGCTGTCAGCACAGAGCCCGACGCGGGGCTCGAACCCACAAACCATGAGATCATGACCTGAGCCGAAGTCAGAAGCTTAACCGACTGAGCCACCCAAGCACCCCAAGAACAGATTCTAAGTTATCTTCCCCAAAGACTCTAGTTCAATGTGTTAGAGGGAGGGGGAGAGGGGGACTTGGGACCCCTATTCTACTTCCTAGATTTGCTTCAGCTCTGGATTGCCCTGCACTGGCTATGTATTCCCAGGAAAATTGCTTAATATCGCTGGTAAGGTGGAGATCAACATACCTGCCACTAGCCAATGATGTGAGATCCTGGGTCAATGACACTGTAACAAAGGCGTGTTGGTATGTGTTTATCCTAGTTCAGAGGCATGTCTGCACAGAGAGGCAGCTCTCACTTTCACGAGCTTTGTCCCACACAAGGAAAGCATTTAGCTTCTCTAAACCGCCATTCTTTTATCTTTCTAATGAGCAGTGTAGGAGCACTTATCTCAGATGTTGATCAGGAGGATTAAATTGGAGAAGGCACACAAACTCTGTACTCCCTGGCTTGGAGAACAAATACGACAGAAACAACCATCACTGTTTGTTATTTACCGCACAGCAGCTGCAATGCTGAACCCTGCAGGAAAATGAGTTTGTAGAATGTTTCTTCCAAGGGAGTTCCAAGCAACTTTGGGAAAGGCCGGTAGCACATGCCAGCTGTTTCCCTTCTGTAGAGAGAGAACCAAGGCCCTGGGATTGAGAGAGAATATAGCAGAAGATGTGGGCTCTGGGACACAGAAGCCTCTCATACCCTGCATGGCCTGAAGGATTTCGCTGCTGTCCTTGGGCCTCAGTTTTTCCACCGGAGAAAGGAGAGGATAGAAGACAAGGTGTTCTCGGGTCCTATTTAATTCCTCCTCCAGTTGTGTGGTCTCAGATGAAATCCAAGTCCGAGCTATAAAAGAAAGCGGAGAGTCTGGATTCCCAGGTTGCACAGTAACCTAATCACTCTTGCTCCTTAGGGACCAGGATGGGAGCCGGGGGCTCCGTTTCCATGACAGGGGACTCATCTCCTGCCAGAGTCATTCCTGATCACACACTTCCATCCATGCACCAGCAACAATGTGAATTGCATCTGCCTTGGGTAAGTGCTGGCCAGGAGATCATCGAGAGAGAACACAGAAGGAAAACAGACAGAACCTACCTTCAGAAGGCAGCTGAGCCAGCCTGAAGAGCTGCCGACCGCAGATGGCGGAAGAGATTGGGTTAAGGAATTTCACACAGAAGCTCCCCAGAGACCGTGACGCTGGCATCTGGGAGAGGATACCTCAAAATGAAAATAACAGACCGACGGCCTGGCATCACTGAACACTTGCCCAGCTGTGACATTGGCATCATGCATTTGTCCTCTGGGACCTCCTCCCTCTACCTGGCATTCCTCGTGGTTCCTTTTCCATAACACAGGCATTTCTGGCAGTTTGCCCACAGCAACACGTCTCCATTTGGAACCATGAGTCCGTTTGGGGGAGGAATTATGAGAATTCCATTGTCTTAGACTTTGAGTCCCTTCCCAGCAGCTTCTTCTGAAGTCCCTTTAAAAAAAAGTCATGACTGGTAAACTTACTCTCCCTCCACGCACGCAAGACACAATGTAGGAAACGATACTGACCAGCGGAAAACAGCGCAGCCTGGCTTCTAGGTGCTAAGGATGGGTTCCCTCTAGCGGACGGTTGGTGCAGATGCGGGAAATGGTGTACCTCTAGGATAGAAGTCACTGTTCAAAACACCTTTTCACCTGCACAGATACTGCTGTATAAGTACTGGTGAAAAGGGAACACTAGGTGGCAATGAGAAAGAATGGTTGGACTGGAGAGTGTTACGCTAAGTGAAATAAGTCAGGCAGAGAAAGACAGATACCGTATGTTTTCACTCTTCTGTGGATCCTGAGAAACTTAACAGAAGACGATGGGGGAGGGGGAGGGGGGGGGAAAAGGTAGAGAGGGAGGGAGGCAAACCATAAGAGACTCTTAAATACTGAGAACAAACTGAGGGTTGATGGGGGGTGGGGGAGAGGGGAAAGTGGGTGATGGGCATTGAGGAGGGCACCTGTTGGGATGAGCATTGGGTGCTGCATGGAAGCCAATTTGACAATAAATTTCATATTAAAATAATAATAAAATAAATAAATAATCATTTAAATGCTTAAAGAAAAAAAAAAACCTTTTCACACATCAATCCATTTAACCCTCACACCTTGTTTTAGCCCCCTTTCCAGAAGGGGAAACTAAGCTCCAGCTTCCTATACCTCATTCTTTCCTACATCCCATGGTTGATGAACAAAGGGCTTTTATCTAATAGACACCGTAGGCATTTTCCCTGGCCCCGGTGCCAAGTTGTTCTGGACTTTCACTTTGAGGAAGCCTCTAGAAGGAAGGGGCTGCATTATTTGAACACCATAGCCCTTGACCTATTGATGTGACATCCACAAGAGGTGTCCAGTCCCCTCTGCACACAGTCCCTATGCCATTTCCACATCCACATCCACGTCATAGGTCTTCGATGACGACTGTCTGCTGGGGCAGAGGGAACCTGGCCAAAAGCAGGGATGAGCACAGAACGCAGGGGTATCTGAGCAAATGTCCCTAAAATGCACCCAAGCCAGTATTTGCTGCAGCGTTTTTCTCCAATGCCCTGGAGTACACAATTTCCCATGTCTGCACCAACTGTCCGCTAGAGAAAGCCGGTCTTCAGCACCCAGGAAGCACGTGGGGATGGGGGTGTTCACCACTGGTCCATTAGTGGTGCCTCCTATACCCTGACTTGATGTGTGTGTTGGGGAAGAGGAGTTTGGCCGGATCAGTGCCATCTCACACCACATTCCATGCCGTACCCGGGAGCTCCGGGTGTGAGACACGGGGGTCGGCAGCTTCTGTGTCACGTAGATGGCTCCACTTGCCCTGACTGATAGATTGGGATTCCCCCCTGTGGTCTCTCTCGGGGAAAGGCTTTGCCAGCCAAACCAAGCTTGGAAAAACACAGCATTCCAACATCTATATCTGCCACCCAGCTTTGACATTCTCTGATGCTGAGATCCAACAGCCTCGTAACTGTAGGATTCCTGGAGTCCTTCATCCAGCCCAAGTTTGAGTTTAATACTGTCCAGGGTTCTAACAAAGTCAGCAGGCTTCAGGAACAGAGAGGTGTTTCAGGTCTCTGGTTGGGATCCTGGCACGGTGCTGAGCCCCTCACGGGGATGCTGCCAGAGGTGGAAACAAGAGCGGCTCCCCTCCCTTGCGACCACTTTCCTTTCTTCCTCCATTTGCTGCAGCAGAGGTGTTTCCATCAAGAGTAAATGGAGCCCTGAAGATAAGCCAACACGAAACATCTCTTATTCTTAGATTGGGCGTGACTCCACCTCCCGTTCCTATCTCATCCCCGGAACTGGGTGGAAAATGTGCCATGCCCCGGCCCATTGCTACCCTTTCTGATGTCCTGGAAGCCATCCTGGGGCCCAGCGCCTACTCTGCAGATTCCAGATCTCATTTCACCATTCTATGACCATGACCCTGCCAAGGGAAAGGCTTCCCTCCCTCCCCTTAACTCTCTACCTCTTACAAAATAAGGGATATCAACTCTATAAAAACTGGCAGAACAGAGAACAGGGAGGCTGAGACAAACCCAGACACCCCCCAGGTTTAGGACGTTGGGGCCATGCCCTGATGAGTGGCCCTTTGACCTGGCTGGTCTCCACACAGGTCCAAGATGGGCAGGGCTGTTCCAGCACCAGGGTTCCAACGCCCAGTGCCAGCTTACACCCATCCCTTCCCTCGGCTGCCCACCACTTCTCCCTCTACCAGCGATAGACTCCCACTCGGACGACTGCAATGGTCTTAAGAGTGCTCTCCTCACCTCTAGTTCCTCCCACCCATCTATCTCAGCCCCAGAGAAATGCTGATCTTCTGTGAACTGAGACCTCAGAGAAAGGCTAGGGGACACTGATTTAATCATCAAGTGACACTTTTCACTGAAAAAGAGGCACCACAAGACCTGTCTTAAGGAGGGGATGAGGTGAAAGGCAAATGTTCTGCAGCATTGACTCAGGTTGGACAACGAGAAGAGGAGGTGAGAAGCAGAATTTAGTGGCAATTTTTGTGCAGGAGCAGGAGAAAGGTCTAGAAAGTTTAGGATGCAAGCTTGGAGTCATGTTTTAGAGGCTCTTGAAAGTCAATATGCACAGCTTGGGTGCAATTCTGAAGGTGAGAGGGAGACACTGACCAGCAGGGAGAGGAAATGCCACCATCAGAAGTGTGTTTTGAGGAAAAGAAAGCGGGTGGCTGTGGGCAGGATGGGATGTGGAAGGGAGGGCCCAAGAGTAGGTCTCTGCAATGATTCAGGCAAGAAGTAACAGGAAGGCAGTTTTAGGAGGGATGGAAAACACTGGGATTTTACCGAAGATATTTAGTGTGAGGAGAGAGAGGGAGGGCCAGGGACTCAGATCCTAGAACTAGCTCCCCAATACCACAAGGTGGTCTTTTGGAGCATGCCCACCTGAGACCCAATTTTTCTTCCATCACTATCCCCCTAAACCCTAATTATAGAGGTTTACGTACATATATTTAAAGGGACAGGGTCTGCGTTTTTTGGTGCCCCCTAAAATTCCACTGTAGTACGTGAACTTTGCCAGCTCTTCTTTCCAAAATGGAACCCGCTTGTATGGAAACCAGCCTCCTCACCAAGGTAAAGACCAACGAGCAGGACTCATGCCTGCCAGTCTCGGGGAGAGATGGTTGCTGTGGACAGCGGCACACTCAGGAGCCAGGGGCACTGAAAAAGTCCCAGCCTGGGGACTCCCTCATGCACTTAATCGTATCAAGTTCTCTTTCAGGGGCTCAGTTTTCCTCTCCATTAAATGGGAATGATCCTGTGTCCCAGGTAGGAAGTGAGGGAATCCGGCAGATGACCTCCCAGGTTCCCTCAGCTCTAAAAACCATGTCTCTTAGCAAAATATTATCATGTGCATTAGCTGGGGAAGAGCTGGATGGAAAAGTGTTTCAAATTTACATGTAGGGCCTGCGTTACTACAAACCCATTCCATTGCTCCATCGTTGCCTGCCCAGACCCTGAGTTTTTATCAAAGCCCCCCAAAAAACCAAAGTCCTGGGAGCACTTAGCAAACAGGCCACTTCTTCCATCCTCATGCCAGATCCGGTCGTTCTGTGTGCCATCTGCCACCAAGATCTCATCTCTGAAATCCAATCAAGCGGGACCCTTGAAGATCCAATCAAGGGTAGGCACACACAGATGACTAACATGTCACCATGCATCCTGATACTCAGAAATGACTCTGAGCTTGGGCAGAAGGTAGAGTATGGGTGGCCTCCATGTGCACAACCACCAATAGAATTCATTTCAACCCCTCTTTCTTGTAAAGCCAGGGCTCTTCATTAGGAAAATGGTCCTCAGTCCATTGCCCTCCCACTGTGTCCATGAACCTGCAAACTCAACGCATTGGAGATGTTGGGACCTCTGAAACGCAGAGTTCCTACTGGGTAGCAGGGACCAAACACAGATGCATGACACATAATTGATCATTGCATCCCCAGCTTTTTCTTTAGGCTATGCCTCTGCGCTACATTACCAGGACTGTTTGCGCAAACCATCTTCCTTGCATGAGACTCAGCCACCAGTGCTGAGTGCTTTCACTCTAGATCGATGGCTTCCAAACTGGCAGTGAGTCAGAATTGCCAGGACTGCTTCCAAAAACACAGATTCCCAGGCTTTATTGTGACACTCTGCTTCAGAACACTGGCTTATGGAGAAATGCCCGTTTCAGGTTTTTAATTAGTTTCCCTGGGGACCTGAGGCACAGGCTGGTCTGGGACCAGGCACTGGATGCTCTCTGAAGTTCCTCCGTGCTCTCAGCTTTTGGTCCCACCTGCCCTGTGTTGAACTTGCAAGGCAGTCTTTGTAATGACCTGCTTGGTCAATGACCACGTGCTGCTGGTCATTGCCCCTCCTGGATCACCATTGGACTAGCGTTGTGACCTGTTGGGAAGCACTTCACCTCTTTCTTTTAACATCTCTCTCCATTGTCTCTATGACATTGCAACCTCTGAATAAATCTGAGGTGAAGCTGTAAAAGGTGGCCAGGACTTGTAATTCCAGGATAGTCTTCCATCTGACCTTAACGTTACTTGGGAGTCGTTTCAGAAGAGCTTCCACTGAAGGAGACCTATTTCTCTCCCAAGCTCATCTATCTCCATCCACCACTGACTTATTGTCTAGACTGCTGTCTCGCTGTCCGGCAGCTAGTGGAGTCCAAGCACGTGGTCATACATGCTTCAGCTAACTGCAAACTAGGAGGAGACAGAAGGGGAGGACAGGGCGACCACCTTCCTGGGAATGGAGCAGCCACAGAACTTGGCCAATCCTAAGTTTCGTTTTAGCTTCTCACACTGATTTCCCAAATCCAGACTGAAACCAAAAGCAAAGGAGGGAGATTGTGAAATCAGGGGATTTACTGACTGCAGTCTTTGATCTCCCTGCAGAACTTGGCCGTAGTGCCTCTTGGTGTCTGTCCTACCTGGGAATCTGTCTCCCATTGCTTCTGCGCCCAGAGCATTCTGTGCCTCTGGTTCATGTGAGGACCCGGGACCCTCATTCTTCTCTGTATCCAGGAGACGCACTACTTCCTCATGGACAGCAAAGCTCCCGCTGTGGTCCACCTCTGTCACGTGACCTCATCGGGAACCATGAAAACTGCTAACGGAGTGCTTCTGTCCAGTAGCTCACACCTGGGGCCCCTCCTCTAATCACTGCACCCACTTGTTCTGAATATGCATAACAGGTAACTTACTAAATACCTACCATATGCTAACAACTCCCTTTTCCTGTGTCAACTTGTTTAACTCACACTCATTTCACTGAAAAGGAAACAGATACACAGGTTGAAATATGCATCCAAGACCTGGCAGTCTGGCTCCAGAGTGCATTATCGTGACCACCATCCCGCTGGTCCTAGAGCAAAGCAGCAAAGAACTCTTTCCAGCCAATTCCTAGATGTCCAGTTCTCAGACTGGACTCATTTCAAGAAGATAATCATGGAAGAATAAAATGAAAAAAAAAAGGAGGGATCACAAGTATCTCCTGGCCTAGAAGTGGGCCACATGTCACAAAGCTGGGGTCATCCCTCGACCTGTGCCCGTGGAGGACTTCAGTAAAGAATCGGATCACTATACCCCATAGCACGAGATAAGGCCTCACTGTCTTTCCAACCACCCTCTTGGGTTGAAACTGGCACTGAGGCCCCTTGCCATCCCTGATCTTGGGCATTCCCACATTCTATATATGAGGCAGGGTGGACCTGGTGGAATCTAGTTAGGTCACATAGCTACTTAACAAGCAGGCCAGGATTCTGCCTGTTTGACATTCATCTCTTGCTTTCTACAAACCCACTCGTTGTCCTCATAAGGGACTTTAGCTGCTGTTTCTATTTCTTGCTTCCAGATGTGCCCTTATTATCAAGCCACATCGCTGGAGAATAAATATAACCAGGACTTTTTCAATGGAACGGTGGCCTTGTGTGGTTTTTGTGTGGATCAGTGCTATGTGACGCAACGGGCAGGGACAGTCCCAAACACTTTAAAAAAAGCTGCCATCCTAGAGGCCTTAAGTTCTGTCTTCTTTAAAGAGGAAATCCTGAGTCAGGGATATGTTTCCAGTGCTAGAACTTTTGTATCATTGAGAGGATACTGTGTTTTCAACACAGAGAATAAACAAAAGGTAGAAGTCCTAATGTCTCTTGTAAATAAATAAGAAAAAATAACTGAACTCCCAAACCAGGGAAGCTATCAGATAATTCACAAAATAAAAACGTAATCCATTGAACATGCACGTCAACATATCCACCAGTAATAAAAGTTTGAACAAGCAGGTGCTGGAATGATTTCTCTTTATTTCTTTCTTATCGAGGTAATACTCTCCTACCATAAAGTGCAATACAGATAAGTCATTTTTATACATGTATGCATTCCACACATCCACCACCCAGATCAACATTTGTAGAACTTTTCCAACCCCAGAGCCTCCCTTTTGCCCTCATATGCTCCTGCCAGTTCATATCTATAAAAGGGAGCCTCTAGGCTGAATCCTATCACTATAGGTTAGTTTTGCCTATATACATGATAATATTTTATTAACAAAGCATCGTACATTTTTAAAGAATAATGTATTAGTTTTCTACCATTGTCATAATAAATTAGCACAAAATTAGTGGCTTAAACAACATAAAAATTACAGCGCTGGAGGTTGGAGGTAGGCCTTGGGTCTCATCACACTAAAATCAAGACATTGGCAGAGCTGTGTTAATTCCTAGAAGCTTTAGAGGAGGATCAATTTTCCTGATCATTTGGCTTGTTGGCAGAATTCAGTTCCTTTGGGTCATTGGACTGAGATCGTCATTTTCTTGATGGCTGTCAGGTAAGGGCCGTTCCCAGCTTCTAGAAGTTGCTATAATCCTTGGCCCAGAGCCCCCTTCCTCCATCTTCAAATCCAGTAATGTGGACCAAGTCCCTCTCACTTTGAATCTCTTCTTCTTCCATCTCCTGTCACTGAAGCATCAGGAAAGAGTCCCACACTTCTAAAGATTCATGTGAGTACATTGGACCCAGCTGGAGAAGGCAGGATACTCTCCTCCCAGGTCCATACCCTGACTCACATCTGCAAAGACCACTTTGCCAGGTAAGGTGACATATTCCCAGGTTCCAGGGACTAGGTGAGGCTAATTAGAGCGGTGATGGTGTCCGTTATTCTGCTTACTACAAATAGTAAATGTTGTCCAGAGTAAAACTTTCTAGAAAGTGCTATAGTGATATTCAAAGCCTCAGCATTTTATACTTTGTGATATATCAATTCCAAACCTACAGAAATAAATAAAGACATAGGCAGGGTTTTTAAACTGGCTTTTTCATCATAATAATAATTAAAATTATTTTTTAAATGAAAACATAAACAATATATATACCCAACTATAATGAGCTTTATATAGAGGACCAATATGAAGCCTTTAAAATTCAAGCAACTAAGGGATATCAAATGATTTGAAAGAGTATATGACCAATGTTAAGTGAATTAAGCTGTGAATATCATCATGTGTGCATTATGTCTATATATGTGTATATGGATATATGGGTATATGTATGTGTAGATATACAAAAACACATATATACATATATGTTTACATATGTATATGTACATGCAGTGAAATTAAGAGAGAAAAGAGGAATAAAATAAAAATATCAACTCAAGTTCAATCTCAGTATTTAAAATTCAAATAGGGTGACCAGCTGTCATGACTGAGACGACACTGAGGGGTTTCCAGGGATACTGGACTTGTAGTGCTAAAAACGAGAAATTCTAGGCCAAACCAGGACAAGATGGTCACCCTAAATGCAGGTACGTTTCGTCCTCATTTTTAGGCACTTCTGTATATTTTTTATGTTTCCTACAAAAAAGAGTGCAATCATTAAAAATCACTAAAAGTCCTTCAGTGTTTTGTTCTGAGGTGGGGAAAATGCCAGCGTCTGGACCTGGGAAACATGCCAGAAGTCGTTCTTAGATGTTACAAGTCCTGGCAATGTTGCAGACGAGTGAAGAAGTGTGCTACCATCCACAAATGAGAGACCTGAATTTCAAGGGCAGCTTCTGGAGGAAGCACGGTATTCCCCTGGATGGCAGCAGCCCCTGGTTAGCAAACAAGAGTTGCAACAGAACCCTCCGATTCTGTATAACGAGAACCACCTTGGAGATCAGAATAGGGAAAACAATTGAATTAAAAACCATGAAGCCAAACTTGAACACGTGGCAGCTGCAAATTGCAAAAACAATTTCTTACTGGCGATCCGTAGTCTGGAAGGTGGCCAGCATTGCTGCTTCAGGTGGGCATGTGCAGGTGCACTTCCGGGATGGAGCTGACATCACATCCGCCCGCTGCCAATCACCCATGTTGGCAGATGCCTTGAGAGGGAGGTTTTACGTTTTCAGTTCATTCATATGGTGGCATACATTAGTGTGTATCATACAGACCTGAAGTTTCTACAATTGACTTAACGTTATGCATGCCTTTTTTTTTTTTAAGCTAGAATAAAAACTAGTTGTTATTTTTGACATAAAGATCATAAAACACGTTTGGTCCAGAATGTTATGGGGTATAATATAATATTAAATTAGGTAGACTACACGGTCCCACTTAAAAAAAAAAACACTAATAACACAAAACGGCGACTGTTTTGTATGTGAGGTGGAACATTTAATAGCACAAAGGCTCCTTCACAGTGCTTCATAGTTACTAATGTAGAGGTTCTTAGCCTTCATGAGTTTAATTGTGATCTTCATAAATAAAGAATATGAAGAATGAAATAAAAATATTGCTCTAAGGGCCAATTAACACCTGTATCCGTTAAGGGCTTTATCATAATTTCCTACTTTACTGAGTTGATGTGGATAACCTTGTGTGGCAGTCATTGGTACAGTTCCCTGACATTTAGATAAAAGTCACTTACGGAAGGAGAACAAAAATAATACATCATGTTTGATTTAGAATGCCAAGAGGTGCACTGTAGATGATGAAACTATTTACATTCACCAATCTGTTCCAAGTTAAAATTTAAAAAATTAAAAAGAGTGGACTATTTTGAATGTGAAGTAAAAGAAATCGTTTAATCAAAGAATGTCACATAGAACAGTCACTTTTTTACAAAGTTTAACAGTTAATGAACTGAGGTAGATACCATGGAGCAGGTGGTAGTGACTAGAGACATCCCCTGAAATTTTCAGTTCTTATTCTTCTGTCACATGGTAGGATTAGCTTTCCATGCCATCTCAAAGACAGGCAAGCTGTATGACCCACTTTGATCAATAAAATATAAGCAGAAGTGACATATGTCACTTAAGGAAGAGGCCTTTAGAGCTATTACAAGAATCCCCATGTCTCTGACCTGCCACAGTGACCAGGGTATTCCTGGTGATAAAGACTCCGACAGCCCGAGTGAGGAAAGACTAGAGCAATACCAAAGCCCTCCACTCACTTATTAGTGAAGGAACCCCCAGAAGCTGGGTAAGAGGCACCCCATGTGATGTTGTGCTGTGCTGTGCTATACCACACTGTTCCAGCAGGGACAGAGTAGGGTGAGGCAGCACCTAGAATCCACACTACCAACCCAGCCAGGAAGCGGGGATCACAGCAAATGCCCCCCACATAACCGGCAGAGCAGGCTCAGAGACTTTAATCCACATCCCAGTGGCTCCCAGCAAAGACCCAGGAACAACTGAACAGCTCACTATTATTAAGACAATGTTCTAGTTGCCATAATAGCACAGTTTTGCCCTCACATTGAGTCCAGTGACCCTGCTTACCTCTCTTTCTCACATCCAGCCCATAGCCCCAAACACCATTCAGGAGTTTATCCTAAATTCCCATCGATTGCATGGAGTTATAAAGGACAGGAATAGACATTACTAGTTAGTTTGTTGAGTCTCAGAGATCCCCTGTGCCAAGAAATCTTAAGCATTGAGTGGGAATGATGGTTAAGGGCTTGGTGGCATAAGCTACATATCCTCGAGCCCAAATAGATTCTGTTCATGCTATTCTTATTAAGACCCATCAAGTAATCCTCCTTGAAATCATGTACATTCCAGCTGGGCCAATAATTGTTTCTCCCTGCAAAACAGACTTACAGACACAAAACATTGGAAATCTGGGGACCTCCACTAGACTGAGACCCTACCTGTACCAGGGACCAAAGAGGCCCAGTGCATAACTAAGCATGGTGCCTGCATCTCTGAATTCTGGTATCAGTTCTTAACTAAGTTTTCCAAGTGACTCTGGGCACATCATTTTCCTACCCTGTGCCTCAGTTTATACATCCGTAAATGAGACATTTGAACTAGGTTAATGGATTTGATTAAAAATCACTCCGCGCACTTCAAAAACAGAATCTAAGACATCATCTCCAAAGATTCTCACTCATTATACTGAAGTGGTTAAGGCATATCTTACTAATAATTGCCCAGAGAACCCTGATATTATAGGTGGATCTGGGGACTAGGACATTAGATGGTGCCTGGGGTTTTGGAGCACCTCACTGCAGTCTTCTACCTGGTCTTTGTCTCCTAACTTTGAATTTCAAAATGGTTTTCGTTCAGACATGACCACTGACCAGTCTTGCTTTGTCATGTAGTCGCTGTACAATCCATGACAAATCATTTCACTTCCATAATTCTTTCCCTCATTTGTGAAGTGAAAAGATTAGTGAAATTAAATGCAAATATCTCTTCCAATGCAATCTATAATTGTGTGACCACTGAGGACACTGGAGACTGAACTGGAAAATGAACGCAGCAATTCTGATTCCCGCGTGCTCTCCCATTCCCATTGCATCCCTTGAGAACCACCTAAAAATTCAGATCTATTTCCATACCAGGATACTCATTTCCTGCCTGCTACTCACAGGTTTCTGACCTCAAGCTCCCCTTTGCAGCCACTGACCTGTAGGTGGGTTGTCAAAACTGCTTCAAGAATTTGTTTGCTGGGAAAGCACTGTGGAGAAGGGAAAGGGAAGAGGCAGAACGACCACTTCCTTGAACGACACAGCCAGGCTGCTGGACAGACATGAACTTGCATGGGCTAAAGTTTCGTTTTAACTTTTTTATGTTTGGATTTCTTGATTTCAGTTTAAAAACAAAGCAAGAAAGGGAAATTGCATAATCAGAGTGACTTGCCAGCTAAGAACTCTGAACTCCCTGTAGAATTAGGAGCCTGCTGCTCTTTGGCATATCAACACTGGGATCTGACCCCCATCTCTTCTGAGACCCCACAACATTCCATTCTTCTGGTTCATGGCAGGACGTCACTTCTCTGTTTCCAGGAGACTCTTCTTCTTTCTTCATCTAAAGTGTAGGCATTTCGGGAGGACTGTCTTTAGCACATATCTTTTTTTGGAAATGGTTTTGGGGGGAACTGGTACAAGAGACCAAGAACTACATTTTGAGTTCCTTTCTAGCTTGTTCTAGACAGAACACTCATTTTATTTGACTATTGCTAATGGCTACCTTATTGCACGTATTACCATACGCCACTCACTCTGCAAAGTAAATTTTCAGTGTTAGGTAGTTTAATATTCTCAATAAACTTCATTTCCATATAAGAAAAACAAAGAATAAGTAAAGAATTTGAACTACAAAGAAATTAGATTACTTGTGCCTTCTCTGACATAGATATTAACTAGTAATCCTAGTATCTAAATCCAGACTTTTAACTACCATGCTGTACTGTCTTTCCTAGGGCTGACAGCTGAAAACCCTTGTCTGCAAGTTCCTGGCATCCCAGCCTCACTGGTTTCTGATTGGATCATTTGCAGATAATCATACATAAATTAAGTTACAGAAGAGCTTAAATATGATTTAACCCTAGAAAAGAAACTATGTTACATGGGAAGTACCAATTCCCATTGCTGTACCCATGGCAGACATCAATAATTAATCATGACTTTACATTCAATACTCAAATGAAGGCTTATTGTTTATTTGTTTTCCCAACAAACCTTTCTGGTCACCTACCATAAATCCATCAGGTTAATACATGATTGAAAACTATTTACCATTCCTGAACTTTTCAAAAATCCATACTTTATAGATGAGGACAATGAACCTCAGAGTCAAGATTAGTTCATGGTCACATTGGGCAAGTCATTAGCTAGTTATTGGCTAAATCAGGATTAGACTCAGGACATGCAATTTATTTCTATTCATTTGATTATTCCTTTTTGATTCCCAAGAACTATGATTTCCACCATTATTTCTGTCATTTGTTTATAGATGCATTTTCATACAAAGACTGCTCAGAGGAGAAATTAAAAATGAGGTCTTCAGGGTATTTTGTAAGACAATGATTTTATTTCCAAATTAAAAATATAAGCAAATTTGACCTGTTAGCCTACACAGCCCCATAGAGATCAGTGATACATGGTATATCTGGCAGGGGGACTGTCCCCAAAGTGATCAAAATCCTGCCATCCTGGAAGAACCAAAAGAAAACTATAGACCATCTTATGAACATAGATACAAAATACTCCACAAAATATTAACAAATAGAATTCAACAATGTATGAAAAGAATTACACAACACAATCAAATGGGGTTTATTCCAAGTACACAAAGATATCAATATGATGATACCAATAGAAAGCATTTGACAAAACCCAACACCCATTCATGAAAAAACTTTCAGCAAACTAGGAATAGAGAGATGTGTCCTTAACTTAATAAAGACCATCTACAACAGGCCTACAGCTAACATCATATTTACTGATGTAGAAACAATGAAATGATGTTCTTAATCATGAAAAAATGCTTTTTCCCTAAGACTGGGAACAAGGCAAGGATGTTCCCTCTAACCACTCTTATTCAAAATACTGGAAGTCCTAGCTAATGCAATAAGACAAGACAAGAAAATAAACAGGTATACAAATTGAGAAGAAATTGAAAAAAAAAAGGTCTTTGTTTGTAAAAGACATAATTGTCCATGTAGGAAAAGAAACACACACACACACACACACACACACACACACACCCCTCCTGCACAAAAAGCAATTATAGCAAGGTATCAAGCTACCAAGTTAATACATAAAACTCAATTATTTTTCCACATACCAACAACAAACAATTTCAACTTGAAATTAATAGCACAATACTATATATATTAGGACTAAAATATAAAGTACATTGGAATGAATCTAAGAAAATATGTATAATATCAATATGTGGAAAACTACAATAATTTTAATGAAAGATTAAAGAACTAAGTAAATAGAGATCCTATGTTCATGGATAGGAAGAATCAATATTGAAGAAGCAAAGATAATTCAATAGAAAAGGAAATCTTTTCAACAAATGGTTCTTGTCATCCACATGCAAAATAAAATAAAATAAAATAAAATAAAATAAAATAAAATAAGAAGAATCTAGATACAGATCTTATACCTTTCACAAAAAGTAACTCAAAATGGATCATAGTCCTCAATGTAAAATTCAAATCTATGAAATTCTAGAAGATAACATAGAAAAAAATTAAGATGACTTTGGGTTTGGTGATGACTCTGTAGACACAACACAAAAAGCCTGATCCATGAAATTAATAAATTAATAAGTTGGACTTCATTACAATGAAAAACTTCTCCTGCATGAAAGACACCATTAGGAGAAGACAAACCATAGACTGTGAGAAAACCTTTGTGAAATACACATCTGTTAAAGGGCTTGTGTCCAAAATATACAAAGAACACTTAAAACTCAATAATGAGAAAACAAACAACCCAATTTAAAAATAGTGACAGACCTCACCAGAGACACCCACCAAAGAAAATATGCAAATAGAAAATTGGCATATGAAAATATATTCAACATCATATGTCATTAGGGAATTGCAGATTAAGACAATAAGAAACAACTACCCACCCAGGAGAGTAGCTAAAATCCAAAATATTGACAATAGCAAATGCTGGCGAAGATGCAGAAAACAGGAATTCTCATTCTTTGCTAGTGAGAATGAACAATGCGTTGTACAGCCACTTTGGAAGACCCTTTGTCAGCTTCTTACAAGGCTAGACATAGTCTTACCATATCATCTAGCAATCACACTCCTAGATATTTACCCAAATGACTTGAAAATTTATGTCCACATAAAGGCCTGCACAAGAATGTTTACAGCAGCTTTATTCATAATTGCCCCAAATTGGAAGCAACCAAGATATCCCTCAATAGAGGAATGGTTAAATAAACTGATACACACATATGATAGAATACTATTCAGCAATAAAAAGAAATGAGCCATGAAAAGACACAAGGGAAGCTTAAATGCCTATTTCTAAGTGAAAGCAGCCAATTTGAAAAGACTACATATTTTATGGTTTCAACTGTATGACATTCTGTAAAAATAAACATATAGAGATATTATAAAGATCAGTGGTAGCCAGAGATTTGAGAGGAGGAGCACAGGGGAGTCTCAGGGCAGTGGGATTTCCACATGATACTGTAATGGCAGATACATAAGGGGAGACGAGTAGAAGGGGTCAGTGGTTTGCAAACCTAGCTCCTTCCCTTCCCTCTCCACCCCTACCCCACTGTATGTAAACAAAGGGAACTGAAGGCCTTTCTCAAACAGACCCATTCTACCTGCATGAAATATTGAGTTTCTCCTTATGATTTCACTGGAAAGAAACTTTAGTGTCTAAATAAAACATTTGGAAACACCACCCTGCAAGATCAGTATGTGCTGTCCAATTCTCATGCTCCATAACATAAGATTCCATGGCATTAAAACTTGAAGATTTTCCCAGACTCCACCATTCTGCCAGGGTTCTATCAGGCTACCTGTGTGGGGTTTTACAGGAGGCTGCCAGGGACCTGAGTCTGATGGAAAGTACAGTCAAAGACTTAAAACCCAGTCTCAGGCCTCCTGGGCCCCAGAGAGGGCCAGATCTTTGATTGTCTTCACTTCACTATGACTTCAGCTTCCATTCTTCCTTTCCAACAGAACATTTTCCATTTCAAACATTTCCATTTCCATTTCCTTAACATTCCATTGAGGTCACTTCCTGTATTTCTCTTGGTACAATGACATACCCTTTCACCTCTACTCCACATAATCTAAGTGAATGATAGAAACTGTTTAGCTTCCTTCTTCCAGCGTTTGGAAATCACCCCCAGGATCTGGTGCCTACTAAGCATATTCAAAGTCTTACTTCATGCCCCCGCCCACACACTCTGCTCTCTATAAAAGACAGGCAAGGTGTCCAGAGGAACAGCGAGGCTGAAACCAACCCAGGAACTTCCATCTCTCACACCCAAGCTTCTGTGCTTCCCTCTGCCATGAAGGTCTCTGCAGTACTTCTGTGCCTGCTGCTCACAGTGGCCACCTTCAGCATCCAGGTGCTTTCTCAGCCAGGTAAGGCCCTCTCTTCCTAAGGCTTATCATTTTAACTGTTGTAGGTACTACCATCCCAGCATGCTTGCTGCATAGCCTACATTACAGAGATGGAGAAATTGAAACCAACAGCAGAGATAAAAAGAGCTGTCATGGCACAATTAGCCAGAACCAGAACCAGATGCCCAGGCCACTGAGGCCAGTCCCCATGGTCCTTCCTGACACCAGCTGGAGAAGAGACACTAAATGCAACCACTACCTCAATGACCCTTACATTGTTTGGGGATGTGACACAGAAGGAAGGACCATTTCTCATTGTGGATGTGAAGAACATTTCAGGCAGTAGTGCAGAGGAAAAAAAATTAGTGCTTGGGGTTTCAAATTTTGAATTACAGCCAGTCATGTAAGAATAATAAGGACCCAGGGGCCTCTCAGCATGTGACAGAGGTTGGCTTTAGAGCCCATGGGGACAGAAAGCTGGGAAGCAAGTTCTTAGAACTTATCTTTTTGGTGTCAGTGGTTTTGGATCAGTGGATCCTCCTAATGGCACTACAGGATTAGTCTTGTCACTTGAGATTTCTCCATTCCAAGTCAACAATGAGGGTCCCCAGACTCCCAAAGAGGAAACTGACTCCCGGGCACCATTTCATCTGTGGAATGTGAACTAAGGCACTGGACTTGGGAGTGCCCAGTGTTCATTGGAACTTGTATGTTTGTTTTGTCTTTTCCTAGCTTCTCTACCTGCCTTTGCAAATGTATCATTCTTTGCAAAATGTTTTTCAGGTTCAGTTTCCATCCCAATTACCTGCTGCTTCAGTGTGGTCAAAGGGAAGATCCCTATGCAGAAGCTAGAGAGCTACACAAGGATCACCAACATCCAGTGTCCCCAGGAAGCTGTGATGTGAGTAGATCATGCCCTGGAACCCTCCACCAAAAGTTCTATCTGAGTTACATGGAGAAACTGAGCTCACGGGAGGGAATCCATACTCTATCCAGGCTAACCTTCTGGGAGCTTGGCCAGATCATCCAAGTTCTTTCAGCCAGGAGCCTGGGGGCTTCCCCTGGGACAAGAGCACAGTTTCCTTTTGAGGACTTTTCCTCCCCCACCTGTCCCCATCCAGCCCCCTCACCCAGAGAGAAAAAGCTGCTCAGGTTTAGGGTCCAACAGGCCACATTCCTGGACAAAATCCTCAAGGTGCTCCATCTAACTGCCCTCTCTTCCCTCCACAGCTTCAAGACCAAAACATCCAGAGAGATCTGTGCTGACCCCAAGCAGAAGTGGGTCCAGGATTTCATGAAGCGCCTGGACCAAAAGTCCCAAACCCAGAAACCTTGAACCTTTATACCCGGACTGGAGAGACAGAGCCTGAAGAAAATCTTATTTATTTTCCCCCAACCCTCCCCAAGGGCAGAGTGATATTATTTTTTTACAATCCCAACAATAGCACTTTGTATAATAATTTAAAGCACATTTATTAAATATTATTTAACTATATTTAAGTTATTGATGTTTTGACTTTGTCTGATATAAATGTTAGCAAATGTAAAGTATAAAATCTGGTGGCATGTTTTCTTTCCTGTGAACTCAGTCAAGTTCATGGCAGGAAGTCATTGTTCTCCCTCCAACCTGCCTACAGTATTGTCAGGTCCTTCCATGGATCATCAGAGTGAAACACTTCCGAATTCTTAGAAAGTCAATGCTCCTGTACTGCTGTGTAGTGTTGTTGAAATTAATGTTATTTAATGACTATATGGCATTTTCAAAGAAAAAAATATATGACTTTAAACTTGTTCTTTTTTTAATGTTTATTTATTTAGTTTTGAGAAGATGAGAGCACAAGCAGGGGAGGGATGGAGAGAGCGGGACACACAGAATCTGAAGTAGGCTCCAGGCTCTGAGCTGTCAGCACAGAACCTGACACGGGGCTCGTTCTCATGATCTGTGAGATCATGACCTGAGCCGAAGTCGGACGCTCAACTGACTGAGCCACCCAGGTGCCCCTAAACAACTTGGTCTTATTTTTCATGGGGTAACATTTAGCTAGGAGGAAGAAAACAGCAGCAATGGCTGGCAGTTTAGGGTTTGGGGGCCATCCTCTAAGAAGTATTTTAGATTCAACTAAGGTTCAGGGTGTTCCAGCCTTTGGCTCCAGTCTTTAACATCACCTGCACATTTCTTTTCTCATCACACCTCCTTTTGTCCGGTCTCTCTCTTGCTTCAAACTTTTCTCCATAACCCCAACTTTTATCTAATTAATCCTCAAACCCAGACTATTGTCCTAGTAGTGAAACTAGAGGAAACTAGATGTCTATAACCTAGAAGCTCTTTCAAGGCTTTTCGTTAAAAAATCTTCAACAGGACTGGTCTTGAATGGGAATGGCATGCAATGGGAAATGAAAAGATTCTTCAGAGCTGGTACAAGAGGGGGAGGAAGAGTGGATGGAGGGGGAAATCCCATCTGGCTGGACTCTGGAAAAACAAGACGCACTAAAAGTTTTGGAAATAGGAGTGAAGAACAGTGTCACATTCCAAGATGCACATGAGGAAGAATGACCTGGTATCTGAGTATGGGGTCGGAGTAAGTGAGGGAGGGCCTGAGGGCAGGCAGGCCACTGTAATGGTACAGGGGAGGTGAAGCAGGCTGGGAGTGGGGGTGAGGTTAGGTAGAATGGGCAAGATGGAGTGGTATGCTAAATGTTGGAGAGGGAAAGCATTTGACCTGGAACATAGACCTTCTCTTACAATCTCATAAGGCAACTATTTAGAGACAGCTGGTGCCCTTGAGACACAGAATTAAGCTATCTCCAGCCCCAATCTCCCAAAATTGCAAGCGTCTGTTTGAAGGCATGGGAGTTCCTTTCCTTAATAGTCTCTTAGTGTCAAGATTGTCTTGTACTTCGTGAGCATGGCTGGCTCCATTTTCAGACATGAGGCCCACCATAGTAAGGCACAAAGACCAGACCACTCCCTGAGGGAAAGACCCACTGACCCAGCTCTGCAGGGCCTGTAATCTGTGATCGTGTGGAAGGAAACGACAATCTGAGTATACTTGAAAGCATGGCACTTGGGATCTGGTCCCAGAACTGACCCTGACTCTATGTCACTTAGGACAATTGGATCTCTATCTCCGGCATTAAGATGCCCCATACAAAATGGGAGGTTGTGCTGTTTCATAGGCAGAAAGTGAGGGGACCTGGCAGATGGCCTTACAAGCCCCCTCCATGTCTCTTGGAATCTTGGCCATGCCTGTTAGCTAGGGTAGATTGGGGAAGTAAAGCACCCAGGATTAAAACCATTGAGCCAGGGGCAGCTGGGTGGCTCAGTTGGTTAAGCATCCAACTTCGGCTCAGGTCATGATCTCGCAGTCTGTGAGTTCAGGCCCCACATCAGGCTCTGTGCTGACAGCTCAGAGCCTGGAGCCTGCTTCAGATTCTGTGTCTCCTTCTCTCTCTCTGCCCCTCCCCGACTCATGCTCTGTCTCTCAAAAAAATAAACATTAAAGTATATATATTTTAAAAAACAAACATTGAGTCAGCCAGGAGCCTAGCCTATTACAAGTCAGATATATCACCTGTCTAAAGACCAGCTTTCCACTAAAGTCCAAGGTAGCACAGTCAAGCCCCAGGGACAATAAGCAGCTGAGTATCAGCTGGGTAAGAGGAGCACTTCTGGCCACAAGACCTCCATCCATTTCTCACCTCTCTTCCACAGCCTCAAGGACAAGCTGGCTGATGATGTCTGGGACCAGGGTTTCATGAAATAGCCTGACCACAAATCCAATTTCCAACGTAAGAAGACACAGCCTAGAATGACACCCAGGCCACAATCAAAACACAATCCATTTGTTTCCCCTGAGATTTGCCCAGCTAGCTACACTCCAGGACTGTGTCATCATATTTCAACTTACAACGAACTTTGTTCACAACTTTAAACATAAACACATAAGTAATGTGTCATCTCATTTAAGTTATTGATGTTTTACATGGCCTAACTTGAACATTAGTGCTTTGGAAATCCACATCCTTATATTGATTGGTTAATATCTGTGAACCCGACTTATTCCCTTGTCAACTAGGAGTGAAGACTGGGGAGGTCACTTGAAGATGATGGCCATCCTCTTGGGCACACCTCTGATTTCACCCTCAGGTCACAGCTTGCCTCAGGCTGTGATTCACTTCAGTCTCTCCACATATGCTGCCAGTGTCCTCCTCACTTCTTGCTTTCTGCCCACAGGCTCCTCTTTGTGTGCCTTCTCAGGTTGGGATTTGGCTCAGCCTACACATTCACCCAAGGCTCAGAAGTGTGGGGGAGGGAACACAGGGTGACAACCTACTGCCAATGAAGAGTGGAGGCAGTAGTTCACACACTCCTGCCACCCTTCTTTCCAGTGGTGGATTCTGGGAGCCATTCCATAGGCTTCTCAGGTAGTCCCAGGGGAATCAGTCCCCACTACCCTCTATGCTGACCTGGATTATGCATACTTGTGTTGGCTTCTCCTCCTTCTCCACCTCTGCCACCTGCTCAGTTCTGATCCCTGGGATCCTTGATCCCTTTCCATTGATCACTTCCAAATGAACTATCTGTACACAGGTCCTCATCTAAGGCTCTGTCTTATTGAGTCATGGCTTCATACAGTCAGTATTTGTTCTCCTTTCCTTTGGTCAATGCCTGGATCTCAACAGACAAGTTCACTGGCTCAGGGCCAGGCATTTAGCTGGGAATTTGGTTGGGATTTTCACCCGGGTTGGGGCTAGGACCAGAATCAGGGACTTGCCCAGTGTGCTCTTTGGGACCAGGGCTCAGATAAGACCGTGAACTTGACCAGCATATTTGGTAGGACTGGGTCCAAGAAGGTGGCCTACAATTCAGGGCCAACAAGATTGGGACTAAGTTAGCTACATAACTAGGAGAATGTTGACATAGAGAAGGGTGTAGCAAATAAGCAAATATACTGCAGATAACAGAAGTCAAGCCACTTATTGTTGGAGAAGTTTCCATAGACAAAACATAGGAATGTCAGAAAGCTAGGGGAAAAAAGCATGTTGTGTTGGCCTGAAATTGGAGGTATTGTTGCAAATGTTAGGATTTACAGGTAGATGACAGATGATAGATAGATAGATAGATAGACACAGAGGTAGATAAATACAGAGGTAGAATGTAGATGATAGATAAATAGATGATTGGTGATTGATAGAAATATACACAGAGATCATAGGATATGTGTACATTGAACATACGCTCACCCACCAAACCTTTTTTCAAATCTGCCAAATATTTTCCAAAACTATGGTGCTAATTTACACCCACTCCCACCCACCAGCAATATATAAGGACTAGAGTTGCTCCACATTTGGTATTGCAACACTTCTGTCAATTCTTTTTAAGTTAGCCATTCTGATTATGAGTATAACTTCCCATAATCCACATAGTAGCGGTTTAAAATTTCATTATATTCATGACTGCTGAGGTTGAGCATCTATTCAAATATTTGTTGGATGCCTTCTTTCATGAACCCCAGGCCATGCTTTTTGTCCATTTTTGGTAATGCTTAGATTTAGATTTTGTCCATTTGTAGATTGGCTGTCTTTTTTACCAAAAATTAATAGAAGTAACTTCTGTATTCCTAATAGGAATCTTTTGTCAGATGTGTGAATTGAAACACCTCTCATAATCTGTGGTTTTTCTTTCCACTCCCTTAAATATGCCTTTTGATGAAATAAGCTTCCTAATTTTAATATGGTCCATTTATCAAAATGTTCCTCTATGATTTGTCCTGTTTTCTGTAAACCATCCATTCAGAACAAGGTTTGGTCCCCTGTGGAATCTGTATGGGCTGGAAGAACAATTTAAGTCAGGCCTCACATGATTCCTGTTGGGGGCCAAATGGAAGGAATAATGTTGCAGGTGGATGGGATATTATAAGTGAATGTGGAGATAGGAGAGAAGGAGGTGCGAAGGAAGGAGTAAGCAAGAGGTTTTGCACTGTTTGCGGGGGGATGGAGGGACTTCCCTCCTCTGGTGCCACAAGGGTGCTATTCTCTTCCTCTGCAGGCTTGCCTTTCTCTGGAGAGACCAGCCCAGGGGCAGAGAGTGCCGGTTAGTGCTGGCTCACTCCCTTCCCATTGACTGCCTTTCTAGCAGTCAAATATCCATTCTGTAAAGTGGAAAGACTGTACTATCTCAATACTCCTGACAGCTTTGAAGAGTAAAGTGAGATGGACAGGGGGAAGCGTAAGTACAGGGTGCTTCTCTGACTAGTCGTAGCTTTAAGCTGTGACAGATCAAGGCTTCCCAACAAGTTATCCCACGAGAATAGACTTCAATGGGTAAACCTCTGAAAATCACAACATGACATAGTGAAGCCAACTCCAGCATGTTCCAATCTAAGACAGCAGGGCACTAAGATTGCCCAGGGCAACTGGACACTGCTTGCAGGAGGCTTGGATCCTAAGACTCTACACAAGAAAATGATTCTAAAATTACAGGATTCTAAGTTCTGGGAGACTTATATCGTATAAAGATCATCGAGCTAGAAAAGAGGTAGCTGAACTTCTGCTCTAAACACCATTGAGTGAAACCCCAAGCCAATAGAGTTTCCATAAGCTCCCACTCTGACCAGGGAGCCTGGGTGAATTTTCAGGTATCCAGAGAATAGCGTCCATTTAGGGCCATCATCAAATAATCCCAGAAGGTCTCAGTATTTCTTTCCCTAGGGCAGAGTCACCCTGGTTATATGGCAGTAGGCTCCTCTGGGGAAGGCTTAGCAAAGATTTACAGTACAGACCTCTGAGTTTCCAGATTTAGCAAAAATACTGCCAATTGCATAGTTACACTAAAAAAATTGCTCACTGTTTTTATGTGAAACTCAAATTTAATGAACTGTCTTGTATTTCACCTGCAGCCTAGCATTGCAAGGGCCCTTCCTGGTCTTCCTGATCTGAAGATTTCAGGTCTATGAAACTGTTTAGATTTGATAACTGGGTAAGATGCCATGAATCAATGAATTCAAGTCCCATGAATACAGAGACTTGTATTGGGTTTCAAGAGGCCATGAATTCAAGTCCCATGGATACAGGGACTTGTACTAGGTTTCTGCCCATAAAACTTAGAATTTTCTGCCTAAAGTCAAGCAGTCCCTTAGTAATCATCCCATCTATTTCACATCTAGGGATCTCATAACTGCTGCCACTGATCCCTGCTGGCCAAAACACAGATTACCTCTCCAGCCCTGGGGCTCCTGGGGGGTAACTGTGCCCACCTTGTCTCTGCTGCTCAAGAAGCAGCACTGTCCAGCCTGTGCCATCCCAGATCCCACTCCTCCCAGTGGGATCCAGACTCAGATGTATCACAGCATGGTTCCCCAGCATGGGCCCCAGACCAGAGGCGTGAGCATCACTTGGTCACTAGTTAGAAATGGAGGTTGTTGGCACTGTGATGAGCACTTTCCATGGATTATCTTATTCAACTCTGACATCAAAGTGAGGTAATAACTAACCATCAGTTTCCTCTTAGAGGCTCAGAGAGGTAAGTGATTCACTCCAAATCACATAACCAGTCAATGGTGGATATAGGACTTGAAGCCATGACTGGCTGACTCCAGATCCCTGGCTCCTAACCCCACTCTCCTATGAGATAGTGTGTCCCGAAGCAGAGGGAAGGACAGACAGGAGTCCCTACAGACAGGAGGGTTTGGATGTCTCTTCACCCACTCAGTTTGTGGGTTCAGGGTGCATGTATAGGAGTGGTCACTAATGGAAGAATAACACACAAGACTCATTCCGTCCAATTTATTGACATAGGCATACTTGCGGAAAATTTGGGATTTAATGTGTTAGCACAAGTACCTGGAAATGATGTTAATGCTCAGCCAGATTGGCTGATTGGAGTCTAGGCTTACAAAGAAGGCTGCAGTTAATTAATCTGTAATTCTGAGACTTCCCTGGGGTGTTAGGAAGGAGTGCAAAGGCTCAGAGAAGTGGATCTGTTGAAAGGGATCTACTTGCTCCCAGGGAAGGCCCTGGGATGCTTCTTTTGCCAAGGCTTTCTGGTGGCTTCACTAGAGATCATAGATGGCTATGGGATGTGCTGTAACTCCATGGTTCCCAAACTTGGGTACACACCAGAATCACCTGCAGGGCTCGTTGAAACACAGTCGGCCACACAACCTTACCTGCGATGATTTAAGCAACCATGATGCCAACAGACACTCCTAAAATATATGAGCGACCCAATCCCAGAATCCCATGTGGAAGGACCATTTCCAGGAGCCATTTCTGGTACTGGGTCCAAACCTATGCCAGTGAGGGTCCTAATAAGGAATAGATAACACTTAAATTTGAGTGATCTGGGCACGGATTAGTAGAGGTTATTTAGCAAGATGTGGGCTGAATGTGGAGAAACCACAGGGGTGCTTTAGTACTCTGAGGCTAATAACAGTGTAGGAACTGACCCCTAACCCAAAGAGGAAAGGCCAAGGTATGCGCCCCCCTCCCTCCAGCCCCTGGAGAGAAGTGAAAGCCATTGATTGAGGACTGCATCCACGCTGAGGCCCAGAAGAGGCAGCAGACCTCACCTTACTCTACTCCCTCTCTCACGCCCCAAGGGGCTCCCTAGTGCGCAAGCGCTGCCCACAGACGGCAGACCTGAAGTCCTACTCTAAAGATCCACATAGGTTGGCTTCCCAGGTCAGAGAAGAGGGTGGACCAGAAAGGAATGTGTGTCCGGGGGACAGGTTTCCTTTCTCGTGTGGTTCTTGACAAATTTTGTGTCAAAGTTATGTAAGATGTACAACATGAGTTGGAGTGGGGGCGCCTGGGTGGCTCAGGTCATGATCTCACAGCTTATGGGTTCCAGCCCCATGTCAGGCTCTGTGCTCACAGTTCAGAGCCTTTAGCCTGCTTTGGATTCTGTGTCTCCCTCCCTTTTGCCCCTTCCCCACTTGCTCTCTCTCTCTCTCTCTTTCAAAAATAAATAAACATTAAGTTAAAAAAAACATGAGATGGAGTGCACACTCTTTTGATATTCTCTGGAACAAAATTGTGAAAGATTAATCCATGGGATGCTTGAAGGAATTAGCTACAAAAGCCATTGGAACCAGAGGATGTTTTGTAGGAGGATTTTCAATGACTGATTCCATTTTTTCAGTAGTTTTAGAATTACTCTTTTTTTTGGCAGTCTGGTAAGTTATATTTTTTAGGAAGTCATCCATTTCATCTAAATTAAAATTTTTGGCATAAGGGTCCAATTTTCCTTCTGGAGTCTACAGGCTCCAGGGTGACACCTCTCCCTTTATTCCTGCTGCTGGCTATCTGTGCCTTTTTGCATGTATGTTTGAGACAGACAGAGAGAAAGGGAGAGAGAAGGAGAGAGAGAGAGAGAGAGAGAGAGAGAGAGAGAGAGAGAGAATCTATAGCAGTCTCCACGCTCAACGTGGAGCCAGACTTAGGATTCGATCCAACAACCCTGGGATAATGACCTTAGCCAAAATCAAGAGTTGGATACGCAACAGACTGAGCCACTCAGGTGCCACTTTTTTGTATTTTTTTTCATGGTGAGTCTCAGGAGAGCATTAGCTTCGTTGTAGGTTCATCAAAGAACCGACTTTGAGCTCCATCAATCCTTTCCAGTATATATGATTTGATTTTCTATTTCACTAATCTTAGCTCTCTATTTCCATGCTTTTACCCTCATTGCACACAAGTGAAAAACAATTTGCTAGAGTGGAAAGACTCACAAGAATAGAAAACCTAGGGGAAAGCATTCCAGGCAGGTCCAAAAAGTAAGTAAGGTCTGGGAGCTGGGAAGAAGCATGGGGAACAGAAGGCTCAGGCCACGCCCCTTGGCAGGTGTTTTCCCAGAGTCCAAGCCCATTCCCCCTCCCACTGTGCACATGGGGATGTTCGCCCAAGCTCAAGCTCAGCCAGAAGCTCACTGCAGTGGGGAGCCAGGCCCAGAAGCAAGGACCCCACTTTGTTCTACTCTGCAACCGCCTTCCCGGCAACAGCTCTAGAAACTCAACAGTCCTCCCTGAAAACAGGGGTCCTGGACAAATCAGTGGACTTCAAGCCATATCTCTCTGGGCCTGAGTGGCAGAAGGGGGCACCAGTAGGTGACAAGAGAAGCCCTTGTCATCCATCAGAAGCTGGCTTTGATTGGTCTCAAGTACAAGATTTCCACATAAACCCACCCGGAGGAAGACTTCTGCAGTTCAGTGGCAGTGATTATATGTAAACAGACCAGCTCTCTCTTCTGGTGCCGCCACTCACTTCCCACAAGACTTTGGGGCAAGTTACTTCATGTCTCCGCACCCCAGCATCTTCATCTGTAAATGGGCACGATGATAACGGTATACACCTCGTCAGGACTAGATACATCGCCCATGCAGAGCCCTCACACGGCGCTCTTTCTCTGGTTGCAGAGAAAGCCAGGCCCTGGAACAGCTCCTGGGAGCACTCACTATGGAGAGTGGTACCACGTCTGTCTTCACACTTCCTCTCTGTGGCCTGGGCAGCTGGAAGGAAACAGTACCTGCCCTGCTGCAGCCACAGCTTCCTTCTTGAAATTCCTGGAAAACGCTGGTAGCCAACCCCCAGCTCAGCAGATTCAGGAGCGCCCTGCATCTCAACTTGACCATGACGCGGCCCAGGCAGTTGTCCCTCTGGTGGCCCCTGCCCTCTCTGCTTCCTTATAAAAGGCAGGCAGGGCCACCAGCATTGCAGAGAGGCTGAGACCAGCCCAGAAAGTTCCAGATCTCACGCCCCAGCTCCCTGCGGTCATGAGGGTCTCCGCAGCGCTTCTGTGCCTGCTGCTCACAGCTGCCGCCTTCAGCCTCCAGGCGCTCGCCCAGCCAGGTAAGCCCCTCTCTCCCTCCTTCCCGCCCTCTCTCCTTCTTTTCCTTTTCCTCTCCTTCTAGGAAGCCCAAAGCCAAAGTGTCCCACTTCTGAGCCTATCAGAGCCCTGGGAATCCTCAGAGCTTCACTTTAACGTCTAATTTTAAAGACAGAAAGCTGAAGACCAAGCTGGGGACAGAGGGGTCCTATGCGTCCACCCCCAGCCATTGCAGAGCCAAGATAAAACCTAAGCCGTTCACCCCAAATCCAGGGCCTTTTTTTTGACCCTGGCCGACTTTCGCAAACTCGGCACATGGAGCGCCAGAGCCAGGACCTGTCACACTGGCCTGCCCCTGTCTGCAATGACGTGTCCGCACCAAGCAGCTGAGAGAACCTTGAGCCACATGGTCCAGGTCTCACCCCACCTCGGGGCTTCGGGCAGGAGCACTGGACCTGGAGTGGATAAGATCCATTTCTGCCTCTTTCCTTTCCTGTCCCCAAAGATGCTTCCTGCCCTATTCAAGCTGAGAAAAACCTAGCGCCTCCGAAAAGGCTTTTTCTTTGTGACTTTATCTCTAGGTGCATTCAGTGCCCTGTTCCCTTGCTGTTTCACGTTTAACAATAAGAAGATCCCCTTGCCGAAGCTGACGACCTATCGAATCACCAGCAGCCACTGTCCCCAGACAGCTGTCATGTAGGTAGAAAAACGCTGCTCACCCTCTCCCTGACCCCACCCCACCCCACCCCACCTCATTCCCACATCCCCGCACCTGAAGTGCCACCCCAGAGGACAGGCATCAGACCAACCCGGGATCTTATATTCAGGGGGCACGATTTTACCAGACTGTGATTACACTGAAAACAGGCCCAGAGAGGGCTGTTCCCCCCCCACACTCCCTCCCACCCCCGCTCCCCGAATGGGCTTGCAATCTCACAGTTGCTTTGTCTGATGCCAGGCCAGCTTCTCCGGGGCTTCTAAGAACAGCGACTACCTCCAGAGTCCCCTTCTTTCCACACACACCCCCTCCCTCCTGTCCCAGGGAGGATCCCTCACCTGGAGCAGGTGGGCCACGCAGGGTTTAGAGCACAGTGAGTCCTCTCTGGATCTAACTGTGCAGCCCTCCTGCATCCACAGCTTCAGGACGAAGCTGGCCAAGGAGATCTGTGCTGACCCGAAGGAGAAATGGGTCCAGGAGTATGTGAAACAGCTCAGTCAAAAATCTCATGCCCTGAAGCCTTGAACTCGTCCAGCCACACTAAGACCAAGCCAGAGTGTGAGAAACGACGATTTATTCACCTCCAGCCTGCCCGGCTATACCCTGGACTAATTTTACTGTAATTTTCAAACAGGGTGCTTTCCATATTGTGATGCAAAAAAAAAAAAAAAAAAAAAAAAAAAAAAAAGCACCAGGTCTTAAGTAATATTTAATGTTATTTGAATTGCTGTCGGCCTTGGGGTTGTTTTTAATATTGGTGATCTTTTTTTAAAGCAAGGCCTTGAGCCAGCTGCTTCCTGTCATAAGCCCCAGTTCCTCGACCTATAAGCTGCCAGCAGTGGGTCTGTCTCTGCCTAACTCCCCAGCCATTGTATGGGCTTCCAGATCTTGGGTTGCTGAGATCCGGAGAGGGGAAGACCTTGCGAATGTGAAGTGTAGCTAACTAGGTTAGTGCAGAAAGGAGAAGGCCATTGGTAAGATTGTGGGCTTGTTGCAGAAAATACATTTTGTTTAAAATCTCCTAAGGGTGTTTTCTTGGGGAAGCGGCACTTCCAACCAGTAGGGGGCGCTCCCAGGCGCATGTGGCTGGCGGAGGGCGCTGGAGGAATGCTGCCGACCTGGGGAGGCCCTCGCGAGGTTGGTGGCTGGCCGACCTGGGCTCATCGGAGTGTCGCAGAGGGCCTGGATCAGCAGCCCAGCATGTTCTAGAACAATTACTCCGGCCCCAACATCAGCTTCTAACTGGTCTCTCTGCCACCATGCCTCCCCGCTCCAAGCGGTCCTCAGAGTAATACAGACACTACGTGCACCTGACCTCCAGGGGAAAACGAAATGACCCGGTCCTAGTTGGTAGCGACCCTGAAGGATGCCAGAGCGCAGTCACGCCAAAGATTCTTCTAGAGGAAGCACAGGATGGAAAGGAAGGGAGAGGGGTTGGAGTTTGGGGTTCCGGGGACGGAAGAGGTAGAGTCCTTTAGAAAGGAAGGTTGAGGCGGGGCTGTAGAGGGATTGGAATATCAAGGGGCGGGCGGGCGGCGGAGTTTGGAGTCTGTTCTGAAGGCAGGAGGGAGGGGCCAAAGGCCTCAAGAGCCATAGAGAGGGCAGAGGCATGCCAGGGTGGGTGGCCTGTGACCCTGGGCTGGGGGAGTTGGCAAAGGAGAGCTGAGAGCAACTTACTGCCCTGCGGTAGTCCTTACAAGAGAGGATGGGAGGAAGCAGGGCGGTCGTGGGGGCAGAAGGCAAGAGGCGGTTTAAGAAGAGTGGGCCAGACAGACACTGTGCTGCCAGGGAAAGGAGAGAAGCCTCTTTTAGAGCAGCCATGAGAACTCCCCTAAGGCCACTCCTTTAAGGGCGCCAACCCTGAGACCCAGAAGCCACATCCCTCCCTTGCTGTTCTCCCTGGAGTCCCACACTGTACCAGTCGGGGCCTGTGATTACCCCTTTGACAGGGACGGGGCCTCCGCTTCCCCTATGTGTCTACCTTGCATGCTGTGTCAGGCCGTCACTTGCCATCTTGGGACACACGGGAGAATTCTGGCCTGAGAGGCAGGAGCCCCAGGCTCTACCACCAGACCTGACCCTGACTTGCTGTGTATCCTCTGGCCTATCTCTGTCCCTCTCCAACCCTCAGTCACCTCATCTGTAGAATGGGCCTAGCAACATCTTACAGGCAGATGACCTCACAAGATCCCCTCCAGCTAGGGCAGCTGTGACTTTGGGAACCCCAACCCTGAGTTCCCGTTTTCTGCTTCACCGTGCCTTCCCCCCCACCCCAACGCTGCCAAACCTGGAAGCAGAGAATCTACATCACTGTCCTGAATTAATGTTCCCCCCACGCCCCAAGAAAAGGCAGTCAGCTGAGACATGCAAGTCATTTATTGTCTCTGTTGATAAGAAGTCAATTCTGGCACCAACCAGTCTTCCCCATCCCCACCCACCTGACCCCTGGCCCCAGCTTCTCAGTGCCAAATCCCTGTGGGATCCAAGAAGCCCAGGGAGGCAGGAATTGAAGATTCTAGCATTTAAATATATAAAGTGCAACAACATAGCTTATTAAGACTGAGTCAACCCTCTACGACCTTGCAAAGCTGGGCAGAAGGACTGGCATAGGGTCAGGGGCTGAGACGGGGGACAGGTGAAGCCATGCAGTCTTCAGAGTCCGGGATGGAAGGAAATCCACTCGTGTTTACTTTAGCAGGCATGGTTTCTTGGACTTTAAAGATTGATTAACCCATTGGGCTGTCGGCAAGACACAGGTCTCTCTGCCTCCCTTCAGCTTGATTCTGTGGGAAAAGAACAAAGGAGGAGCCGAATCACCTTGAGTTGCCCCCTCGGTGCCACACACAAGTCCCATCTCCCCCTCCTTGCTGCTGGGTTCCCCTAAGCTTCTCTCTCTGGGCCTGTAAAATGAAATTGTGGCATAAGACCTGCGGCTTGTACACTGGGAAGAACTCCCAAACCTCGGGAAGAGCTTATTCAACTGAGTTTCTCCCTTTTCTGGAGAGTGTGATTTGTTGTATTAGGGCGGGGTGAGGGCTGCAGACACTCTGAGGATTAGCTAGTATGGAAATTTCCGTCCTAGACTATCTATGAGGGCCCTCGATCCAACTTTTCATGTGTCTGTGTCCATCTGGAACCCTCAGTCATTGCTTTAGATTCACTGTGTGTGTGTGTGTGTGTGTGTTTCTTTTCTAACCTGCCCACCTCTTTAACTTGGCTGTTGTCCAACCAAACTATAGACCAATTCTAACTTTAATTATCTGGGTGACCTCAGACAAATATCTCTACTTCCCTGAACTTCACTGTTCATGATAATGAAAATGGGTGCCCCAAAAGGGTTAGCCAAGATCATATACGTGAATGCTTTCTAGATACTGAAAAGCGGGGGGGGTAAGCTACCTCAGTCTAACTTTCTAATGACCCTATGATGCGACTGTCATCTTAACTCCATTTCACAGATAAGGAGTGCAGAGGAGTGCCCAGACAATGAGGTGCAGAAGAGTTACCCGCCCAAGGCCAACCAAGATTATGGGTTGGCAAATCCCGAGGCAGGAAATAATTGTGACCCCCTCACTTTTCCCACTACACAGTAATTCCTGGAGCTTTTAAGCAGTCCCTTCTTCTGGACATAAAACATCAGGATATACTTGGCGCCTTGGAGTTCCAAGAAACCCAAGTCACTGTGGGAGTGCAGGGGCATCCCTCCTGGCACCTGCTAAGAAGCGCGGCGCTCCCCCTGGCGCCCATGCTGGGCTCTGCACACCTAGATCTTGGCGGCCTCGCTCCAGGTTCGGAAACCAGAATCTGGTGGAGCATCGCCATCTAGCGTCTGCCATTCTAATTCCAGGTGGGCTGATTTCTGGTCCCTGGAGGAGGGAGTCAGGAACTGACCCAGGGAAGGCCACTCACATTAGACTACTGCGGGAGCACGCGGAGCTGGTGTTTTTGTAACACTGGATTCTCTGCGAGGAAATCTTCTTCTCCACAAAAGTGAAGCAACAGTTGGAGGACGATACGTGCACTGGAAGAAAAACACACAAAAAAATGGTTTGCATCTATTTCTTAACCTGGACGTTGTTCCTTTTATCCAAGTGGTTAGAAACAAACAAACAAACAAACAAAACCTTTTGGGACAGGCCCAGGCTTGGGGACTACATCCAGCCCAGTGCAGTGCTGTCTCATCAGCCACCTAGTTCTGTAGGTAGGCAGAGGGTCAGGACATTGGGGTTCAGATCCCAGCTCCCTCCAATCCAGCTGTGTGGCCTTGACCAAGATGAGCCCCCATCTGGGCCCCAGACTTCCCATCTGTCAAATAGGACTTTTTGGACTGATTTTTAAGAAGCTTCCAGTTCTGACATCCCACCATGAGTGCATGGTTCTGGCCCAATATTTGGGTTTAAGGGCTCAGGACTCCACATTCTGGGGGCCCAGTGAGCCTGGTGCACACAGGACAACTGTGGTCTATGGCTTTCGGTCAAGACTAGGAATGGTTCAAGGAGTTCAAACGGATGAGATGACCAGGGAAGAGCTTTCAGGAACTGAGATGCTCTCCACCCCCTCTCTAGAATGCCCTTTACCCAGGCCCTCAGCCCTGTCCAGGCTCCACCCCCAACTCTGCCACTTTACACACTCTTTGCCACCCCCCACCCCCCAAGAGACTCAAATTCCAATCCTGGCTCCTTCCTCCTCGTTTCATTGTCTACGCAGCGTTTTTCAAGTGCCTGGAATTAGGTCAGTCTTCTTTCCAGAGCCCCGAGGGCAAGCATTATCAATCCCATTTTGCGAGCAGGGAACGAAGAGTTTGAGAGGTAAAGTGACTGGCCTGAGTCACTGGGCCAACACTTGCCCGACAGTGACTAGCCACCCGTTCTAGTCTCGGTCCTGACTTTACACTCTGCCTGTTATCTGTTCCCCGGTAGAGGCAGGACCCAGTCCCTCCTCTGGGCCTCAGGCTTCCTGGCTTGCCTAAATAGCCTCAGAGCTCCCTGGATGAGGCAGGGCCTGCTTTGGCTGAGGCTGGCAGCTGAGCTGTGGCGCTGGCCTAAACTCCTTCTCCCTCCGGCCCCTTGCCCCTACCACATCCGAGTCCTCCATTCACCCTCTTCAGGAAGAATTCTTCCAGGAGGAGGGGAGACAGAGGCCTTGAGTTCAGGGTGAGCCCTGCCCACAAGCCCAGAGCACCCTCCCCAAGGAGGAGCGTAGTGACGCCAACCACACTCACTGCTCCTGCTGTCCGCCTCGCGCAGCCACATCCCAGCCAGCAGCAGGCACACCAGGGCCACAGTGATGAGCTTCATCCTGGGGGGTCTGGCTCAGACCTCCTTGCAGCGGTCTCGATGTGTCTGGTGAAGCTAAGAGCTCTTCCCTGGCCCATGCTGCGGGGCCCAGAGCTTTTATTCGATGACCTGAGTGGGGTTTCCCAGCCCCTGGTGCAGAGGCGGGGAAGTCACAGGGAGGAGAGACGCTTACTCACGCCCAGTGACCACATGGAACACTCCTTTCCCCACCTCTCCTGGGTAGTGTGCAAGGTATGGGGAAACTTCTCCGAGTGCAGGAGCAGATAAGGATCTTGAGAAAATGAGTAGGAGCCGTCCCAGCTGAGTGGGAAGTGGAGATAGGAGAAAGGAAGTTGCCTGTTTGTGGCTTCTCTGACCCCACATCCTTCTGGCCCGGGCCGGAGCGGCTGGCCCGGGACATGGTGGAGAGGAGGGCCGGGGCTGAGGCATACCTGTGTTTTAGCCCCGTTCTGCAGGAGAGAAGTTGCACAAACCCACATATCCCAAGTCACACGTGCGCTGCAAGGTGGAGAGAGTGACACACGTCCCGAGTGTGTGCCATGAGAGGTAAATCTGCTATGTCACGTGCCTGGCCCAGATCGTTGCCATTGCTATTTTTTCAATCACTCAATACTCCTCAACAGCTTGCTCTGCCCTAAATCCTCAGGGAGCCCCAGGAACGACAGCTACCGCTAACGGGTGGTGCCTCATCTTGACCTGGCTGCCCTTAGACTCACAGATTAACAAGTAAAAGCCACACAGTGTGAGGCCTGCCGTGGATGTGCCATCTGGAGGGGGACGGGAAGGACCAGGAACTGCACAAGGGCATCCAAAAGGCCGCCCAGGGGAATGTTCTTCACGCAGAGCCTCCTGCAGAAGGGCTGAAGTAGGAAGGGGCGTGCCAACAGAGGAAGGGGCTTGAGTAAGGACAGGGAGGCATGGGGGACCACACTCCTTGAGGGTGTGGGGGTAAGGAGAGTGGACTGAGTAGGGAAGTGGCAGGAGAGAGATGCGGCTGTGTAGCCACAGAGTGGCCAGGTCATGCCAGACACCGTGAGCAGTGCTTGGCACAAACAGCACATAGTAGTTGCTCCAGAAAAGGTCGCGGGGCCGAACCCATGTATTAAAACCATGAGGCCGACGTGCATTAAATAACCAGAGAGTGCTGGTGAGGCTGATATACTTTGCTCGTGCACCCTCTAGCTCAGAGATCTGCGTGGCTCCCCATTGTCATTTGGATGGAGCGCAGGTGCTCCCCTGGACATTCATGGCTCCTCGTGCTGTCTCCACATTTGAATATCTGTAATTCCCCCACATGCCACAAGTGTCCCTACTGCTAAGATCTTGCTCCTACTGGGACTTCCACCTGCAGGGCCGTCCTCACGGTCTCCCTCAGTGGGCTTTCTGCCCTTTTCAAATGCCACTGTCCCTGTATAGAGCCTCTGCCGTCCCCAGCAGATGGGCACTCGGCCTCCTTCAAAGCCTCCTGGATCACTCCCCCGAAGGTCTTATATCCCTGCGAGTCTCCCACCCCAGCCCAGTGTGTTCTCCAAACTAACACCTGGGTGGGAGTCCTGACAAGTTGGAATTGAATGGGCCCTCAAAGACCATCTGCAGCAGGCACTTTTAAAGCTTCCTGGGACAGCTTTTGAAAAAAATGAAAATACCAGAATCTGAATCAAAACTTGGTGCCTCTACATGTTGAAGGAAAAAAAAAAAACAACAAACCTCTGGGACATTCAGACACCAGAAAGATCACGGGCCCAGTATGGCTCCAGTAGGAGCCTCAGAAAGAGGAAACAGACTTGCCCAAGGTCATACTGAGAATTTGTTGTGGAGATGGGACAGCAGACGCTGAAGTCATCTGCTCATCTGAGCTCCATGCGTGGCTGCCTCTGAGAACACATTTCCAGCAAGGACCACAGCTAATGGCTGCTCTGCTCCATCAATTCCCCTCCATCCTGCCACCCAAAATGCCCTTGAAGTAGCAGAAATCACTAACCCACAGTTGCCTCTCTCTTATTCCCTTGGTCCTTACAGACTGATGCTTTTGGATTCCTCTCCCATCATTTTAGCAGAGTCTCCCTGGGGGAGAAGGGAGATAAAGGTATTGAACGTAACCATGTAATCCCGGGGCTCTCACTCACTTGGGGCCCGGAGAGAGGCTACCTTGCCACCCAGAAAATTCCTCCCTCTTCCCTTCCTCCCAGGCATGCTTCCTGGCCCACTCAAGAAAGGGACGGAAACTTACTTTCCCTTTTCCCCCTCCCTGTGGCCACCTCAAGCCCAGGGTGGGAAAAGAGGCACAGAAAGGCTTAATCATTCCCTCCGAGGAACATGGCATAGAGGTGCAACCCTTTCTTAGTTAGAAGCTTGCAACCAGGAAGTGCCTGCAGGAAGGCTTTCTTATCAGTTATCTTTTGTGAAATAGGTGCCCATTGACTGAGGATGGTTAGAGACCAGACAGAGCTCAGCTGGTGTGGATCTCTCACAAGTTCATTTCCACCAGGGGTGTCCAAGAGTGACCTTGAGTGGACTGCAGCCTGGCCCTGCCTGCTTGGTCTCCAGTCACATTTCTACCTGATCTTTGCCAACCAGGACATAGAAACCCACGGGGGAGGACTCATTTGCTACCACCACAGCTGCAGAAATACTGGCCCAGCTTTGTCCACCTCAGGGGCCCAGTCTTCTCCGTTCCCTCACTTAGGGAGGAAGCATACCATGGATTCTAAGAGAACTGGGTCAGATCTCCGCCCTACCTCCTGTTAGCTGTGTGGCCTCAGGCAAGTAACTTAACACTTCTGAGCCTTCTTTCCATCCTTATGAAACCCACTGCCAGCTGGACGGGTACAAACTCCCCCCACTGTTTTGAAGACCGGCTCCCCAAACACCTTAACCCAGCTTTGTGCTATTTGAAGGAGCAAACGAGATTTCTCACCTGGTCTTGGAACAAGGGAGAAAGAAAGGAAGAGGGGGAGAAAAGGAAGGAGGAGAGGAAAAGAAAAGAAAGTTGAATCATTCATAACCATTGTGAGGCACCCACTATACACTAGGTCCTGGGGACACAGGGGACACAAGGCAGACACCGGCCCCGAGCCCCACGGGGAGCCTCACTCGGGGAGGCAGGTACGGAGAATTGTGGTAAGTTGTGGTAAATGTTCCAAAAGAGGCACAGTGTCCTGTGAGTTGCATCGTAGGTGGAAATCCTTCCCACGGGGCCTGACACATAGTGAAAGGTGCTCAGTAAAACCGCCCTCCTCTCCTCTTCACCCCTCAATCCTGGACCTTCCGAGGTTCGTCACATGACCCCGGCGATGCCACCGCCTCCCCACCCAGGGCTGCTCCCCCAGTCCCTTCCCCTTCTAATCAGTGCTGCCCAACACCCAGGCAAGCTTGCTGTGGTCGACCCCGTGAGCACAGCGTCCCCTCTGGCCCCAGCCCTGCACCAGCCTCATGTCAGCAAGCACAAGGCCAGCCCAGGCAAGGTCCCCCCAGCACCCAAACGCCTTGGAACTCACAGCCTTGCCTGGTATTTTCCAGTGCCTCTTACACTCTGCCTAGGTCCCCTCATCCCCTATTGCTCTCTAACACCCAGCACTTTCCTTCTTTTAGGGCAGTCTCTCTTATCTCCTTCTCAGTGACAATGTGAAGGAGACATTGAACTGCTCTCATAGCAACAGGCGAACCTCGGGGGCCCAAGGAATGTCACAGCGGGGACGATCGCCGGCTTTTCAACGTGCAGTCACAGCCACTGAGCTCCTGGGCTTGACAAGAGCTCGCACCGCGGTGCCGGGGGGACGGTGGGGGGGGGGGGGTGAGTACAGATGTCTTGGCTCCACTTACAAAGTCCTGCGCGATGTGGCCGACAGAGCGCCAGCTGCACGGCACTGTCACTGTTCTGCACACGCGCCAGGGGTTCACTGCCCTGCTGCCTGGGCCCCCTGTTCTGTCTCCAGCTGGCTCACTGCCCGCGGCTGTCCCACCTGAGCTCGTGGGGTGAGCCGGGCTCGCTCCTCAGGGCAGGTGACTCTCACTGTCGTAACTGCCTGGCGGTCCACACACCTGCCATATCTGGAAGCTCCTGGAGGGCAGGGTCCCTCCGTTGCGGGCTGCCTTTGATGCCCCAGTGCCCAACACAGGGCGCATGTGCAGTGACTGTTTGCTGAAGGAGGAAGGAGAGGTCTTATCCGTATCATCGACCCCAGCCAGCGGTAAGAAATGTTGGCCCTGGGCCTTATAGGAGCTGCACAGTTTGAGCAAGTGACAGAGCGAGGGTGGGGAGCTCCGGCCCCAGGGCTGTGCGTGTTTGTACCACCCCGTACTGTCTCCTGCCTCACGCACATGGATACGCATCAGGCTGTTTGCATCAGTGCTGCTGGCACTACTTCTTGGTGCCACATCTCAGTTCCTTATGTGTTCATTCATTCATTCATTCATCCATTCGTCGGGCAGACATCTTCAAGGACCCACTCTGTCAGCCCCTGTGCAGGCAGTCAGGTTTGGGAGGAGACCTGGCTGCCAGAACTAGAGCCTAGAGAGGGAAACAGACACGAAAACCAGTAAGCAGCACAGACAGGCTACAACTGCCATCATGCAAAAGCCACAGGCTGTGCACGCCCAGTCCGGCTGGGGTGCCGTGTGGCATTTCAACGGGGGCAGGGAGGGCGAAGGCAGCGTTTGCCAGGCGGGGGTGGACAGGACGGGTGCAGTGAGTTCTGGGGAGATGCCCGGTATCCACTCCCAGCTCTTCTGTGCTCCTGCTGGTGTGACTGACTTCTTTCAGGTTGCTCAACCTTGAGCCTCCCCCCCAAATCGGGATAATAATAATATCTGTAATAGGCTTGTATGAAAATAAATGTGACATATTTCTTAAGGGAAAATGAACAATTGCTTCACAACGATGGGTAGCCAGTGTGTAGGCTGGTGTTTCTAGAGCCTGGGGGAAACCATGTAGGCTGCAGGGAATGGCTGGGAGGGAAGCCAGCAGGACTGTAGGGGTTGGTTCCACAAGATCCTGTTTATGAGACTTGGGCCTTGGGACTTGACTCTATTGGCAGGAGAAGGTCTTAAGCAATCTTTTGTGCAGGAAAAAGGTGCAGCCAGATTTTTGGTTTGGACTGAAGGCTTTTGTTAGAGGCCAAAGGAAATAAGGAGCAGAAAAAGGCAGGAGGCCTGAAGGTTTGAACGAACCAGAAGGGGTGACAGGTGAGGAGGTTCCGTGTGACAATCAGGATATGAAGTCTCTGGGCTCTGCTGCTCATTTTCCGTGGGACCTTGGGCAGGTCACTGCCTCTCTCTGGGCCTCAATTTCCTCACCTAAAACGTGAGAATGCTGACCTAAGTCAAGGACTCTTTCCCCACAAATGGGATTCATAATAGGGTCGTTTGGGAAGCTTTTATCAAAAGACACATGCTTGGGAGGGAGGGGTGTATTCTGAATCCAGGTCAACTGGAGGGTCTCGAAATGCCTCCCCAGGCAATCCAGCCCCACCGCTGCACCCCATCCGAAGCCCCTAGCCTGGATGGCCACTGAGACCCTCTCTGGTCTGGCATTTAATGGCTCTCCGAGTCTCCAAGTTCAGGCAGACTCCCACCTATCCCCCAAATAGCCCCCTCAAACACCCCCAGTGGAACTGGTCTTCGGATCAAGCCTGTTATGCTGGGGGGGGGGGGAGGACTTCTGGTGAGGAACCAGGGCAGCAGAGCCTCATTGGGCTAATGCTAGCCCCTGAGCCCTTTAAGACCACTCCCCACCCCGGACTCTAGGAGTCATGGGCTACATTTAAAATGCTTCATTTGGAACTTAGAAAGCACCCAGAAGTCAGAAGCTCAAAGAAGCCTGGGAGGCATGACATGGGCTTGGATCATAAACGTGTGGTGGACTCAGTTTCGTGGTCCCTGAGCTGTTTGACCCTGGATCAGAAATATCCACCTTGCAAAGTCCCCATGAGGATTCAAGGACTTGGCATGGGTCAGGTGTGCGCCACAGATAGCCTGGTACCCGGTGGAACGTTAGCCCTTTTGCCCTTCTCCTTCTGGGCCCCATTCCCCACAGAGCAGGGAAAGCTCCTAGGAAGAATTGGGGTGGGTCACTTCACATTATGGATGAGGATCTGGAGGCCCTGAAAAGAAAAGTGAGATATTCCATGGGGACCCAGTGACAGAGGCCCAAAGACAGCCCCACCTCTCAACTGCCAGGTCAGGCTCTTCCTCTGTGATTTTCTGGCCTTGTGCTCATGCTCAAAGAGCTGTACTGTGGCCAAAGAGAGAAGGTGGGCATGATCAGGGCCCCTAAGATGCTGGAAAGCCCGCTGCCCACCTGGAGGCCGGGGCACGGTGCCAACTTTGCAGGGAATGGTGGAAAAAATGCCCCAGCATTTCCACCTTGCAGTACAAAGATGCAGGGACAGGAAGTGGCAGCAATTTGACTCTATGCCCACCAAAACCAAGAAGGCCACTCATGATTCAGGTGACACACCCATAAACTGCTGGGAAAGCCCCCTGGGGAGCCTTTCTCTTCCTGCGGTGGCAAGTGGACAGCCCGGGCCTCACCACGGCCCACCGCCCAATTCCCACTACATCCTGTGCCCAGAGCCCTGTGAACCCAGGCCAGCTCAGAGCTGGCCCTCCCCCAGGGGTGCTCCCATCACCAGGTCTGGCCCCCTGGGCTCCCGAGTGAGCAGAACTGACGACAGATTGTGCCCTGAGCCCAGACTCCTCATCCCTCAGAATGGGAGCCATGCCTCGGACGTGCTAGCCAGCAGAGCTCGGACATCCAGGTCTCCTCGTCTCCACCCCAATCCTCTACTGTGATGGAAAGAGCACTGGACATGGGGTCCAGACACCTGCATTCTAATCCAGGTTGCAATTTACTAGCACCTGGTCAATTCTAATCATCTTGAAGCTCTGAGGCATCATCTCTGAAGCTGGATTCACTATGCTCTGTCTTAGGAGGTTAATACGGACCCGTGTGCAAAGGCCTCCAGCACAGAGCCCGACTCATCTATCGTGGTTTTGGGGAGCACTCTGTGTTTCCTCCCTCCCTGCTTGCTTTGTGTGAGGCACCTTCATAGCTGCTCTGAAGAGGCGATTTTAAACTGGCCAAGTCCTGTTTCTCCACTACCGCTGGCTCTTTGAGCTTTGTCAGAGGTGGATGCATTTCAGGAGCCAAGTTCACATGGGGAGCATCTGAAGTCAGGGCTGCTGCCTGCCAGACGTAGCCAAAGTCCTCAGTCTGTGTGTCCCACCACCTGTGCCCATGGCCAGCATAGGTCACCTCATTTGCGGGGTCAAGTGCAAAATAAGGGATCCTTGTTCAAAAACGAAGCATGTCAAGATGGCAACAGCAGGGACCACACGGAAAGCATGCCACGAAAGCTTCCCTGTCCCCATCAGCCCTCTGGTTGTGTTTCTGCAGCATGTTGGATGGACATCTGTTGGTTTACCCCCTGGAATCTCCTCCAGCCCCCTCTGGGTCTCCTCTACCCAGGTTTGGAAGGTGACTTTCCCAAATCATATCATTATGGTTTTATTGTTCCAAAGTTCTCAATGTAAAGACATTTCCCAAATGAGCCAGAAGCATGTACTTCACTTCCCACAAGCATGTTCCGAGAGACACATTACCTTCAAGTCACAGCCCCAACTCCCCTGCAGCAGAGTCAAAAACCAGGACTACTGCCAGCAGCCAGATTTCACATGGCAGAGAAGGGACTGGGCAAAAGGGGCAGATGTGAAAATAGGTAGTATTCCTTCTGCTGATCTGAGGTCCATCCTGCCCACTATTTCCAGCTGGAGCTAGAAATCTCCACCAAAGACTTCTACCCAGATGTGATGTGATTCGGCCAGATGGAACACTTTGGGCACCCAGCATATGCTAGGTGCTCATGAAAGGGATCTGTCAGCATTTCCCCTTGCCACCTTCACTGGACGGGCCCTTTGAGATCCAGGTGTGATAAAGCAGCTAGATGGCACTAAGCCCCCTACGCCCTCTTGCCCGTTCTCTTCTTGCACACAATCTTACCAGCATCTTCAAAAGGGAGAGGAAATGGGTAGCGTGGCTTTTGTCCCAGCTCTGCCGCTCTTAATCTCTGCCAACCTAAGTGTCCTTATCTAGAAGGATCCCAATCTTCCCCTTGCTTAGCTGATCAGAGGTCATGAGCCCTGCAGGAGACAATGGCTGGGTACAATGGGTGTTTGGCAAAACAGATGGCTACCAAGCCTCGTGCCCCTCTACCATTACTGCCTCTCACTTGCGTCCTTCCCCAGCCAGACAGCTGCGATGTTTCATCCCTCCCGGCTCCAGTTCCTCCCCACCCACCTTTTCTTACACCACACATTGGACTCTGACCCTATGACATCATGGAAATTGCAGTGGCCAACTTTAGCCACCCATGACCTGCTTCTTGCTAAATGCAAGGCCCCGTTGGCTTTGTCTTGCCTGACCTCTTGGTACCCTTGACTGTGTTGACCCTTCCAGAAACTTCCTCTTGCCGTGGCTTCTATGACAGGCCTTCTTGGATTTGCTCCAAACCCTATGGCTGTGATGTCAGACACTTGGTCAGAGGCTCCTTGCCCTCTGTTCATCCCTTAACCCTGGTGTTTCCTTAGCCCTCAAGGAATGGTGGTGGTTAATAGCTAACTTTACCGTGTGCCAGGCACTTCTCTAAGCACTTCACACGTGTTAGCCCTTTTACTGTTCCTCAACACCCTGGAAGTAGAGGGCAATACCCCATTTCACAGATAGGGAAACTGAAGCACAGAGAAACTACCCAGGATTACTCAGCTAGTCATCAGGCAGGTGGGATACAAACACAGGCAGTGGGACTCCAATTCTCAACCAGCACTTTGCCCTGCTTCTCAGCACAGACTCCCCCTCCCCAGGAGCTGCCCAGACATCTAAACTTATCCTGCAACATTCCTCCTAATCTGACCACAACCTATACCACCTGTATCCCCAAAGTATACTCTATGCCCCTACCCTGGATTCCCCACCCTGGTCTTTGCACTTGAGCCCTATGCCTGTTTCACCCCCCTGGTAAGTGTCCACTCTTGTTCAAACACACCTGCTCTGCCAGGCCTTCTCCCTTCTTCCCAAAGCTCCACTTCTCTGGATCCCGGGCACTGTGGGCTCCCCCCTGTCTTCTACCCACTGCCTTATAACAAAGCTGTTCATTCCCAAGCCTGCCTTCCTGTCTGGACGCTGAGCTCCTGGCTCAACACAGTGCATGCGATACTGCTAACGAATGCGGAGGTGACCTAGGGAGCTGATCCATACCCAGATGGAGCTGGCGACTTTAACCTTAAGCTTAAGCTTAATCTTAACCTAACCTAAGTCGTGTCATTCAGGTCCATCACGTGCTCATATGCATACAACCATGCACACGCACACTTGCTCCCTGGCTCAGAGGCCCTCTTGGCAGCCCCAGCTTCCTCAGGGCATTGTCCCTGCTCCTTGTGGCTTTCCAGGCATCTGAAAATCCTGCCTTTTCCACAGTGTCTCGACCCAACCCCGAGATGCCTGAGTTTTGCCTTCTTCCATATTCTAGTCATTTCATGGGGCCACACAGTTACAACCTGACCACTGAGACATATCTCATGTACACAGGACTCTCTCTAAGCAGGAAGCAGTGGGTGTCAGTCACAATGATAGTCTTTATATGTTCACGGCAATTTGTGGCTTCCTTGGTCCCTTACACCCATGTGTAACTCTGAGCCTCACAAGGTGTGGAATCATTATTATGAATCTATTTTACAAATGAGGAAACCAAGGCTCACAGAGATTAATAACACACACATGCTTGCCTCTACCTGAATGCCCTCGGCAAAGTGTTGGGCCCAATGAGGCCCATGTCAAAGCAGGTTCATGCAAGGTGGACATAGGATGGGCCAACACCCAAAAGAAGACAAGTTTTCTCTAAAAGACTTCACACAGAGCATTCTTTGTAGCCCCTGCATCTGCATTTCCAGGGTCAAGCCCCTGCTAACATCTGACCTGTGTCATTAAGCAAGCAGGTAAATGCACTATGGCTTTGCTAGTTCAGGTACAGGCATTGGAAAGGCGAGTTGAATTTAAGATCGTTAAGTAAATATGTTTTTCTACCTTCAACCATTCATAATTCCTTCTAATTCCAGTATTATCAGGTTGAAGGCACTTAGAAGATATGCTTTAATGGAGAGTTTATCAGGATTTGTAATTAGCAGAGCAATAGTGAGCTCTTTAAAGTAGCTGGAAGCAGATTAAGCCCACAAAAGAGAATCATCCACTCAAAAACACAATCGTAATATCCATTTATGTGCCAACAATTGCTGTTCAATTATAAATGCGTATACTCCAACAGCCTCTGTATATCTTACTCCTGATGCAGTATGTGACATCCTTCCCAGCAACAAACACCCCTTAACTAAGTCAACAAATACTTAAAGGATGCCTACTAGGTGTCAGACACTCTCCTATGTCCTGGGAACCAGGATCCAGATAGCACTTGCCCTTGTAGAGTTAATACCCTGCAGGAAAGACATAATTTTCAAGGCTAATTATATAAACAAGATAATTTCAAATAGAATAAGTCATTGAAGAAACATAACAAAGGCACACGACTGGGTGGGGATGAAAAGACTATCATCTGAGCTGAGACCTGAATGACAAGAAGATATGAAGACAGAGGGGTGAAATGTGCTAGGCTGGGAGCGTCTTGTGCTGAGGCCCAACATGGCGCCTTAGCTTACACCACACTCTGAAGAAGACCTGAGACAAAGATTTAAGTGACAGTGGTTTATTTGGGAGGTGCAGGAAAGACTACTAAGGGAGTAGGGTATAAAATGAGGAAGGGGAAGACTAAATAAAGGGTATCAGGGCAGCTCCACGGTGGGTGACTGGAACTCAATCTCCAGGGGATACCGTGGGAGACAGCGCAAAGCAAGGTCCTGAGCTAGGCCACGCAGGAGCGAGGGAGCAGGGGTATTTACACGCCAACTCCTGTCACTGGTGAGGGCTGCTCCCTGACACTTCTGTCCAGCCGGGCACACAGGAGGAGCAGGTTTGCATGGCTGAGGTCAGCTGGTGGGCGCTGAAGGTAGGGATGTGACCAGGGTCACAGCTGAGGGATGTGACCAGGGTACTGGCCACGTCTACCATGTGCAGAGACCAGCCTGGAGTGTTCCAGAAAGAAAAGTCAGTGAGGGGGGCATATGAAACGTATTGGGGGACATTGGTAGGAAATGAAGTCAGAGAAAGGCAGGGAGCAGCTCATGTGAAGCCTGGTAGGCCACGATGAGTCTGAATTGTATTCAAAGTACATTGGGAAGGCGGCCGAGAAATTTAGTCAGGGTGAGGAACCGACTTGAAAAATGTAATAATAAGGTTTTTCTCTGAGTTGTATGGAAAACAGTTTTTTTGGAGAGCAAGAGAGAATGTAGGAGGACCAGCCAGGAGGTAATGGCAGAAGTCCATGCAAGAGGTTCTGGCAGCTTCTGCTGATGGGAGGTGGTGCTCAGTGGAAGGACCCAAGTGTGCTGTAGCAGCAGAACTGACAGAGGGAGGGGTTCTGTGGCAGGGAGAGTCCAGAAGGATGGAGCTGTGGCTTGGGCGTGCGAGACAGGAGGGTTACCAGAGGAGCAGGCTGGGCCAAGGGACTAAGGAATTGCGTGCCTTGGATTCGTCACTCCCCCTTCTGGCCTCAGTTCTCTCATTTGGAAAATAGGAGAACAAACCAACTTCTGAGGATGCTTTTAACTCTAATAGTCTGTGATTTTAAAATAGCAACCAAAACAATCTTTTTTTTTTTTAACATTTTACTTCTTTTTTTCCCCCCTGGGATGCAAATTCTTTTTTTTTTTAAGTTTGTTTGTTTGTTTGTTTTTGAGAGAGAGAAAGAGAGAGATGGAGATGGGGAGGGGCAGAGAGAGAGGGAGACAGAGAATCCCAGTGCAGGGTTTGAACTCATGAACCTTGGGATCATGAGCTGAACTGAAACCAAGAGTCAGATGCTTAACTGACTGAGCCACCCAGGGGCCCCTGGGATGCAGATTCTTGAAGTAATTTCATTTTTTTTTCATGTTTAGATCCTTATTATTGGGGCTTAAAAGCCCTATGGACTTCTCCCTCAACCCCAGAAGTAACCATTATTCTGATTATTAATTATAACACTCTCCTGATTCTCTTTATTGATTTTATCTATCATCTATCTATCTATCTATCTATCCTTTTTTTTTCTTTTTCAGTTTTGCACTTTATATAAATGGAATCCCAGGGCACTCTCTTAGATGACTTACTTTTCTTTTTCTCAACTGTATGTTTTTGAGACTCACGCATATGATATATGCAGTAGTTCATTACTTTTCTCTGCAACATAGTATTCTACTTACGGTAACACAATCTGTGCATTCTATTGTTGATGGACTTTTGTCTGTTTCCAGTTTTCACTCTTTAAAAAAAATTTATTTTAATTCCAGTACAATTAACACACAGTGTTCTATTAGTTTCGGTGTACTATATAGGAATTCAATTCAACAATTCTATACATTACTCAGTGCCCGTCATGATTAAGTGCTCTTAATCCCCTCTTAAACCCATTTCACCCATCCCCCTACCCACTTCCCCTCTGGTAGCCATCAATTTGTTCTCTATAGTTAGGAGTCTTTTTAACACTTCTTTTTGATAACGCCATAAACCCATGTGAACCACCATGCAAAACAAAGCTAACACCTTGTAAATAACCTCCTTCCAACCATATCTTCCCTCTTCTACTCACCTTGACTCCTCCAACCCACCATAACCAACACCCCGAATTCCCTCGCTTTCCCTTTTCCATAGTTTTAATCTGTATGGGTTTCTAAAATGTATATGTGTTTACATAGGTTAATTGTACTTACTGCAAAGGTATCATGCTTTTAGATTTTAGAGACTTCCTTTGTGCTGTATAGCATTTTGTCAACATACATTCACATTATTGAGTGCCACAGCAGTGCATTTGTTTTAACTGCTGTATAAAATTGCACTGGTTAAGTATACTCCTATTGACTCATCTGCTTTCAAATGGTCATTTCAAATGGGCATTTGAGTTTTTCCAGATTTTTGCCATTGTAAACAGTGCAGCTCTGAACATGTTTGTATATGCAAGACTTCTACAAAGCATATACAAAAAAGTAGGATTGCTGGTCTAGAATATTCACTGTTAGGAGATAGTTCCAATCATCTTCTAAAGTAGCTGCATGAAAACACCAGCAAAGTATGGGAGATCGTATGGATCCACATTCTCTCATCCACACCTGGTATCATCTGAGTGTTCAGTTTTTGCTAACCGATTATTTTTCATCGAGATCACTTTCTGTATGGATTTGCATTTCCCTGACCGACAATGAGATTAAACATTTATTTGTCTATCAGCCATAGATGGTTCCTCTTCTGTGAACTGTCTGTTCCTGTTTTTTTGTGTTGTTGTTGTTGTTTTTTATTTTTCTTCTGGGTATTTTGTTTTTCATATTGATACCATCAGCCTGCTTCCTGCCTGTAGAGTGCTGGGGCTCAAGATCATTTTATGGCCTGAAAAGTCAGTTTTATTTAGTGTAGACCAGCAGCATTTTGGGTAATATAACTCTCTCAAAAACTTTTTGGAACATCAGCAGCCAAACTCACAATTCACTTTGAGGCCATGCCTTTCTTTTTCTCTCTAGCTGTGATGTCAATTACTTTGACGCTATCAGGTTTTGTAAGATCCATTTTTTTTTCCAGAAGTCACACCCTTGATTTGATCTTGAACCTCAAAGGCTGAGTATTCATAACCACAGCTTCTTAAGCTGTGTCCTATTTTGAGAACATTTTATGCTGAAGAGATTGGAAATGAGGGATGATTGCCCCTTTCAACTCTGGACGCCCTAGAATTTCTAGACTTTCTAGATTCCCTTTCAGCTCTGCTTGCAAAGAAACCGGTTCTTTTCTGCTGACATCTCCTTCGTGAACCTTATAAAATGGAGTTAGTAACAACCAGCTCGCACGAACCACATTCTGTCTCAAAACCTCTTCCAAAGCCATAAATTCTGTAGGTATGTTTCCCACCTTCCAAATGATCACATGTGATGTTTTACCAAATATTTCACTACCAGCTTACATAGCTTCTTCTAGTCCCCTATAATAATTTCTTCGCCGCTTGCCACTCAGCCCTAAAGCCCAAAAGCACACACTTTATTCTTTGGTGAGTGCAGTACCCCACTTCTAGGTACTAGTTTCTGTAATGGTCAGCTTTGGCTGCAATAACAAAAGCATCCCCAAAATATCAGTGGCTTATAACAAGAAACATTTCTTTTTTGCTCTCAATAGGTCAACCGAATCTCCTCTCTGAGCTGCAGGTCAGGTCAGATCCTTGTTTATGTCTTCCCACACCTGGGCCCCGGCTGAAGGAATAGCTCTCACTTAGGACATGACATTCTCCTGGCAGAGGGTCCAGGAAAAAGCAGATGGGCAGAAACTTGCAACACTTTTAAGGCTTCTGCTAGAATATAGCAGGTGTCATACTTGCTCACATTTTATTGGTTCATGGAAGTTACATGGCTGAGTCCAAACAAAGCCAATGATGTAGGGAACATATTCCAAATCATTTTTTTTGATGGGCTTTCATTGTTTATTTTATTTTATTTTATTTTATTTTATTTTATTTTATTTTTTAAATTTGCATCCAAATCAGTTAGTATATAGTGCAACAATGATTTCAGGAGTAGATTCCTTAGTGCCCCTTACCCATTTAGCCCATCCCCCTTCCCACAACCCCTCCAGTAACCCTCAGTTTGTTCTCCATATTTATGAGTCTCTTACGTTTTGTCCCCCTCCTTGTTTTTATATTATTTTTGTGTCCCTTCCCTTATGTTCATCTGTTTTGTCTCTTAAAGTCCTCATATGAATGAAGTCATATGATATTTGTCTTTCTTTAACTAATTTCACTTAGCATAATACCCTCCAGTTCCACCCACGTAGTTGCAAATGGCAAGATATCATTCTTTTTGATTGCCGAGTAATAACTCCATTGCGTATATATACCACATCTTCTTTATCCATTCATCCATCGATGGACCTTTGTGCTCTTTCCATACTTTGGCTATTGTTAATAGCGCCGCTATAAACATGGAGGTGCCTGTGTCCCTTCGAAACAGCACACCTGTATCCCTTGGATAAATGCCTAGTAGTGCAATTGCTGGGTCCTAGGGTAGTTCTATTTTTAGTTTTTTGAGGAACCTCCATACTGTTTTCCAGAGTGGCTGCACCAGCTTGCATTCCCATATTCCAAATCATTTTAAACAAGAATAGAGTCTCCCTCAGATATAAAAGAGCTCTTGACACACTCTCGTATCAATCTTTTGTTAGTGTGTGTCTTGCAATATATTCTCCAATCTGTAGTTTTACCTTCAAGCTGTCTTTTTAAGAATGAAGGCTCATAATTTTAATCCAGAAACATTTATCCATCTTTTCTTTTGTTTTGTGTCCTGTTTAAGAAATCTCTTCCTTCCCCAAAGTTTAAAAATTATTTTTATTAAATTTTCTGTTACAAATTTTTTAAACGTTTTTAAACATCTAAGCAACTAGGGATGCCTGAGTGGTGCAGTCGGTTAAGCCTTGATCTTGGCTGAGGCCATGATCTCACAGTTTGTGAGGTCAAGCCCTACCTCAGGCTCTGGGATGATGGCTCAGAACCTGCTTGGGATTCTCTCCTTCCTTCTCTCTGCCCTTCCCCTACTTGTGCATGCATGTGTGTGCACATGCCTTCTCTCTCTCTCAAAATAAACATATGAACTTTAAAAAGTTAAAAAAAATCAAGTATCTGGACTTGATTTTTGTATCTGGTGTAATGGATTGGTTTCATCTTTTTTCCATATGGATTGCCATTTTTCCAGAGCTAATTTTGAACAGTCTTTCCTTTCCCCTTTGATGTAATGTATGAACCTGACCATGGCTTCATACATATATGGTTCTGTTTCTGGGCTCTCTTGTTTCCTTTCTTTGGTCAACTTGTCAATCGCTGCATTGACTTATAAGTCATAGTAAGTCATGGTGTCTGGTAAAGTCAAGTCTCCCATCTCTTTATTTTTGTTTTCGCTTTTTGTTTGCTTTTTATTCTTCAACCAGAAGTGTTCTGACTATTTTTACTTTCTTACCCTCCTATACAAACTTTTGAGCCATATCATCAAGTTCCAGGAAACATTCTGCCAGGCCCCAGGCTACGCTCTTACATGTACTAGCTCACTGAACCCTCACAAGTACCCAGGGAAGGTCAGCATCATTTACCCCAGACTACAGATGACAAAACTGAGATGCACAGAGATCCTGGCCCACAGCTATGAAGTAGTAGCTCCAAATTCAAACCCAGGCCCATCTGACTCCGGAGTCCCTGTCGTCCCCACATCACAGAGTTTGGGGTGGATGTGCTCAGCTCAGAGATGCTGAATCAAGCCTGCCCTCTGGTTCCCACAAGAAAGGGGAGGTTGCCAAGGCCCTCATCAAACAACTAGCATTTCCTCTTGCTCATCTGCATGCTCCTGGCACCCAGCTCATGCAGGCAGCACAGTGGACTGAATGCTAAGCCTGAGGCCACAAAGCCTGATGCATCTGCAGAGTCCTTAGCAGTGCATGCTGTCACTGTGCTGAGCCCTCCAAGTGACCGCGGGAGCCATGCAGGTAGGCTGTGTTTGAGTTGACTCATTCTCTCCAACTAAAAGAAAAGTCAGGGGCCTGGAACCTGGAAAGGGTTCACATTTGAAGAGAAGGCAGGCAGCTGGTCTCCACAATAGAAGAGGGTGTGTATTGGGAGGTGGGGGGTGCTTCTGTGTCCCTGTGTGTACATGGTGGGGCGGGGGGGGGGGATATGTGTGAATATGTGTGGAGTGTGTGTGTGCTGGTATATGTATCAAAGCAAATCTGGCCACTATCTGGATTGGCTCTTTCATACCCATTCTATTCTTTAGTCCTTGAAAGGAAAGGAGATAATCTGAAGACTCTCTCTTAGATGCAATGAAACAAAGCCCATTAAATGACTTGCCAAGACATTCATGTTCTCAGACCCCTTAGTTAGTGGGAGGGATATTTAAGGTACTTCATCAGCAAGGTTATTTTGAGCAATGAAACAATAGAAGTGGAGCAGTGGTTGTCAATACCGGGCCACAGCTTGGGCATCACCTGGAAACTTCTTGGAAATACAAATTCTCGGCCCCTACCCCAGATCTACTGAAAATTCTACCACTCTGGGGGGAGGCTCAACAATCTCTATATTACTGTTTTCCTGGGTGATTCTGGTGGTCCTAAAATTTGAGAAGCAAAGATTAAGAATTCACCACAGCACACCACAGAGTATATTCCCAATGAATACTAACAATAGTAGCTGGAGCTTACAGAGCTAGATGGTGCAGAATCAAGGACTTAGTCTCCAGCCCTCCTGATTCAAGACATATTTGTCCACCAAGTCTTATCTCCTGGGAGACAGATCTGCATATCCGGGAAGATTAGTGTAAGGTCAGACATTGGTGTTAAACAGAGATTAAGCACTCAAGTTCAGGGCCTGGAAGAATAACAGAGCGGAGTCTGAGACATGTAAAGTACCATGGATACTTTGTAGTTTGCTATTTAAGACTAAGTCAAATGAGGGGTGCCTGGGTGGCATCCGACTTTGGCTTGGATCATGATCCCACGGTTCGTGAATTTGAGCCCCACATCAGGCTCTCAGCACAGAGCCCACTATGAATCCTCTGCCCCCCTTCTCTCCCCTTCCCCTGCTTGTGCTCTTTCTTAAAATAAATAAATAAATTTAAAAAAAAGACGAAGGCAAACAAACATGTGGCACTCTTATATATGACATGTCTGTACATAGAGATGAGCTGCTAAGTCTCCATTATCCATAAATGGCTTAAATCTCTAGTGCAGTTATCAGGTTGGCCTAGAATGGGTTTATCTTTTATATTATAGATACCTTTTAGAATTGAAATCAGTTTACAACAACATTAAAGTAAACACACACACACAAACATATCAATAATAGTCCTATAGCCCTCAAAGAACTGTTCTTTTCTCAGTTAGCATTGCTTAGCTCTTCACGGACAAATCATATCATCCCAATAACAGCAAACACCCAATTCTGTGCTGTCCTTTTTCACTGGCTTTATCAGAAATATTTTCTGCAATGCCCCCGAGCCTCCCTAATTGCCATTGTGATAACTGAAAAATATTCCCTCAAACAGAGTTGACATCTTTAATTACAGGTATTGTCTAGCTACCATTATTGCCTAAAGAACAATATTTGTGACTACTTTTCTATAAGTCACTTTTCACCTTGTGATGTTTTTCTTTAGATTAACTTCCTAGAAGTGGAATTATAAGAAAAGGAGGTGTGAATCTGACTCCTGGAACGTATAGGCAAAATGTCTCCAAAAGAAATGTAAGTGTAGTCTGTTAGCAGCGATGCATAAATACATCTGTTTTACAAAAAGTCGTTCTCAGTATTGGGTGTATCATTCCAACCCTCACAGCCACCTTTTTTTTTTTTTTTGCCAATTTAGTGAAAATGTAATTGTACCCTATTATTGGTGTAATTTTCCTTTTTGTAAATCCCAGTTCTCTTTTTGCCAAAGACAGAGCTGGTCAAACTGGCCTCAAAGAAAATTCATTCCAATCTGGGCATACATGTACATGTGTGCGTGTCATGTGCTTATGTGCATCAAGATACATACATGTGTCTGAGTATCTGAGCATCTCTGTGTGGGTACTTGCTTCTGTGTTTACGCTCCAAGGAACACACGTGTTGCGCAGTGTCCATATCTGAGGGTTTTTCCCAGATACCATGTTTCCAAGCATGCATTCTTCCAGAGTATGTTTATGTGGATCTGAGATTCAACTCGTAGATCATGTGGATCTATGTATAATGGGATCATGGAAGCAATATGATAAGTATCCATGGGGAAAAGACCGTCAAAACGTCCTCATGGAGTGGGGGGAGTTGGAAATCACCAGGACAAATCTGCAGATTTCAAACTTTTTAGACCAACACAACTTCTTTCCTCTCTGCGCTTTTATCCATACAACTCTTAAAGGGAACCTCAAACTGTAAAGGGGGGTGGGAGCTACAGGCTTCCAGTTATGGAATGACTCAGTCATGGGGATGACAGGTACAGCATAGGGAATAAATATAGTCAATGGTATGGTGAGAGCGTTGTATGGTGACGGGTGGTAGCAACACTTGTGGTGGGCATGGTATAACATATAGAGTTGTGGAATCACTATATTGCATACCTGAAATTAGTGTAACACCGTGTGTCAGCTATATGTCAATAAAAAGGGAACTCCAAACTACGAAACAGATGGAGGTAGAGGTGGAGGAGAGGCGGGCTCCTCTCCCTCTCCCCCTTCTTGGACTGTGACAAGGGGCTTCTGGAGCTCTTCCCCACACTCTGGAGCGCCCCAGGTGAAAACCAGGTATCTAGATAGCCCCCCAGGGGTCCTCATCTGCCCTGCCGTTCTCTAAGGTTAAGCCACAGTTTCCAAGCAGCAATAAAAGAACCAGCTACATTTATTGAGAGCTTTCTATACGCCAGGTTGTGTGCTCAGCTCCTTGCTACCCTATCTCACTTTATCCCCCACGTGTTCCCCAGGAGGAAGATCCTGATGGTACTATTAAGAAGGCCAGGGGCGCCTGGGTGGCGCAGTCGGTTAAGCGTCCGACTTCAGCCAGGTCATGATCTCACGGTCTGTGAGTTCGAGCCCCACGTCAGGCTCTGGGCTGATGGCTCGGAGCCTGGAGCCTGTTTCCGATTCTGTGTCTCCCTCTCTCTCTGCCCCTCCCCCGTTCATGCTCTGTCTCTCTCTGTCCCAAAAAAAATAAAAAAAAAAAAAAAACGTTGAAAAAAAAAAAAAGAAGGCCATTCCACAGTTGAGGATTCTAAGACCCAATACAAGGTGACTGGCATTATAAAAAAGGTGTCCAAGTTCATTCATCGTCTGTGTTATGGAGCCAAGAAGTGAACCTAGATAGTCTGGGTCCAGAATTCTAGGTTCTTAACCCTTCTCTGCAAAACCTCCTTTTTGGAGTTGAATCACATCTTTTGGTTTTTAAGTTCCCATTCCCCAGAACTTGTGACACCCCAATTTTTTGTTCGTTTGTTTTTCTTTGCTTTGTTTTTAAGTGGAGATATGGAAGTGGCCCCCAAGTCATGCTCAGTCTCTTATCTAAAACTGTCTGTGATTAGAAAACAAGGGTATAGCCCAGAGATACTGTCTAACCTGAGAGTCAAGCCATTGACTTTGACAACACCCGTGGCTGCTGGTGGAGATGGTTCCTGCAGCTATTTGTTCGATGATGGGGCAAGGCCAGCATGGAGGCAGGGAGTAGCATCTGATATCTTTTGGTGTTTTGCAACACCACCTTATTTAATAACTATAACTTATTTAATAGCTATAACACTCCAGTGAAATAGATCATTATTTTTAATTCACAGATTGCAAAAATAAGGCTCAGAGAAAACTTGCTGGAGATCTTCCAGCTCAGACATGGCAGAGCCTAGATTTGAACCCAGCAGCCTCTGACCTTCCATTATGCTGCACTAGATTTGCCGAACTTCGGGGACAGCAGGTCCTTAATCTTCTTCAGAGCCTTCCTCGAAGCTACCAGAGTTCCTTCTCTGCCTGCTTCCTAAGCCTTGCATCATAAGTGCCTGCATCATAAGCCTTGTCACCCAGCCCTGCCAAGTGCTGGTGGCCAAGTCTGTCTCTCCAGCTAGCTGGGGGTCATTGATGGCAAAGAGCAGGTCCACACATGGCCTGCAGTGAAGGTTTGCTAGGAAACGAGCAGCCCAGTCCAAATCATTGACCTCCGAGTCATTGAGAAACCCTCCCCAGCACCTCTGGACTCCAGGCTTTGATGCTCTCAGTTCTGAGAAAGCCTCAGGCCCCTGAAAATTCACACTTCCTCCTTCCCACACACAGTGGCCCTCTTCACTCTCTGGGAAATTCCAGGGCTGCTTTGGGGCTCAAAGTGTGTGCAAAGGAGCCACATTTTCCCCAAAAGTTGAATGAGCAAGGGGGCATTTGAACTCTCACAACTTCAAGGACTCTTGTCTGTCCTTCTGTCTGCCTCAGAACCGAATGTTACTTGGGGCAGTATGTTTAGGAGCCTGAGATCTGGAGTCAGCCAGACGTGGGTTTAACTCCTGCCTCTACCACTTGCTGGTTCTATAATTTGGGGGCAAATTCCCTAATTTGCCTGAGCCTCTAAGAGGAAACAATTGCTAACTGATCATGACCACATCATGACGTTGTGAGAGTTGATAAGACAGAGCATGGAAAGTGCTGAACACAGTGCCTGGCTCCGAGTAGTTGTTCAGAGAGAGTGGGGGCTTGGAATTCACCCCTGCCCTCTATCTGAGGCTCTAGGCAGCTGGCAAAGGAGGAGGAGGGTGGTCAGAGTGGACAGGGAGGAGCTCACCTTGGTGGGGCATGGGGACAGGAAGAAGACAAAGAGAAGTCCACTGCTGACTCAATAGGAGCTGGGGAGGGGACAGTGACTCAGAGAGATGTGCCCACTCAGAGAATCTGCCCAAATAACCACAGGAAGCAGAGAGGAGTTTAAACAGAGGGGCTTTTCCATGGTGGAAACGTACGGGCAGTGTGATTGAGAGAGAGGTGGGGAGAGAATGCCAGGGTGGGCAGGAAGAGGAAGGAGAGTAAATTCAGGCTGGAAAGGAGACGAAATTCAGGAAGCCATGAGCCATAGCCTCTCCCACAGCCCCACGGAGCAAGGTTGAGGGAGCTGAAACACCCAAGAAGGAGTCTGCTTCCAATCCAGCAGAATGTCCCTTTGCTGTAACCCAAGATGCTTCCCCAGGGTCTAAGGCCAGAGGGCCTTTGCTGAAGCCCAGAAAGAGAAGAAAGGAAGGCAGTTGACTGAGCCCCTACTCTGTGCCCAGGACCAGACTATAACAAGCTCTATCTCTGGATGCCTCTCTTGCCTGAACACAACCCAACAATACCTTATACACCTAGGAGCCCACGGTAGGAGACTTCACCAGCTTGACAGAGGCAGAGAGGGGATTAAAACCTGCACCTACAGCATTCTCAGATCCATGCTTTTCCTTCCAGGCAGGTGGCCCCATCCTTGGGACTGGGGCTGTCTGTTCCAGGGTCAAGTTCACACTTCTGCCAACCATGAGATGTAACCACGGACAAGTCCCTCGCCTCTCTGGACCTCAGCCTCCCTGGCTATAAACCAATGACAGTATCTCCTACTACTATGGGTGACATAAGGATTCAGGGAGCTAGAGCCATGCCTGGAACAGTCAGTGCTTGATTTACCACAGTCAACTGTGGTGCTTGTGTTCTTAAGAAAAGCAGTTTGGGGGCACCTGGGTGGCTCAGTCAGTTAAGCATCCAACTTTGGCTCAGGTCATGATCTCACGGTTCGTGAGTTCGAACCCCACATCGGGCTCTGTGCTGACAGCTCAGAGCCTGGAGTCTGCTTCAGATTCTGTGTCTCCCTCTCTCTGTGCCCCTCCCCAGTTTGCACTCTCTCTCTCTCTCTCTCTCTCTCTCAAAAATAAATAATACATTTAAAATTTTTTTGAAAAAAGCAAAGCAGTTTGTCAGAAGAGTGGAAGAAAGCATGGCTGACCCCATCCCACATAGGGGCTTGGGCACCGGGCTTGGGGTCTACAGACCCAATTCTGGAGCTGAGCTGTACACCTTACCAGGGTTGTGACGTTTGACAAGTCATGGGACCTCTCTGAACTTCAGTGTCTTCCTCTCTAGAATAAGGATAATAATGCTACCGACAGCAAAGGGGAATGGTGGACCATCATGGATATGACAGAACATGGTGTCGTCCAGAGCGGAGCAGAGACCAGGCGGCAGGGACCGGGATTTCCCTGTGGTAGAGGGGGCCGATCAGTGGGCAGTGTGAGGGAGAGGGGAAGGCGCATGGAGGAAGGTTCAGATGCCTGGGAAGATCCAAATCCCTCCTGCAAAACCAAGGTGGGCATTTCCCCAGCCACAGAGAAAGATTCTGATACACACGGAGCATAGACGAATGGGAACCTTGTAGGGCTGGGGTCTTTACCTTTTTCTGTCACCTTCTGCTCAAGGTGGCCACTAAGGAGCTGACTGCCTACAGAGACCTTCTTGCTGTATAACTGGGGGTAAGCTGCTCACCCACTCTGTTCCTTCTCTTTTTGGTGTTCACACTAGAATAAAGTGATGCTCACAGAGTTCTTGGGTGGGAGGGGTGACATGAGGAGGATAAAGTACTCGAAAGGAAAGAAATAGAAGGCCTGGGCAAAGCCCTGCCCAGTGCAGTATCAGTGATATCTCCCTGCCTTTGGTGTGGTTGGGGGGTGGGGACTGGAGGACTTCACAGGAAGGTGTGACTGAGGAGGACCAAGCCGCAGAGACTGAAATTAGCAACAAGGTCAGACAGGGAAACCCTGTGTGGGTGCAGCTGTGCCTCCACCTACCAGCTGCTGGGGAAGGTGGGTGTGGACCACAGCCCTCAGCCCCCTTCTCTCTCCCAGCTTCCACCAGCTCAAAGCAGACTGGGGTAGGGGGCGTCCCCAGTGCATGAACATCTGGGATGAGATTCTTGTTGTGTCTTTTTCCAGCCTATGGCTGTAGCCAAAACTTAGCCTTCCTGAGCCTTTGTTTTCTCATCTCTGAAATGGGGCAATAATACTTACCTACTGAGTACATAGGAGAAGAGAATACAGCTGTTAAGAATGGTACCCGCTGATACATGCCAGGATGCGTGCTATCTCATGAATCTTCACAAGCCTGCCATGGGAATTCTTTTATTCCCGGTTTCCCAAGGAAAGAGCTCAGAGGAGTTAAGGGATAGATTCAAGTCACACCACTGGTAAACAGCAGGCTGGATGTCAGGCCGAGGTCTGTGGGCCTCTATTCACACTTTAGAACCTGGCATGTGATGACTGAAGAGTGCTTCGTTCTTCCCTCCAAAGTCCCTCCTTGGTCCTTGGTCCCTGCTCCATCCCCAGACTCTGCCCCACTGCTGGGCTCAGTCCCTGGCCTTATCCTGGGACCTGAGATTCCTGGTGCACACCGCTGTCCCCGAGGCCTACTTATTCTTGACCCCACCTGCTCCTGGCCAGTGGCACCTCAGCCTGGTCCTGCACACGCCCACACCGGTGACAGATACTCAGGCAGATGATCTAACAGGAGGAAGCGGACGACCCAAAATGAACTTCATGGCTGTGATCTTGAGCTCAGGTCGCCTCAAGTGCAGCTTCTTCTGTCTGCTGGTATGTTGAAGCATGAAGGAGATCACGGTAATAGAATGAACTCAAAAAGGCTAGGCCTGAAGGTGCCGAATCCAAAAGCACATCAGGAGAGTTCACTCCAGGGTCACTCATGCTCTCTCCCTTGGAGAAAGCAAGAAGCCCACTGGTCCTTGCCCCCGCCCCAGCCCCGACAGGATGTGGCAAGAACACTTTGGGGTGTAGGAGGGAAGGGAATGGACTTTCCCCGAGCCCCCCTGCATGCCACGGGCTACAGTAAGAGCTGATGTGAGTACCTTCGTCGAGGCAGACAATCTGAAGAGCAGGCATAATATTCCCCCAGGAAAAAGAAAGATCTAAGGCTCAAAGAAGTTTGCCAAAGTGCCAAAGGCCACCAGCTGGTGAGGGACAAAGCGGCCTGCCTGCCTCCAATGCCAACACTCCTTCCTTTACACGAGGACCCCAGCGAGTCCACCCTGTTTCCATAGGAGGCCACCACGCAAGGCCAGGAAGAACCCCACATCATGATTTTCATCATTGTCAGAACTTTCTCTGCCCCTCTGTCTCCAATCTGTCTTGAGCCACAAGATCATCTATTCAACAGATGTGTCCTGAACACCCATTATACCCAAGGCCCTATTCTAGAAGCTAGACAAGGGTATACATGACAAAGACCAAGATCCTGACCTCAGAGAGCTTAGCAGGAAGGCATGTGCAAGGTTGACTATGACCACAGTCCCACAGGAGGTGCCCGTGAAATGTGGGGAGTTACAGGGGCAGAGATGGGAAGGGAAAAGGACCCAGGTTGAGTGTCTGATCCAGAGCTATGATCATCACAGCTGGAAGGGCTCTTAGAGACTTCCTGCTCAAACTTCTCATTTTCCACATGAGAAAACAGGGACCCTGGGAAAGGGAGTTCTTTGCATAAAGCCATGTACCTTAATGACAGCAGCAGGGCCAGCTGAGGACCCAGCTTCCCTGACTCCTCAGGCCCATCCACCGTTCCATTTATGCTACCGACAACACTGACAGGTGATCTAGCAGATGGAACCCAAGTAGCCTGGGACAATTCAGTCATGAGTGTAAGAACCCCACGTGCTCAACATGCTGGCCTTTTGTATCAGATAAGACTCAACTCAGCTGCACAAAGAAATCCAGAACATGGGACACCTGGGTGGCTCAGTCAGTTGGGCGTCCGATTTCAGCTCAGGTCATGATCTCACAGTCCGTGAGTTCGAGCCCTGTGTCGGGCTCTGTGCTGACAGCTCAGAGCCTGGAGCCTGCTTCGGATTCTGTGTCTCCCTCTCTCTCCTCCTCCTCCCCTGCTCATGCTCTGTCTCTCTCTGTCTCAAAACATTAAAAAAAAAAAAAAAAAAGAACGAAACCCAGAACAGTCCTGGGTTAAGAACAATCATTTTTTAGTTTTTTTTAATGCTTATTTTTGAGAGCGAGATAGAGTCGAGTGAGGGAAGAGCAGAGAGACAGAGACACAGAATTCTAAGCAGGCTCCAGGCTCTGAGCTGTCAGCACAGAGCCCGATGTGGGGTTCAAAACTACAAACCATGAGATCATGATCTGAGCTGAAGTCGGACACTTAATCAACTGAGCCACCCAGGCGCCCCAAGCACAATGGTTTTTAATCTTGCTGGTAAAAGTCTGGAGGCATGAGGTCCAGGCTGTTAGGAGAGCTCCACCCCACAAAGTTGTCAGGGACCCAGGCTGTTTCCAGGCGCCCTCAATACCATCCCTAAGGCGTGGCCTTCATCCCACAACCCATACCAAAGGCACCTGCCTTCCAGGGAGCAGAGCAGGATGAGGAAGAAGAGGGGTGATCGGTGCATAACCTACCTTTTATCTCAGGTTGTTGGGGGTTATCCCGGACACATCTCTTTACAGCCTGGGAGTCAGAGCCTAGTCAAGTGAGAAGTTGGAAAACGTGCTTTTTTATCGTGGGCGGCCATGAGCCCAGCTAAAATTCTGTTACAATGGAAGAAAGGGAGAGTGGACACCTGCCTTCGGTTTTCACCCCTAAATTCACTCTTGGTCCTACATATTCAGCCTCCTCTTCCCCAGATCCTAGACACCCTTGGGGGACCCCTCCCTTGGTCCCCTGCTTATCCACAGTTTGGGGTGTGACCACCTTCCCTCCCCCAATCCACTCATGCCCTTTCCCAGGGAGGCCACATGGAGGTGGGCAGGGCTGATGCTGGACCAGGAAACCAGGCATCTGAGTTCTAATTCTGACTTAGCTTGTTCCTCACTCACTCTGTGACCTGCACCTAATCGAGCCCTCTCTCTGGGCCAGGAGAGTGTGTTTCCGATCCACAGAAGGATAAAATGAAAATTAACGGGAAAACATGCCCCAAATTTACCCTACAGGGAGCCCTGTGCACGGGCCCAACAATGCATGTATCATACTGGACATTCAAGAAAGCCTTAGTGATAGCAGAAGATTGGAAACACCTAAACATCCATTAGCTAGGAACTAGATAAACACCTATACTATCTCCGCTCAGCAGAATGTTCTGCAGTTGTGAGGAAGAATGAGGCCACTTCATGTGTGCATATGGAGCGAGATCTAAAATATATTAAGTACTAAGGGTAAGGGACGGAACAGTGTGTGTGGCATGAAACCACTTGTGTGAAATCATGGGCACTCAGCTTTATATACTCGTTTGTCCTCTGGAAGGCTATGCGGGAAACTGTCTCTAAAGGGAGGAACTCGCCATTGCGGGGGACAAAGAGAGACCGACTTTTCACTATGAGCTTTTTGCATTTTATACCAGGAAGCCCCTGCGGTGAGAGAGAAGAAAGGAAAAGGACTTCCGAGAGAGCATTTGGTGATCATTACTTTATCTTGGACCCAGAGAGTTTTCTTCTCCAGCCCCTAACTGTCCCTTTAGAAAAGGTGAGACACCCGCTAGACAGCTGAGGCCCCACCTGGTTCAGCCGTGTCATGATCCTTGGCGTGGACAAGGCCCGCCCCACGGAGTCCCTGACGCTTTGCTCCTCTGGCCCCGCCCTCGTGAGAGAGACCCCCAGTACTGAGGAGGAAGGGAGAGCGTGAGACTTGTGGACTTGGGCTTCTCCTTCTCGGACTCACCTCTACCATCCAGCCGCGTGTTCCTCTTACGGAATAGAGAGGATTGGTCAGGATACCCGCAATGCAAGGGGCAGAGAAACCCTGGGTTGACTGAGCGTCCTTACACCGCTGAACGGGTTGACAGGCTCATATGACCCAGGGAAAGAACTGGGAGGACGCTGGATCAGGGGCCTCCCCCACTGTCAGAGCCCCTTCGGGCCAGTCTTCCCTTCTCAGAGGTTCTTGATTCTTTCCCCCAGCAGGCAGGCCCCTCACACCACAGCGATGTGGCCTCCAGCAGCGCTGGGCTCACGGCCAAAAGCTCAGCTACCTGGAAGAAAAAGGATCACGGTCTCCCACGCCCTTTTGGGAACCGTCCCCAAGACGGTGGCCTGGCGAGAGTCGCTGGCCTATGGAGAGTCACGTGCTCACCTCTGCACCAATCAGTGCGCTCAGAGGAGCGTATCCCTCCAGCAGTCCCGGCTCAAGTGCCACCTCCGAGAAGCCCTCCCAGATCCGCCTAAGTTCTCATTGCGCTGAGGCTCTCTCCCTCACACCACTCGTTTGAGCTCCCCCTGTGCACGTGTCTGTGCAACTACCTGATGAATATTTGTCTCCCCCACTAAACAGAAGGTCCGGGAGCGTAGGTACCACGGCAGTATCCACGGCACTTCGCACACAGCCTGGTACACACTGGCGGATAGTAGAAATTGTGTGGCTGCTTTCAGGCCTGTCTTCCTTCCGTGTCGACTTAAGAAAAATAGTTCTCTGAAAGTTTTCTGGCTACATCCCCCCTCCCACGGACAGCTTGATCCTGGTACCTCCTTACTTATCCAACAAAAATGGATTGAACGCCACTACATCCCAATACTGTTTTGGGTGTTGGGATACATGGAAAGAAATCCTCTACCTGGTGGGGGAGACTGACAAGTGCCAAAATGAATGCAGGAAAGTTGGGGGGAGGGCTGCACTTTTGAAATTGGTCGTCAGGGAAAGCTTCACGAAAAAGTGACATTTAAGCAAAGCCTGGAAGGAGATGAGGGAGGGAACCATATAGCTATCAGGGGAGAAACATTCCAGGCAGAAAAAAACTAGCCAGTGAAAAGGCCCTGGGGCAGAAGCATGTCTACAGAAAAAGAGCCAGTGTACCTGCAGTAGGTGAGAGTGAGAAGTCCACAGTTAAGTCCAGGGATGAAACAGACAGTAGGAGACCACTGTAAGAAGTCTGACTTTTATTCTGAGTAAAGTCAAAGTTTCTGAACAAAGGATGAACATGATCTAAATTGCGTTTTCACGGGAGTCCCCGGGCTGCTTTAGGGGGCAAGGACAGAAGCAAAAATATTAGGTAGGATGTTACTGCACAAGCCAAATGAGAGATAATAATGGCTCAGCCAACATGCAGTGAAGATGGCCAATGTTGGCAGGGTTGAATATATATTTTTAAAATGTTTATTTATTTGTTTTGAGAGAGAGAGAGTGAGTGCACGCATGTCTGAGTACGCATGAGCAGGGGAGAGGGAAAGGGAGAAGGAGGGAGAGAATCCCAAGCATGCTCCACACTCAGCCTGATTTGAGGCTTGACCTCATGAACCATGAGATCACGACCTGAGCCAAAATCAAGAGTTGAACATTTAACTGAGCCACCCAGGCATACTAGGGCTGGATATATTTGGAAGTTAGAGTCAAAAAGATTTGCACGTGGACTGGACGTTGGTTGTCAGAGAAATGGAGGGTTCAAGAATAACTCCAAGGATTTTTAGCTGAAGAACTTGAAAAAAATGGGGGCGCCTCGTTGGCTTGGTCAGATAAGTGCCCGACTTCCCCTCAGGTCATGATCTCGTGGTTTGTGAGTTTGAGCCTCACGTCAGGCTCTGTGCTGACAGCTCAGAGCCTAGGGCCTGCTTCAGATTCTCTCTCTCTCTCTCTCTCTCTCTGCCCCTTCCCCACTTACACTGTGTGTCTCTCTCTCCCTGTCAAAAAAAAATAGACATTTTAAAAAGTTTAAAAAGTAGAATTGTCATTGACTGAAATAAGCAAGAATGCAGGAGGAGTAGGTCTTGGTAGGGGACAGGGCAGTGGTAAGGGGTTATCACAAGTTTGGTTTTGGTCAAGCCATGCTTATAATACCTCCTTGACATCCAAGAGAAAAGATCAAGCCCAATATACAGGTAGATGGAGATATCTGGAGTTCACAGGCAATAACGTTTGGGAATCACTGGGTTTAACCATATGACAATGCCAGTATTCTGCCATTTTGACCCACAAAGTGATGATTTTTTTTTAATGGTTCAGCCGAGAAATGGTTGTCAAAACCATAGCATTGGGTCAGATCACCAAGGATTGGATGTAGAGAAGGAAAGGACCAAGTCCCTTGACCAAGCCCTGGCATTCTCCATTGTTAAAATGTCAGGAAGTTGAGGAGAGAACACTAAGAACACTAAGAAGGAACAGGAGCAGTGGAGGTGAGGGTGGGGTATGTGCAGGGGCAACAGGAAAACCGGGGGAATATGGTGCCCTGGAAGCCAAGGGAAGAAAGTATTCCAGGAAGGAGGGAGTGACCAGCCAAGCCAAATGCTTAGGGAGTTCAAGGAGAATGACAACTAAGAATTGACCATTGGATTTAGCTTTGGTCACTGGGGACCCTGACAAGAGTTAATCAGAATGGATTCAAGAGAGAACAGAAGAAAGGAATTGGAGACAACTGTTTACAGAGTTTACCTTTTTCTTAACACTCTAAAAGGCTGCCATATTTCAAGACAGTCAAAGGACTGAGAATAGAATATTTGTAATCATACTATATAGAGTAAAATTCAGATAATTAACTTCCAATTCTTCCTCATCAGCAATTAATGAGTCCATTAGCTAAGAAAATTATTTCTATGTGTATAGCCAGCCCAGATCCTTCTTCTCGTCACCAAGAACCTGCTGAAACTTGACCCGAGCTGGTCTGATCCCACACCAGTCTGAGCTGGGAAGGTCACTTCCATGTATCAACATGTTTAATATTAATTACGAAGATTTATCAGACTCTCAGTGTGTAATTATTCAATGTTCCCACTTTAAGCAGTTCTTACCACCCATATTTATATTTATATATCAAGAGAGTTGCTCTCTGGTAGGCTTGCAAACATCTATTATCTGGAAAGACTGCTCTGTCTGGCCCTACAGCTCCCCCTGGGAGCTTATTAATGACATCAAGGCATGAACCCAAGCCTTCAGACATCAAGTACCATGCCCTTTCCACTATGAAGCCTTGGCTTTTGAGCCACTCTGAGATCTTTAGGGAGGAAGCATCTGCAATGTAATTGATATGTTGTCCTATAGATTACTCTGTGCTCCAAACCTGCGTCTCCCCAGAGCCTTCAGATAAATCATCACAGCTAGAAGGTCAAAATTGAATTTTTACAACCACAAGAAATGATAGGTATTTAAACCATTTCATCATGTAAGAACCAGGGACTCAATCACCCCAGACAGATGAGGTCCACAAGAATCTGTTGGATCTCAAGATCCACTGTCCCCAACACTGACCATGTGGGCTGGTAAACTTCTTCCTGTCAGCAATGGACTCTCCAGGCCTATAAAGAACATGTCAGCATCAAAGCTGTTTGTTTGCTTCAGTTTTTTTTTAAAGGTCATTATTTAAAGGGTATCCCCCTATGGGAAAAGAATGCGTGAGAATTCTGTTGAATTTTTTAAACCTGTGACATTTAGGCATTAAATGATATTTGAAAGCTCTCTCTTTCTACTTCTGTCCGTGTCTTGGGTTCTCTCTCTCTCTCTCTCTCTCTCTGCCTCCCCCAGATTCTTTATAGGGAAAGACGGTATTTAAATAATACATGAATTTTTTATTATTTAAGATATTAAATTTTTAAATTATACAATAATATTTAGCTTTTTTTAAAATTGCCTTTGTATGGGGTGCCTCGGTGGCTCAGTCGGTTAAGCATCTGACTTCAATTCAGGTCATGATCCCACAGTTTGTGAGTTCGAGCCCTGCATCGGGCTCTGTGCTGACAGCTCGGAGCAGGGAGCCTGTTTCAGATTCTGAGTCTCCCTCTCTCTCTGCCCCTCCCCCACTCACACTCTGTCTCTCTCAAAAATAACCATTAAAAAATTATTTAAAAAGTGCCTGTGTAGCTGTTCATGAAGGGCTTGTTGCACAGTGATCTGGGCCAAGGGACTGTTCTAACTCACAGCCCAGTTACAGAGATTCAGTGGTTTGCCTCCCCTAAGACCTGCTAGGGATTTCACCCTGGGTCTGAGCTCAGCTCCACTTCCTGGTTGGGGACTTTCTCTCCCTACTCCCATCCCGGTGGCAAGGTAGGACAAAGGAAGACAGAAAGCTTTCCCCAGTTGCTGAGATTTTGATAGAAATTGCATGGCAGTTAAGACCCACTGTGTCTTCCAAAATGAACCCAAACTCTGTTATTTGTTGAAAGACCAGTGACCTCAAGCAAGATGTTGCTGCTATGGTGCAACTTTAAGGTGCTGAGTGGGGTCTCTGTCTTACCCAGAATGCCACGTTAATTGTGCCCACACTGGGCTTTGGAACACCTTGTGCCCAGCCCATGCTCTTCTGCTGAGCCACTTGGATGCTCTGGAGGGCCCAATCAAAAACCGGGCTAGAGTTTCCCAGAGGTCTTTAGCATGAATGGTAGCAAAGGCAACCTTACCTGGACAACATGAAGGTACCCACCATTGACCGTTCACATGCCCCACAGCACACACCAATATCATCCCCTTCACAACCACAAAACATAACCACCAGGAAACAAAGCAGGCTAACTTGTTGAATAGAACTCGTTAGTATTAACCACCTGGGGCCATAGTACATCTGCCAACCTGAACAACTTTGCATTGGTCTCCAGCAGCAGCAGCATCACCATCATCATCACCATCATCATCCATCATCATCACCATCACAAGCAGTACTCACTGAGCACTTGCTCTTGCCAAGCATGTAGAGCTCAGACCTTACATGCATTATCTCAGTGAAGTTTCATGACCAACACGAGTGGTAGTTATAAACATCCTCATTTTACAGAGAAGGACACTGAGGCTCAGAAAGTAAGCTAATCAAGGTCATCTACTCAGAAGTGATAAAGATTTGAGCCCATATTTCCTGGCCCTCAAAGTCCATTTAAAAAAATGTTTTAATATTTATTTATTTTTGAGAGAGAGAGAGAAACAGAGAGACAGAGTGCGAGCAGGGGAGAGGCAGAGAAAGAGACACACACACAGAATCTGAAGCAGGCTCCCGTCTCTGAGCTGTCAGCACAGAGCCCAATACGATGCTTAAACTCACAAGCAGTGAAATCATGACCTGAGCCAAAGTCAGATGCTTAACCGACTGAGCCACCCAGGCACCCCTAGAGTCCATTTTTACAATTACTATAGTGTACTTCCTTAAAAGCCAGGAATATCATCAAATTCCTCAACCTTACCCAGGAGGTTTGGTCGTGTGTCCCTCTTGAGATAACACACTATGCATATTTACCTTCTGGTCTAAGCAGAATGCAGACAAGTTTTGACAATTATCTCCCTGAAGGAAGGAGCTCAGATGAGGGTATATTCCCCAGCTCCACTGTTACTGGCAAAGGGCTCACCCATGCCAGGGCTCACTGGCAAAGGGTGAGTTTAGGCTCACCCATGCCCTCTTGTACCCCACGTTCGTACCTGTGAAATAAACATGATACCTAGGTGATTCCGGTTTGGGTCATAAGTGACAGAAACAGAAGCCAATTCAATTCCTCACTCAGCACAGTGCTTGGCAAATATGTGTTAAATGAAGGAATGGGTATATTGGTACATAAGAAGGGTGTCAGGAGCATCTGGGGCATCTCAGAGCTTCAACGAGAAACCTGGACGTCAAAGCCTCAGGGAGCTCAGGAGTCTTGGGCAGCTCTGGTAACCCCAGAAGGGGGAGTTCATGGCAGAGTGAGGGCAAAGACTGGGTCTGCCAGCTCCTCCTACTGCACATCTCCCACAGCCCTTGCGATGCACGTGCATATGTGTGCATGGGTGCGTGCATGTGTGGGTACACTGGAAGGGTGAAGTCTACATGGAATGGGTTACATCAGATGCCTGTTAACAACATCTCCCTAAGTGATTAACAGAAGGAGCGGGCATACTATGTGCCGAGTACTTTGCACCAGCTTCCTGTGAAGTCCCCATATTATCCCTGCAGAGCAGGTATCATATTTATACATGGGAATGTGAGGCTCAGAGAGGTAAAGTGACTGGCCTGCATCACAGACCTCATGGGTGTGGCTTCCTCCTCACCACACCAGGATAGGCATCACTGGCAACACAACTGGATAAACAAGCCCAGTGGGTTTGCAAATTTCTTTAATCAGCCTCAACTCCACATAACCATCTCTTTGCAAAGCAGCTTACCTCCTCCCCTTGTCAGAGCTGTGTCTCCATCCCCTCTGCAGGCTGACAGCTCCAGAAGTGCTGTCACCTCACCTTTCTTATCTCTGGCACTGGGCTTGGCAAGAGGAAAAGATGGGCAACAAGACAAGAATGACCAAGTCTTACCCAACTGCTCCCCCGTGATGCAGAAACCCTGAGTTAGCATGAAGTTCCCTGCGACACAATGGTGGTCACCCATCTGTGGCTTTGAGTAGTGAAAATGTCATTCTGGCCACAGACATTGTCATCTGTGATTGGTAACTGATGACTGATGTGAGTGGAAATTTTGAAGGATGGAACAAGACACTCTCTTGTGTGTCTAGTATCTAGTATCTCGTGTAGGTATCAGAAATAAACATGGTGAGATGGGGTCTGTTCTCAGGAGCTTTAGCCTGGAAATTGTTCCAGGCCACCTGGTCCATGCATGACCAGGGCTTGGCCCACAACACTGTCAAATTAAACACGAATAAATATTTGTTAAGGATGCCTGGATGGCTCAGTTTGTTGAGCATCCGACTCTTGATTTTGGCTCAGATCATGATCCTGGGGTCATGGGATAGAGTCCTGCATCACACTGAGTGTGGAGCCTACTTAGAATTCTACCCCCTCTCCCTCTGCCCCTCTCCCCTGCTTGAGCTCTCTCTCCCTCCCTCTAAAATAACTTTTTAAAGTGTGTTAAATGGATGGATGAATTATGATTCTTTCCTGAATCCATACTAATTTGTCTTGGTGATCTCACAGGCATATCAAAATGAATATGTCCCGAACTTAATGAACCATTTTTCCATCCTTATTCCCTCTTATAGATGAAAGAGGCAAGGTCCATTGGTTACCCACTCAGAACCTAGCTGTCACCCTTCCTTGACTCCTTCCCCTTCCTCACCAGCCCCAGTCACTAAATCTTGGCAATTCTCTCTCTTAAGTATTATTAAACCCCTCTATTTCTTCTCCACCTTGGAGGCCACCATTTTGGTTAAGAGGCATCACAGTGACTGAGATCATAGGCTCAGGAGCCAGACCTCCTGGACCACCATATGCCAGCTCTGTGCCCTTTAGTAAAATTGCTCAACCTCTGGAGCCCTCAGCCACCTGTAAAATGGAGGAAATAATAGATCTACCTAAGAGGATAACTATGAGAATGAAGGTAAGCAGGTCATTGTCCACCTGACTTAATATAAGATACTATTGATTAATCTCCGTTTTATGTCCTGACCCCTTCTTCCCTGAGCAAACAGAAGACCTAATTTGAAATGTAAGTTGTCTGTCACTCATGATGTCTAGAAGAGCCTGCTTTTTGGAACCATAAAATCCTAGATTCAGATTCATGTGTTTCCATGAAAGCCAGCTACTTAGACTTTCTGGCCCTTAGTGTCCTTATCCCAAATGCCATTAAACATTGTCGTACTTTGAGGATTAAATGGGATAACATGAATGAAGCCCTTAGCTCCAGACCCAGCCTGCACTGGGCTCTCAGTCAGTCTTAGCTCTTCTTCCTCTGCCTCCTCCTTTGTCAGAAGCAAGGGGAAGGGGCAGAGGAATGCAGGATAAAACTGAAGTCAATCTCTGGGAGGAGGGATCCCAATCAGTGGAGAAAATGAAGGTGGCCACTGATGAGTCAGGTCCTCAGCCCTTCTGAGGAGCATACCGCATTTCATCAGGACACACAAGAGACCTGGCCCCACTGTAGTCTGTGGGTCCCAGGGCCAGCCCTTCATCAGGAGTCCTGGCAGAACCAGTAAAACTATAGCTTCCACTGTCCTATCACATACCATTCTCGAAATCCCCGTGGGTCAGCCTGGAAATCAGCATTTTAATGCACATCCTAGATGATCCCAAGGGTGAGCTGGGTTTGAGAACTCTGCTCAGAATGTTTGGCTTTGGTTAGTAGGTGCCCCAGAAGCCTCCTTACTGGCTGTCTTCTTAGCAGAATGCCAAAAATGGATAGTATGGTTTCAAATGGACAGATTTACATTAATTTAGAGACAAAAATTTGGCACTGTGCTAGGCCGTGTGTGTGTGTGTGTGTGTGTGTGTGTGTGTATGTATGTGTGTGTATACACATATCTACATGTATACATAAACATACTTGAATATGTATTTTGTATAAATGTATGTATGTAAATATCCATACTTATATATTTATGTATATATACATCTGGATGTGTGTGTGTGAGCACCCTCATAATTGCTCTCATTATCAGTCCATTGCAAAGTGAGGAAAGTCAAGGCTTAGAAAGATTACTTAACCTGCCAAGATCACAAAGCTGAATTTGACTCCAAATCTCCATGACTCTGAAACCCATGTTCCTTCCACACTGTTTCCTCTCCTAAAAATAAAATGTAATTAGACACACGGCAGGTCTATCTCCCTGGGACATTTCTTCTACATTCTGTGTATACTGTGTATACACTGTGTCCTACCACATTCAGCAATGGGAGAGGGAGGAGACAGCTGGCTGTGGGCACACCAGGTAGCCCTGTGTGCCAGGCCAAAAGACCAAAGACCAAGGGAGGCCTGATGGGTCACCGCCCCCCTTCCTAATCCTCCTCTGTCGGCCCCATGCTATAGGGCCAAATCATCTAGAATAGAACTTTGAGACTCCCATGTGTGGGCTTAAGAGGAAGTGTTTTGGAATGAAGAGTCTAGAGCCATAATTACCTTTCAGTTTCCATTGTAACTTCAGATGTTACAAAGTGCCTCCCTGTAAACTCTAAATAATGCATGGATCTCCAGTGATTATTGAACGGAAGTGTTTTTTTCTACTACAGCATCCTGTGGTCTATTACTGGTCTCTGACATTTTAATGGTCTTAGTCACCATTGGTTTAGCATCTCTGAGCAGCTGTCTACACTGCAAGGTGGCTTGTACATGAGCCCCATGCTCACAACCCCTGTCAGGTGAGTGGATTTCCTGCAGCATAGATAGGGAGCCCACATTCTTGTGTGGGTACCCCTGGACTACAGGTTCCACGTAGGGCACAGTCAGTGTCTCAAAGGCTCAGAAGCACTGGGCCCCAGGACCTGGCATGGTACTCGGCACCCAGAAGGCAGTCAACATTTACTGGGTAAACAAGATGAAGGGGGGCTCCTGGGTGGCTTAGTCTGTCGAGTGCCCGACTCTTGGTTTCAGCTCAAGTCATGATCTCACAGTTCATGAGTTCGAGCCCCATATCGGGCTCTGCACTGACAGTAGGGAGTCTGCTTGTGATTCTCTCTCTCTCTCTCTCTCTCTCTCTCTCTCTCCCTCCTTTCTGCCCTCCCATGCATGTGCTCTCTCTCTCTCAAAATAAATAAAACTTAAAAAAAAAGAAGATGAATGGATGCATGAGTGTGGGGAGGTTATATTGCAAATATCAAAAGTGGGGTCTGAAGGCAGGTCTGTGACTCTGAGGTCCGTTTTCCACCACTACATTTTGTTGTCTTGCCATTATTCATTGTTTCCTCTGACCCTTTTCCTTCAATCACACTTTTCAAAATTTGTGCGTACCATTTATTGGACTGATTCTATTCATTTAGCTGGGAGAAGATTTGCATTTTCAAAGTTCATGTGCTTGTTTCTAAGTCAAGGTTTTTCCCTGTGTATAATTTCTCCAGGCCTTTTCTTGTCACTCTTCATCATCACACTCAGATTTTCGCCCGTCTCCAAGGAGCAACTGGTTGGCTGGTGGGGAAGGGTCAAGAGCACCAGTCACATGGGCAACAAGATGTGGGTGACACTGGCGGCCATTCCCTAGGCTGCCTGCCTGAGGGCCCCCAGGCCTCCATGTCCTCCACTGGTGTAGGCCGAAGCCCAGCCTCCTCTGCCACTATCCCACCACACAGCCCCCACTTGGGGATGGATGATGGGTCAGTTTGATCAGTCAGGACAGGCTGGGGTATGCTGTGGTATGAGGCAATCCAAATCTCAGTGCTTAAATAGAACAGTGGCCTACTGTTTGTTCATGCTACATGTCCATCAGGGGGCTTCCAAGGCCTGTCCCATCCCCACCTCCAGGCACGTGGAGCAGTCACCATCTGGAATACTGACAGTTATCAGGAAAGAGAGAATGAGAACTCTATGGGCTCTTACCCCAGCAATTAGATGCTTGACCCGGAAATAACATTTGTCACGTCTACTCATGTCTCACTGGCCAAAGTCATTCATGTGGTCCCATCCAAGGACAAGGAGGCCCAGAAATCTGGTCTCCAGCTGTCCCACCTGCCTCATCTCCACTCCTCCCCAACAGACCCTCCAGTCTCCGGTGACCCCGATGACTAAGTGCCGTGCTGTGCCTTTCCACATGCTTTCCTGCCACCTGATCTGCCTGTGAACTCATTCATGAAGACGGCACAAATGACTTCCAGGCAGCCTTCTCTGACAGCTTCAGTAGTTAGAGTTGAGTCCCAACCTCCACACACCTTCTGTTCATTTACCTGTATGTCTCCTCCTCCACCAGTCGGACCCCGTGGGAAGTGACCACAGGCTACTTGTCTCAGAATACCTGAACTTGGGGCACCCGGGTAGCTCAGTCAGTTAGGGGTCCAACTCTTGATTTTGGCTTGGGTCGTGATCTCACAGTTCATGAGTTCTAGCCTCACATCTGCACTGATAGTGCAGAGCCTGCTTGGGAATCTCTCTCTGCCTCTCTCTTCCCCTCCCCTGCTCTCACTCAAAAATAAACTTAAAAAAAAAAAAAAGAATACCCAAACATAACACTGTCCTCAGCTTGAATGAGATATTCAGCATATATTCTTGAATATTTGGTGATGACTCCTTTGATAGTACCTAATACTAGGTGTGTTTTCTTCATTCTTAAAAAATTATGAATATAGGCTCAATGGTTTATGACTTGTTACACAATTTTCCAATTTTCCTTGCCCATGCTGCTGTAAATTGCACCCATATCCATGGCTACTTGGCTGCACAATCAGATTTGACCTTGAGAAGCAGGAAGGTATATGTCACGAAGAAGAAGGTAGAGTCTGATTTATGACAGACCTCGATCACACCAGGACCCAAAAGGCATCATTGTCACCAAGATACAGAGGGTATGACTCCTGTAAGTATGTTCTTACTTCTTTTTTGGAAGGATGGGTGTGATAACATCAAGAGCCCATGCCTGGGGAGAAAGGAACTAAGTATACTTGTGAATTAGCTATGCTTCCTTTGATGCATGGGACAAGAATCCTGCTCAAGCCAACTTACACATGAAGGGAAAACAATATAAGTGCCCAGGAACACTCTTGGAATCCAAGGGCAGGAAGTAGTTGGGTCTTAGGACAAAAAGAAGCAAGGGCTTGCATCACACTGGGCTTTCTTCTGGCATCTGTGTTTCTCTAGCATCTATGTTTCTCTCTCTATGTTGCCTTCAACCCTCTCTCTCTAAAGACCAGCTACCTCCCCTTTTCTACTCTACAGGGTAGGAGACATGGTTTCAGGAAGCTTATTGCTTCATAGATAACAATCCAGAGCATGAGAGGGAGGCTGTGCGAGTCTCCAGGCTCCAAATCTAAAAGTCCCAGAGAAAGGATACACTGGCCCAGCATGGGTCAAGTATCCACTCTTAGACTAATCAGATATGTCTAGAGGCTGGGGTCCCCTTGTAACCTAGCTATTCCCACCATGTGCAGGGAAGAGAGGATGGGGGTTAATCTCATGAGAGAATCGGTATAGACAATGGCTCTCAACACCAGAGGATATAAAGGTGAGTGTAGTGGGTGCATAACAGTCAGGAAGGGAATTTGTCAGAAATACAGATTCCAGCCCCTCCACCCCCTTATGCATCTGATTCAATAGGTCTGAGCTCCAGCTGGAACATTCATGGTTCAAACAAGCATCCCAGGTAATTCTGATGAATTGCCAGGCTTGGAAGTCACCATCTTGGCTTGTGCTTCAAATTCAATTTTATGTCTCTGTTTTATTCATTTCTGTTTTGGGGTTTATTACTCTTCCCACTTTCCTTTCACTTGATAATTTGTACCCTTTCTGGGTTATTTAGGTAGAGACTTAATTCCCGGTTTTTCTTCTTTCTCACTAATAGAGGCCATCACGAGCAATACTTTCTCCTCTAAGTACCAGCCTGGCAGCATCCCATAAATTTATATGTTATGCTGTGTTTATATCTTTGTTCTTTAAATACTCTATTCTGAATTGCTTCTCTTTCCGGGGATTTATTTAGGAGTGCTAACTTCTACGTGACTGGATAACCCCTTCTTGTTTGTGAGATTTATTTCTAACTTCATTGAACAGCGGTCTTAGGATATGGAAGGCAAAATGTTTCTGTCTTTTCTTATTGAATAAGTGTCTGTTTCCTAGTAAGTGATATGTTTCAGGAAGAATCTATCTTGGAAGGCTAACTGTTCAAGTTCAAGTTCAAGATTTGGGTATTGCCCCTCGGTACCCCACCCCCATCCTTTAGCGACATCACTCTTTCATACACGTGTGTTTAAAAATGTAGCAGACAGCAGGTTGTGGTAAAAAGAACAGGTCCTTGGAGCTGACTCCTGGCTGTGCTTCTAATTAGCTCTGTGCAACCTCCTCCAAACAGTTCACCTCCTCCATGTCCGTTCCCTCGTCTGGGGAAATCATGGGTGAAGACAGGCATGCACTGGACATTAGTAGCATCAGTGATACAGCGTTTGCCCTGCAGGATAAGCCAGGTTTATTTAGACGAGGGACGACATTGAAGGGTCTTTGAGAAAAGGGTGCAGTGTTCAGTATCCCAGGGGTGCATCACAGTCTTTCAGTGAAATGGAGCTGATGGGAAGTGTGAAAACTGTCAGTGGAAGTAGGCGTAAGGGCTGTTTCTGCTTACCTACTTTTTGGCACACAGAAGAGTATGAGTAATAATGCATGAGCATCTCTTCTCTCCTCCATTGCTGTCCAGATCTTCCTTTAAACAAACAAACAAACAAACAAACAAACAAACTCATGGGCATTGAGGAGGGAACTTGTTGGGATGAGTGATGGTTTATTTGACAATAAACTATATTAAACATAAATAAATAAATAAATAAATAAATAAATAAATAAATAAATGTAAAAACTCAGCTCAGAGTCAATTCTTCCAGGAAATGTTTACCCATCCCCTCCTCTGCCTCCAACTCACATCACTGATTCTCATACGCACCAATCACGTTGTGTTAGCCACATTGTCATTACCCACTTCCTTGTACACCTCCACCATTACACTGAGCTTCTCAATGGCAAGTACTGGGAATTATTTAGAGGAGAATGAGCAAAAGAGAAGGATTCTGATATCCAGAACCAGGTGATGAGAAGCGGAAGGTATTGAAGAACTTGGATAGATAGAGCATGCGTATTGTCACAGGGTGGAACGATATATCTATTCAGTAAATATTTATGGAGTACGAATACTGTGAAACACCTACCAGACGCCAAGCACTGGACATACAGGAGAGAACAAGAGTGTCATGATCCTTAAAGGGGAATATGGTCTTCTAAACAGACTAGTGTGAAGGGGGCCCAATGATGGGTGAAGTACAGTGTGCTGTAGGAGCATAAAGGACTATGCATCTCTTCCCACAAGGAGGTCAGAGAAGCTACCTGGAGGATATGGCTTTTTTTAAGTTTTTAATGTTTATTTTTAAGAGAGAGAGAGACAGAGCACAAGTGGGGAAGGGGCAGAGAGAGAGGGAGACACAGAATCTGAAGCAGGCTCCAGGCTCTGAGCTATAAGCACAGAGCCCAACATGGGCTTGAACTCATGAACTACAAGATCATGACCTGAGCCAAGGTCGGATGCTAAACCAACTGAGCCAACCAGGCACCCCAGGGGGATATGGCTTTTAATACAAAGCCCAAAAGATGAGTAGTTAGTAATGCAGAAAAAGGGGATGTGGTTGAAAGACTTTCAGGCAGAGGGAACAGCAGGTAAAAATGCTGGAAGTCACAGTGAGTGCAAAAAAAGGGAATACATTTAGAGCGGCTGGATGCTGGAAGGTGGTGATAGCACGGAAAGATAAATGAGCACCACTAGGCCAGGTAGGAACTTGTGAGCCATGCCAAGAGGTTTGGATTTTCAGAGCAATGGGGACCCACTGAAGAGTTCATGCATCATACCTAAGTGAGAGATGATGGTGGCCAGAGTAAGGGTGTGGGCACGGGACATGGGTAACAGGAAGAGGAGAGATGTTTAGGAGGTAGATGCATGGGTCTGGTGATTGGCTGGCCATAAGGATGAAGATAGCAGGGCAGTCTGGGGACTTCAATGGTATCATCCACCAAAAAGAAAGGAGCACATGGGGAGATGAAGATTTTGGAGGCTAAGTGAACATGTGAGTTAGATTTGGGCAGGTCACATTCAATATGTCTTTGGGTCACCTGAAGGGTATGACATTCAGCAAACAGCTGGCTGTTCATGATAATAATTTAACCCTCACTAGGACCCTAGGAGGGGGCACGGAGGCACAGATATCAAGTAACCTGTCCGAGGTCACACACACACTAAGGGGCAGAGACAGTTCAATACACAGACATTCCAGTTCCAGGGCTCATAGTAGAAACCTAAAATTCAGCAAAGAGGTATCACAGGCCTGCAGATGTAACTGGAAAATCATCCACACAGAGACAGAGGGCCACTGGAGCTACAAGAATGGAAGTGGTGGCCAAGAAACGGAGTGTCAAGTGGGGCGAATCAAACGCATACATAGTACCCCAAGAAACACCAACATTGGAGGACCAGGCAGAGGGAGAGAAGCCAAAAGATGAGACTGAGAAGGAAAGGCCACTTAAGTAGGTGGGAAGCCAAGAGAGTAGGCTGTCCCCGAGTCAGAGAAAGAACATGTTTCAGGAAGGAGAGAATAGCATTGTCATATCAGTAAGATGAGAACTAGGGGTGGGGTGCCTGGCTGGCTCAGTCAGTTCAGCATCTGAAACTCTTAGTTTCGGCTCAGGTCATGATCTCATGGTTCATAGTTTCAAGCCCTACATCAGGCTCCATGCTGATAGTGTGGAGCCTGCTTGGGATTCTTCCTCTCTCCCTCTCCCTCTCCCTCTCTCTTTGCCCCTTCCGCTCTCTCTCTCTAAAAATAAATAAACTTAAAAAAAAGATGAGGAGCACCTGGGTGGCTCAGTTCGTTAAACGTCTGACTTTGGCTCAGGTCATGATCTCACAGTTCATGCGTTCAAGCCCCACATCGGGCTCTGTGATGACAGCTCAGAGCCTGGAGCCTGCTTCAGATTCTGTGCCTCCCTCTCTCTCTGCCCCAACCCACTTGCATTCTGTCTCTGTCTCTCTCAAAAATAAATAAACATTAAAAAAATTTTAAGAAATAAGGAAGCCATTAGTGACGTTGATAAAAAATAGTTTCTGTAGTTTCTTATTGTTTACCCATTGTCTGTTTGCCATGTTGGCTCTGAGAAGAGCGTTCAAGTCCCAAAACACCTAAACAATGAAGAGAGTACATTTAAGCATCGAGGGGGAAAAGGCAATAGAGAAGGCAAGTTTGAGGACCCAGGACAGAGAGGGTATAATAAGGAGAATGAGGTCCCTGCTAAGGCAGGAACAGGCGAGCTCCAGGAGGAATAGATCCACATCTGAGCAAGGACATTATGCTCAGTGGAACAGGGAGGAGAGAGAAAGATGGATTGAAGGAGAGAATGCAAACCACAGAAGCAGAGAAGGATCACCAGCATTGCTGAGCTTGGAGACCATGAGTTTTGTGCAGCATCAACGTGGGGGTTGTGTGATCTTCCTTCAGGTGTCCTCAATAGCCCAGGGGTGATGGAAGAGAATGTGTACAGGTAGATCGATTTAATCTGAGGGCTTTGCCAGGAGAGTGTAACTGAAAGACACTTGGGCAGAAGAACTGGAAAAAACTGGTGCTAAAATAATGGGACTCACGTTCCATGACTCCAGACTGAGTGGAGGGGCTATGGATCCTCTGTTGCCACCCCACCCAACCCAACTACCCACATACCAACACCTTTACAGTAGGACTCATAGGGTATAGCCAAGATTCCTTCTTGGTCTTCTTGTTCTGGGTATGTGCAGATCACTGTCCTGGGGTCAGGGGCGGGGTAGGCTACAGACAAAGTACATTACTCAAAATGATCAGCTTTGGGACCAACTGACCCTTTGGGACACTTCCCAGGTCAGGCTTATTTGAAGGAAATTTGAGTCTTCCCTTTGTCTAAAGCTCCGAAGTCTTTGGGGAGCTTTCCAGCTGTGGTCTAATTGTAATCCCTAAGTACATATGCTCTGTCCCAGAGTCAATATATAGAGTGAATGCAATACCAATGTAAATCTCCGTAAGTCCTCTAATAGAATTCGATAGCTCTGAGTGTGTGACGCTTATTCTTCCGGGTAAAGAACCATCGAAGGATTCGTCTTTTAATGGCAGTGATAGCTGATCCCTCCTGAGCGATTAAGATGTGAATTGTCAATCACTGCAACCGTCCTGTGCTGAATTGAAAGCAGCAGAGTTCAGTAGAAGAGATTCCGGAGATGATTTTGGACCCTAGTAAAACTAACGCTAGGCCAGCAAAAGAGCACATTGGGGAAAGAAATTGTTATTTAATAAACATCGCTGGGACAGTTGGCTAACGGGCCAGGGGAGAGTTCATTTGAATTCATACAGCATGCCTGTCAAGTTCAGTTGTCTCGTACCGTTAATCTGTGACAAACCTGGAGACAAGGGACCAGCATCACCATCCCCGCTGCAACCGATGAGGAGATAAATTCCCAGCTATTGAAGAAACAGATACCGTCGGGGCTCTGATGGATGGGTTCAAATATATAAGAATGAAAATTTTTACACCACAATGTAATAAAAATAAATATTAAAAGGAAAGCAGCGGCATCCATTATGTCTGTCACATTCTCCTTCCCAGGTCTGCTTACTGCCCAAAACAGATAATGGATGGGCGGCTATGTGATTCCCCCTGATAAGTGGTCAAAGGAGATGAACAGAATCACACCGGGAAATGGAGGTAGTAAATCACCATGTGGAAACATGTGCGATCTCACCAGCTATGAAATAAAATTTAGATCCAACCAACTTTCAGGTCCCATTACATGCCTATTAGAGCCGCAAAAATAAATATGAGAAAACCCAAGATTGGCAGCCAGTGGAAGCACATCCTTCAGCATTGCTTTCTAGAAACACTGGACCAATTTACATAAGCAATCAGGCAACATGAATGAAAGCTGAGCCACTGTTTATATTCTCTGACCCAGTAATTCTCTCTTTGGTAACAAACCCCATGGTATTAGCCCAAAAAGAAAGAAAAACATGTCTAGAGCAGCATTACCCATAATAACTAGAAATTGTCAACAACCCGAAGGCCAAAGAAGAGGGAGGCTGACCAAGCAAAATGAAATGCGTTAACACAGTGGAATAACATGATGCCATCACAAATGACAAATGTGGGGGTTTGGTAGGTTCTGGAACATTTCTATGAAGCATGCATGGAAATCATTAGTATGCATATCAAGTGTCTTCCTGGATATTGATAAAGGAGAGACTCTGGATGGAAAAAATCACCTGGATTGTAATGTTTATTAAGGTTTTATAACAAGTTGGATACTAATTTTAGCCATTCATTCAACATTCATGGAGTACTGACCACATGGCAGACATGAAGGATATTAAGATGTAGAAGAAATGCTTATTGCCTCCAAAAGCCTATGTTCAAAGGGAAAATAGGCCGACAGACAAACACATGACACCGATAGTACAATCAAGTGTGGCAAATGACACAAGAAGTGTAGGTAGGGTGTTGAGTACAGAGAGGGCAGGATGTGGATGGTAACATAGATCTTCACCTTCAGGATTAAGATAATTCACACGTTGGGCAGAAGTGGAAGAAGAGAGGGCACCTGATGGCTCAGCCAGTTAAACGTCCAACTTCACCTCGGGTCATGATCTTGCCATTCATGGGTTGGAGCCCCATGTTGGGATCTGTGCTGACAGTTCAGAGCCTGGAGCCTGCTTCGAATTCTGTGCACCCCCCTCCTCTGCTCATCCTCTGCTCACACTCTGTCTCTCCCTCTCTCTAAAAGTTAAATAAACATTAAAAAAAAAGAAGTGGAAGAAGAGGGAATGTTCCATGTAGAGGGAATAACATTGTACAGGCAGTGTCCATATAGATCGTGTGTGTGTGTATGTGTGTGTGTGTGTGTGTGTGTGTGTGTTTCTATTCCACTAGACCTGCAGGGCCTGAAGAGTCTGGGATAATTCTTTCATGGGACCCAGGGCAGGCTTCCCAGTGCCAGCTCAACCCTACCATTTCCTGTCACTGTCTTTTGCCCTCAAATGCCCCCTTTGCCCCATTCTCCACACCACACACCTCCCTCACTAAACCATTTAGGGCCATTTTCCTCAGGTAAAGATGTTCTTGTTGTGTTGTATGATGTATGAAGAGGATTATTCTGAAAGCCCTTTAAATAGGAAAGGATTCTTACTTTACATAGTCCACATCTTACTCATTGTGGAGTGTTCTTTCTGAAAAGGATGCTTGGATAAGATCCAACCATATTAAAAGGAGACATGGAGCCCCAAGTGAAATCACCTTGTTGCTGGTTTCCTGAATGTGCAGGACGTGTAAACCATTGTTAATAAATTTAGTAAAGTGGAAAAAGTAATCAACAGTGCAGTCCCCTGGCTCAGATAAATATAAACAGACATGTGCTATATAGAAAGTCATCAATGAGAAATCACGAGAGCAAGTAGCCACAAGTTGGCATTTGAATGCTGATATTTTGAAAGGTGTGGGCATTATTATAATTCAACATAGAGTTGGGCTTCACAATGTACAGCTTGGCATTTAGAAACGTGTGTGTGTGTGTGTGTGTGTGTGTGTGTATGATGGAGGGCTGGGAGTTTTAAGAAGGGAAACAAGGATATAAATCAAGAGGTTCTTATGTGATAATAAGAAAAGAAGGGCTTGGTGAAATGGTGTGATTACCAACACACATGAATGTGAACTTGCGACTTCAGAAAAAAGTCCCTCTGCTGAGATGTCCTGCCCTGCCCGTGGTGCACCTAGTGTGTGACCAGTAAGCGTGCAAAGTGACATAAACACAGCCACAAGCCTAGAACACAATCCTCTCTTACTGTCATCTGAGCAGAGCAGGGCTCCCTGAAGGATGGCCCTTTCCAGAGATGGGTTGAGGGAAGCCAGCTGGGTCAGGAGCATCTGGAGAGTCTGAGGAGTCACGTTGGACCGCGGTGCCAGTAAGCGGGTTGGGAGGGTGCTGCCGGGGAAGACGGTCCCTCTTATACAGGTTATCTGTCGTGCAACGAAAAGTGGAACTTCAACCTGATCATCGAGGCAATAATTACAGCCAACTGAGCAGGCTGAGAGTCTGTAAAAGATACTTGAGTCTGAGATGATCCTTTCAAAAGGAATGTTGATGTGGAGTGAGCCGACAAGAAGGAGCCATGGCAGCCGAAGAGTTGTTAAGAGAAGTCAGGAAATGCTATATACATCCATCACGTTGTGTTATCAGAAATCCATCCCTGAGTTTCCACCTGCCTCAAGTTACAAGTCAGTTTCTCTTGCCCGACAAGCCTTCAGACATCCCAAGTTGTTCAGCCGAAGCTTCAAAATTTGTCCAGGTGATGCTATCGTGATACCTTTAAACCGTGCATAGCATGTGTAAGAAAAGCAAGACTCAAGAAGTCTCTGGGGCTCGTGCGCAAATCAGGTCCCCTGCCTTTGTCCTGGGGATGGGTCATGGTCTGTCAAGGGTGCTAGATGGAACCAGGATGTGGGAGATGGCTGGAGCAGTGTCTCAGAGGGAAATTATCTGGAACAGGGATTTCCTGCCTGCCCAGCCACTCTTCCTCTGTGGATCGGTACTCATTTCCTCAGCTTCCATTTTAAATGGTCCAGGCTCATAATTTGGATTGGGATTGTGTGCCACAGACTGCTTTCTGGTCACCAAAATCTAGTTCTTCCTCTTTGCCCACAGCTTGACTGTATTTCCCAGTCTCTCCTGCAGTCACATGTGGTCTTGTGGTCAAGTTCTGCCCTCATATACAACTTGCATGGCATTCCTCTCTGGCAAGTTGACATGGAGACACCCCTTTGGGTCCTCTTGGAAGCCTTTAGTTGAAGGCGGCAAAACATCCAGCAGCCTGGGGCTCAGAGCCGACATGAAGGATGGCCTCTTGCTGACCCAATCATCCACCAGTCCTATAACAGAGGGAAGAAATAACTCTGTCACATCCAAACCAATGTACAATTTGGGGCTTACTTGTTACAGCAGCAAGCATTACCCCAACCCACTCAGATGGCAGAGAGAGTTGAAACAGTAGCCCCCCAGCTCTGATGTTGATTGAATCCAGCCAATCGATGATTTCGCCAACTCCTTGCTTGCTTTTGGTGATTGGAGGAATGGGGGTATCATACGCTTGAGGCTGCTCAACAGAGAAGGGTCATGACTATCTTGAATGGTAGTCCTCTAGGGTTACAAAAAGGAAGCAGAGTTGCGCAAAATGCTGCAGGGTCGCCAAGACAAGATGATTCACCCATCTGCTACCTGTGCTATGATCTCCTGGGTCCATAAGGTGCTGGATGCTGTCCCAGGAGCAGAGGCCAGCTCTGAGCACCAGAAAAAGGAGTGGTAGAAAAGGGAGTTTGTGGGAGGCTCACATAGTCAACCAAACAGTGGGTGCAATTTCTCTATGGCTGGCACATCGAGTGCCCTCCCTAGAAAAGGTTCCCTTCAGTTAAATGCCATATATCTCTGGGGCACCTGGTTGGCTCAGTCGGTTGAGCGTCCGACTTCAGCTGAGGTCATGATCTCATGGTCTGTGAGTTCGAGCCCCGTGTTGGGCTCTGTGCTGACAGCTCAGAGCCAGGAGCCTGCTTCGGATTCTGAGTCTCCCCCTCTCTCTGCCCCTCCCCCACTCATGAGCGCACTCTCTCTCTCTCTCTCTCTGTCAACATACATAAACATTAAAACAAATTTAAATGTCATACATATCCTTTTAAGTAATGCACGGTTGGGTTTTTTACTTTCACTTTCAGAGCCCTGAATTTGGCTAAAAGAGCAATTCACACAAACCACAGGGAAGCAACAACTTGTGTTGGAACCAACTCTCCCTGCATCTGGGCAACTGTTTAAAGAGGAGACTTGGCTGTCCTACCAAAGTCTTCTCGAGGAGCTGTGGATTTGTGGATTTGCCTCAATCTTGAGCCTCATGGTCACTTCTTGACTCTATACAGGTTAACAAATCTGAGGAAGCCAACCAATTGTAAAAAGATAGGAAACCAAGTCACATACAACAAAGTCCAGGGGCTGTTTCGTGGAGAGAAGAAAAGACCCCAGGAGGCTGTGATGTCAGTCTTTACATATCTGAGGGTCTTTCAGGTAGGACCGGTAGGGCCAGTGCCAGTGTGTGGTTACGTGGATACGCAGATTTGAACGCTCAGCGTAAAGGAGGATTAATTCTCTTACGGTCACAGCTATGCCAGGGTGGAGTGAATTGGTCTGCACAGTGGTGAGCTCCCTATCATTAGAGGTATGCAGACAGAATTGGAACGGCTGTCTCTCATAGAGGTTGTAACACGGGATCCTCTTTGTCAGGGATGTAGGGAGATGTGTTTGTAGGATGCTTCAGGTCCAAAATGCTATGCTTCTGAGATAAGTTTCAGTCCCCCAGAGTGGCATCTATTGTTTCGCGTTCTCCACCCCAGCATCCACTCTTTTCTTGTGATAATCAATGCCCCAAGCATGCCTTGCAGGGACCATCTCTCCTAATCTATGGGTTCTGGGACAAGTGGAGCTGACCCCAGTCCCACAAAGCCTAGGCTTCAGGTCAGAGCATATCTCTAATGACAGTGATGAGTGCAGCAGGGAGCAAGCAGCCTAAGCTAGTCCAATCAAAGTGAATTTGAGGGCTTAACTAGGAGCTACCAGGGAGAAAATCTTGCTCTATCTTGCGGGCCTAGAAACAGGCAGGCTGAAACCGATGCCAGCATGCAAGGTCTGAAGATGGAATTAACAACAGAACTGAGCCAAGAAGCAACGAAAAACCAGGTCCTGACCACACTGCCTAAGCACCCGGATCCAGCTATACCTGAAGCCAACAGCTTTTCAGTTTCTTAAACCAATAGAGTCCATTTTTTACCAATATAGTTTGCGATGTAATTTTTTTCCCTTCACTTTCAACAGAGAGTATCCTTGTTAATGTGACAGGTTTTAACAGAAGGGTCTTACGAAATAACTTATAGGTCTCGAGGGAGTAATGAGAATAAAAAATCAACACAAACTTTAGGAAAGGCTGCAGAAAGAGGAGAGGGGACCTGTTAGCTTTCTGATGCGACCCGCAAGTCTAGGCCAACCATGAGAAAGCCAACCACAGAAGCATCTGGTATACATATTATCAGTATTCTCCATAAAGTTCCAGCCCAATAAAATTATCCCAAATATTCAAAGCTGTCTTACACAGAGCTGCTCTCTGAAGCATTAGGTGTAGCAGTGAAAGATCTGAAACAGCCTAAATGTCCAACAATCAGGAGTTGGTCCAGTGAGCTTGCGGCTTTCAAAATGGCACTTATGAAGAGCGTGTAACAACATGGAAAATACTTATGATAGTGTGAGTGAAATCAGGGCATGAAATCGTAGAGTCAATATGAACTCAACTATGTGAAGGGAGAAGAAAAAGAATTATATATAGGAAAAACTAAGGAAGTAAATGTAGCCAAAAGTGAATGCTTGGGCAGTGGGATCATTTTTGTTTCAATTTTGCTTTATTTTCTAAATTCTCATTGTGTTTTTATAATGGAAGAAGGTTTTCTGTGATGTTGTTGGTGATGTAAATAGAGAGAGACACACAGGCACACAACCAATTTCTGAAATAAGGACGTCACTATCCCTTTGCCCAGCTGGAGGCAGAAGACGCTCGTGAGACAGTCGGATACGGCCCCACGTATTTCACTCAGTAGCTAGATGACCTGTGGCCAATCTGTGTGTCCCTGTAGGTGCCAGCGTCCTTCTCTATCAAAGACAAGGTGTCAGAATAGATGTCCCAGAAACAGCACTGAACAGGAGTCAGAATGCCCACATTCTCCTCCCCACATGCTCAGCCAGAAACTTGCTGAATGAATTCCCCCTTGGAATCCCAGTGCTATTGGTGGGACGATCCAGCCATTCCATCCAGCCATTCCATCCAGCCTGTGGGCGGTGGATTGCCCTACATGGATGGGAGTCCGTCTGGATAGAAAACCCTTGCCTACTGGGTCCTGCCTGGGCCCCGTCTGCTGTCATCTCTGCTCACTCGAGTTAAGCCATCTGTAAATAGCAAGACAGTGTTCTCTGATGGTTCTTGGGGCTGTGCCCTTTCTGATTTTCCTGTGGCAAAACCTGTTTACCCACTCTCCAGAAACACGGTTGGGCAGACAGGAACCTGGAACCACTGGGTAGGGCACAGACCTCAGAAGGACAGCATCCTGGGAGTTCACAGCCATAGATTCCAAGTGTGTGGCCCTCAGGGTGCCCAGCAGAGTGCCTGATGATACACAGCTTAAAGGGCTGCCTTCTCCAAGTGGATAGATTTGTCCTCATTTCATTAAAGACCTCAGGCCTAGAAGGGGAGGCGGTCCCACCAGTTGATCAGAAAGCAAAGTTCCAGAGTTGGGTCTGTCTGGCTGCAGAATCCACCTCTCAGAGGGGCTCAGGAGTAGAATGCTCAAGAGCATAGAAGTTGAGAACTGGAAGGGTCGTAGGGAGGCTCTGCCCGCCCCTTCCTGCTGCAGATGGAAAAACCAAAGCCAGAAAGAGCTGTAACAGGTCCCCTGGCTTATCAGCTGTAGAATTCAGGCTGACACCAACTTCCCTGACCCCTGCTTTTGCGTTAACCCAGTCAGCACCTCTGCCTGGGACACGTAAGGAGGAAGAAACTGCCCAAGTCAGGAAGCCAAATGACCGGGGGCCCCGGGCCTTGTGCTGGGAGTGTTTTCATTTGTCCTTATCCCTGTGTGGAGCACTTGGCCCTGTTCTTTCCAACCCTCACCCAAGACTGGGATTCTCAGGGGCACGTGAGAAGGGAGGGTCATTGTCACTCTCCATGATCAGACTCTCTTCCTATCTACTCTGGATGTTTATGGCAACCTCCACCCTGCTCTCTTGAGGAAAGACTCCAGCCTGCAAGCACCAGTGAGTCCCCGTTGCTCTCTGCTAAAACCCAACCCCTCCACCTGACCTCACTAGGCCCTCATGACCTAGCTCCTGTCTCCCCCAGACACCACTCCAGCCATATTGAGCCTCTGAGCCTAGGATGACCAGATACGCTCTCGTCCCACTGGAAGATGGCTCTCTGAACAGCTGTGCTGGAACATCTTGCATCAGCGGGGCAGTCCCGGGCACACCTCAGCCTGTGACCATTCTAGACTCTTCTGTGACACGATCTGAACATATTTCTATGATCTATTTTCTAATCTCTCGTCTTCCTACTTGGCGAAGCCCTACTCCTCCTACAAGACAAGCTGAAACCTCTCAGTCTCTGTGAAGTGAACCCTTCCTTTCCTCCAAAGACAGGTTTAATTACTCTCTTCTCTGCAACCAAACGTTCTGGTTAATACATCTGCTATAGCACTGGACATGTTGTATTGGACCAGGGCTTCTCGATCTTGGCCTTTATTGACATTAGATAATTCTTTGTTGTAAGAGGATACTCTGCGCATTATAAAATCGTCTGCGGCATCCTTGGCTTCCACCCATTAGATGCCAGTAGCAATCCACCCACCCCCACCTAGCAGTGAAAAATGCTTTGAAAAATGCATTGAAATGCATTGAAAAAATGCATTGAAAAAATGTTTCCAGGCATTACCCAAACCACCCGCAGTGAAGAGCCACCGTCTTACAATTGTGTTTGTATGCCTTTTCTTCCAAGAAATCATTTGGTTTTCTTCTGCACTGGTCAGGGCCCAGCACACAGTAGGTGCTTAATAAAATTTGCCTCCTGAATGAATGAGTGAAACCACCCAGGAGGATCCCAGAAAGGTGGCCTAGCTCTCTAGCTCCGTTGGGTGCGTTCCCAATCATAACCACTAGAGGGCAGGAAAGGCCTGCCGAAAGTGCCGAGCAGGTACTTGGAAAGCCAGGGAATCTGGGATAACCCGCTCTGGAGCCAGGGGTCCCCTCTTGGTCCTGGGGGCTGCGGTGACAGGGCCCCAGTGTCTCTTGCTGCCTCCTCGGCTTCTCTCTGCCCTATAAATATTCCTGCTCCCAGGCTCTGTCCTCAGACCTCCACTCTTTTCCACCCATTCTTTCTGGGTGATCTCATCCAGTGTGGTGATTTTAAATACCATCTCTACGCTGATAACTCCCAGATTTATATCTGTAGTCAGACATCTCCTCAAATTCAGGTGTGTATCCCAATTGCCTACCTGAACCTCCAATTGGAGATCTAATTAATTAGCCATTTGGACCTTCCCATCTGAGCTCCTGACATGTCCCCACCTCTGCACCAAACCTCACTCTTTCCCCCTTGGAGCGAATGACTACTCATCCCTCTGGCTGCCCCAGCCTGAACCCTTGGACTTACTCCTCCCTTACCATCCTACATCCAATCTGTCAGCAAATACAGATTCTACCAGGTTCTACCTTCAGAATACCGTGTGTCATCATCCGAGCACTCCTTACCGTCTCAGACGCTAACATCATGGAGCAAGCCACCGTATCCGTCAGCTGGACCTGCTGAGTGCTCCCCTGTGTCCTCCCAGGCCCCACAGTCTATTCCTCATGGCAACCAGGGCAGCCCTGTTCAGGCAAGAGTAGCAAGGTCTTGCCCCTCCTCAAGAAGAGAATAGGAATTCAATTCCCCTGGTGGCCTCCACCTCTCTGACATAAGTCAAAGACCTCACCGTGGCTGTCGGGACCCTTCATGACCGGCTCCCTGCACCACTTTCTCTCCGACCCGCTCTCCAACTCTCTTCCCTCAGCCACATGGCCCTCCTCCGTCTCCTGCTTGCTGGCTTGGTTCCTGGTGTTCCGTCAGGCTGGCACCCTCTCCCCCCACACCCACGTGGCTCACCTGCTCAGGTCATTGTTCAAGTGCACCTGCCCAGCCAGTCACCCTGACCACCCCCTCTAGCCTTCCTTTTCTGCTTTATTCTTCCCCACAGCAGTTGTCACACACTGAGATACTTTCTATCTTGCTTCGCTTCTTATTTGTGGCCGTGCTTTTTTCCCCAGTTATGGTCTCACGACAGTCACAGCTAGTGCCTGCTGTGTGTCCACAGGGCAGGGCACATGATCCGTGCTCGGTAATAGTGTGGGATGTCGAGCAAAGGGAGTAGCGAGCGAGGGAACGTCCTCTGCAGAGGAGCCCCGAGTCGACAGAGGAGATATCGTTTTTCAGTCCAGTGGGCTTTCCTGATGGGACGACCATCCACGGAAGAGGCATCTTTGTCCAAAACAGAACAGCAAATGTCTCCAGTGTTTGGGAGAGGGAAAGTTGGGAGACTCACCCTTTGGGACACCTATGATGGGTGAAAAGGATGAACCCTGGAATCCAATACATTGGGCTCAGCTTCACCACCTCCTACCTGTGGGACCACGGGCAGGTGCACGAATATCTCCATGCCAGTTTCACACCTGGAAACAGAGGACAGTGGTAACACCAGCCGGGAAGGGCTGTTGTGAGGGTAAAAGGAGCTTATATATGTAAACCACGTAGAACAGTGATTGGCACAGAGGAAGTGCTATGTCAGAGTTAGCTGCTGCTGGCATGGTGCGCTTCCCACATCTCACCTGATGCTGACAACAACACTGTTGGGTAAGTCCTATTATCAGCCCATTTTGCAGACAGGAATATTGAGGCTCAGAGACAATCCGTTGCTTACCCAAGCCCACACAGCGAGTGAAGGACGATTCCAGCACAGCTCTTTCTGATTCTGTTTCCATCAAGAGGGGGGTGGGTTGCCAAGCACTGAGCCCCATGTCACACCCCAGAGTCCCTCCTTCCCCTTGTCCCCAGCTTTGGTTTCTGCTGCTGCTGCCACTATCAGGGAAGCCCAGTACTTAACGGCCTCTGCTTTATAGCTCCGGCCCAAGGGGGAACACAAACCCTTTCTCGTTCTATTAGCAGCTCTGAATCAGGCTGGCATCTTAAAGAGCGTTTTGCTCAACATTAAGGTGGTCGTGATCCTAACGCATGATCCTAATCTCCACCAGTCCCTTCCCATCCAGGTCCAGGGGGAGGAGCGCTCCAGCCCACAGGCGACAGCACAGCGGAAGCCCTACCTGGCCCGATCCACCTCCCAGGCCCTTCCCTGGGGATTCTGCTTCAGTGGAGCCAAGAGGGGCTCAGAGTCTACATGTTACTCGGCTCCCCGGGGAGTTTTGTCTGGTGGGTGGGGGGGAGGCCTGAGAAACACTGATGTAGAACTGAAGGCGAGGTCTCCGCTTAGCCCACCTGACTTCAGATGCCGGTTCCACCCTTTCTGTGTGACCCTGGACAGCTCTTCAACCTCTCAGACCCTTCTGTGTCCTTCTCTGTGAAACGTGGCTCACAGAACTACCTGGATGGTAGGGTTGGGTGAGGATTAAACGGAGGAATGCAGCCAAGTGCTTAAGCAAACAAGTTCTGGCTGCTGCTGTGGTATTGCTGTCTCTGGGATTATCTGAAGGGAAGCACTTCAAAGTTGCAGATTCCTTTGGGCCCAAAGGTCAATGCCTTTTGCAAGTCTGCAAGTCGTTGGTGTGGGAGGCCTCAGGGCTTCAACCACAGGGACCCAGCCTCAGGGCCCTAGACTTGGGGACCCAGCCTGAGAGGCCCAGCACAACAGGAGCATGACCTCCCAGCTGAGGAAGAGCTGACACACGTTGTCACTCGGATCATACCTCCCTGGACCCCCGGACACTGCACAGCTGCAAGCACACACACAGGAAGGAAGCGGCCCTCTCAGACACCCCGGCCCTGCCTTGAGGTAGGGAGTTACACAAAGGTGTCTGAGGTCAGTGACAGGCCCTGTAGCCTGGGGGGAAGGTGGGGGCAGAGAGGACCCAGAATACCTCCTCTTGGCCACAGGGAGCCATCTGCCTATGGCGAGGTGCTGACCCACCGGCAAGTGTGAGACGGAACCCGGCCTCCTCGGCCTGGAGACCAGACGCCCTTCAAGAACTCAGGAATTCAGGGGCTAAGAAATGCTAGACCCGTCTCAGGGTATTTCCTGCCACTGCCCAGCCTCCCTGAGGCCTGCTCTCTGACTCCACGCGACCTCATTCCCACAGACCGCTGACTCCTCCCCCCCCCCCCCAACCTCTCCCAGCACTCCCCCTGCCTTGTAACCTCCAGACCTCTCGCTGGTCTCTGGGCCTTCACCCAAACCCTGCTCTTGACGGGATGTCTTCCACACAGACCCTGCTGCACTGACTTGCCTGGTTCCCACTTGTCTCTCAGGCTTCTGCTTTAAGTCACGTTTTGCGAAGCCTGCCTCGATGGCCCCGACCCCCAGTCTGGTTGGTGTCCTCCTGGGACTCCTGCACAAGCGCCCCTTCCTCACCTCCCCATGGTCACACTCCCTCAGGGTCATAACTGCCCTTTGCAAGACTGTCTCCTCTCGCCAGACCGGGCTCTCGCAGGGATCAGGGATACTGTCTGGTGGCTGGCTTTCTTCTAGTGCCTCCCTCAGAGCTCAGCCTGAAGGAAGGACGCCCCCAGAAGTCCCCACTGGAGGACACACCCGGCCTCTAGGCGACACCTGAGTCAAGCCTCTTTCCCACACCCCAGGCCAGATTCCCTCTGTGGCATCTGTCTACACTGGTGGCTCAGCTCCCACCAAGTCCCAAACCCAAAGCTGCAGCCCCCCAAATTCCACACCAGCAAGTTAATAAGGAGTCCCAGGCCTGGAGGAGAGGTTCCCTGAGACCCAGGGGCAGAGAGTTTCCTACCGGGCTGCCCATTGCAGCAGCCAGAAACCTCTGGGTGAGGAAGAGCAGTCAGAAGCACAAAGTGACCAGCCAGAAATGCCCACCAGCAGCCGGCAGGGCCTGGAGACATCAAACCTGCCAGCTAAAACGCCCCATGAATATTTAACAGCCGTCAATATTTAATTAGTGTAGACAGATTAACTCTGAAATCACACACTCTTGGGCTTGGCTCCCCCACTCCTAGAAGGAGAGTGCTAGAAGGAGGGGCTAGGCCTTGAAGGGGAGGCATGTTCAGCACCATATGGCCAGGGAGGCTGCTCACCTTCCCCTCCCCACCACCCCCAGCCACCTCCCCCTGCAGAAAGCAGGACCCACAGAAACCAGGGGTCCTAGGGGAAGTGAGGCTAGAGGAGCTGAAGGGTCTGCATCTCAGGAGGGGTCTGGGTATGATGAGGTGAGGGCAGTGCTGGGGTGCCGTCCAACTCAGCAGCCCTCAGCCCGGCCTCCCAGACCCCAGCCTGACTTTCAGGAGCAGGTGTCGGTGCGTAATTACCTCTGTGCCGTTGGCATTCCTGGATTATGCTGTTTGGTTTATTGCATCTGCAGTGGTACCCGGAGTCTTTTATTCCCTTTGAGTTTCTTTGAGTTTTATCACATCTTGTGCCACTTTTTAATTTAATGGAGTACCCCTGGACTTCATCATCTGGCAGTACATTGCCATTGTTGATGCCTTGTTTTATAAAAACATTTGGTCAGGGACTTGTAAAATGTCAGAGCTAGACCCAGGCTCTGCCTGCCTCTCCATTCTGGGATTAACATTCCAGCACAAAGAGGAGCTTGGGTTCCACACATGTGCCAGCTTGCTTCACACCCTTGTGCCTTCCGGCACGCTGCACTTTGTGCCTTGAGAAACTTTCTTCTTCGTCTTTCTTCTCCCAGACTCCACAGAGAGATCTTTTTCCTCCAGAAAGCTCTCATTGACATCATATTTTGTAACCATCTGTTTACCTCCCCCCCTGCCCCACCGTCTCCCCTAGGCTAGCTCCTTGAAAGCAGTAACCAAAACTTCTAAGTACATTATGCCTAACTTGGAAGTGGGCACACAGTAGGTACTTAACAATTTGTTTTTACCTTGTAATAAATTAAGGTAAAAGGAGATTTTAGATAGGAATTGTAGATCTATCAAAGTACATTGTGTAGAACAACCATGTATCAGTTAGCCGTGGCTGCCCAACAAACAACCACAAAATCCTAGTGGCATGCCATAATAAGCATTTGTTCTCAAGGATATTTGGGTCAGCTGATGTGTGACAGGTCTGGATTCATTCTGGCAATTTTCTTCCTGGGAAAGCTTGGCTTCTCCCTGAAAGACTGGGAGTTGGCTGGGGTGACTCTGCTCCAAGTGTCTCTCATCCACCCTGAAGCAGTGGGAGAGCTGGAGCATGTTCACTCATGGCAGGGACAGAGCTGCAAGAGAAGAGACACCCAACCACACAAGTACCTTTCAAGTTCTTGCTCTGCCACATGGCTAACATCTCATTGACTCTCATATGGTGAAGCCCAAAGTCAAGAAACAGGGAAGTGAACTCTACACTAGATGAAGCCATAGCAAAGTTTAGATGAGTAAGAATCGGGGCCAGGTGGGTCCCCATCACACTGTGCACAGGACTCCAGAATGACAGGACCTCGGTGGGACAGGAAAGAGACCAGTCCTACAGGCTTCTCCTACCATCATCCCCACCACCTGCCCTTGACATCAGGACAACAAAACAGCAACAGAGACAAGATGTGAGGTTCAAGAAGACACTGATGTGAACCACAGGTTATGGCACAACAGCAGAGAGTAGAAGATAAAGCTAAAGCTGAGAATCAAATTCAAGGCCAGTCTTTGGATGCCACGGGACAGAAGTCAGGGACAAGGGACAAGGGCAAATAACAAGCTTAGGCCAAGAGGTGCAGAAAACATAGCCTTGGACCTCAAGTCAACAGTCCTGGTTATGGCTCCAACTCCTGCTCTCACCTTGGGAAAGTACCCCTCCTCCCCCTACAGGCCTCGGTTTCCCATAGTGTGGTGTGGACTTTGGACTCTAGGAACCTATACATCCCTGATGACTCTGACACCTCATGCCCCTGGGCCCACATTCTTCAACCTCTGCCCCATTTCTTTCTCTTCATCATAGGAATAAAATCCTCTCTAAACATCTCAAAATTAGAATCAGACAGCCCCCTCTCTGTCATTGTCATCAGAATCCCACAGCTTGAGAACAGAGGACCATGACTGGCAGGAGGTCCCTGGCAGGTGAGTGTCCTTTCTCTCTGGCATGTAGAATCAGATCTTGAGAGTTAGAATCAGCAGCTGGTAGAGAGCAAAGGAATCCTCTTTGGAATCAGAAAAACGTGGGTTCAAATTCTGCTACTACCATCTGCTAGTTGAGTAATCTTGGAGAGTCGCAGAAACCCTCTGGGTCTCGGTTTCCTTGCCTGTAAAGAGTGCTAATCACAGATGCAGCTGGTGCTGCTGGGAGATTTAATGATGCAACAGCGTATGGCACAGAGCCAGGCCCTGTGAATGCGTTCCACACGTGGTACTTCTCTTTCCTCCCTCTTTTTCCCAAGCTCTTGAATTTCCATTGATTCTGCCTCCCTCCTCAAAAAAAATTTTTTTAATATATATGTATATATAAAATTAAAACACCTGCCAAGGGTTTAATAATCTCATCAGCAAATCCCTTCAGCCCCCACGGCCTATATCCGGACACAGTGATGTGAACAGGGTAGGTATTATCCAATTTTTCTAAGTATTCTCTTTCCTACCTTTCATCAACTACATTGACAAGGCTTCTGTCCCTTTCTAATTGCCCATCCCTTGGATTTTTTTTTCCCTTTCCTTGTTAAGGACCAATTTTACAAAGCACTTCAGCAGCTCAGCCATTTTTATCATCATCATTAATTTTATTTCCCTTCTCATTTATTAATGGGCCAGGCAGCTCTCAAGGATCCCTTTTCCCCTGATATATTTGTAAAACGCCCTTCTTATTCTCTTTGGCAGCCTCAAAAGTCTCCACAGCTTTTATTTCTTCCCTTGGCTGCCCTTCTGTTTCTCCGAAGGCTTTGCTGACTCCAGATCTTCCTTTCTGGGCCCCCTCCCCATCTGCTTCCGCTCTGCCCTCCCTCCCTCCTCAGACTCCATAGCAGGCCTGGCTCCTGAGGCCGCCATGAACTTGAGGCCTCAAGTTCAGGGCCCCATTAGCAGCAAGGGTGTGTGAAGCTCCTTCCCATCCCCATTCTGCTCCCACTCTGTGAGCAGAGAGGCCCTCCAACCCACATTGGCTGGAGGCCGGATGGAAGGGACCGGAGAGGCCGAGGTCCTGGCCTGGTCCCCAGCCCCCCACCTCCCCCAGGATTCCTGACTCAGGTAGCTATGCACAGGGGAGCATCCACTCGTTCATTTTTCAAAACAGCATAATTGAGGTACAGGCACCTCACTTATTTGCGCTTTGCAGATAATTGTGTTTTTTACAACTGAAGGTTTGTGGCAACCCCACATCAGGCAAGTCTGGCGCCATTTTTCTGACAGCGTTTGCTTGCTTCGTGTCTCTGCATCACATTTTGGTAACTCCTGAAGCATTTCAAACTCTGTTTTATTATTATACTGGTTATGGTGATCTGTGATCAGTGATTACAACTCAGTGAAAGCTTGGATGATGGTTAGCAGTTTTTAGCAATAAAGTATTTTTTAATTAAGGTATAGACATTGGGCTTTTTTTAGACACAATGCTATTGCACACTTAATAGACTATAGAAAAGTGTAAATATCACTTTTTATGTGCACTGGGAAGAAAAAAACTCATTTGAATCACTTTGTTATGATGCACAAGTGGAGGAGGGTAGAGAGAGGAGACCGAGGATCTGAAGCGGACTCCACACTGATGGGCTGACAGCAGTCGGCCTGATACAGGGCTCGAACTCACGAACCACAAGAGCATGATCCGAGCCGAAGCCGGGTGCTCACCCAACTGAGCCACTCAGGCACCCCACAATATCCGCTTAACTGAGGTGGTCTGGGACCAAACCCTCATACCTCTGAGCTGTGCCTGTACAACTTACATACCATACGATTCACCCATTTTAAGTGTTTAATCATTAAATTCAATGATTTTTTCATAAATGTACCAAGCTATGCAACCACCCCCAACAATCCAGTCTTACACATTTTTATCACCCCATGAGATCCTTCCTGCCCATTTACAATTAACCCATCCCACCCCATCCATAGGCAGCCACTAATCTGCATTCTCTCTCTCTGGATTTGCCTTTTTGGACATGAAATGACATGGGATCATACAACACACGGTCTTTTGTGTCTGGCTGTTTTATTTTGCATGTTTCTGGGGTTCATCCTCATTGTATCAGTAGTTCACTCCTTTTTCTTTTTCTTTTTTTTTACATTTATTTTTGAGAGAGCACTAGCGGGGGAGGGTTAGAGAAAGATAGGGAGACACAGAATCCGAAGCAGACTCCAGGCTCTGAGCAAGTGTTCAGCACAGAGCCTGACACGAGGCTCGAACCCACCAACCGTGAGATCATGACCTGAGCCGAAGTCGGACTCTTAACAGACTGAGCCACCCAGGCACCCCAGTAGTTCACTCCTTTTGACGGCCGGCTACTATTCCATAGTATGGATATGCGGCATTTTGTTCAGCCATGCACCTGCTGATGGACATTTGGGTAGTTCCATTTGAGGGGATTTGCAAAGGCCGTTGCTGTGAACATTTGCATGCAAGTCTTTGTGTGAATACTGTCTTTGTTTCTCTTGTGTAGACACCTAGGAGTAAAATCGCTGGGTCACATGGGAAGTTGATGGTTAGCTTTTAAAGAAACTGTCAAGCTCGTGTGCAAATCGGCACAACCAGCCGAAGAGGGTTCCTTCTTATTCCCATGCTTGCCAGCCCCTGTTATTGTAGGTCTTTTTTGTAATAACCATTCTAGCAGTATGAAGCAGTGTCTTGTGGTTTTGATTTGCATTTCCTCAAGGACTAATGATGCCGAGCACCTTTCCATGTGCTTCATTGACTCATTGTTTTCCAACAGATATTCATGGGGCAGCTACTATGCCCAGAACTCTAATAAGGACCAGTGAACAAAATATCTAAAACTCTTCAAGGCACCTCTGTTCTTGCTGGGGAGACAGACAATATACACGACAGTAAAGTGTATAAAATGTTAGATATAGAAAACTGACAGAGGAAAAAAAAAAGAATAAAGCAGGAAAGGGAGATATAAAATGCTACAGGGCTGAGATCTCAGAGAAAGCAGTCAGAAAGACCTCACGAGTAAAGACTTGATGGGAGTGAGGGAGCTCACTACATGAGTACTGAGGGGGAGAGCTTTTCATAAAAAGGCAACTGTGTGTGCAAAGGCCCTGAGGTAGGACAGTGACAGGCCCACTCAAGGACTAGCCAGGAGGCCAGTGTGTGAGAAAATGAGGAAAAAAGTAATAGAAGACAAAGTCAGAGAGGTAAGGGGGAGCCAGATTTTGTTGGGTCTTGTAAGTCATAGGAAAGTGTGTGTGTGTGTGTGTGTGTGTGTGTGAGAGAGAGAGAGAGAGAGAGAGAGACAGACAGACAGACAAACAGTGACAGAGACAGAGAGAGAGAGAGAGAGAGAGAGAGTGTGTGTGAGAGAGAGAGACAGACAGACAGACAGTGACAGAGACAGAGAGAGAGAGAGAGAGAGAGAGAGAGAGAGAGTGTGTGTGTGTGTGTGTGTGTGTGTGTGATTAAGGGGCATTAAAAGGTTTGGTGCAGATTAGTGACATGATGTGACCCTCAGGTTCACAGAAGCACTCTGATTGAGAATGACCCATGGTGTGGGGAGCAGAGGCAAGGGTAGAAGAAAGAAGTCAGGGGGCTCCCTAGGGACCTGTGACACAGACTAGATTTGGAGGGGCAGTAGGGATGGAGCCAAGTGGTTGGATTCCGGATGTATTTGAGATGCTGAGCTGACACAATTTGCCAGCTGACTGGAGGTAGGCTGAGAGGAAGAAAAAAGTCACCAGTGACACCACGGTCCTTCGCCCGGGAAACCAGAGGAAGGGCCCTGCCATTCACAGAGATGGGACCCACTGCAGGACAGCAGGTCTGGAAAGAGAGGATCAGCAGCTCACTGAGGCCATACAAAGAATGGCATGCCTGGTAGATGGCCTTAGGAGATGCCAAGTAGACTGTCGGATACAAAGATCCAGAGCCCAGAAAGGGATTCGAGGATCGTCAGCATATAGCTGGTATTTAAAGCCAGGAGACATGAGCAGAATGGAGATCAGAAGCTTATTTTATTACTATCTGTGTGCCACTACTCAGTAACTCCCAATGCCAGTGTTTCTGCTACAACTGACTTGGGGAACATGGTTGAGGCCTGGCAGTCTGACCTCCTTCTATTTCCTTCCCCTGAGTCTGGAAGTGGGTGTAACTCAGCCGCTCAATTTGGGGTCCAGAGGACAAAGCCACGCCCGAGTCTTTGAGGCCTGCCTTGTCTGCTTGCAGTCTCCATATGAAACACAGAACGAGGGGCCTGTGTCATGTGCATCCACGAGGAAGCACCAAGTACCAGAGGGCACGCTGGACCGGGTGCAGGATCTTGTCCACTTTCTCATGTTCCTAAGAGAGTCCAGAACTTGGCATATCACGTTGCCACTCCTCTTCCCTATAGGAGCATTAGTAAGGGTGGGGGAGAAAAAGTGGAGCATGAAAAAATGGAGCTCCCCCAGCAAAATTCTGTCAATGGGAAGAAGGAAGTAGGTCCTTTACTCTGCGTAATTAATAGTAGTTGTGACAATGCAAGAATCACCAATCACGTGCCATCTTCTGCTTTGTCTCCAGCAGCAGTGTTAATAACAGATAAGGACACCTGCCCCGGGGACACCACAGTCTAACTCCTGCCAAGTAGGGACATATGCGGTCTCTGCACGTGGGCCAGTCGCCTTGTACCATCCATCAACTAATGCACAGAGCACCAACTCTGATTGTTGACCGTCATGCTTGGGGACTCCTTGCACATCTCATTCTCCACTGAATTCTCTAACAGATTCTTTTAGCATCTAACATTATGATCTCCCTGACATGTTCTCCCCACTTTGCCCTTTGAACTTGGTTCTTGGTATTGCCCTTTCTGGGTCTAGGAACTTGGAAGCCTCTCACTCATGATTTGAGCTTTTGCTCTACCTAAAGGTCTTAAGAGACCTCAAAGTTCATCGTCTGTCTCTTCCATCCTTCCACCCCCTCCTTAAACTCCCACCACCGCATCCGGCCTACAGGGTCTTTTTATAGGAAGGAACATTCTTCAAACCAAGTCATAGTAACACATACAGAAAAGCAAAGAGGGGCACCTGAGTGGCTCAGTTGGTTAAGCGTCCAGTTCTTGATTTGGGCTCCAGTCATGATCTCACAGTTCGTGAGTTTAAGCCCCTCTGTGCTGACAGTGCAGGCCTGCTCAGAATTCTCTTTCTCTCTCTCTCTCTCTCTCTCTCTCTCTCTCTCTTTCTCTCTCTCTCTCTGAGCCTCACTCATACACGTTCTTTCTCCCCATCTTTCTTAAAATAAGTTAATAAACATTTTTTTAATTTAGAGAAATAAGGAAAAGAGACACAATCTTGTAAAGGAAAATATCTTCTTCTCCAAGTTATGGTGCATGTGGAATATACTACCTGTTACCCTATAGATAAAACAAAAACAAAAACAAAAACAAAACAAAACAAAAGGTTATTAAATTTAAGCACAGGGTTGAGGTATTTGAATTTCAAAGAATGTCTGTGCTAAGCAGAAAAAAAAATTGTCCCAAGATTGAGAAGAGAGTTGATATAAATGATAACTGACAAAGTACAACCCAGTCGTCCTCAGACTTTGGGATTTTGTAGTTCAGCAAAATTTTTAAAGAGAAAATTGGAGGATTCAACATAAAATTGCCAGTTTTGTACTCAGCCAGGTATGGATACTCAAGAAATCAAGTCTACTATCCCCATTGTTTCATAGAGGAGATGGTATTTTAACAGCAGGAAAAGAAAGATATAATCCCATAAAAAAGGACAATCCTGTTGAAACTGAATACATTTAGCTTTTTGAAAGCCTCACTCATGTTTTCTCACTTCTCCACGAGCTGATGGAAACTTTGGCATGAAGCACTGGAGTGCCGAAATTAAACACGCATCAACTCCCACAGAATAGGCACAGTCCCATAAATGCTCAGCCCTAACCCAGATGTTGCCTTTTAGAATCTGCATGCAGTTTGAGAGGCCCTGAGATGAGGGGGTGACAGGGGATGGGGGGGGGAGTCCTGTCTTGCCCTGGGGTCTTCCTTTCTTTGAGAACTGTCTTCTTCTCTTGAAACAGATGACGTCAAATGGGTCATCATTTGTGGTCTTCCCCAGCTGCCAGCAAGCTCTCTCTTTCCCCATCACCGACTTTCCCCACAAGGTTCTGATAAAAATCCAACACCACTGTCTAAGCAACTGGTTGCTGGGTTTCGGAGAACAGCCACATCGCGGTAGACACTAGCGGGTTTGGGGTTGAGGTTAAGGCAGTGCCCCATGGGTTCTGCAACACCTCCTGATAACCCAGGTCCATACCCATGGCCCTCCACCCTGCATTGTTTCTTATAGGTCTGTTTTATTTTTCACCGCCGTCTAGGCTACTATTAATATATAAGGAATGGAACCAACTGGGAGGAAATGGTATGAGGGGGGAGGTTGCCTTAGAATCCACAAGAGTCGCGATATCACAGAATTCTGTGTTTTCCGAGTCACAAGGGATGGGAAAGTCTACAGCTATGGCAGGCCACGAAAATCCCAGGAGGTGAGCAAGAGGGGGGCCAGAGTGATCGCAAGGAGGGCAGTGAGGGTTCCAACCCCCGCTCCACTACCCACGTGCCATTGGACATGGCGCTTAACTTCACCAAACCTCAGCGTTCTCACCTACAACAGAATACACTACCACCAGCCCCAAAGGGCCATGGCGAGGATCAGATGAATGAGGGACACAGAGCCTCTGGCACTGCACCTGGTCCCAAGTAGGGGCTCCTTTCTTTCCTTCCCTGGTTCCTTGGCTGTAGAGGAGGGAGTCTGGGCAGAGCACTTTTGTTAAAAGGTCAAGGGTGGAATCTCGGCGGTCGTTAGAAAGATTCAATAACATCCCAAACAGCACACCCCTCAGTCCAGCTGGCTTATGTGAGCAAGCTCTGTAGCCCTGAGTTGGCTTCACATAACTGCCGGGGATACGGAGAGGCTGCCGCCAGGCAGCGAAGGGAGCCTGTGTCAGGCTGGAGGGCGGGCAGCTGCTGCCCGTGTGACCCGGCCCCACTGCACCTGCTGCTGCGCTGCATACTTCGCACACAGGACCTCCTGGGAGGTGGGTGTTACGGGTCTATTAGGATCGTGCGTGTTGCAAGGCAAGAGGAGCAGAGAGGTTTGTAACTTGCCCAAAGTCACCAGCTGGGACCTGAGAGACTCGGCCTTCCAAGCGGGTTTGCCCTTGTTCGGTGCACTCCCTGTTGCCCCTGCCTAGGAAGGAGGAAGTACCAGAGAGAAGTGGGCAGGACGGCCCTCTCTCCGGGCTGCTGCTCAAGGGGATGAACTCCCAAAACATTCCATGTGTGCTTCCCACAGTGCACCAGCTGGGACCTGAGAGACTCGGCCTTCCAAGCGGGTTTGCCCTTGTTCGGTGCACTCCCTGTTGCCCCTGCCTAGGAAGGAGGAAGTACCAGAGAGAAGTGGGCAGGACGGCCCTCTCTCCGGGCTGCTGCTCAAGGGGATGAACTCCCAAAACATTCCATGTGTGCTTCCCACAGTGCACCTCAGAGGTGGGGGTGGATGGGGGCATTATTTGGGGAGGGAGGGCACTATGTTCGGATGTAGAACCAAATGTAAGACGAGAGGGACAGATGCCATGGAAAGGGGGAGGGATGGAAAGGGAAGGCAGAATCTTTATCCCTCCCTCCCCTTCCCCCACCTCTTCACCCTCCCCCCACTTCCCTCCTCAGTCTCCCCCCTCCCCTCCCCTTCACCCTTCCTCTTCCTTCTGTCTCTTCCTCCCCTCCCCCATCTCTCTATCTCTTCCTTCCCCCCTCCCTCCTCTTCCCTCCCCCATGCTCCCATCTCCTCACTCTTCCTCCCCCTCCTCCTCCCTCCCTTTTCTCCCACCTCCTCACTCTTCCACCCCCTCCGCAGGAACATCAAGGAGCCCAGCCCACCCCTGCTTCCTCCCTTCCCCCCTCCCTCCCCACCCCGCCCCCCCAGCCAGAACGCTGGCTTCTCCTCACCACTTGGCCCAAGGGAGCATTCTGCCACCTTCCATTGCCTCCATCAACTTACCTCTTCTAATAATTGCACATTTCCCTGAGAGAAATTCAAAGGCCAAAGAGAGATGCGATGATTCCCAGTCAATAACCCCTTGAGCAAGTTTCTCAAAGGGCTGCTTTCCTGACAGACTTGTAAGCCTTGTTTTCTGCCTTGCTTTAGAAAGGTCTATCACTCACCCTCCACTGGTCATGATCAGTCAGTTATCACTGAGTGTCACCTATGTGCCTGACACCGAGCTGTGCACTTTACCTATATCGTGGCATTTCATACTCAGAGTAACCCAGGGAGGCTCTCTACCCCCCCACCATTATACAGAAAAAGAAACTGAGGCTCAGAGAAACAAAAGGATTTGCCCAAGGTCACATAGCCAGGGAGTCATGGAGGCAAACACTGAAAAGGTTCCTTAAGAGAAAGTCCCTGCATGCTGTCATTAAGGTGCGTATAAGGTACCAGGGTGTATCGGCCAGACTCTTAAAGTACAAGCAATAGAGACACATTCTAGCTCATGGAAGTGAAAGGCATTTTCCTGGCAATGTGCCTGGGGCCCAAATGATCAGCAGGATGGCTGGAGAAAGGGGCCCAGATTTTGGTGGGAGCCAGGACCACTTAGAGGACCTGATGTAAAAGGAACCTCCCCTGCCAATGGTCCCCAAGCTCCCCATTTTGGGAAGAAGGTGGTTCTTCTCTTCTCCAGAAGATGCTTTCAAACGGCCATGCTTGCTCATGGGATGCCCTCCCAGTGCCCAGCTCACAGGCTCCAGATAGTTGGTGCCCCATTAGACAGCAGCTGATGGGGAAGAAGTGACCAGACTTCCACCAGGAAGGTGACACCAAGGAGCGGACACGGACTGTGGCAGGGGCCCCATCAGAGCAGATGCACAGAACAGGAGACACATAATCTGAGGCTTGAAGGGACAGCAGCAGTCCAATAACACCCTGTAGGGATAGGCTGTGTTCTGGGAGAGCTGGGCAGAGCCTGGCGTGAACCAGTGCTCCTCCCAGAAGCCCCAGAGGGAGGAACAATCACCACCCACTGCCTAGGTGAGGAAACAGGCACAGAAAGCTTAGGTGTCTCCCCCAAGGCCTCACGGTTACAAGTGGCAGAGTCAGAATTCAGTCCAGGCCTGGCTGACTCCAGAATCCGAGCTCTTAACCGCTCTGCTAGCAAATAATGCCCCACTATTACAGAGCACTACGCATGTCAAAGTGCTCCCAGATCTATTATCTCTGTTCACGCTCGCAGCAACCCTGCAACGTGGATAGGGCACGTGTGAGTATGCTCATTTCCCAGTCAAGCAAATGGGGCCCAGAGATGTTCAGTGACCCGCCCAAGGTCACACAGCCAATTAACGGAAGGGCCAAGCGTGCTGCCCTCAACTCAGCTCCCTCTCCGTTGCTGCATATGCTCAGAGGGTCCCGATGCCTAGGGACAGGGACCGCAGTCCAATCAAGAGAGAGGGCGAGCCACACATTTCCAGACTCTGGCATCTAATTCCCAGGGAGGCTACCTGGCCCCTCGCCCCACGCAAGCACCTGAGGACCATCCACTGCCCGGTGCCCTGCCGTCTCTGAGTCTGGGCACAATTAAACACAAATGAGGAATTGTAGCCTAACAAATTAGCAACAGGTAAAAGCAATCAAGCCATCTGTTGCCTCCCACCACTGCCACCGCCTAATCCCCCTTCTCGGCGGCGTCCCCAGCTCCGTGCTCAAACACAAATTAATATACTGGCCTTTGCATATGTATTTATGGCTTCAGGTGGGGAGAGAGCCGCAGGAGCAGGTGGCGAGAAGGCAGTCGCTGGAGATGCTCTGCTCATGCAAATGTCCTTAGTAAGGGAGGGAAGTCAGCCGAAGGGCAAGTGGGATGGGCATTGAGAAGGCAGACGATGGGCCCAGAATGGCCAATTAGAGAGAGGAGGGCCCATCCCAGTTCTCCTGGGATGTATCTCCCCACACCTTGCTGGTTCCCTCCAATGTCCTGATCACTCTAGAAATGCTGAGGCAAGGAGTGGCCACGTGATGTCCCATGGTCAGCAGGAGGCAAGGAGGGACCAGGAAGAAGCCGGAGGCAGCACCGATGGCCATCTGCCTAGAAGCTAGTCTTGGCCACACCTCTGGGTCTCAAGTGTTGCGGGTCTCCAAGATGTGTGAGTGCTCCAGCTGAGTTCAACCCGAGAATGAGTACTCATGAATAGCAGCTGGTATCTACCCAGTGCTCACCTCATGCAAATCCTTTGCCGCTTTGCCCTCACAGCAACCCTGTGACATAGATGTTACTATCCCCAGCTTGCAAATGAAGAAATAGAAGGTGCAGGGAGCTTAAATTCAATGATTTGTCAACAGGTGCTTAGGGTGGACCTCAGCTGGCTCCCAGGCTGCAGGTGAGCACCTGTGAGGCAAAGGTGTGTCAGACAGAGCTGGTCTGTATCCTCGCGGCAGGGTCAGAATAGCCATAAGTGCAGCCCAAAGGATGAAGAGGAACCATCCAGAAGTGGAGGAAGGGTATCCCAGGAAGAGGAGACAGCATATGCAAAGGCCTTGCACAGGGAAAGAACTTGGGGTCGGGGTCAGTATAGCTGGGATCTGTGCAGGTGAGGGCACCGCAGGAGGCAAGGTAGGGATAGAGGCAGACCCAGAGCAGGCAGGGCCTTGGAAGCTCTAGAAGTTCCGATTTTCTCATAAATGTGACAGGAAGCTGCTGCCAAAGGTCACCTGGGTCTGTTAGACACCAAAGATGGAGTCTTTACACTTTCTCATGCTGTCCCCTCCCACCCCATGCTGCGCCCTCTACAGGAGTGGCAGGAAATGACCAGTCACCTCCTTGGTCACAGAGTGGGGCAGAATGAGGGTGTTGGGGATCCCCCATCTGGGGTTATCTTCTTCTAGTCACACATGGGCTGTGCTGCACTGGACCAATGTCCTTCTGATTTTTTTAAATGTTTATTTATTTTTGAGAGAGAAAGAGAGAGACAGAATGTGAGCGGGGAAGGGTCAGAGAAAGAGGGAGACACAGAATCCGAAGGCTCCAAGCTGTCAGCACAGAGTCCGACGCGGGGCTCGAACTCACGGAATGTGAGATCATGACCTGAGCCGAAGTTGGACACTCAACCAACTGAGCCACCCAGGCCCCCCAATGTCCTTCTGATTTTACAGTCCCAAGAACCTGGGATGGGGCCAGCAACGGAGGAAGCAGTCCCCTGAACAAGGACCCCAGGGCCACTGGAAGGACCACCTCAGGCTTGCAAGGCACATGTCTAACCGTCCAGGAATCCCTGTGGGGTGAGAGGGACAGAGAGAGGTCTGAGCCTCTATGCCTGTGAGCTCACAGTGGGACAGGGTCTACGAGTGGTCCCAGTTCAGGTAGTGGGCATAGCCAGACTTGACCCTTACTGGCCGCATGACCTGGAACAAGCTTCTGAACCTCACTGTGCCTTTGTTTCCCCACCTGAAAACAGGACAAAGCATCTCTCTCGTGGAGGGGTGGTAAGGATGGTCGGCCGTCAAGCACTCAGCCTGGGGTCTGCACTTAGTAGGTGCTCAGCCAATGCACAATGACACGATTAGGAACCTGATCTGCTTCTAGGCCACTCCTCTCTCCAGCCACCTAGCATCAACCCTGTACCTCCCACTGTCCCAGAGCTTTGTGCATCTGAAGTTTCAAATCCCTTGTTAAAAATAAGCTTAAAAAAAAAAAGAAGCCAGAAGAGGAGGTGAGGTAAGGGGGAGGAGCAGGGAAGAGGGAGAAAGAAGGAAGGAGTTTTTATCACCTGAAGCCAGACCTCCCATTCTGCTGGTGGCCAGGGACAGCCCTGCCCATGGCCTCTCTTGCTGCAAAGCATTGTGCTCTTTGAGGGTGGGAAACCAGGAAGGAGCTCTCACCTTCCTCCTGGGCTCACAGGAATGCCTCAGGTGGGTCCAGGCTGTGCCAGACAGGCTGGGCAGGCACATAACTGGTGGGGAGGGCACAGGAGGGTGGTCGGTCCCAGCCAAAGGCCAGGTGGAGCGGGGAGACCAGTCCAGTGTTGGTTGTGTTGTTGGACCTGAGTCCTCACCTATGATTCTGTCCTGGCACACATATCCTTTGGCCTCCATCACTATGCCTGTGAAATGGGCTTCTGGTGGGTCCCACGTATAGCACACAGTAGGTCTCCTTGAGTGATGCTTCTCATCAATGCTGCACTCTCTGCAGGCAAAATGGTGGAATGAAGGGCTCAGACATCCAGACACCAAGCCTGTTGTCTCTCCCGAGCCCACCAGGCTGTCCTTCCTCTCTTGTTCCCTAGAGGCACCTTCCTGGCTACAGGCTACTCAGCTGGGCTCTCACGCCATCATTCCCTCTCTCTCTCCCTGTCCTGGCCCCCTAGCCCTTGCCAGCCTCCCCATCATGTTTTTCCCCAGCTGCCCCAGCTGCCACCTCACAGGCCTCCCTGGCTCCAGCCACCCCCGGTCCCACCGCATACACACCTGTGGGTCTACTTCCAGAAGCCCAGCTCTGGTTGTCCCCATCCTCTGTGCCAGGCTCGGCCACACTGCCCACCTCTTGGCAGTTGAGGCCAGCCACATTCTGGTGCCCCTGGACGACGCAACGACCAGCACAGCTCCTGGTACAAAGCTGGCACTCAGCCAACAATGGCTAACCTCCCTCACTCCATCCTCCCCCTACTGGGCCACGCTGCCCTTCCCGAGACCCAACCTACCCTATCCTGCCTCTGTTTCACGCAAGCCATCCCTCCCACCTGGAAGGCCCATCACTCTTCAGTGTCCAGATAACATGCTGGATTCTTCCAGAATCCTACCAGCCAGAATACTCTCTCCCTCCGCTGTGCAGAATTTGGACTCTTTGTCCTAGGTCCCAGCAAAGTCCACTTCTAATGGGGTTATTCACACCAATGGGTAATGTTCTAAGTGAGCAGTGAAGTCTGTACCTGCACCAGAATGTTAGCTCTCGCGCAGGTGCCAATGCAGAAAGATTCCCGGGAACAGAGTGTGAGCTGGGGCTACACCAGGGTGCTCACAGGATGTGTGGTGTGAGTTGTCGGGAGTGTAGACTTGAGGGGCAGAAATTATCGTGTGCGTGTGCACCACAGTCCACAAGTGTGCATATGGGACCCTCAGGGCACAGGAGTCCCTGTACCAAAGCCAGCACATAGACCTCTCTCTCTCTCTCTCTCTCTCTCTCTCACACACACACACACACACACACACACTCACAGCACACAGGCATCTTGTAAATCTTCACATTCTTAAACCCGACGATTGGTAAAAATAAATCAACACATACGGAAATGATGTTCAGCTGTGCCTGACAGGTATCGGTCCTGCTGGGCACATCATAATGCTTCTAGTAACTGAATAATAAAATAATAAGTACTGGCAACCTGCTCTGCCCTTTCCAGCATGTTCTTCACAATCATGACCTCACGGGGTCCTCACAGTCTGGTCCCACCCTTCGGGCATGGAGGGCAGCGAGCGCAGTCTGTGTGAGGCAGGACTGGGGCTCGGGGCCCCCTCTTTGGGCTCTGATCCCAACCCCCTGAAGGCAGTAGCCATGCAGGACTCTGCATCTTCAGGAACTGGGGCTGTTGGGGAACTGAAAGTAGAGCTCCTCTAAGCCTGAAGATCTGTGCTTCCTTCTTCTGTGAGACAAGAAACAGGACTATTCCATTCAGGTTAAGTAACGGGGGGTACGGACCTCACACGTCCGCCCTCAAGGCTCAGCTCAGAACAGCTTCCTCCAAGGAACCTTTTCTGAACAGCTCCCCTGACCCCCAGACTCCAGTGTGTTCCTGTAGCTCCAGAGCCCAGCGGGTGGCATGGGGCCTGTTTGCACTTCTGGTCACTTGTCCTCCTGCAGCAGCCTTTGAGCTTTAACGGCAGGGACAGGGTCTCGTTCACCTCGGCATCCCAGTGCCTGGCACATCTTAGACATTTACGGAGCCTATGAGTGAAGGAGAGAGTGAGGGAGTGAGTGAATGGGTGAGTGAGGGAAGGAAGGAAGGAAGGAAGGGAGGAAGAGAGGGAGGGAGGGGGAGGGAGGGAGGGAGGAGAAGGATTAGCTCAGGACACACAGCAACTCTGTGCACAGCTATGTTAATAGAAGCAAAGCCCAACACATGTGCGCATATGGGGAGAGGGAGGAGGAGAAAGAATGTGCTAGAAAGAGGGTACAGGAGCCTGACCCCATCCGCATTTCTTCAACCTGGCCGCTCTCCCAAGAAGGTACTGGTTAGGAAGGAGGACAGAATATGGGAACCCAGTAGGGATAAAAGTTCCTCTGCCTTCAGTTTGGTCCAGAGAAGGGGGCCCAGCCTTCAGCCCAGGTGACTCCTGAGCCCCAGGAGCGCTCAGCCTTGGGTGACAAAGCCAGGCTTCTCTGTCACTATGCTTGCCAGGGAGCAGGGGTCTGTTCTGCAGCACTTGCCCCAGCACCGCCTGCACCCATCACCCCAGGCGGTTTTCTTCCTCCAGCACTCATATCTACAGGAGTTTGGGGGAGTCACCTCGGAAAGAATCGCCCCTCTGCAAACCCCACGGAAGCCTGGAGAAGTTTCCCTTCCATCCTGTCGGTGGCCAGTAGCCAACTGTGAGCCAGTTCATTAATATTAATGTTAATAATCTCCTACATTTGCTTCACGCTTTCCCGCTTACAAAGCACTTTCAGATCTGTCATCTCATCGGCTCCTCACCACCAGCCTGGTAGGTCAGCAGGGGCGGTGATTACCAAGCCCATTGTCCCCTGGAGAGAGCTAAGACCCAGGACGAGGAGGGGTCCGCCCAAAGCTGTCACGACAGCCTGCGGGAGAGCTGCTGGGAGGAGCAGAGGCCAGGCGCCCTGACTCCTGACCCCGGGACGGCACTTACCTTCTCCCTGCAGTCAGCCCCTTTCTTCACTCACCTCACCGTTGTCAACGTCAGCATCATCTCCGCCTGGTTCAGGGGACCTGTTCTGAGCCATTACAAAGACAGGCTTAAAATAAACAAGAAAGCCAGGCTTCAGCCATCTGCTAAAATGGTAAAATGACCCGCCAGCAATTTGCCGAGTGACCTTGGGCCAGAAGCTTCCTTCTCTGGGCCTCCGTTTCCTTGGGTGTTGAGCGTGAGGGCTGGCCTCTTGGCCTCCTCCCACCCCCGCCCCCCTGAGATGGGGACTGCTGAGATCTGAAGGGCCTGCCCTGTGTGTCTGGCTGAGACCCCCACCTCCCAGCATTCTGGAGGGGGAGGACAGCCACCTCTCCTGGGCAATGGCCACCAGGGGAGAGAGCTAGGAAGTAACAGAGTGTTCCGGGGGCCCTCCTAAGGATGGGGCCAGAGTTAACCGAAAGCTCTAATCTGTATCTTCTCTGTGACAAGCGTCTTACATTATCAACCTGCCTCAAAATAGCCCTACCAGACGGGCACTTTGCTCATTCTTTCCACGAGAAATGTGAAAGATTAAATAAAGCATGTTTAGATGGGAAACAGAGTTCAGAGAAGTTACTTGACTTGCCCCAAACCACACAGCAAACAGCAGAGGCAGTTTCCAAACCTGGATCCGGTCTGATTTCTCAGTCCCAAATGCTAAGGATCCAGAGGGTGGGATGGGAAGGGTGCTCACGGAGCTCCTCCTTGCTCCCTTCCTGCCTGCCTCCCCTCCCATCTCCTCTCTTTCCCCCTGCTTCCCCTGGAGGCTCAGCCCTAGGCGGAGCCTCCTCTGCTGCCTCAGCTCCCCTGTCATCTCAGCCCGGGCTGAGATTTATGGATCTCACTTCAAGGATTTTTCTTTAATAATAACATTTATAATCATTTTAGAAATTAAGAGCTGAAGATGCAAAGCATTTTAATTAAAATAATCCGCAGTTGATAATTATAGGACTCTCTTAGCTGGAACCATCTTCTCTCAATCTGTCACACTCCCCGAGGAAGGCAGGCGACGATAACTGCGAGCACGTGAGCGAGGCTGGTACCTGTGTGCGGTAGAGTGGCCCAGGGGTCACTCTCAGAGGCTGCCTGTCGGGAAGGTGGGCTTGGGGTGAGCCGGCCAGGCAGAGAGCTGGGGTTGGTCCCCTGTGATCCAGGCAAGGCTGGTTTCCCAGTGGGCTCAGGGGGGTCGAGGCCTCAGGCGCGGAGGGATACAGGAAGGCCATGTAGTGAGAAGTAGAGCCCTAACTCCCCGGCCCACCCTCCCTGCGCCCCCTGCACTGTCCTGCCCTCTGTGGTCAGGAGAGGGCAGCGAAGGCCACCGAATGCAGACCCGAAGCCTGGACTGGGAGATGGGGCATAAAGGACAGGAGAGGAGCCCGGCTTGGTGGGGGTGGGCACCAACAAGTCAAGAAAGCCCCATCCCACACCTGCCACTAAGACGCCATCTGCCCGGCCCTGGCCCCACTGCTGCCTGTAGGAGACGCCGGAGAATGAGACACACCCCTTCCCCCTTAGGAGCTCACACTCCTGCCCATGATAAATGTGCGAACCAGCCACAAGAGAAAGCGATTGATGACTAGACTGAAGCTGCAGCAGTGGGGCCAGACATCGAGTCTGCGTGTGAGGCCAGCAGAGAGGCTTTCACAGGGAAACGGATGCCTGGGCAGGGTTGTGAAGGGTGAACAGGAGTGCGGCCCCAATGACAATCACAACCACTAGGATTTCCTGACTATTTATCGGGCGCCAGCTACTTGCTGCACAGTGCAGCATCTCATTCAAACTTCACAACGAGTCTGAATGATCAGCGTTATGGGAAGCACCTCTGTTGTCTTCCAGGTAAAGAAACAGACTTGGAGAGGTTGTGCCCTGTGTTGGAGGCCTCCACAGAGAGGTGGAGTTAGGCTTGAACCCCAAACCATGCATGCCAGCCCCTGTGCTTAGCCCGTTGGCTCCAGGGCACTCTAGGATAACAGACTTCTGCGAAGGACACTTCCCCAGAGGAGGGAACATGTACAGGAGGTCCAGGATTCAAAGCAGGTGACAGGAACTGGTAAGATAGGAGGTCAGAGCAATGGGTGGTTGTTACCCTGCCAGATCAGTTTTGGGAAACCTTAACCGAATGACTTCTCTCTGTGGGCCTTAGTTTCCCCATCAATACATCTAGGGTGGGGCTCTCTCTAGAAACCCTTCTGGCTTGAGGGATCTTCAGCTTCTGGGCCCACAGCTGCATCTCAAGCTCTGGACAGAGTGCCCCACCCCTCTCCCAACCCTCAGCCTTAAGGAGGAGAAAGGGGTGCCAGGGAGATGCTCCCCACAAGGCTCCATGTCAGATCCACTTAGATTAAAAATCTGATGGGTGTGGGGGTCCTGGTAGTGGCCTCAGAGAGACCTCCCTCGGGCGGTGAATGCCTCTGTTTCCCCTTGGGAAAAATGAGAGACATAGGACCCGTCAGCCAGGGAGAGTGCTTGGACCTTTCTGCCAAGAAGGGATGGCTGCCCTGGCAGCTGAGGCCAGACCTGACTGGCTCCCTCTGTGGCCCAGGCAGCTTCCCTCCCCACTGCCTCCCCAGGCAGTGGACAGGGACCAGAAGAGGATTATGCAGACTCACTCATGGATAAAATTGGTTCTCAGCCTGAGGAGCCGCAAGGGGGGGGATTCAGTATGAACATCTCAGAGGCCCGGGGCTAGCACACTGGCAGCGAAGTGGCCTGGCGGGGGGGGGGTAGTTGCTGCCAGTCCAGGGCATGACATCAGGGCTGCCCTCCATCCCAACAATTACATCTCAGGCAGTTTCCCAGTAGGTACCTGCTCTGTGCCCTCCAGAGGGCAGACATTGGCTGGAATCACTGAGAATAAACTTTGGCCAGCAAGACCCTGGGCTTCTGGGGAACAGTGCTGGGTGCTCAGTAGAGGGTACACTTGGTTTACAAGGCTCCAGGCTTTGGACAGGGGTGAATGAAGTGAAGGCTTGGAAGGAGAGGGGAGTCACCCAGAAAGCCCACCCTTCTAAATTCTGCCCAGCAAAGCACACCCTTCACGTCATTTCCTAAAATAGTGGCCTCTCTGGATGGGGAATTTCCCTCCCCCACTCATCCCCCCACCTTCAGAGAACACTGGAGGCCAAGGTGATTTCAGTAACAGAGTTTAATTGCAGCTAAAAATAATGGAACAACCCACATCTCATTTCCTGTATTTTATGACTGCACGCACCCCAAATGGGGTGGGTGGGGTCAGCAAAAATTCAGGAGAACTAGAAAATATTTAGATGCAATAGAATAAGTGAAAGTAGATGAATGGCAAGATGAAGAAAGAAAGATGATGAAAGAAAGCAAATGAATGGCAGATACTGGATTCCGAATGATGGTTATTTTGGATGGAGGAAGGCAGACAGATGGTATGGGCAAGAGGAAGTCATACAATTAAGTAGTGACCATTATCAAGGTGTTAGCTTTTATGTTGGGTGATGGATTTATAATAAGTATTATATTTTTAACGTGAATGAATGAATGAAAACCAGGACCAAACATGGACCAATGAGGAGAACATAACAAAGACTGTAATTATTCAAATTCTGAATATCTGAACTTCCAAAAAAAATTGGGGAAAATATTAAAAAAAAAACATGAATTCTGAGATTGGACCGTATGACCTTGGCTTCCTGGGCACCTGGATCTCTGAGCCTCTCTGGCTTTCCAAGAAGAGTCAAAGCCCAGATTATCCAGAAAATTTCCTCTTTGAAGCAGTACCCAGCATGGTTCCCTTAGTGCCCTGAAATCACAGGGGAAAAAATTACTTTTAATTAAAAAAAAGATTATCCAACTTACTGAAGGCCAAATGGTGTCTGCTCCTCTAGGACCCAAGGGACCATAGCTCCAGGAGAGGCTGAGGCCAAGGGTACTGAATGTGATTTGGGGAGGAGTCAGGGCCAATGGAGCCCAAGGGCCTATCCACCTCAATTTTCTCACTGCACTTTAGCATTCCTGCCCTGGGAGTCTTGGCCCCAACTTGGGTCTCAGTGGGCTGAGTTCCCTTACCACAGCCATCCCCCTCCAAGATTAGGACAGGGGGAATTGGCCCTCTCCCAACCTCTATCTCCATCTCTCTCTTGTCCTCCCCTCCCAGCTCTCCTGCTCCCATCCAGGATATTTCTATAAGGAAGGATTCCTGTGGGCCCTGGGCTGTCAAACTCATTGTATTATCCTTCCTTGGGGTGTCCAGAGATATGGGTGCTCCAGAGAAGCTTCTCTACTTTCCAGAGCAGCAGGAGGGCAGACTTCCCACCATCCCGGTCAGGCAGAGGCTCTGGCCCCTTGCCTCAAAGCCCCCAGGGAAGCAGCAGAGACAGGGGGACCCTGATGCCCCCTCCTTGTTCAAACAGCTCTATCTCTATCTTGCACGTCATAAGCTCTTAAGTCTGACTAAACTTCCATGGTTCATGTCAGTGAGGTGTCCCATGCCAGTCTGCCAGGCTACAGTGGGCAGAGCTGAGAGAGCCAATGTTTTTGCAGATGGGGAAGACAGGAAGGCCAGCTCAGAGGCTGAAGCTTGGGAGGGGATGGGGTGAATATCTGGGCCCAACAAGTTCTCCATGTAATACTCCTGCACAGCACCCCTCATGCCCTTGACAGTGCTTTGAGGGCTGAGGGTCACTTGGATATGTGGCTAGTGGCTCAGTGTTCTCAGTCCCCACTTTGCAAGGATGGCTGTAAGAAGACAGGTTCACAATACTTGTGGAAGACAGAGACTGACCTAGAGCCCAGTTCTCCCAATTCCCAGGCTGGAGCTCTCTCGGGCCACTATGCCAGCATCCCTGCCTCCATGAGGCCATGGGAACGGGGGCTGCCTAGACTGTAGGAAGGCTCCCTCTACTTTCCACTGTGGGAAGGCCGCACCAGGGAAGGGGGTCTGACAGGGTAAGGACCAAGGACAGTGGCCGCAGAAGGCTTTGGTGTAGCCTAAGAAAGCCCCTGGTAGCAAGACTCCTGAAAAAATATCAGAGAGAAGATAGGGTGTGATCTTGGCTCTGTCTGTTTTTAGCTGTGGCACCCAGGCCTGGCCGTTTACCTTCTCTGAGTTTCAGGGTCCCTCTGTGCAAAATGAGATTTTCATTATTCATCCTCCTGCCTCACAGAACCACACTGAGAATTAAATGTGATATGACGGGTTGCAAAGGAGTCTCCTAAATGACGCTGGTCAACTCTAAGAGCTAACCCTTTCTTCTTGACGTTGTCCAACAGAGGGCAGAAGAGAAGGCAGTCCCAGTCAGTGGGGGTGCTCGGGGCTAGGAGATTCTGCGAACATGCACTGAGCATGTACTGTGCCAGCCGCTGGGCTGGGTGCCAGGGACAGAGGGGTTAAGTTGATCAGTGTGGCCCCTGCTTTCTTGGAGCTTAGGCTCTAATCCAGTGACCCTCAGCCATGGGTGTGCTGTAGGATCTTCTGGAGGGGCTGATGAAAACATCAGCACTCAAGCCTCATTCCAGACTGACTGAAACTGAATCTGTATTTTTTTAAGCTCCCAAGCAATTCCCATCTGCAGCCAGAATGAGACAAGAAAATCAGCAATTACAGTATATTCTCATCCTTGCTCTGCTCAGTAAAGTACAGGGAGAACCTTGGAAAGGTGCCTAAGTCAGATTTTTGGTGGTGGTGGTGGTGGTGGTAGGGGAGGCACAGGGAAGGCTTTCCGGAAAAAATGACAGATGACCCCTAGCAATATGATGGCAAGTTGGAAGAAAGAAGGCAGTCCTGTGGACCGAGTCCAGAGGGTGAGGGGAAAGTGCATGAGATAAGGCTGGAAGAGGCAGCCAGGGCCAGATCACAGAGGCACATTTGCCCTATGAGGGAGTTGCACAGACCCCAAAGGCAATGGGAACACTGGAAGATTTTAAGCAAGGGAGTGACATGATCAGATGCCTGCTGTCTGCCTAGGGAGTGTATGGTGTTCATCTGGGTGGCAAAGAGTTCCCAGCAACATGGGGATGAGGACCTCTCTGCTACTATGGGGAGGGCAGAAGCTCTCCCCAGGGCCACTGGGTGCTCCCAGTTTAATCTGAGTTCCACGGTGCATTAGCGAGGGGCTCCTGGGCCAGCCAAGTCCCTGGTACTAATCGGCCACTGAAGCGAGATCGATGGCAACTGCATTGATCTTGCCTTTCTTTGGCTCCTTAAAGAGCTTATTGACCAGAGAGCCTCAGGGGGCTGGGACGTGAGGCAGAAACCTGAGACTCATCCAAATGCGGAAGGAAAGCAAAGAAGAAGAATGTGAGGAGTGGACCCCTCCCTGGCCTCTGCCACCTCCCCCAGTCTCACACTCATTGGGGACTTGTAGCCCCACCCCCACTCTCCAGTGGTTGTTTTCCCATTCAGAGGTCAAGCCCCTCCTCCCTTCTCCCCCCACCCTGCCCCCACACACCAGGTTCTGGCCACACAGAAAGGCCTTCTCTTTTCTGCTCCTCTGCCTCTAGATATGTTGTTCTCTGTGTCAAGGATGTGATCTCTACCTCCATTTCTCCATTCTGACCTACCCCTTCTTCCAGGTCCAGCTCAAATATCACCTCCCCTGACAAGCCCCACTCTCCCACCCCAGGCCTAACCTCATCTCTAGAGCAAGAATCAGGTCTTCTGAACATCCACAGCAGCTGATACTTAGCCACATGTGCAACACGGGTCACACTTTTTACAACAATTTACTGTATCCCTCTCCCCAGAATATAAGCTCCTCAAAGATAGTGACCTTGCCATTCACCTTTGCATCCCTAGCACAGCATTCCAGCCCAGTGTAGCGTTCTTGAATAAATGTTGAACAAACGAATGAAGGAATAAATGAATGCTCTAAAATGTCCTAAGGACTTCCTTCCTTAACCCTACTCCAGCACAGCCCCCTGAGGGTAGCAAATAGTAGAGACTGTGCTTAATTGAACATGGATGGCCATGCCTTGGGTCTAGACCCTGAAATATTAGAGTTGAATGGACACTGGTGTCTTCCTATCATCAAGTTCAATCTCCAGTTTTACAGTTGAGTTTCCAGGTCCAAAGAGAGGATATGGCTCCCTCAAATTTCACAAAAGCAGGTGGTAGGCCCAGGACCTTCCAGACGGTGCTTTATTTGGATCTGGCAGTGGGGTCATTGGAATGACATTGGCATTGGCAGTGGGAGTGACCTCCAGACATTCCCATCCATTACTGACTTCTTGTGACATCCTTGGTCTCTTCCACTGGGTCTGGCTGATAAGATATCTGTTATCTGGGGTACAGCAAGGAAGTTCCCAGAAGACCAAAGTTCTTTCTTATCTTGACTCATTATGTGGCCAAAGGACAAGTCACTTCCTGCCTACAGGCCTCAGTTTCCCAATTATTAAAATGGAGGCAAAGATTCTCTGTCTTTTCTCGCCTGGCCTTAGGAGAGGTGACACCTGCCATTCTTTGAAAATCATCATCAGAAGGTCATGGCATCTGATATCAATGAGAAAGGGCAAGAGAGCCCAGGGTCTGGGAACTCAAGGTGGGGAACATAGCCTGTTTTTGTTTGTTCACTTTTTGTTGAAATATAACATACACACAGAAAAATGCACTTATCGTAAGTGTGAAGCCTAATGAGATGTTCACAACGGAACCATCTATGTAACCGATATTAAGACCAAGAAACAGAACCTCCCTGGCCCCTGAGAAGCTTCCTTGGGCTTCTTCTACTCACTGCCACCCAAGTCCCTCATGCCGTCTTCAAACACCATAGATTATGCCTCTTTCTGTACCTTGTATAAATGGAAACCTACAGTATGTCCTCCTGGGTGTACGCCTTCTTTTATGTAACATTGTTATTCTGAAACTCATCCATAATGTTGCATGTCATTGTTGAGTGCCCCTTCTCATTGTTAGGTAGTATTCCATTGTGTGAACATACTATAATTTATTTATCCACTCTATTGTTGAAGGGCATTTTGGGTAGTTTCCAGTTTGGAGCTATTACAAATAGTGTTAAAATAGCCTGTTTTTAATATTTTAAACAATCATTTTAGAAGACAGATGCTTAAAAACAGCCAAGAAGAAAATAATTTTGCACTTATTCCCTCATTTGATAAATAGCTATTAAGCACCTACTATGCCCTGGAACGATCTTTTCCCTTCCTCTCTTGAGCTTAGCCTTTATAGACTAGGTGATATCCCATCTCTTATAGAAAGTCTTTTGTGGTTGCTCCTAATTCACAGTGTCCTCCATCCTCCTCTGAAGCCCCAACCTGGGTCTTCCAAGAACACACAATAGACGAGCTCACATGCTGGCACGGTCCCTCCTCCTTCTCTGTGCTCATTTTCAGGTGGGCGTTCCTGAAGAGCGAGTGCTGGGTCTCCTGTTTCTCAGCCTTCCACAATACCATGCACAATATTAGGCATATTACTGAACTCACCAAACAGGAATTGAACTTCACTATATCTCAGTTATAGGAAGGTAGTATAAATAAATGAAGATCTTCATTCTCTATCCACACCCATAAAGAAACAAACAAACAAACAAAATATGCAGAACATGGGCAAAACCCATAGATGGCAATGGACGGGGCAATGCATTGCATTAGTCTTGAAAGTCAAAATGAAATAGATTCTAAAGCATGGGCTGCTATGGTTTATCTTTACTTCTCTTTCCACTCATTGGTGCAAATAATCAGAAATTGTTTGGTAGACACAAAAGTTTTGGACGGGGGGCAAAATTCAGCACCATGACAGTTGTCTTGACTGTTCTCAGGAAACAACAACAAAGTCTTCTAGAAAGGTTCCCTACTTCAGTGGAGTTTTAGAATAGTTCCCATTCCACTTTCATTTTCCTACAGACTCCTACTAATCTTTAAATCCCACCTAGTGAAGTTGAAAAACATAGTCTTTTAAAAAAAAAACTTTTTTAATGTTTATTTATTTTTGAGAGAGAGAGAGAGACAGAGTGCATGCAGGAGAGGGGCAGAGAGAGGGGGAGACACCGAATCCGAAGCAGGCTCCAGGCTCTGAGCCGTCAGCACAGAGCCCAACGCGGGGCTCGAACCCACGAACCGTGAGATCATGACCTGAGCTGAAGTTGGACACTTAACTGATTGAGCCACCCAGGCACCCCTGAAAAAATAGCCTTTAAAACCAGACAGACTTGGGATTCAAATTCTAACACTATCACTTGCTAGTGCAACTTTGAGGAAATTACTTAATCTCTTGGAACCTGAATGTATTTTATTTATAAATGGTGATTATAGGGGCGCCTGGGTGGCTCAGTCGGTTAAGCGCCCGACTTCGGTTCAGGTCGTGATCTCATGGTTCATGAGTTTGAGCCCCACGTCAGACTCTGTCCTGACAGCTCAGAGCCTGGAGCCTGCTTCAGATTCTGTGTCTCCCTCTCTCTTTGACCCTACCCTGCTCATTCTCTGTCTCTGTCTCTCAAAAATAAATAAACGTTTATAAATGGTGATTACAATGCTTCTTTGTTTAAGATATATTTTTAGGTCTAAAATTTGCATTTTTGTAGAGATTATTATTATTATTGTTTTTTGCTGAGATTAGTACTATGTTTGCATTCATTGTGAGCATACTTTCTTTACATCCTTGAGGACAATTATAAAAGCTGCTTTAAAATCTTTGTCTGCTAATTGCAAGCCATGGATCGTTTTAGGATTCATCTCCATTGATTATCTCCTATGGGATTATCTCATTTCTTGTTGCTTTTTACATCAACAATTTTGGACCGTATGCTGGATATTGTAGATAATGAAGTTGTAGAGACTTTGGATTCTTCATGTGGTTATGAAGAGTATTTGGTTCTTTTCTTTATTTAACTTAGTAGGTAACCTGAATGAACTGTCTCCTGCAAAGCTGTCACCCCTGTAATGAATTGCAGCTGAAATTTCTGTTCAGTTCCTTATAAGCTCTGCTGGGCAACTTGACTACTATCCTATACATGCATTGATTCAGGGGGTCAGCAGTATTTTCAGGCAGGGTTTACACTCAGAATCTGGGGTTCCCCTATCTGGTTCCTGAGTTTCCTCCTTCATTTTCCACCTGCCACAGTCGCTTTGAAATCTATTCCCTCCGTCTTCAAACCAGTATGACTGCAGGATTCTCTCCAAGTTTTAGCCGTCCAGCATGGGAGGACAAGGGCTTGCCCTCAGGCTAACCTTGCAAAAACTGAGAATTCACTCGGTGCCATCCTCTTCTCCCAAGTGTCCATAATCTCCCCGGCCCCTTGACTCTGAAATTTGTCTGCTTTTGAGTCGCTCTCCTTCTGAAAGCTACTTTTTAATATTTTGCTCAGAATTTATAGTTGTTATCTGTGGGGCGGTCAGTCTATTAAGAGCTACTCAGCCAGGATCAGTGGCAGAAAAGCCTATAATACCTCTCTGAAGAGCTGTGTTGAGGGTTGTATGTGATAACGTCTATGAGATGCTCATAGTTGCTCAATAAATGTTGCCTCCCCATACTGCAAGTCCCAAGCTTCAGCTTTTATGCCTGAGATCATCATTCTGTAAATACAGGGTTTGTTCTTCTTGAAGGTCTTTCATCTATATTGTATCATTCTATGCTCACAAAATCTCTAAAGGATCTGCAGGATAGGCAATATTCCTCCTCTTTATAGGTGAGAGAACTAAGGTTCAGAGGAGTTATGGACCTGCCCAAGGCCACATAGTTCATTGGTAGCAGAAGCTGGACCAGTCCCCACATTTACTGATGTCTCCCTCCAACAGTATCTGTTGACAGCATGCATTACAAACCCAGATAAGTTTTTGGGGGGGATTTATCCCACACTCCCAGGCCCTTTTCTACAGAGGAATCCTGGGGTTATGGATGGGTGTGTCTTCCCCAGGCCCAGCCTCACCCCAGAAATGAAGTCCTGCAAATGGCAGGGGTCAAGCACTGATGGGTGCGAACACCCTGGTGAGTTTATGCTAACTGCCTCTGAGGATCCCTGCATTTATCCTAAGTCTAGACAGGGAACAGTGTGTGGTCATAGTGTCAACATACAACCCGGCCGCCCACAAATTGTGTGCCTTGGGGCATTAAACCCATTTTCCTAACTCTTTAAATGGGAAAAATACCTACTTTGCCAGCTCTGTGGGTTTATTGTAGTCACTGAGATTATGTGAAGAACGTAAGAGTACCTTGTAAACCAACAGTGTGTGCTTGTAAGGTTGCATGTACATAAGACAGTGCTGCCATGATCCTTAAGTCCCTACCACTCAGAGAGACACAGGACTCCTCCCTCGCTGCCACACACTGACATGAGTCTGAATGCCTGAAGTGAACCCACTCAAGGGGAAGGTTAGGGGCACCTGGATGGCTCAGCCGGTTGAACATCTGATTCTTGGTTTCGGCTCAGGTCATGATCTCACGGTTCATGAGTTTGAGCCCTGAGTTCGCTCCATGCTGACAGTGCAGAGCCTGCTTGGGATTCTCTCTCTCTATCTCTCTCTCTCTCTCTCTCTCTCTCTCTCTCTCTTTCTCTGCCCCTCCCCTGCTCACTTGCTGTCTCTCTAAATAAATAAATATGTTTTTTCTTTTTTTTTAAAGAGGAGGTTTAGCAAAGCAGGGTTTGGGGTCATATAACACTACCTCCAAATCCTCGCTGCTTAGCTGTGCACCTTGGGGTAAGTTACTTCACTTCTCAGAACCTCAGTTTCTCTATCTAAAAAATGAGAATGGTCATGATAATGGTAGGAATAGTAAATAAATCATAAGGTTATTATGAGGATAAAATGTGATTATGTTAAGTGCCTTGCACAGTGTCAGGCAGATGGTAAGTATTCAATAAATAATAGCTAATAATAAAAGTGGCAAATGTTACCTGTGGGTGCACTTCCTACATAGGCTCTGAGAAGGCTGCTTGGTGCAATGGAAAACAGCAATAATGGTCTGGACTCCCATGGCTGGTGCTGTCCATGACCCACCATGTAACCTGGGACCCTGAGAAACTTCCTCCCGTCTCTGGACCTGAACGTCTCATCTGAAACAGGACAGGGGTTAGACTAGGTCCTGTCCCCTCGATCCACATTCCACTGCTGAGTGGATTCCAGACCTTCTTAGGCAAGGCAAGAGATGTGAGGAAGAAGGAGGGATTGGCGAACTCAGGCTCTGCCCCAGGCTGAGCCCCGAAGGGATGGGAAGGCGTCCAGACTCTGCTGAGCTCAGGTAATGTGGCCTGGGTGGTGCGGGCTGCAGAAAAGCCCACAGGAGGGATACATTTCCCACATAGAAGGGGAGAGGGCACCACCAAGAAAACAGAGCAAGTCCCAGCCAGGCGGAGGGAGCCAGAGGCCCCCAGAGTAGAAGCTGGGATTTCAGCCACAAATCAAACCCACTCAGACCTCTGCCCAAAGTCTCCCCCCATATGCCCCTTCTTATGGGAGGCAGGTTTTAGTTCCATCCTGAAGTGAGCTAATCCTTGGGCCTGGCCCAGCAAGGCCTTACATAGCACATCCTTTCCCCACCCCACCCCCGCCTCTGTTCTCACTCCTCCAGCAGGAAGTAGTCAGGCTGAAGCTGGGACCCCAGCTTTGTCCTTTACTGCTCTGTGACCTTGGACAAGCATCCTAGTCAGTCTGGGCTGCTATAGCAAAACCATAGACTGAGTGACTTAAACACCAAACATTGATTTCTCATGGTTCTGGAGGCTGGCAAGTCCAAGATCAGGGTGCTGACAGATCCTTGTCGGGTGAGGGCCCGCTTCCGGTTGGTAGATGGCTGCCTTCCTGCACCGTACATGGTGAAGGAAGCTTGCTCGCCTGTCTCTTCTTGTAAGGGCACTTAATCCATTTGTGATGGCTCCACCCTCATGACCTTACCACTTCCTAAGGGCCCCACCTCCTAATATCACCATGGGGGGTTAGGGTTCCAACACATGAATTTGTGGGGGACACAAACATGGCGTCTGTAAGGAGTCTCTCTACACCTCTGTATCCATATCAATAAACAAGGGATGATGATCCAATTGTCATAAGGTTTCAACAAAACAATGTATTTTATTTTTTAAGGTTTATTTATTTATTTTATGAGAGAGGGAGAGGCAGAGAGGGGAAGAAAGCATCCCAAGTAGGCTCTGTGCCACCAGCACAGAGCCCAATGCAGGGATGGATCTCAAGAACTTCAAGAACTTCGAGATCATGAACTGAGCTGAAACCAAGAGTCCAACACTTGACTGACTGAGCCACCCAGGTGTCCCTCAGCAAAACAATGTATTTTAAAGTGTGTGAGCTGGGGCGCCTGGGTGGCTCAGTTGGTTGAGCGTCTGACTTCGGCTCAGGTCATGATCTTGCAGTCTGTGAGTTCGAGCCCCGCGTCGGGCTCTGTGCTGACAGCTCAGAGCCTGGACCCTGCTTTGGACTCTGTGTCTCCCACTCTCTCTGCTCCTCCCCCACTCAAGCGCTCTCTCTCTCTCTCTCTCTCTCTCTCAAAAATGAATAAACGTTAAAAAAATAAAAAATAAACAAAGTGTGTGAGCTGGGCATTCGGTTTGTGAGTGCTGTAGCTGACACCCTCACTCCAAGTTATTCCAGGGTCCACAGTCTTGTTTCAGGCAGAGGCCTATAGCTGTCATGTCACTCCCTGCAGATCTCATACATTTCTTCATTTACTCAAGAAATAGTGAATGGGGGGCACCCGGATGGCTCAGTCAGTAAGCATTCAACTTCGGCTCGGATCATGATCTCCCAGTCTGACTTTGAGCCCTGCTTTTGGCTCTGTGCTGACAGCTCAGAGCCTGGAGCCTGCTTCAGATTCTGTGTCTCCCTCTCTCTCTGTCCTTCCCCTGCTCTCTTGCTCTCTCTCTCTCTCATAAATAAATAAACATTAAAAAGTAAAAAAAAAAAAAAAGAAGAAGAAGAAGAAGAAAGAAAAGAAATGGGCATCTACTCTGGGCCAGACCCTGGCTAGCTCAGAATTTTTCCAAGTTTAATGTGCACTCAAATCACCTGTATCTGATTTAAATGCAGGTACCGTTTAAATATAGGTGATGGGTGAGGTCTGAGATTGTGCATTTCTAACAAGGTCTCAGCTGATGCTGATGCTGCCGGTCTGTGGACCACATTTAGAGAACCAAGAGGCTAGACATGAGGGCTGCCATTCTGAGCAAGGTGCATCCCTGCTTTCTTAAGGTTCAGCATCTAGCAGGAGACATGGGGCAAGGGACACTCAGTGGATGAGTGTGTCACTGTCAGAGAGGGTGATAGGGACATACCTGACCTTCAGAGGGCTTGGAGGGCATCCCAGAAAAGATGGCATGGGGAGTCCTGAATGATTGCTGAGGAGTCAGATCAAGGGGAGAAGTCAGGACGTAGGGGAGGAAGATGGCAGGGCACAGAGAAGAGCCTGGGGTGGCTCTCAGGCCTGTGCCTCCTTTACTCCACCCTCTCACCAAGGGCCTTGAAGCTCAGTCTGGTGGGAGATGGGGAGCCTTTGAAGGATTTTGACCAAAGAAGTGGCATGGTCAGATTGGGGTTCTGGAAAGCTCCCTCTGGCTGCTGGGAAGAGAACGGCTCCCGGGCACACCACAGGCTGAGCCACTGCAGGTGGAGAAGGCATGTCCTGCTTTCAGAGACATCACACATCCCCCTCCTTCCCTCCTACTTTCCCACCAGCACCGTCCCCATGGCCCATAACACCCACACCAGCCCGGGGATTTTAGGCAGACAACCAAACAGAACACAGGAGCTCCAAATGCCACCCCACCCCAACCAACCACTCAGGGTGTCAGACCCCCAGCCAAGGGCTTAGAAAGGAAAAAGAGAGAAGAGCCCTTTCTGCCATGTGCTCCTGCCTTGGCATTCAAAGCTCAGCGAAGCAGAAAAACAAACAAACAAACAAACAAACAAACAAAAAAGCAAGAGAAGACCCTCACCCAGCATCCTAAACTCAAAGGGCCTGCCATCCCCTAAGAGAAGGCATCTCAGATTTGCTGCTGGAATGGAAGAGGGGGTGGAACTCAGGGCAAGGGGGAAGTGCTTCTACACAGGCTAGCAAGATATCCCGAACCTGGACAACCAGGGGAGACATGAGGTCCTTCTGGAAGGTCTAATCTGCTGTACTGGCCACTTCCTATCTTGGGTACCCAGAGCAGGTTAACAGGAAGAGGAGAAGGAGCAGGCTTCTTGGGGTCACGATTCACCTCTGGAGTGTCCCACTTCCCGGGGCGGCTCTTCGCGTGAGCGTCGGCACCGTGCGGAGGCTGGGTCTGCGTCCCTCCTCTGCTTGTCATTTTCGATCACCTGTGTGGCTAGGAGACAGAGCTACAACTGATGCTAATATTGATGCATCCGTCCTCTGGGGTCCTGTGGAAACTATCAGCTCCTCAGACCCTGTGTCCCGGGTCCCAAGGTGCCAGACAAGACTCCCAGGCAGGGCTTGTGCCTCACAGACCCAGGCCAGAGGTCAAGACCTGGACACTCAGGAGAGTTAGTACCGAAGGACAAGAGATGTGTTTCTACCAGGGGACCAGGTACACAGGGTCTGAGGACTGGTGGCTGTGGGCATTAACTGAGAGCGTGTGAAACTTCAGAAAGCACTGTAAGGTCGGTCACATCATTTGCCAGGACCCCTCCCTGGCAGCCCCACACATGGGCACGGTGGTGCATTTGGCTCAAGTCCACCTCGCCCAACCCCTGAATTTCCAGGTTGCTTCTTGTACACTGTATTAAATGGATGAAAGGACGTGGACTTTGGAGTCCAAGAACCCTCTGTTCAAACCCCAGCTCCTGTACGAACTAGGTGACCTTAGTTAAGTCACCTTACATTCCCAAGCCCTGGCTTTCTTGTGTGCAAGCTCGAAACACCCACTTATGGGAGGGTTGTAAGAATAAGGAAAAGAAGGTCTGCTAAGCGCTTGGTACACTCTAAACATGCAGCACCCTTCCGTTCTTATCCCGGGACAAGAGTTAAAATATATATAAAGCCTTGTCTCCTTCAGCAAGGAATTTCCTGGCAGGAATGAAACTCGGCCCAGAATGTGACGAACACGCACCCTCAACTGCCACCCCCTCACACCCCTTGTTCAGGGCCATTCTCCCTGGGGACAGCCCATGTCTCCCGATTGTCTAAGCAATCAGGCTGCAGTGACCCCTGTAATCTGAGCAAGGCAGAAGGTGGGAAGGGCTGTGTACCTGAGGGACTGGAAGTCTGTGGAGGCAGGGTCTGAAGCAAGCACGGCCGAAATGAGATGACAGCAACTGTCCCGGGTACCTGTGCCTCCAGAGGGTACCAGGCATGTAACAGAGGCAGGGGACGCTGAGGTAGCAGGAGAGAGAGTGTCCCTGGGGGGCTGGAGAACATCATTCAGGGTGCATCATGGGTACCTCAGAACAGCAGCCATGGGGAGCCAGAAGGTTTCTCACAAGATGAGTATAGTGAGGCTGGAGGGGGAGGACCAGAGATGGGGAATCAGGTAGTCAGGTCGACTTACATTGGCCAGGAGCTCCGGGTAAGCTCCTTCTCCACAGCCTCAGGCCTGACACAAATCAGTATCAAGCTCTGAAGAGAAGGCTGGGCAGAAGCAGACAGACCGGGGTTCAAGCCCCGACTCTGGCGGGCCACCTCTGAGGCCTTGGGCAAATCAAGTCACCTGAGCCCCATTTCCCTCTGGGGCCTCATGGGAAAGGAGCGCCTCATGGCCTGGCCCAGGACCCCTGGGATTATCACACAAGAGAATATGAATAAAGGGTGACATAGACAGTGAACCTTGGCCTCTGGGGCAGAGATGTGGCTTGTGGTCATTCTGGATGAAGCTGCACAGAATTCCTCCTCCTCCGGGAGACAAGAGCAAGGTGTGGACCCAGATGTCGGGGAGCAGGTGGAACTAGAGGGGACAGCGGGGACAGCATCCTGCCCAGGCTGGAACAAGAGCACCCCCAAGAAAGCGCCAGAGCCACGGTCTCCAGAAGACAAAGCCCACAGACCCTACTCCTTGCTGCGGGGGCACAAGTCCTGATGGTGGGACATAATGCATGTGCAGAGACCTTGGCACATGAGGTCTGTATCACCCATCCATGCTCCCCCCCTCCCCCTCCCCCTCCCCCACCTCAGTCCCCACTGTCCTGACCTTCCTCTGCTCTGGTCCCTGGTTGCCCAGGCTAGGCGGCCTGGCCCAGCCCCCCAGAAGCCCCAGCAGCGGTCATGCGTACTCCAGGAGAGGGTGATCTGGGCCCCCTCCCTCCCTCCCTCCCCTCACCTGCCTTCCCTGAGACCTGTCACAGGCTGCTCAGTGTTTCCTCACTTATCTGCTGGATAATTAAGCGTCCTTGTCCTCAGTCCCCTTCCTAATCTATTCATTGTGAGTCATTAGTGGATAATTGGACAGAGCTGAAGAACCTTGACAGCTCTAAACCGGCCTCGGAGGCCCCGCCCCATGGGCTTAACAGCCGCCTTCACTGTTGCTACAAGCCAGGGCGTCATTTTCCCCTTGCCGTGCCTCGTCTCTCGGTCACTCTGTTTACAGCTGTCCACTCCCCTCCCCACTTCCCAGTCCACCGCACAACTGTGAGCAGAGGCCTCACGTTACACAGCTCAGCATCCAGCTTCCAAGCCCTTTCCCTGGCAGGTACTAGGTGCTCAACAAACATTTGCTGAATGAATGAATGAGCAAATGAGTGAATGAATCATGGCATTTCACAGATAAATACTTCCTATTTCCCCCAATACTTCCAGTCGCGGGGTTTGCCTGCATCGAGGAGAAGGATGATTGTTGAAATGCTGAAGAATGAGCACTGGAGCAGGGTCCTGAGGTCCCTACAGGCCGAGCATTAACCTTAGGGTTTCTGGATCCAGGAGATCCTGAGGGACCGTCCTAGGCCCTGAGAAGTCACCATTGAGCAGCCAAGAGGGGAGAGTTTCGACATTTTAACAGGATATACTGGTGCATCCTGGATGAATGTGGGGCCCACGTGAGTGAATGAATCCCTCTGTCTCTAGGTTGCTCTGGGTCTTGCCTGTGCCTGCCCTCTCTCCCTCTTCCTGTTCTGCTTCTCTTCCCTTCTGTAATGGGGTTGGAAGGGTTATTTCCCTGAGAAACACCCCAAGGAGCTCAGGGGTCCGTGGGAAGAGCATAGTCCTACCCAAGTAGCTACAGTCATGGCTCTGACAGCCACCACAGCACAGCTCTGGAGAAAGGGCGGGATGGCCCAGCACCACCACCACCAGGCTGCCCCTGTGGAGCCCAGGCGGCCTCACTGCTGCACGTCCCCATCCCATATCAGGATGCAGAGGGGATGGCCAGCGTGCTGGCAGTGGGACACCCAGCTCTGCACCTGGGAGTCGGGATTCTGAGAACCTGTCCCACCCCTGCCCCTGGCCTGCTGCTGGCCTTGAACAAGTTGTTTGCTCTCAAGGCCTCAGTTTTGCCAAAGGGAAAATGTATTATCTGCTCTAGCTCTGAAAAATCTGTCAAGATCGGCAAGCCAGGAGCCAAGGAGGCGACTCTTAGACTTGTGTGCCCAGGGCAGGCAGGGAATTCACTGCCCGGATGGGAGGGACAATCTGGCGTCACTCTGGTGGTCCAGAGCTGCCCATTCTTGGACCAGTAGGCTACAGCAGAGCTCTCACTTTTCTCAATGTTCCCTTGGCTTCTTTGACAAGAACAGGTCACATAGGGGAAAAGAAGGTCTTCACAGACATTACCTGATTGACATTATTCTCAACAAACAGATGATGCAACCATCAGCCCCATTTTACAGATGGAGAAACAGAGGCTCACGAGGACTAAGAGAGCACCCTAAGATTTCGCACTCATCAGTGATGAATGACCACAGATCTTCTTGACTCTGTCGGTAATGCAGAAGCCAACACAGAAGAGAAGAGACTTACTGTCTGTCTGCTGCCTCCTTTGTCCCCTCTAGTGCATCACAGCCCTGTCTCCACACACAGAGACCTTCCTGCCTCTGCTGGGCTCTAGGCATCTAGGAGCACATATGGTACTGGCTTCCTGGCAGGAGAAGAGCTGCTGAAACATCCCCCTTGGCCTTGGGGCTCCAGCTGGGGCCAATCCAGCTGAGTTGGGGGATGAACCAACTGGCAGAGCCTTGAGGCCAATGAACTGTGTGCTGGGAAGCCAGCAGTGGCAACAGCAGAGGCAGGGTCAGGACCTCAGAATGGGAATTAGTGCACATTCTGATCCCTTTGGAGGACTCTCTTGGGTTTCTTGGGCCAGGATTTGGGAGCACGAGGCATCAAATGACAGGTGCTTGTAGACACCTGGGCAGCCAAGGAGGCTCTGAACCCAGCCACAGGTGGAACCTTCATCCCTGGGAAGGCCAGCAGGAGCCCATCAGGGGTACAAGTGTTGGGGAGCCACACCTCTCCCTGACTCTGAGGTACTGGACAAGAGGCAGGACCCGAGAGGTCTGAGCTGAGCAGTGCCCAAACTCCGCTGACCAGCCTCAACTTCCTTCTTCCCCTGGTTGCTCCAGAGTCTGAGGCTGAGTTGAGCCCCAGGTGGATGGGTCAGAGAAGCTGGGGCATCACAGCGAGGGTATAAAGATGGCCAAGGGGCGCATGGTGGCTCAGTCGGTTAAGCATTTGACTTGGGCTCAGGTCATGATCTCATGGTTCATGGGTTCAAGCCCCACATCAGCTGTGCTGACAGCTCAGAGCCTGGAGCCTGCTTCGGATTCTGGGTCTCCCTCCCCCTGCCCCTCCCCTGGTTGTGCTCTGTCTCTCTCTCTCTCTCTCTCTCTCTCAAGAATAAATAAACATTAAAAAAAAAAAAGATGGCCAGGTCGCACCTCAGCACAAATACACACACCCTCACCTGGACTGTAGGAACACCATGCAGATTCCATCTCAGAATGTCACCCTGCCAGGCTTCACCCCACACAGTTCCTCAAAAGGGCTTTTCCTCATTAATGATGTCACTCTTAGGGAGGGTCCATGCCTTAAATTCTAATCACAGTCCAATTAGTTCAGCTGCAAACTTCGAGATGATGTTCCAAAAACACCGGATGGGAGAAAGCTGTCATGGCAGGAAAAAGACCAGGGAATCATCCAGAAGTGAACAAAGGATAAGAAGGGGACCTCATGTGGCTCCTTTGTTCCTCATAACACTCTGCGAGGCAGGAGCTATTATACTTATTTTAAAGCCAAGAAAAATGAAGTTCAGGAAGGTGAATTGGCTTCCGGAGATCACATGCAATGGAGACCACATGAATACCCCCCAAGAGATTTCAGGTTTTGATTCCTTGCAAGGCAATCAACGTACACAAACCTCCTCATATGGGATTTCTTTTCTCCCAATCTTTTAGAGTCCTACCCACACCAAATTCAACAGCAACTTTTTAGCAACCTGCCCAAAGCATTAAATTAATTACCATGGCAACATAACTCTTTTCTGCACTCATATTTAATTGACTTATGCCATGCTTGATTAAATTATCTGTACAACTGACATAAACAGGTTTGGGAACACACATGACATGGGCAAATGAGAAAGGAATCGTCTTACCTGCCAGGTAGTTCCAAATAAGCAGGCTGCTGCTGGCAGGATTGACAGGGTGAGTAGACAGAGGTCAGTTTATATAGGCCTCAGTTAGCGTTTGCTTGTGGCAGGATTTGAACCCTCATCTGGCTAGCTCCTTTCCACTATACCACACCGAGTCTCATAGCCAGCTCCATACTTCTGTGCAGGGTCAGCCCTATGTGGATCTTAACTCTTAGGAGTCAGCATTTTCAGTTATACGTAGGGGCTTCTCCAAGCCCCTGGCATCCCTTGTCCTCACCCCATAATGTTCCCCAATGGCCTTTCCTAAAAGCAGGGTGGGCAGGGAATGCCCTTGAATGTGGTAGTACAGGAAAACAGCCTGAAACTGCAGGAAAGGGAGCTTTGACCTCCATTCACACCTTCAAGCAAGGCTTTCTCACCTTCCAGCACAAGGGGGGCTGGGGGTGGGGCGAGCCTCCCCTTCTCCTTTGAGCGGGTCTCTACCCCCCATTGGGGGAATGCATACCCACACCACAGTGGAGCTGTGTGATCAAAAAGGTGACGCAGAACTGGGCACCTAGTAAGAGCTTTAAAACGTCATTTTCTCTCCCTTCTCCCTACATTAGGGAAAAGAAGTTCTAGGTTCTTTAGATGCTTAGGCTTTCAGGACTGGAGAGAATCTTGCAAAAGAACAAGTAGTCCTCTATTTTCCAAACTCTGTCACGGGGCCCATTCCTTCCTTGGGATGAAAATGGACAGTTTGAGAAAACAAGGCTGTCGAGAATGTATGGGAAACACCTGATGAGACAAAGTTCTAGAGCTCTACCAGTCCCATTTAGGAGCTCTCCCTGCCCACCTTTTCCTTGAGAGAACCCACCAGGGAATAATAATATGGGCTGAGGACAAGGGAAGTCAAGGTCTGGGAAACCAACCGACATGTAACTGAAAAGCGAATGGAACAGTTTTCTAAGTCCGGAGGATGGACAATCCATTCTTCCAGACTTTTCCCCAGCACATCTTACAATAGTCTTCTGAGGAACCCTCTTTGTAAACCTCTGATCTTTTTTTTTTTTTTTTTTTTTTTTTTTGGTAAGGTTTATGTTTGAGAGAGAGAGAGCAGGGGAGGGGCAAAGAGAGAGGGAGACACAGAATCTGAAACAGGCTCCAGGTTCTGAGCTGTCAGCACAGAGCCTGACGCGTGGCTCAAATCCACAAACCACAAGATCATGACCTGAGCTGAAGTCGGATGCTTAACCGAATGAGCCACCCAGGCACCCCTCTCTTCCCCTCATCTTACTGAGGAGTTGAATGGGGCCCTGAAAATGGCAGGAATTTGCTTAAAGGTCCCTAGCAACACAAGGGAAACTGCATCATCCTCAGTGACTTCATTCCACGTGGCTCGCCTCCTTCCCAGCTATCCCCTCCCCCACTGCCTCTCCCAACTCCCCAAAGATGTACAAAGAGGAGGACCCAGAGGTGCCCCAAGGATGGTTTAGCCTCTGCAAATGTTCACAGCCTGGTGGCTGGAGGGTCCCCAGGAGCCAAGAGGTTTGGGGCACTTCTGGAGAGGACTTTGCTTCTCCTGGTTTGCACAGTCCCATGGGAAACCCGCCAGACTTGCAAGCAGACCCCCTTGGCCTGTGAGCATTAGTCAATCTTGCCCAGGGCTGTCTCCTCCTGGGGCTCTTCTCTGCTGGTCCAAAGCTGTGGAAAGACAGCTGGAGGCAGCGCCCACATCCCATCTACAGCAGAGGCGTGCTGCCCTAGCAGCCCCCACTCCTGGTAGTGGTGTGGTGGGGAGCTGTGTTTCATTAGAATTCTCCACAGTGCAGATGGGGAGAAGAAGGGAGGAGGAGAGGGGTCAAGGTCCTGCTCGTGGTGGCCTCCTGGCAAAGTTGCCGTGGTCCCTTTCGGTCTGACTCCATGAACTGTGGCTCCCCATGGTGGTGGCTACGGATGACCCCCAGTTGGTGCTGGGCAGGGATGTCAAACTGGCAGAACCGACGTCACCTGCCTTACCACCTGTTCATCTTCACGCTCCAGGGCTACTCCTGACTCAGCCCCTCTGTCGCGTCTCTGAGCCCGAGCGTTCTAGATGGTGCCCCTGTGCCTCCTGGCCTCCCGACACCTTTGCTCCACTCCCTCTGGGCCCTCTCTCCTGTATGACTACACCAAGTCCAAATGGTGCTCCCTGATGGGCCACACCACTGCCTCAGCCCACAGACCGACATGCCTGGGCTTTGGCCACCATGCACTCCCATGGCCCCTCCAGCACTTTGGGCCCCACCTCCCGCACACATTGTCTCCCTGCATCCCTTTTACCTCCTTCTCACCCCTCCATACCACACCCTCCCTTTCTGGAGGATCTGACCACTGCCAACACTCTGCACAATGGTGACATTCCAGCCATCAATGACCCATGAGGGAAAGAACTTGGTAGCCTGCTACCCAAGGGTCCTTCTGAAGTCCCTCTCATTCTGCCTCTTCCAGGAAGCTGCTCCCGCTCCCTTACCCACCTCTGCTCCACCTTGGCTCAGAGACCCCTCTTCTGTGTCCAAGAACCCCCTGTCCCCCTCCATTAACGCACTCACCACGTTATGGGAACTGCTACTTCTCATCTGCTTCCCCTTTGGCTGGGGTCTCAAGAGAGAGGGGATAAGCCTTCTTTAGCCTTCTGTTCTCAGCAAATCACGTGGATGCATGACGTCCCACAGGCTACTGCTGTTTGGACATCTTGGTCAAACAAAGCAGTGCATCGTTTTTTCAAATAACCTTACAGGCAGCCAAGGAGGGTAAAAATAAGTCTCCCCAAAGGGCACAGAGGATGAGACATTTGCACAGGAAGGGCTTGGAAGACCTGGGAGGGGATGGCGACACTGGCCGGACGAGCTGGTCCGAGACTCTGAAACTCAATGTTCCAATTCACTCTGGCAACCCCTGACTGCTTGTCGTGCCAAGGAAGTTATTGACATTGAAATTGAAATTGAAATTGAGTTAGGAGAGGGGAGGGAGGCCTGCGGGAGCCATGCAAATCAGTGTGAGGGAGATAGATGGAGACATTCCTATTCTGGGAAGCTCTTTATCATCCCAAGTTCCCAGCTCCTGTTTATTCATAACCTGTTGCCACTAATTGGCCTTTCGTCTTTCTCCAGCTCAAAGGCTGTGGGACTGGGCCTTCAGGTCACTTCATCCAAGCTCCTTCCAACAGCAGGCTGGTCATGAGCACCTCCTACTGGCCAGACACCATGGAGACTGCTTTGTGTAGATCAGTGCTAAATGTCAGCCAGTCTCGACCACCCAGTCTTACCCTATCCCTTACTTGGGAATCCCCACCATAGCAGCCCTGACAGGGTGGCCAGCCCCTAATTAAGTAACTTCAATGACAGGGAGACCACTACCTCACCAACAGCCCATTTTGTTTGTTGGACAGCTCCACTGTTCAAGAAGGGTTCTTCTTTAGCTGAAATGGGCCTTTCCATTGGTTGCCATGGGTACTGTCCCTCCCTTTCCCCCTCTTCCTGGAGCTTCTGCAGGGAACACCTCTGTCTGAGGTCTGGGAGGCAGACAGTGCTTTGGGGTGAGACAGATGGTGCTCTGGACACCCTTCTGGGGCTGGGGAGACCTTGAGTGGCCCTGTCTCAAAGAGGACAACCCAACTGTCACTCCTCTGTGTGTGCACATGCTCCCTCCCCCATGTGTACTCCTGTTTGTCACTCTCTCCAACTCTCATTTACCTGTCTCTGTCACCCAGACATCATACAATGGAGCCCAGGTACAAGAGAGTCAGCTGCAATCAGAGCAATGGGAAGGTGGATTGTAGGCAGACTGACAGACGGAGAGAAAGTTGGGCGGACTTCTGCAGAAATGAATACAGCAGGCAGGAACAAGTCTAACAGTCTTTCCTGAAGACCAATGGACAGACAGCTAGGCCAGAAATACAGACATCCAGGCACTGAGTAGGGAGGGTGTCAAGCAGACACCTGACACGTAAGATGAACAGGTACCTTGCTTGAGAAATGAGCCTTGTGCCACTGAGGTCAACAGCCTGCTCTCCTGGCCTCTGAGCCCTGCCTGGCTGAGAAGTTACTAAGGACAAGTCTTGGCTCTGTGAGGAAAGAACATGCTTCCCTCACACCCCAGCAGGCCAGACCCTGCACCTGGGTGAATGGCCTCAGTCCTTGTCATCCCACCACCCTCTCCACCCTCCCAAAGGCAACTTCCCTCCTGTCCCCTGTGAGCCACTCACTACAAAGTCAGGCAAAGGACCAGAAAGGGAGTCTACATCTCCCTCTGGAAGCTTCCACAGACTGTCCACTGCAAGGAGAGTCTCTAAAAGAGGCAGGGGGGAAGGAAATGAGATTTGACATTCACTGAGCACCTGCAAGGAGCAAGACCCTTCACATTTACCATCTCACTAATGACATTTCTACCCTTCATAGGTATTATGAGCCCATTTGAGAAATGGAATATCATATAAGTGAAATGGCTTGACCAAAGCCCTTCAGCTAACAAGGGGCAGAGGTCAGATTTGAACCTGGGTCCACATAACTTCAGGATCACACTCTTCTCTTCACTCCCCACACCATCTCCAGAGGACACCCTCGTGGGTGGATTCCCTATTTTCTTGGGAGGATGAGGCAGCCATGAGAAGGTGGGGGTGATTCATGTCCTCAAGGAAGTTCCCACTGGATGAGGCTGTGAATTGGCCCAGAAATAACAGATGATGTCAGCCAGGGCTTCCCCCCTCCCTGGGCCCTTGGCATCACCCTCATGGGACCGTCACCAGAATTGATGCACCAACAATTACAGAATTGGATTTGCCCTTCCCTGGCTCGGCCTGCTCAGACGTCATCCCTGGTGCTCAGGGAACACCTGTCTATTTGCCCAGCTCCCTCATCATCACGTACACCCTCCTCCCCCTCCCAGCCCGGGAATAGCAGGCAGCAATAATATATTCTGGTCACGTTGGGCTGTCCATGCATCACCCAGCATAACGCAGTTTCTGTCCTGAACCGCCTGACCTGCCCCTCCTTGCACGTCACACTTCCCAACCTGTTTCTCCTCCAAGTGCCTAACTTCCTGGCTCTTCTTTTCACTTTATAGCCTCACCTGTCAGTCAGACCCAATGCTCGGCACTCTAGCTGAACCTTTTGCTTCTTGCCTGATGTTGATGTAGATGCTTCCTCAGACTGGGCTGCTGCTGGTTGTTTTGGATAAAGGCGGGAGGGGCTGGAGCCGCTCCTACCAGCTCTCAAAAGCCAACTGCACACATCTCTTTCCATCTCCATGTTCTGTGGCTTCATGCTAGTGGACTGAAATCAGTCATGGTAAGAGTGTTTACACCAGAGAAATTGGTAGACACTGCCGATCAGGGCTTTTTTCTTGCAGGAAGCCAGATGTTGAACATTTACCAGCACACCTCTGGATAAAGGACTTGCCCAACCAAGAACAACCACAGAAGTCCCACACACTTCAACATAGTGGATGACAATCCCATTACCTTCACCCTAAGCCCATGATTGGACACCAGGTGAGAGCCTGGCCAGGTTTTACATGGGAAAACTGATGCTAAAAAGTCCAGTCCAAGGTCGTCTCGTAGGTCAAGAGCAGGGCCAGGATTGGGACTCTGTGGCTTGAGTGAGGCCTCTCATAACTTCTCCAGGCTGCCTGCAAAGCATGTGGGAACAGACTTCTTGGTTCAGGTCTCAGGAACAGCAGGACCAATGTGGTTTTGGCCCAGGTCAGAGCATTTGGGAGATCCTGTCTGGAATGGTGTAGGGCCAGGCTTGGCATGGTGGGGAGGAGCCCTCTTCTGTCCTGCAACCAGTAACAGAGGCTTTACTCACAGCACCTTCTTACCCCTCTACTAAGGAAACAGGAAGCAGTTCACTGCTCTTGCAGATCAAAGCAGTTACTGCAGAATCTAAGAGCTCAAGGGCAAAAGTGGGAGATGTGTGGGGGTGGGGATGGACACAACCCATCCCACAATGTCCTATGCGGAGTGTCCATGTCATTAGAAGGGGTGGTGGCAGAAGATGGAATTAAGGTAGATGAGGGCCTGAACATGGTGCGCACAAACACACACACACACACACACACACACACACACACACACACACATTTCACGTGCAGATCAAAGCCTCATGGTTCCTGGGGCAGGTATGCATACTCCTCCACAGCAAGACAAAAAAAAAAATCATGCACCCTGAGGCATGCTGGCAAACAGACACATGTAAACATGTTCACTCCCAAATGTGTACACTCAGAGAAGTAAACATTCACCTGGAGGTGTGCTTACACAGGCACGCATGCTGAGAACCTTCACTCTTCACCAGCTCCTCTTAGCAACCGACTTGAGGTTCCCCACATCCCCGGATTCTACACTGACACCCTCCCTGGCCTCCTGGCTTCCAATCCCAACCTTTACACAGGAGCCACATGATTCTGATCTTGACTCTCTCCTACATGGAAAGTGTCAATGGCACCTCACTGCCTCTGGCATGAAGGACTCAACTGGCATTCGAAGCCCTGGGAAATCTGGCCCTTCCGCCTACCCAGCTGTCCCCCATTTCCCCGTCCCCCATCCTTCACCATTCACTTCCCTACAGTGTTTCTCCTCCCCCTGCCTCCAGCCAAATTCCCCTCCATGTTACAAAGTTCTGTTCTTCAGTAACACCTTTAGAAATGTCCCAGGTAGAAGTGGTTGCTTGTTGCTCTGAGCAAACCCATCTCTTTGCCTTCTTTTGAGGCCTTTGACTGTGTCTGGTTTGCATGAGAGAGACCAGGGGCATGCTTTACTTCGTCCACTGCACCATAGGCCCTCCATGGCTCATTTCTTATAGGTCTTAGATTCTGGCATGCACTAGGACTTCTGGAAAGGTTTGTAGGCAGGTGAGTTGAACCATTGTCCCTTCTCATCACCTCCTCCCTTGCCTTCCCTCTTCTCTGTATTTTTGATGGGTCTGGTTTTCTCTGTTAGGTTCTCTAGAAGTTAAGGGTGCCCCCCTCGTATGCTGGAAGGATTTGGGAAGGGCTGTCAGTCATCCCATTGCCTAGGAGGAATCCTCAGACTAAAGGGAGACTCCAGGAGTCACTAAGTCCCTCCCTTCTGTGTTCAAGCATGTGGTTGGTCACTAGCAGATCTCAGAGACAAATACAGATTGTCTCACTCCACTCCCCAAATCCTGCAGGGGAGCTTTGCTCTTGGAATATCCTTCCTCATGCTTGACTTCAGAAGATAGAGAATTGTAGTGTTTGGAGAGACTTTGGCCGATCTCTTATCTTCCCTGGAATCAGACCCTCCTCCCGTGCTATGCCAGCTCTTGGAATGTCTCCAGGGTTGAGGAGCTCATTCCTTATAAGATTGGACACTTCTTCTTGTTAGAAAGCTGTCCTTGCCTCCTGTGACATATCGCTGACCCAGCTCAACCCTAGGAGGCCACAGCAGTCTCCAGGACCGGCCTCTGAATATCATGAGCAAATGACACAGCCCTGTTTGTTCACTCAACCATTCCCCACAACATGGATTACACACCCTTGCCCTTCTCTGAATGCTTATCCCTGTGCCATACCTTTGCAAATGCAGCAGGGAAAACCAGGCCTGCTAGAAGGGCCAGTCTAGTCCTGACTCAGCACCAGCTGGGGCTCCCAGCCCTCCCTACTGGCTCCACCCCTCCCACCTGACTCGTTTCCATGGTCCTTTGCTCCATTTCCAAGGCACGCAAGCACTTCTGGCAGGGAGGTATCTCTTACCCCCAGGGCAAGAGCTCTGGGTTTGGACTGAGGTAGACCAGGATTCAAGCACAGGCTCACCTGCTGACCCCATGCAAGCTGAGGCTTGACACTTTGTCCCTTTGAGCTCCCCTTCCCTTCCGAAATGAGGAAAGTCACCCCTTCCTCCCTGAGTGCTGTGGGGATTGGATGGGGTTGTAGACCTAAAGCCCCCAAGACAGTACCTGGCCCAGAAGTTCACTAAACATCAGCTTCACCCCAGCCCTCCTACTGGGGAGCCCAGCGATTCCAGCTGCCTTCGAGCCCTGCATGGAATGAATTTCACAAGCATCTGCGCAACCCTCTATCAAGGGCTCTGCTAAAAGCAAGATTCATAATGTCTAATGTGTTTCTTTCATCTACTAATTTAATAATTCTGCTAAAAAAATGAGCTCGTTTGGCCCTCGATTTGCTTCCCAGAGGCCTAACTCCTATTGCTCATGACTTCATTAACTCCCAGACACACACATTCTCCCTGTCACCCCTTGTTTTCAAGAAAGCAAGACTGCATTTGATCAATTGTAATGGTCCTGGCTCCTCTTCCCTGCCCCTCCTTTCTGTGCCTCAACCTTGGGAAGATCGGGGCGAGCAGGCTTCTGGTTTCTCCTTGCCTCTCCTCGTCAGCTGAGAAAACGAGCTTATGCCCATTAGACCATGGCCTCAACATGCACTGGGTTCTAGTTACAAGAGCCCAGCTGAGTGTGAGGATGAGCTTTCATCCCGAACTGTGTGCTCCTGCAACAGCACAATATGAGGCATGGTAGTGACTTTTCTGGTACTGAAGATACCATACACACAATGGCCAACTGTATGTCAAGGATGCCTTAGGGCAGTGCATTTAATTTCTTTTTAGTTTTGATTTTTGAGAGATTTGGCTTTTGCTCCTATATCTTCCCCCAACAACCATGGACCATGCTTCCACTGCTTTCTTACCTCCAGCATCAGAGGTAAGAAATCCTTACAACAGAATCCTAACCCTGTGTCCATGGATACTTAAGGGATTGATGGGTGGAATTCAAGGGGACATTGGTCCTCATGAAACTGAACTCAAAATGTTCTGTCTATGTGCATGATTCAGGATTTTTATCAGATTCTCAAAAGTAGCTCTAGTCCAAAAAAGATCAAGAACCAGTGCTATAGACCAGGGGTAGGGAAACTTTTCTGCAAAGAGCCAGATAGAAAATGCTGTAGGCTTTGAGAATCGTGCGATCCCAACCACTCAGCTCTTGCTGTCGTACGAAAGTAGCCATGGGAATGTATCTACAAAAGGACATAGCTGTGTTCCAATAAAATTTTATTCACACGAACAAGCACCTGGCAAGATCCAGTCCACAGGTTGTAGTTTGTTGACCCTGCTATAGAAGGATTTCTGGTTTTGAGTGAGAGTTTACACTAGGTACCTTTTCAGATGCTCTCCAAATTCATTCATTCATTTACTCATTCATTCACTCAATTTATTATTGAGTGCTATTATTGAGTGCTGTGTGCTAGGTCTTACCCTCAGTACAGAGAAACAAATAAGATACCATCACTTCCTTCAAAGATTCTACAGCCTAGTAGGAGAGACCTGCCTAGAAACAACGGTCTTTTGGTACAATAAGGACTGTGATGGGAATTTGTACAAAACACAGTAGTGACAAAAAGGAGACCACACAGTGAATAAGGGAGAGACTTAGACAGGTGCCAACAGAGAAAGAGACACTTGAGCCATGACCACAAAGAGGAGGAGGAATTTTCCAAGTAGGTGACTGGGAGAGCATCCCACACAGAGGAAAACAGTGAGTGCAAAGGCACTGAGGTATGAGCTATGTTTGGGTAGGTGTAAGAAACGCAGCCTAGAACTAGAGTATGGGGTGCATTGGGTGTCTAAGGGAAGGGGAAGCTAGAGGAAAAGATGGGGTGAAGACATTCCATGATGGTCTTTCAATCCAAGCTAAGGACTTGGGGTTCATTCTGAAGATAGCAAGCATGTAAGTGTAATTCCTTCCTTCATCTCCCTTTTTCTGACGGGTAAATTTTGTACAAACTCAAGTTTTAATACTCCATGACTTTGATTTTCTCACTTCGAGCCAAATTGCAGAAAGTCAAATTTGGTGAGGGAAGGATTACCCTCCAGATGATTGAAAAGCAAATCCATTTTGCCCAAACCAAGGGGTCCAGTATTCTCAATATTCTTGTCTCTCTCCCTCTCTCTCTCTCTCTCTTTTATTTTTGTCTTTTTGCTGATTGGATTAGGACTCCAGAACAAGGATGGCCCAGCACAAAGTCACCAGGAAGATGTCTGTAAAATGTAATCAAAATGAAACATTCCCTTTCCTAGGAGCATATTACTAAGACAATTTTCATGCATTTTAAGACTTTAGAGTAAGTCCTTGCTTCTCCCCCAGAAATGGCTCCATTTACAGAGGCTCTTAATCTTTGAGAGATGTGGGTGAAGAAACTAGGCACCATGTAATTGCACTGGCCTATGACTTCATATGGGCAGCCCCAACCTGCCCCTCAGGTTGGGCAATAAGAGTATGGGCAATAAGAGTAAATGCAGAAACCACCAAGTACAGCTACAGACCATGCTGCCTCTTCTTTCCTTAGCTGGTCAGCCTCCACCTTGGATCTAGGATTTCAAATCCTTATGCTATTTCATGCCTTACTCTTTCTTATATAGTTTTTGGCTCCATCAGGGTAAAGGCCATGTCCATCCTATTTCCAGCATTCAGCACAGCCTGGTATATAGCTGGTGCTCAGTTCAATTCATGTGCAGCCAGATTTCTCCCTATCACTTTCGGGAGACAGTTAATGATGTTATGATCTTAAAAGGACATCATCCATGGCCTTGGCACTCTGGGATATGGGTCAGAGAAGATCTGGAATGTCAACTGCACCCCTCTTCTTCTGGCTCTCCATAGCTAACTCTTTAATGGCTCTTATTAGTGCTATTCATCAAATGTTTCTATCTCTCTGTCTTCCAGGCACATGGTAGGATTAAATTTCCTGGTCCTCCATTGTTGGAAGTATCATGTGACTAGTTCTGGCCAATGAGGCATGAATAAAAGTAACCATGTGACTGGTTCTGGCCTATGGGATGTGAATGAAAGTGTCACTTTCAGGCTACTAATCCCTAGCATGAGACCTCAAAGTTCTCTTCTCTGTGACACAGTGACTAGTGATGTCCAAGATGATGGCTACTGTGTCATACTAAGTGCTTGAGTCACTGTAATGAGAAAAGTCTATATATGAGCTGCCAGCCCCTAGATCCATGTGCAGGAGTGAGAAATAAACTTGTGTTGCTTTAAGCTTGTTTGTTACCACAGCATAACCTAGCCTCATCCTAACTTATCATTTTCCCCCTAATTCTTCTCCTTCCTTCCACTCAAGCCAGCAACCCAAGACCTCCTCTCCCTTCAGTTGGCCACCTAGCCAACTTTATAGTCTCACCTCTATTCAATTATTCATCTATTTAGCAAATATGCACTGAGCATCAGCTCTGAGGAGACAGGATGTTAAGAACTAGAGAGACAAAGATGGACCAAACGTGCCTTCAGGGACTCACGGTCTGGTGGGCCCTGCCCTGGCCTGTGCACCTCTCCACTTCTGATAAGTTCTGTGTTGGTCACTCTGATGTTCCCACCATGGTCATCTGGCTGATCCTTGGAGATGGTGATTGAGGTCAGGAACCTGTCTCCTCCCCCACCATGGCCCCCCGTCACCACCAGGGCCTCTGATTATCCCTGAAACTCTCTTGCAGGAAGTTCCTTTACCATGAGGTTGGATGGCCCCAGAGGCCTGGATCCCTGTACAGGAGAACTCTGGAGCCCCACTGTGAGACACTGTGATAGAGCATGGGATATTGGCAAAGTCTTTGATTCTTTTATTGGTAAAGAAACCAAAACACAGAGGGGAGCAGTGATCCCCAGCAGTGCCCAGGGTCACTCAGCCAGATGGTCACAGGGTCATAACTAGAATTAAAACCATGTGCCCTTTATAGAAAGAATTCTTGCCTTTGTGTCTCAGTTCAACTTCAGCACAATAAGAGAACAGTCAAGGATATGGGAGGAAGCTGTTTTTCCCTGTAGATACCAGGCCTGAAGACATGAGCAGCAGGGAACTATTGTGGGGAGTGGCCAATTTGGGAGTTTGGAGAGAAAGGATAGTCACATTCAAGAGAGAGGATAGGGAGCCATGATGTCACTAATGAGAGGCAAAATGAGGAAGAGGTCTTGGCCAATGTAAACCATTCCCTTGTTTCCAAGCAGGTGTCACCACCCCTCCACGTCATACAGTCCCCTGGAAAAGACTCCCCCCCGACCTAAAACAGGCTTGGCACATCCTCTCCAGGTGTCTGGGAAACTGGGGGGTTGTTTCTTTTCAAGGACCTTCAAGTCCTGAGATGAGTCCTCTGTGCATTCCGATGCAGGAGTGGAAGAAGGAAAAGATTGGGTATCGAGCCTCTCCTATCTGCTGTCCTCCCTGCAGTGGCCATAGTCCTGACCCAGGCACCCCACAGCCCACTCCCCTGCTCAGCCTCTCCCACCTCCTGTTCAAACAGGGGTAAAGTTACGTGACAAGGTCACCCTGTCCCCAGTTCTGAGGTGGATGGGGAGGCTGGAGACTAAGCAATTAACACACAGTCGGGAGTAAGGTGCCCAGGGAAATTTCCTGCAGAAGCGAGCCTTGGCAGATGAGAAGGCTCAGCGGGGACAAGGCAGTGAGTGGGGGATAGACAGGGAAAGCCACAGGCAGCCTCCTTTGCACATTGCCTGCTTCTTCTTCTCTAGAAAGAAGCCACTGTGGTGGGGGCAGTGGGGCCAGGGAGAAGAAGGGTGTGGGGTGCTGGACAGAGAGGGGTCCCCGCAGGAGCACTGGAGCTCACGTTTGGAGAGAGGACTTTCCCTTCTATGCCCTGCCTTCGGGAGAGGCAGCCATTTGAGCCCCTGAACTCCCAGCTGGGGAGCTGGTCTCCTGATGGCCAGGAGCGGGTTCTGGGGAGCTCCTCAAGTTGCGGCACACACCCATCATGCAACAACAGACACACCAGCCATGTGGCAGCACATGTGACACACAGCACTGGCAGCAGGACACATGCTCAGCCACACACACCACACACAGCAAGAAGGACAAAAGCACAGCCACACACAGAGCAGCACCACACACACACACACACACACACACACACACACATGGTTCTACTACTGCCCAAGCTTCCCCAGACCACCTCCCCAGGAGGAACCTCAGCCCTGGAGCCACCTTCTCAGAGGGGGCTTTCCACTCCTCTCTCTCCCTCCTGCGTGACTCACTCCCAGAAGACAGTGTGGGTGGCTCTGAGCCTCACCCCAAGCACAGGACTGGGAGTCAGTAGACACAGGGCCCAGGTCTGCCTCTACAGCTCTATGAATGGGAGACAGTGAGGGGAGGGCACAAGTCACAATGTCTCTGGGCCACAGTTTTCTCCTTCTGTCCAATAGGGCAATAGGAAGAAGGAATAATAGTGCCTACTCATGGGATTGCGATGAGATCTGATGAAAGCATTTTGTGAGATAAATTGATCCCCAGACCTGTGAGCAGAACCCCTCCCCTCGGGTGCACAGCCACCCTGGGCCTTGTCCTGGAGCCCTGGTCAGCCAGCCAGGTCTAGGACACTAGGATGCACTAGGACAACGTCCACGGAAAGGGTGTGAAACTTCCATGCTGTCTGAGCATGCCATTCTCCCTGCATCTCCACATCTTCACCAGCCTGGAAGCTCTCAGAATCCATCTTTTTGGTTTTTATGGAAACTTCAACACATGAGCACGGTGGATTAAATCATTGGCCATTGGCAATTGCACGCCATCTCCAGTCCCCTCCCCTCTCCCTTCTGCAGAAGTCAGGGAGGGACCCAAAATTTCAACCTTCTAATCACAGGGTTGGCTCCTCTGGTAGCCAGCCCCCCTCCTTAAGTGATTTAGGGGCTTTCCAAAAGTCACCTCATTCACGTAAAAAAGACACTTTTATGCTCTAGTCATTTAGGAAATTCCAAGGGTTTTAGGGGCTCTGTGCCAGAAATGGGACAAAGACCAAATATCTATGTTTTAGTATAAATCACAATATCACAGATTTAAAAATGGACAGTGCCTTGTCTTTGCTCTTAGGCAGCTCCTGGGCTAACTCAGCATTCTCAGCCCTGGTTATCTGATAGAATCCTGGCCTGGGGGTCTTTTAAAACACTGGCACCTGGGTCCCATCCCCAGAGATTCATAGTCAATTGATGTGCAATGGGGCCCAGGCAACCATGTTTTTAAAAAGCCCCTCAGGTGATTCTAATGTGCAGTTGGAGTTGAGACCCACCCATCTAGTGGAGAAATTAGACATAAACCAAAAGACAGAACGGGACATTTTTACAATAGATGCACATACAATAATAATAGCTAACATTGGCTGGGCCATTCTGTGTGTGTGTATGACCACCACTGTGCCAAGTTGCACATGAGTATATTTGAGCTTCCCCTAAACCCAGGAAGGCATGCCCCATGCACCTAATTTACACAAGAATAAATGAAGCTCGAGAGACTACTCAAGGCAAGACTTCCCCAAAAAGGCAACATTCATGCTGAAATTTGAAAGAAAATAGAATTTTCTGGAGAGACAGAGCAACAGAAGGATAGGGGTGTTCTCGATTGTCTGGCTGTTAGAATCCAAGACCTGGACAATCAGCAAACTGACAGAATGGGAGAAGATATTTGCAAACAGCATATCAGATAAAGGGTCAATATCCAAAATCTATAAATAACTTATCAAACTCAACACCCAAAAAACAAATAACCCAGGGAAGAAATGGGTAAAAGACATGACTTCTCCAAAGAAGACATCCAGATGGCCAACCGACACATGAAAAAATGCTCAACATCACTCATCACCAGGGAAATAAAATCAAAACCACAATCAGATACCACCTTACACCTGTCAGAATGGCTAATATTAACAACTCAGGCAACAACAGATGTTGGCGAGGATGCGAAGAAAGAGAATATCTTTTGCATTGTTGGTAGGAATGCAAGCTGGTGCAGTCACTCTGGAAAACAGTATGGAGGTTCCTCAAAAAACTAAAAACAGAACTACCTTATGACCCAGCAATTGCACTACTAGGCATTTATCCACAGGATACAGGTGTGCTGTTTCAAAGGGACACATGCACCCCCATGTTTATAGCAGCACTATCAATAATAGCCACAGTATGGAAAGAGCCCAAATGTCCATCGATGGATGAATGAAGAACACGTGGTATATATATACAATGGAGTATTACTCAGCAATCAAAAAGAATGAAGTATTGCCATTTGCAACTACATGGATGGAACCAGAGGGTATTATGCTAAGCGAAATTAGAGAAAGACAAATATCATATGACTTCACTCATATGAGGACTTTAAGAGAAAAACAGATGAACATAAGGGAAGGGAAGCAAAAATAATATGAAAACAAGGAGGGGGACAAAACATAAGAGACTCTTAAATTTGGAGAACAAACAGAGGGTTATCGGAGGGGTTGTGGGAGGGGAGATGGTCTAAATGGGTAAGGGGCATTAAGGAATCTACTCCTGAAATCATTGTTGCACTATATACCAACTAATTTGGATTAAATTAAAAATTTAATTAAAAAAATTTTTTTAAGTAAATTAAAAAAAAAGAATCTAGGACCCAGGAGGCTCTTCAGATGTGCAGGAATGTGGGTATAGAGGCACTATTGGCTGGTATGTAGGTGCCCAAAAAGGACAAGCAGGAGTTCAGATGACAGATGCTGGTGGAGGCCATCTTAGAACATTTTAGGACAGATAAAAGGTTAAAAGGTAGAGCTACTGTTCCTGGCAGGTAGCAATTCCAGGCCCCTTGTCATCATTCCCAGAGGTGGCAGGGATGAAAATAGAATGTCGAAATGGAGTCAGAGATGCTGGACCCTGAAGGAGGTTGTGGGGAGGAAGCTTAGACTATGTCCTTAACTTTTTTAAAACAGTGAAATGGAAATCAACCACATACCCTCTATGCAGAAGTTAACAAAGCGTGGGCAGGACAACATTGAACTCAGGGTCAGAGGCCAAGTTCCAGACATTTTGCTCTCTTAGCCTGGGTTCTGTCATCTGTAAACTGAAGGCAAGGATGGTTGTGTCTTAGCGCTTTCAAAATGAGTGCTGGAGAGCCAACGTCCAGGAGGGATACTGGTGTGGAGAGAGTAATGGGGGTCTCTAGGCCCCACTCGCTCAACACAGGGCAGGTCTACTTTCCCCTGCTTTACATATGGGCTGTCATGGAAAGCTTCACCAAATGAGAAGTTCTGCAGCTCAGTGTGAAAGTGTAGCCTTGACATCTAGTTAAAGATGGCTTTATCATCTTTCTTTCTTTCTTTCCTAGGACCTCCTAAAATTATAGCAACCCCACCCCCACCCCTGCTGCCGGGGCTTGGGTACCAGCCACACAGAGGTGAGATTGATCACCGAAGCTGGAAACAGGGATTACATGGAAATCTAAACAGAAATCATTGGGAACCCCAGGTTCCTTGCCCCCATAAGTCAGAGAAGTCCTCACTGCTGCCCCCTTTATTGGGGAAAAAAATGAGCAAATAGCTCATTTGCTATGAGTACAAAAAAACAAGTTGAAAATGCCAATGTGATGTCCAATGGCAAGAGCAGGAACCTTACCCAGTACTCTACATTGAAGCCCACCTTTCCACAAACTTCAACACTAAACATAAAACTGCCAAAATCTGCTTTTTAGTACCGCACATTTATTTGAGAAGAGATCCTACCATGGACAATAGGTAACTAAGGTTTTGTGCCAGGTGCTAGGGTTGGATGCTTCCAGGTGCTTTCCATGTGTTGACTTCTCTAATGCTCCCAATAATTCTTGATGTAGGCTACTATTTCTGTTCCCATTTTACAGATGAGGACTCTGAGGAAGAAAGAAGCCAAGCCCAAGTACAGTCATCTAGGTAGTAAGCCAGGGAATCGAACTATAGGTCCGGGCAGTCAGCCTCCAAGTCCACATTCAAGAGCTCATGCTATGAGCTCTTACCGCTAAGATGGAGATCAAGCCCAACAAAGGCAGGTGGATGACGCAGAGGGGAAAAGAAATAATGTAAGGAATTGTGAGTCATTTTCTAAATGTAAGAAGTTTACAGATCAACACATATTCTGAGATAAAAAATATATTTCATTCATAAAATAGGAATAGAATACTGTGAAAAAGAAAAAATTAGACAGCAGGAAAGAGATCTAGAAAATTAAAAAATGTGAAATGAAACACACAACGTGTATTATAAAACAGGGTCAACCAAATCTTCTAGGAAGTAGGTCAGTATGCCATAGATGTAGAAATACATGATGTAATGGACTATGATAGATTACACTGATTGCCCTAATTCTTTGCTCAGCCCAATATTCGGACCTTTTGCCATGTGATTGGGCAGTTTGCTCCACTAAAGGGGTCTCTTGATTTTGGGGTGCTGCCGTCTGATTTGCTGTGGGCCATTAGTGGTGGGGGGGTGTGACCAAAGGCTTGAAAGCTCTTATGGGGTTGGGCTCTTGCTTCTTTGCCATCACCAGGCCAAGAACATTCTTGGACTAGCCCACTGGTCTCACAGTGAGGGTGAGACCCATTTAGAGCAGAACTACATTCCACCAGCCAACCCCGTCCTAGATCAGCCACCCCCTAGCTTACTCCCAGTTGAAGGCGAAGCACAGTCAACACAGCCACTCAACCAATTCAGCCCAAATCAGTGACTCCCAGCCAAAGATCCCTGAGAATAAATAATTTTGTTTTAAGCCATAGAGTTTTGGGTTGGTTTGTTATGTAGCATTATTGTGGTCATGGTTAACCTATGCAGCTATCAACCTAGGAGCTGATACCCAGTTAACAGAGAAAATGGAAGGAAGGGAATTACCAAAGAAATAATTCATGTGTGTTTCCCCGCACCAAAAGGTAGCAGCCTCCAGATCAAAGGGCTTACGGAGTACCCAGAACGATACATAGATCCACCCCAAGGCATACTGTTGTGAAATGTCAGAAACTATGGTCAAAGAGATGATACTAAAAGTTTTCAGCTAGAAAAAAACAGGTTTCATAGGAAGAAACATGAATCAGGATGGCTACAAGGCTTCTCAAGAGGAACACTGCATGCTACATAATAGTAAGGCAATGTCTTTTAAATGTTTTGGAAGAAGTTGTTTTTAATATAGAATTCTAGACCTAGACACATAATTAAGATGTAAGTTGAATGTAAATATTTTTTTAGCTATAGAAGGATTCAGAAAATTCACTTGGCACACCCTTTTACTTAGTACGCTACCAGATGATGTGCTCTCCAGCCAAAGTGGAAAGTAAATCTAAAAAATAGAATCTAGGGGGGCTCCTGGATGGCTCAGTCAGTTAAGCATCCGACTTCAGCCCAGGTCATGATCTCACAGTTCATGAGTTCGAGCCCCATGTTGGGTTCTATGCTGACAGCTCAGAGCCTAGAGCCTGCTTCAGATTCTGTGTCTCCATCTCTCTCTGCCCTTTCCCCATTCGTGTGCACACATGCTCTCTCTCTCTCGCTCTCTCGCTCTCTCTCTCAAAAATAAATAAACATTAAAAAAAATTTTTTTTAATAGAATCTAGGGAATCTGGGTGGCTCAGCCAGTTAAGTGTCCAACTTCAGCTCAAGTCATGATCTCATGGTTCATGAGTTTTTGAGCCCCGCATCGGACTCTGTGCTGACAGTGTGGAGCCTGCTTGGGATTCTCTCTCCCTCTCTCTCTCTGACCCTCTCCCACTTGCTCGCTGTCTCAAATAATAAATAAACTTTAAAAAAATAGAACCTAGGAAACAGAAGATTCAGCACAGTTGGCTGGCAGAGGAAATTCCAAGGATAAAAGCTTTGCAAGGGCACCTGGATGGCTCAGTCAGTTAAGTGTCTGACTTTGACCCAGGTCATGATCTTATGGTTTGTGGGTTCAAGCCCCATGTCTGGCTCTGTGCTGACAGCTCAGACCCTGGAGCCTGCCTCAAATTCTGTGTCTCCCTCTCTCCCTGCCCCTCCCCCACTCATGCTCTGTCTCTCTCTGTCTCTCAAAACTAAACATTGAAAAAAATATTAAAAAAAAGAAAGAAAAAGCTTTGCAGCAGACCTACAAAGTAATAGGCCAGATTGAAACAGGAAATTCAGTGCTCCAAAAGAGAAGAATCCAGGGAAACAGGAGGGATTGATAGATGAACTGATATAAGACAATGCTTGTGAACAAAATAGTGACAACAATGGAATAGCAGATCTGATGCACCATTTAGAAAAATGTAAGAAAACAATGCAATTGAAAGTGTGAAATGCTTATTACCTCTGGGTATATTTTTCCAGGTAGTTAATACCAGGTGTTAGTGATAGACAGTAAGAATTTATTTCCCACATCACATTGCATACTGGCCAGCCAGTCCTCCCTTTGGAGAACCCCATGGAACTCCTGGCCTACACAGTCTGCTCACTAGGGAAGAGACAGACCGATGGAAGAGGCAGACAGCCCCTTCACTGCCCTAGCCCAAAGGGAGAGCTCTAGGCACATGACCTCTACCTACCTGGAAAGGAAATGGAGACATATATGGAACAGATAGATATCAGAGGAACACCAACTTTCTTTGCCACAACAGAAAAAAAAAGTATGAGAAAGAAAATAAACTCATAATTCATTGCTTGTCTCTCAAGTGAGCCATCTTTACACGATCATCATGAGGTTCTAGATTTAACCGAAAGTCCAGTGTAACTATACTGACTAAAAGGACTGCACTTTTAGGGGCACCTGGGCGGCTCAATAGGTTAAGCATCTGACTTCAGCTCAGGTCATGATCTCACAGTTTGTGAGTTCAAGCCCCGCATCAGGCTCTCCCCTGTCAGCACACAGCCTGCTTTGGATCCTCTGTCCCCTTCTCACTCTGCCCTTCCCCCCACCTTATCTTTCTCTTTCTCAAAATAAACATTAAAAATTTTTAAAGTACTGTACTTTTAGAAGAGTATAGTTATACCCTACTATTCCTGTATAGGAAGGGGCAAAAGTGAGGTGGGTATCAAAGCAAAATCATCTGAAATGCCTCCAATAGCAGGAAGTCAATAAATGATGTCTAATACTGATAAAGCAAGAAACAGCATTGTCCGCGTATTACTTAAAAATATGAAGGCACCCAGCAAACAGGATGCTAAAAGAGCTAAAAATGTAATGTCCCCATAAAAAGCAAAAGTAGAGGTAGGAAGGGGAAAGACTGTGCTTTTTTTTATTATAAGCCCTTGGTATTTACAATTTTTTTTTTCGATTTACAGATGTATTATTTGGACAATTTTTAAAGCAAACCCAAAACAAACGCTAAAAATAAAACCCCCTGCATTTGCTAATCATTTCTGACCTTCTAAGGTTCTTGAATTCTAAGCATCTGGGGGAGAAAGCTTGTGTCACAGTGGAGATTTGTCTGAACACAAACTGTCGCAGGCCCTGGACAGAGAAGTCAAAACAAAGAAAGGTCATATGCCATTCTGAGCATGTGAGGTCCTTGTGAGATCTTACACTTGAGCCACGGCCAAGGGGATCTGGAATGGGCACGACCTGATCCTGGCACTGAGGAAGCTTCCGGAAGCCCCGGAGACCCCACCAGACCTGGCACCGGCCTCCCTGGAGCTCTGGGGAAGAACACAGCCAGTTATGCCCCACAGCCCCCTGGCAGGTACCATGGGCACCAGCTATAATGAGAAGTGACAGGTACGGTTGCTGGGAAAACATCCCAGCCTGGAGCTCAAGCTACCCAGAGTTGCTGGGGGCCTTCTCAAGCTGTCAGGAGGGTCCCCACACACTTTGATGCCACAGCCAATCTGGTCTGGAGCATTCGCATCTCATTAGCATGGACTGAGGCCAACCTGGAGCATGGTCCCCAGCCCAGCTTTGGGTAGAGGGGAAACTGAGACCCCAGGTGGACAGACAGGAGGACACTGATTCTGCCATCCTCCCAGAGCACTCTCCCTAGTATCACAGGAGAATCAACTGAAGCCCCTAGAGGCCAACCTGACTTCCAACCCTGCAGATGATGTCATCAGTGGCCCTCCCAGAGTCTGGCCCCTGTCTCCTGGTATAGCCTCACTGCTCCTTAGCACTGGTCCTAGCTCTGCCATCTTCCAGGTGAGGTGAATCTAAGCCAAGCTCACTTCTGGACAATAGGATGCCAGTGTCACCCAGCTGACAGGGAGAACCTGAGGCTGAGTTTTGCTTCCATTCAGGTGGGATTCCCATGGCCACAAATGGCTCTTTCGGTTTATCCTCAACTGTTCCCTGCCAGCAGGAAAGGCAATCAGGGTGCTCTGGTGCCCAACCCTCATGGCTCTTCCCATTGCGACAGGCTGACCCTGGGCTTCCTCTTGATACCCATTTCCACAGAAACCAAGATGAGCAGAGCCGAAAGGTCGCTGGCTCCCCACTCTGTTCCCAAGCAAGACAGCCCTTGAGAGATTCCAGAAAGCTGTCCAACCCCACAGACGCCAGGAGCCAGGCCGAGGAAATGGGTTTGGGAGACCTTCCATGCAGGTGCCTCTCGCGGTCCCTCTCCCCGCGGGGAAATTCTCCCAGAAGCACACTCTGGTAGACAGCGGGAGAGACGCTCCATGCTGAGCACCAGACATCGAACGGATGAGATAATCATAAATCCACAAACTGCAACAAGATAAAATTATCATTATATGAAGTTAAATTATTAATTAGCGCCTCCAAAAAAAGACCAGCACCACCTGGTCTTGAATCCTGGAAGCTGTCTTTCTGAAAGCAACAGAAATACCAAAATAGTTCAGCAGCGCTCCACATTGTGGGTGTGGTACCCCCATGTTTGTGGCTGCCAGAAGCCTGATGGCCAAGGGGTCCAGCCAGGTGGGCCCAGCGGGGCCAGGACTAGTCAGTTTAGATGAGCAACTCAAGAGATCCGTTTTTATGGTTGGGGAAACTGAGGCAAAGGACTAGGTAGAAGGGCCACAGGAGCCTGAGGAGTTTGTATGCTGGGTTGAGAAGAGGTAAGTCCTGAGTCTGCCTGATGGTCTGAGGGCTGAGGACACTCACCCACATAGTAGACTTCTACTGAGCACCCAGTGAGTGTCAGGCGCCAGGAATACAGAGGAGAAGCCATCATTCCTTGCCTGTGAGGAGCCCAGTTTGTGCCAGGCTGGACCAGTGGGTCAGCTGTGTCTTCCGTCTTCTTCACCCCCCCTCACGTCATCGGATTTATCCTTTTTATCGCCATCATCACCACCATCATCCTCCTCGTCACCATCATCATCATCCCGCACCACCACCAACTCCTACAACCCATACGTATTCATTAAATCCTACAGCCACTGCGGCTTAATGAGAGGGGAGGAGCTTTAGAAAGCACCTTTCTAACCAGGGCATCAATCCTCGCTGTGAAATGCCTGGTGAATTGTGACCCAGCGCAACAGTTCTGGCAATAAGGAGCTTACTCGCTGCTTCATAAATCAACCCACTGCATCTCTGGAGAGCAATTTCTCCCTCATTCATTTATTCATCCATTCAGCAAGCATTTACCAAGCATCTACTAGGAGCCACCTCAGGACTAGTTTTTGGAGAAAAGAACTCTTTCTTCTGGCTGAGGAAAACACAACCCAGTACCTTCTTGCAGAAAGTTCTCAGGATGGTGGGAAAGACAAACAAACAGCCAAGCGATGACAACACAGGGTGTTGTTTGGTGGAACACGCGATATGTTCCGGTGTGTTAGAGGTACGGTCTTGTCCACCTTGCACCGCGAGCTGTGGGTGGGCACCACTCTTAGCCCCATTGGACAGATAAAAACCCCGAGCACAGGAAGGTTAAGTAACTTGCCCACGGTCACTCAGCTGCAAGATAGTTGGGTCAGGATTTACAGCGAGGTTGTTGGACTCCTGAGCTGTGTTCTTGGCCCCTCTGACAGAACGCGCCATCCCCTTGCTGATGGGTGTAGTCCTGACAAATCCACCCACAGCCCGGAAGACTGACAGTGAGCTGTGTGCGGGTCTATGTGCTTCAAGCTTGGGGACCTGTCACGGAAGCGCACTGCTCCCCGGGGCCAGCAACCTTGCAGATGACTCTGGATCCAACAGTACTTGGGTTTTGGCTTAGATAGAGACGGGAACGGAGATATCTCTGTTTGCCACGTGCGCCTTCCACGTGGCCCCAAATGGGATGAACTGCATGGCCCAGACTCTCCTCCAGCCCCAATATCCGCCCCTGCTCCAGCCAAATGAGGCCTGAATAATTCATGGCCAATGCACACGGCCTGGGCCTGGAGCAGCTTTACAGTGGCCAAATTGGAGAGGGGGGTGGAGGCCAGGGCAGCTGGACCTGGGAGGAGGTGGTGGTGGGGTTTTGAGAGCCACTAACAGCCAGGAAGAGTAAACAAGGTTCGATGAATTATTCAGCCAGGCAGCTGCTGACGCAGCCCCGGGGGCAGCAATGGCATGACAATGTACTAAGTCTGACGTCACCACTCACTGGGGGCAGCCCGGTGTCAGTGTGGCCAGGCTCTGACCAGAGCCCACAGGGCAAGCGGTAACTGAGATAAGGCACAGCACAGCCCCACCCAGGAGAGCAGCAGGTGCCAGAAGGAGACAGAACCTGAGTCCCGGGCCTGGGCCTGCCTGAAAGGACGTGTGGAAGGTAACGTGGTCCTAGGAGAAGGTTGTGGACTCTGGAGGCTGTTAGAGCTGGGTTCCAAGCAGCATCAACACAGTGCGGCCTTTGGAAAACCATTTAACCTCACTAAGCCTCAGCTTTCTCAACTGGAAAATGGGAACCAGGAGATGGCTGGATACAGGATAATCACTTCACCATGATCCGAGTCTCCCACTCGTGGCCCCGGCCCTGAGCGCACTCCTAAACACACGGTGAATGGCAGGGCCTCTCCCATCCGTCGGGTCAGCAAGGCCAGCTCTCTGGGCCTTTGGAAGCCTCTTCCGTCCCTCCCTGCTGTCTTCCCACCCTACCTCACAGGGCATTGAGGAACTCTGCTGGTGACCCTGCTGCAAATGTTCACCCAGGGAGAAAGTCAAGATGTGTCCAGATCCGCAGCACAGGCAAGGGGCCTGGAACTGGCCAGCAGGGACCACACTCCTCCACTGATTGCTGTGTGACCTTGCACTGGCCCTTTTCCCTCTCTGGGCCTCTGCGGCTAGACAAGTAGGTCCCTCAGCCTCCTCCAGCTCTGACCTCAATTGACAATAAGACAGTGGAAGGGAGGGGCTGATTGTTCCCTCTGGCTGGGGTGAGAGGCGGCAGAGGCTACACGTTTCTGGAATTTGCAGGGTGGGGGTCAGGTCTTTCTTCAGAAGGTTCCAGCTCTCCAGTTTCTCTCTTCTCCTAAGAGCACCATGCTCTGCCAGGAAAAGGTAAAACAGTAACCACCAGCAGCAAGGGCTCCTCGGCCCCACCCCTTCATGGCATAGGGCTAACCGCCTCACTAGGCGGGTGTTTCCCGCGGTTTTGACCCCCATTGAAGGATGGCATGGCAGCAGCTCAGAGAAGCTGAGTGTTGGGTCCAAGGCCACACAGCCATCAGGAACAGAGCCTGTCCTGGAATCCCAGACTGGGCCTGCGGTCTCCATCACCCATGAGCAAGGCTGACTTCTAAAGCAGGGCCCCCCCCGCCCCGCATTTGGTCAGTGACGTTGCTGGAACCCAATTCCCCCTTCTCCTCCCCAGTGCAGCTCCAAGCAGACTGGGAGGCGGCACCAGGACTCAGGTCATTTGATGAACTTGACTGGGGTCCAGTCCTAGCTCTGCCACTCACCAACTCTGTGCCCTTGAATGAGTCTCTCACGCTCTCTGAGAGGCAGTTTCCTTGGCTGGCATGTTGGGGTGATGATGACGCGCCTCTGTGTGGCTGTGATGGGCTTGCCCTTTGTGCTGGACCCTCAGATGGCAGGGCCAGCTCAGGACAGAATTGGCCAGAGCAGAGAGGGGGCGGCCTGGGTAAGAAGAGGGGCCGGCTGGATGGGAAAAGGGAGGAGGGCACTCTGGGCAGAAGCCCAGAACAGCTGCCTAAGTGCTCAGTAATAAATAAGTGATATTGGCCACCACCTAATGTTTCCACAGTGCTGGCCAGCTGGGGCGGGAGGGGAAGTTTATTATAGACCCGGCCGTCTCTTAGTCTCACTCACATATTGAACCTTATGCATCCCTAATGAGCTCAGGGTGACAGGCTGACCCTAAGGGCACAGGCTCTTCCCAGGAGCTGGAGGATGAAGGCCCTTGGGGGCAGCTGTCCCCTTGGTCCTCAGCAATGTTGACTCTTAGGGGCAAACAGCACAGGCTCAGCAGGGGCCAGGGCACCCCATGCCTTCCTGGTCATGGAGAGGACATGAGGAAAGGTGTGGGTGCTCGTTTCTGGGGATCCTGGATGTCTGTGTTCTAATCCACCCTCTCTGCAGTGCCCCTTATCCCCAGGGCCTTTCTCTGCCCTCCTGTAAAGCAGACACCCTGGGAGCTTGGGAAGCCCTGGTCCTGCCTCCACCAGGGGAGACAGTGAACACACCCCAGGAACTGAGGCTTCCTTGGATGGGGAAGAGCAAAGCTACAAGTGTCCCAAGAGACCCTCTGCCCCTTCTCAACTTTACAGGAGGGTGAATTGAGGTCCACAAAAAAGAGAATGACTCATCTGGGGTCACATAGCAAGGTCTAGGATCTCCGTGTCGTGTTCTTTGCACACCATCCAACCCCATCCCGCTGGGGCTTTGGAGACCAGAGGGGAGGGCCCTGCCTCCAGACCTAAAGCTCAGAATGGGAAAGGTTCCCAGGGCCCTGAGCAGCTAGAATGCACGGGGCAGGGAGGCTGCCCACCCACCTGCCCAGCTGGCCATGTGGCTTCAGGAGTCCCTGCCTCTCTGGGCTCTTGAGTCCCCATGTACAGAATTATCATGCTTCCGGGGCGCCTGGGTGGCTCAGTCGGTCAAGCATCCAACCTCAGCTCTGTCTGACTTCAGCTCAGGTCATGATCTCACCATTCATGAGTTCAAGCCCTGCATTGGGTTCTCTGCTGTCAGCACAGAGCCTGCTTGGGATCCTCTGTTCCCTTCTCTCTCTGCTCCTCCCCCACCATCTCAAAAATAAATTTTAAAAAAATATTAAAAAAAAAAGAATGCCATGCTTCAGTGAGGTGTTCCCAGAGCTGCCCTTAAAGGTAAACAGAGGCACACACTGAGAACCCCATGTTCTAATCTTGACTGGGCCACCAATACACATGAGAGGCAGAAAGAAGGGCCTGAGGCTGGGCTCTCATTTCCCTGTCCATAAGCAGGAGTGTGTGGCTTCTGAGCTTCCTGTCCAGCCTAAGAGTCTATGGCCAGAAATAGTATGGCAGTTCATTAAGAGATTAAAAATAGAATTACAGTATGATTCAGTGATTCCACTTCTGGGTATAGACACGAAAGAATGACAAAGCAGAAACTCAAACAGTATTTGTACCCTCATGTTCACGGCAGCACCACTGACAAGAGCCAAGAGGTAGAAGTAAACCAAGGGTTCGTCAACAGACCCATGGATGAACAAAATGTGCTACATCCGTACAATGGAGTGTTACTCAACCTTAGAAGGAAGGACGTTCTGGCACACGGATGAACCTTGAAGACGTTATGTTGAGTGAGATAAGCCAGTCATGAAAGGTCAAATACTGGATGATTCCACTTCTAGGAGGGACCTGGGGCAGTCATATTCATAGAGACCAGGTAGAATGGTAGTCGCCAGGGGGGCCTGGGTGGCTCAGTCGGTTAAGTGTCCGACTTCCGCTCAGGTCGTGATCTTGCGGTTTGTGAGTTCGACCCCCACATCGGGCTCTGTGCGGATAGCTCAGAGCCTGGAGCCTGTTTCAGATTCTGTGTCTGCCTCTCTCTCTGCCCCTCGCCTGCTCACGCTCTGTCTTTTAATAATAAATAAACGTTAAAAAAATTAAAAAAGAATGGTAGTTGCCACAGGCGGGTGGGCAGGGAAGGGAGACATGGAAAATTTTTAAGGATATAGAGTTTCAGTTTTACAAGATGAAAATGTTCTGGAGATTGGTTTCCCAACAATGGGAATGTACTTAACACTAGTAAACTATATGCTTAAAAGTGGCTCAGGTGATAAGTTCTATGTCACGTAGCAGCCACGATTTAAAAATCTTTTAAACAAAGAAATTATGACCAGGAGCTCAACGCAGAGAGATCTGCCACACCTTTCGTACTAAGAATATGTGTTTTTTTTTTAAGTTTATTTATTTATTTATTTTGAGAGAAACAGAGAGACAGCAGGGAAGGGGCAGAGAAAGACAGGGAGAGAGAGAATCCCAAGCAGGTTCCACATTGCCAGCACAGAGCCCGACGTAGGGCTTGAACCCACGAACTGTGAAATCATGACCTGAGTTGAAACCAAGAGTCAGACGCTTAATTGACTGAGCCACCCAGACGCCCCATCACACCAGGTATATGTCCTTTAAAAAAAGACACCAAGAAAATTTGTTCTGTAAAGAACTTTGCTACACAGCCTTTTGTGGCATGGAGAATCCTTGCTGAGTGTAAGGAAGCTGCCCTCACCCAACATCTTCTTTGCATCGAGTTTTGCAAACCAGGCACATATGTCCCTTACGATGAAATATGCGTTGAGCCAGCGCCCTACTTCCTGGTGTGAGGTGGGCACATCAGATGGTCTCAGATGCTGCTGGGGGAATAACTGCCTCAGTCCTAGGGTCGGCATTCAAGCGCTCCATGGTGTGGCCCGGGAAGACTGCAGACTTCACCCTCTCTCCACTCCCGGATCACCCCATCCACTTTGGGCGTGCCCTTGCCCTAGCCCGAGCCCCACATATGTCGCCCCTTCAAAGATGCCCCCGGGCCCCGTCAGAGATGGTTTCTCCCTCTGTCTGCCCTTCCATGCCCCCCCTCCCTTGGCTTCTCCATTAATCCCCATAGTTCCACATTCCCTACCCACCAGACTTAGGGATGGTGAGCTCCTTGAGGGAGGGAGGGGCTGTGTCTTGTTCAAGTTGTCTTAACCTGGTTTCAGCACTGGTCCCCAGCCTCGCATACTGGGAAAAAATTGTGAGGACAAAGTGAGAATCTCCTGCAGCACATCTCCGTGCCATCTACCCAGATGGAAACAGATTCCCAGGGAATCTGAATCACCCAGCTGGGCCACTTTGGATAGGAGCACCTTACCTAGAATCTCTCAATCAGAGTACTAGGCATACGGAGTACTCACTGTACCCCACGCACCGGCTAGTGCTTTCCATGCTAGTCTGTGAAAATCCTTCGAAGGGCCTCATAAAGTAGGCAACTGTGGGGACACCTGGGTGGCGTGGTCGGTTAAGTGTCCGACTCTTGATCTCGGCTCAGGTCATGATCTCATGGTTTGTGGGTTCAAGCCCTGCATTGGACTCTGCATTGATGGTGCAGAGCCTGCTTGGGATGCTGTCTCTCCTTCTCTCTGACCCTCCCCTACTTGTTCTCTCTCTCTCTCTCTCTCTCTCTCTCTCTCTCTCCCTCCCTGTGTTTGTCAAAATAAATAAACTTATAAATAAATAAACAAAGTAAGTAAGTAGGCATTGTGACTGCACCCATTTTACAGATAAGGAAGTTGAGGCTCAGAGAGTCAAAGGCATCAAACCCAGAGCTGGGATTTGAACCCCAAGGTGCAGGCCTCCCCAAGAGCAGCATGTGCCATTGCCATGTGAGCACACTTGCCTCCCAGGAACAGGTGACCACGGGGGCCACCACCTTGCCCTCAGCCTCCACGGCGAGTGGCCTGTCCCACCAGGTTAGCAGGTTAGCCCCCTGGTGGCTGACTGATGGGCTGGCCCAGAGCTCAGCAGCTGCTGCTGCGCACCTCTGTAATTCTCCGAGTCAGCTCCCTAGCTCACTGACCTGTTGGGAGAGTAAGTGCCAATGGGGGAAGGGGGGAGGGACCCTCTCTCCCGCACCCTCCTCTCCTTCTGCTGCCTCCCCAGAGCACCTGCCCCTGCCCTGGAGGGGCCAAGTGGGAGGTCTCTGGACCCCTGGAAAGGTTGGATTCCTGGCAAGCCAGAGCAGGAGGGGCGGTGTCCAGAAGCCTTCCTCCTGCCTCCCTCCAGGCCGCCTGGACTCTGCAGAGGACCCTCCCCATCGCTCGGGCAGGCTGGCGCACTGCACACACCTTTAGCAATGCCAGACAGGGAGCCCCCGAACAGCCGGCTCACTGCTCGCCTCAGCTCCCAGGGAGGCTGCTGCTGCGGCTCTCCAGGAAACTGAGGCAGGGCACCTGATTCACGCCTACGCAGCACAGGGCTTAGCACAAAGCCTCTGGAGGGACACAAACCATGGGGCTTGATCCCTGCCCCTTGAGAGGGATGAGGCCAAGCACAAATGGCAGAAGTCCAAGGCAGAAGGAAAAAGATCGATACCTTGTGTTGGTCCAGAGCACGGAAATTTACAAAGCACTTTCACAGTCTCAATTAATCCCCAAGCAATCCTGAGATAACGGAGCATCCAGTGCTTACTGGGCTCTCACTAAGTGCCAGGCATTTTTCTAAACGTTCTGCACATGTTATCTCACGTAACCCTCACAGCAGCACCGTGGGTTGGTGTCATTACCAACATCTCCATGTCACAGATGGAAAAACGGAAGCACAGAAAGGTTGAGCAACTTTGCCAAGGTCATTCGGATACTCAGAGGCCGAGCTGGGATTTGAGCCCAAGCAGTCTGGCTCCAGAATCCAGGTGCTGTCTCTAATGGTGCTGGGTACTTGGCGAGTATTTCTACTCACAATAACAGAGAGGAAACAGAGGCTCTCTTAAATAAACCACCCGAGGCCCCACAGCCAAAGGTAAAGGTAGGATCTGAACCAGGTGACTCACCTATGGTCACACCTGCAGTTAGGTAGCAGGGCTGGGGTTTGAGCCCAAACCCTTGGATTTAAAACCCAAGGATTTTTTTTTTAATTTCAACAAAAGGAGGTGCCTGGGTGGCTCAGTCAGTTGAGTGTCCGACTTCAGCTCAGGTTATGATCTCGTGGTTGTGAGTTTGAGCCCCGCGTCCCACTCTGTGCTGACAGCTCAGAGCCTGGAGCCTGCTTCGGATGCTGTGTCTCCCTCTCTCTGCCCCTCCCCACCCCAAGTAAAAAAAAAAATAAATAAAAAAAAATAAAAAAATTAAAACCCAAGGAAGATACAAGTTCAGAGCAGGGAATGAAATTCAGTTCTGTTAACAAATCAGGAAAGGCTCTCTGAAGGGGGCAGCATTAAAGACAGACCTTAAAGCAAAGGGTGGAGCCAGGCGGAGGGGACCATGTGAGCAAAGCCTTTGCAGCTGGGAATGGGGGCAGCAAGGAGTCTCGTTTGGATGAAGGGCAGGGTAAGTGTGGAAGGATGGCCCAGACAGAAGGAGAGACCAGTGAATGGGAAGCCTTTGCCACTTGGCCTAAGGCAAATAACTTCACCTCTCTGTGCCTCAGTTTCCTCATCTGGAAAATGGGGATGCTAATGCTACAGACCTCACAGAGGCCTGGGGAACATCATAGAAAGCATGGAGAAAGTGCTTAAGCACCTACTGTGAGCTAGCCCCAGGTTAGCGGCTTAATAGAATATCACTTATAGCACAATCGTGAGAGGCAAGTATTACGGACAGATGAGGAAACAGAGGTTCCATAAGTTTAAGTAGCTTAGCCAAGGTCTCAGAGCTACTAAATAGCGAAGGTAGAATTCAAACTCCGGCTGAAATCCAGGAAAGGCTTGACTGACCCATCAAGGAGTGTGGACCTGCCTGGCTAGAGCAGGTAGTCAGTGGGGAGTCCTGGAAGGTTTGGGGGTGGCAGGCGTAACCTGTCAGTGGCCAAGGCTCTCCCTGGCTCAAAAACATGAGGCTTCTCAAACACTACCCCATCTCTTCACCTGCCACTCCTCATTTGTGCACTGGAGACACTTCTTCCCATCCTGGTGCTAAGTAAATAGAAACAAAAACGCAGCTTAATTAAGACCATGGAAAGCAGGTGCTGTCTCCTGCCAGCAGAGAGAAGATGAGAGTAATCAGATCAAAATGGAGGCAGATGTTCAGAACTGGGCACAGATGCTCCCCCACCAAACCCGGGCTCCTGGCTGCCATCCCTCACCTGTCTGCCCAAGGGAGTGGGTAAGCAGGGAGGAGTGGTCCAGCCAGGGAGGGGGTGCCCAGCCTGGTGAGGAAACCCTCCACCCTGGGGCAGCTGGCACCCTCTGGTAATGCACCCCACCCCCCTTTGGTGGCTTGGAGCCCAGGCTCTGGAGCCGGGCTAACTGGATTTGAATCCCTGTCACTTTCAACTGCGTAACCTTCGGCAATAACGTAACCGCTCTGTGCCTCAGTTTCCTCATCTGGAAAATGGGGATGTGCATAGACCTCATAGGGGTTGAGGGAGGATAAAAGGGGACATGTACCGAATGCTTAGGACAGCCTCTGAAATAGAATGAAGGCTGTGTGTGCTAGCTATTATTATCACCATTATTATTCATAGACACGTGGCTCAAAAACAATGGATAAAGTCCAGAGTCCTCCCTGATAGGGGCCAGATCCTCCCTACTGGCTCATCGTAGCTCAGATTTCCACACTTCCCCACACTGGACACCATCTACTCCCCAACCACCTAGAACCTCCTTCCGTAAACATGCCTCATGTCCCGAAGACCTCCCTGCTTTGTTTTGGGCATGCTCGCTGTCACGCCCAGATGCCCTTACTCTCTCTCCCTCATTAGCAGGGACTTTTCTTGCTCATCCTCCAAAACTCACTTCTGTTGCTTCTTCCGTGAAGATTCCCAATGGCATCCCTCCAGACCTCTCACTTCCTCTGTGGCCTCTAGTCCAGCATATATCCCTCCTCCCAAACTGTGCTGTGGTTACCTGCGCACGGATCTGCCTTCACCGGGATGAGTGCCCCTGAGGTGAGCTCCGTGCCCTCCTTTATGTCCACACCCACGCCCCAGGGTCTACACAGCGCCTTCCACAGCTAGACACTCACAAAAATGAGAGAAGGGGAAGGGGGCACTGGAGGAAGAAGGGGGCAGGGCAGAAGACAAAGGGTAACGATCCTACTCTACAGAGAAGGGTCTTGGGGTTCCAGGAGGAGGAAGGGGGTCTTGAGACAGCTGGGAACGTAGGCATCCCCACCATGGCCATAGCCTGAGGCCTCTGAGAAGTTCAGAGACATAGATAAATAGAGCTGAAAGTCCTTCAGGAATCAACAAACCCGACTCTCCCATTTCATAGATGGGGAAACTGAGGCCCCGAGAGGGGCAGTGACTCTCCCTGTGTCATCCAGGGAACTAACTAACGTCAGAGCTGGCACCAGAACCCAGGCGTCTGTTGGAAGCTCTTTCCACTGTACAGTTCGGCCACTCCTGATCTCCAGGCCCTGCACCTGCTGACCCCCAGCCTGAACACCCGCAGGCTGTCGAGCTGTGCCCTGAGGTGTCTGAGCAGTGGACGTCCATTGGTGACAGAGTTTGTAGGGAATCCTGAATTATAAGTCTGGGGCCCTTGGGGGTGGCGAGGCTGAGGTGAAGGAGGAAGAAAGGTCACTGAAGGAGTCAGGCGACTTTGGTCATCAGGCCAGAGGACCCAAGAATGTTACTCAGAGATGGTCTGGTCCCACCTACCCACCTCCCAGCCTTTCATGGCCAGCCAGCCCCTCCCAGCCCCTCTGCTCCTGTACCGACACCTGCCCCAGGACCATTTCCTGGGCTGGACATGATTGGTATTCTAGGCCCATCCATACTGTTTTGTCCTTGGCCATCCTCCTTCCCCTTCCTAGAACTCAGAGACAGACAGTCCTCTGCCCCTGCTCCAGGAGATGGGGTCGGCCGAGATCAGATCAAATGACAGTGGAATTTAAAGTGGGTAAAACACACCGATGGTTGGAAAAAGCGAGGCCAAGCAGAAGCAGAGGGGTTTCTTCCAAGGGAATAGGACAGGTCCGGTGGCCCATCTGTCCACTGTCTGCTGGGGCTGGCTCTGTCCCTGTTGGGGAGCTGAGAGAGGAGATAGCAGGGATCCCTGTCCAGATCCCAGACAATGATGGAGGTGTGGACGAAGGGGGGAGGAGGACAAAGAAACACGAGCTGGGCCTCTTCTGAGCACCTCCCCCTTGCACCAGGCACTGAACTGGGCTGTTTCCGTGGGTACATGCATTATCTCACCTAGTCCTCAAACAGCACCCCCGGGAGTGGGTATTCATTTACGGAGGAGGAAGTGGAGGCTTCACAGAGGTTAACAATGTGCCCAATGTCCCAGAGCCAGAACGTGGTGGAGGCAGGGGTCACACATCCCACGCGATCAACAGCCTGGTAGTGAGGAGAGGAAAACACAGAGGAGAACTGAGATGCAGGGAAGGACCCGGGAAGGCCCTGAGCCCTTCCGGGACCCCCATCGCCTTGCAGAATCAGACACCTGGCTCCGGCGGGGGGGCGTGGCTTGTCTAAGATCACACAGCAAGACAGCGAGGGGGACAGCCAGGACATGGAGCACAGGTCCAGGGCCCCAGAGCCCGTGGTTTCCCAGCAGTCCTGCGGAGCCTCCAAGGCCCATGCGCGGGGACCAGAGGGAGGACACAGGAGGTATCAGCCTGCTCCTCGCTGCCAGTCGCTCTGCCCCACTGCAGGCAGTGGGGCTCTTCTTGGGGGCATTGGTGCCGCCTCCCCACAAGGAGGCTTGAACATCCTGCTTTGCAAAAACCCCAGCGTGGCTGAGATGGCCCGTGTCAGCATGCCTTAGCAGGGTGCCTGATACAGAGCAGATGCTCAACAACCATTCGTTTGTTTCCTTTTTATGCAAGGGGTGCTCCCGGGTGAGAATCGTGAGTCCTCTGGGGGGAGCCCGTTCACTCTTGCTCCAAGAATTTATTGAGCAGGGTGCTGTGCCCACAAAGCCCCTTCAAGCAGCCTCTCTGAGCCCCTGCCAAGCTTCCTGTGGTGCCGAGCTGGCCTTGCGCTCTCTGCAGGACGGCACAGCCGCAGGCTGCTCCCCCATGCACGCCCCCCTTCCTCTGTCAGGCTCCAGCTGGCCCTGGAACTTCCACTCTCCACCTCTAAGGACTACACATCCAGTCTTATCTCACCTCAACCATTCGACATGGGGCTCATCTCCGGGTCTTTCCAAAGGTGGATTTCTTGAGCCCAACACAGGTGGTCAAGCCAGCCAAGGGAAGAAGACACAGACACACAACTTGTATAGAACCACCAGAAACGAAAGGCAAAAGAGACTTTAAAGACCATTCAAAAGGTGTGATACACGCTCCTGAGTTCCTGAGCATGACCCATATGGTCCTTCAACCAGGGTCCCAATGTGTCTCCGGCTCTGATGGCTCAGGTGGCCCTAGGAAGCCTCTTCCCTGGGAAATAAGGATCCATTTGGTAGGCAGCTCTCTTGTCTATTTTCCTCACCCATCCGAGGCAGAATCAGGTTCCAGGCGTGTTAGGAGTTATGGCACACTGTGACCTCCCAGAACTGTCCCGCAGCCTGAGGAAAGAACTTTGGAGTCAGGGAGTCCTGGTCCAGATCCCAGCTCTGCCTCTTTCTAGCTGTGTGACTACAAGCAAGTTACTTAACCTCTCTGAGCCTCAGTCACCACAACGGGAGATGATAGCAAGCCCTACCTATCTCCCAGAGTTGGTGAGAAGATTAAATGAGATAATGCAACCAGAACAACTTGCATTTTGCCGGACCCACAGGAGGCGCTCAGTAAATGAAGTCTGTGATTATTCTATTCAAGGCTCCACCTCCAAATCAATTGCTATTTCCCTACGCTCCCTGCATGATGTCAGCCCTGTGCCCCCCCCCCTCCCCAGGAAACAGAATTGAGCAGAATCCTTTCCCCGGGGTTGGTCTCCACCCCCAGTCTCAAAGGTCAGGGCAGCCACACAGGGCTGGGGACAAATGCTGGTTCCATTAGCAGCCAGAGAAAGGAGCAGAGACCTGCGTTCCCCTAAGAGCCAGGTTATTTTCCACTTTCACCTGCCAATAATGGATGCAGAGGGAACACGGGACAGAGGAGAGGGAGGCTGGGGAGAGGTAATGCTAATAGGTCTGCCTATTACCCCCCAGGCACCTTTGCCCATGGCCCCAAAACAGGCAGCTGAAGACTCCAGCCCACCCCTGGACTCCCAGGCAGAGATCAAGCTATCGGCCAGTGTCTGACCACTCTCCAGGGTGACCATGGACTCGGCCTCAGCTCAGAGACAGGAAGGTATTTCTTGACTTGCTAAGTGTCAGTCCACTTCTTCCTGCCTGTTCACCCAGGGCCTTAGCATTGCAGGCATGCGTGAAGATTCCTGGGGATATAGCTTTGCCCCACTGGCTCTGGGTCACAGACTTGTGGGCCAGACCATTGATGGCTGCAATCAGAGAACAAACAGCATCGCAGCCTCAGTGGGAGGAGGTCTAGGCCGACCAGCAGGAGCAGGCCAAAGGAGGAGTTCTGGGCAGGTGAGGAGAGAGGGCACTATGGCAGCAAGAAGTTGGCAGACAGCTGTGGGAACAGCCCTTCCCCTCCTAGAAGAACCCTTATCCCGGACGAAGGGGCTTCCCGATAGAGATACCAGGCAGGCCATTGATCACAAAGGTGGCAAGAGTCAGGGTCCAAGGTCAGAGCCTGTCCAGCAGTTCGTCTGACTTCCCTCACATTCCCTTCTCCCTGGGGACAGAGATAGCCCAGGGCACACACGTAGCATCACTGGAGGGTGGGGAGGTGGGTACATACTGAATGTGCAACCGGGATACGCTCCACCATGGGCAGAGGGCCTGGGCTCCATCCATGAAGCAGGGACAGGCCAGAGAAGAAATTCTGCCCATCTGGGCTCAGAAGAAGGCCTCCGGTTGCTGAGAGAGGCAACATTACCCAGCAGGCAGGCAGGATCCTCAGAAAGCAAGGCTGGAAAGGCAGAGAGCCAGGGTGGGGAACCTAGAATAGCCAACCTGGAATCAGAACTAAGCTCCTGTCCTGTGCCGACTCAGTCTAGTTAACTCTTTGTGCTTAGCACAGAGAAGGTGCTAATTAAATATTCATTGAGTGAATGAATGAATGAATGAATGAACAAAGGAACAGAGAAACCATTAAAGATCAAAGGCCGTAAACGCTGGGATGTGTCTTCTTGTATTGAATCCTTAGGGCACTTCATGTGGGTCCCAAGTACCCACCTACACCTGACCCAGCTTTGTAGCATGATTACGTCTCCCGCGCCCGGGTCTTAACTCTTCTGCAACCTACTTTTATAGAGGGAGCACTGTACTGGGAGTCATGCAACCTGAGTTTGCCTCTTAACTCTTTCTGATGGATGGGGGGGCCATTGGCAAATCATCCAAGGGCTTCTTTGGTAAACAGTGGGGTAGGGTAAGATGATTCTCCAAGGGCCCTTAGAATGTGAGTATCGTCTCGTCTCGTTCTGGAAGACACAGGGAAAGTGCCAATCCATGCTGAACAGCTCCTGGCACTCTCACCTTTGATTCCACCTGTGAGGTGAGCTCCTGAGACAAGCAGGTGCCTTAAACACCCCACGTTCCCCAAAGTGCCCAGCACAGTACACGTGCTCTCTGGAGATATGCATCTATCCTGTATCAGAGTCATAGCCCTGAGGGCTACAAAGGACCTGGAGAGATCTGTCCCAGCCCAATGCCGTCGGCAGATAATTTAGTTCAGAACCACAAACGTTTATTAAGTGCTTACTGTGTGCCAAGCACCACACCAGACACAGTGGGACAAAGACAGAGGGGGTCCAGGAAAGGATCTGCCAAGAAAGCACTGGGTCCCCTTCACTCCCCTTCCTCCAGCTGTGCTGAGCTGATCCCGCACCTCCCCCCGGAGCCCCTCCACCACCACCCCCTCACGGACTGAGAAAAATGCCCACTAACAGGAGGGATGCTGGGCTCTCCACGGCAGAGGGGAGCTGAGCTGGCTCGGCAGGAGGAGGCTGCTGACACCAGCCGCGCCGCGCTTGGCCGGGCAGACAGGCTCGGAGGGGAAGACAACAGCTCCAAACAACAAGTATTAAAAGATAAGCTATTAGAGGCGTCCTGTCGGGCTCTCTCTCCCTGGGCACTGCCACGCACCCGCCAGCCACCGGCATCCCTCCTCGTCCAATTATGCATCTTCGCGTGTTATGTTCCCCTCCGCCAGAGCCGGCGGGAGACGGCGGGCAGCCCAGGGCTCAGGCGGCACTGTGGGAACCCAGCGACGAGCCCAGGGGGTGGCAGAAGCACCCTTCCCGAGGGGAGCAGAGGGGAGGGGGGAAGAAGTTCCTGTCCTTCCTCCGATAAAACACTTTGCCCCATCGTCCTCCAGAATAACAGGGAAACAAACAAGGGAAACGAGGAGAAGAGGGGTGAGGGCTGGCTCCCCGTTTGGAAATGAACTCGCCCTTCCTCCCATCTCCAGACTCCATTAAGCATTCTGGAAGAGATGGGAAGTGATTATGGAGACAGAGGGAAAGACAGAGAGCTCGCTTACGGGAGGGAGAGAGGGAGGGCAAAGTGGGGGCGGAGAGCAGAGTGAGCCCAGACATGCCTGCGCGCACACGCGCGTGCGCGCACGCACACAAACATACACAGATCCCCTTATCTGATTAAGGATCCAAGGGAAGTCGAAAAGCTTCTGGAAAATTAAAATGACCCACCGGGTGAACCAGGGAAGATCTGCAGGCAGATTATGAAAAACAAGTCGAGTGGGGATTTCCTTTACTGGGGTGAGTTCTCCAGGCTCTCGCTGTTCCTTAGGCCAGAGGACAGCAAGCCAGCCAGAGAGAGGAGCTAAGGCCAGTCCTGCCCCCACCAGGCTTCCAGTTCTCATCCCAGCAGGCCCTGTGGCTGATGGCTAGGGCCTGCACCTTTTGCTCTGGAAGGCAAGGTGCGAGGAGGAGAATGAGGACAAGGACAGGGGCTTTTATTCTTCTCAGAGACCTGAAAAATGGATGCTGTCTCCTCCTTCATTCCCTGATACCTGGTTCTGGCCTCTGCCAAAAATGCAATGGTTCTTGAGACCGTTGCAGCCTCTTTCCTAAACCCTGACCACCAAACAGAATGTCTAGGAATGCTCTGGGTGACTGGGATCTAGTCTATTTCTGCCATCCCTTTGCACCAATGACTTTAAGCAAGTGCTTTCCTATCTGGGCCTCAGTTTACCCTGCTGTAAAATGGGCAATAGGACTTGATACTCTGGAAAGGGCCCCAAAGTCCGAGCCCTCCAGGGTCTTAGGACATCCTGACAGTGGGCCTGTATCCTCCATTGGGAGCTGGGCTGAGCTGACGGGTCCATTGACATTCTGTCCCCCAGTGGCCAAAAGGATGCCGGTGAGATGGGGTGCTCTGGAGGCCGCCACACCAGGCCTGAGTGAACCGGGGCAGTAAAGGGTTTAAAAGCAGATAACATCAGCTTAAAATGTGAGCAGCCTCTCCAGCATGCCTGCAGAGCTGTTTGCCGAGCTCTGTAACATATTTGCAAACATCCCAGAATACACATATTAGGAACCTAACAAGTTGCCTGGCATTGAAAATATATTATACACAGTGTCAGATATACTTAATATGCATCCACAATGATCCTTTTTCCCCCTACTTGCAGCAGCATATTTTGCTTACTTTTTTTTTTTTTTTTTTTTTTTTTGAAGAGTTCATTTCCCTTGATGTTACAATCAGGCAGCGGTATTAACTCAGCAACTTGGCCAGGCCTAGAACAGTGCCATGCACACCATCAGCACTCAGTGGATATTGGTGGGGGCAAATCACACCCCAGCGGGACTGACCCTGGGCTCTCTGTTCACCTGGAGCCAATGAGGGCTACAGCCTCACTCTTAATTTCTCTCCCTTGGAGAGTGCAGTAAGAACCTTGGCTTTATTAGCTCTGGAAACAACACTTCATCTACCCAGAGAACTTTTTGTGTCTTGGCAAGTCGCTCCCGGAACTGTCCTAGCCCAACCTTGAAGCTCTAAGTGTGGGATTTCTCCAATCCAGAGAAATAGGAAAGATGGAGCCCTGGTTTTCCCCCTCTTATTGGCTATAGGACTTTCTTCCAGGCTTCAGCTTCCCTGAGCTGTGAAAGGAAGAGGTTAGTGGCCATTTTCAGGATTGCTGGGGGGACTCCTTGAAATTGTGGCAGGGAAGGCATTTGTGGTCCCTTATTTGGATGTGCACACGCTCTTTCAACACATGCGGCGCGGGTTCTTGTCACATGCCAAGCACCATGCCAGGTGGTGGGGATGGAGAAGAGGAAGGAAAGAAAGGCATGGCCTTTGCTCTTGAGGAATACAGTTGGCGGGTGGCGGGGGGGAGGGAGAACAAGAGATCATGATGCATTGTTAAAGGAAAAGCTACTTGGCTGAGGGGCTCTAAATCCCAAAGGCCTGGGTTCCAGCTTTGCCTCCAGCCCTTGGGTGCTCCAACATCTTGGGCAAACTGCTTAACCTCCCTTGGCCTCAGCTGTCTCACCTACAGATGGGAAGAAGACTCGCTACCCCCTGGAGTTACCTTGAGGACTGGAATTAGAAAACGTATCCAGCACAATGCCTGGCACCAACTGAGGTTTGGGATGTGAATAGAGGTAGGAACACAGGGTTTCAGAACTGTGAAAAGAGGGAGCTAATAATCCCCCCACCCCCGGAAGCCTGAGCAAGGCCTGTTAAACCAGCTGGTCTTCAAGTGAGATGTTAGAGGAAAAGAAGGTGTTTATCAGGCACAGTCAGGGGAGAGGTCCCAGGGCAGAGAAGCCACTAAAACAAAGTTCCACAGAGTTATGGAAACACTAAAGGATCTGGGGGACAGTTAGGGGTCTGGAACTGCTAGGTTCCAGACGAGGGCATGCTAGATGAAGCTAGAAATATGAGTTAGTGTCTAGAAGCACCTGGAGGCCCCTGGGGAATTCTGACAGGCAACTCTCATAACCAGATGTGTACGATAGACCAAGCCCCTGGAGGGCTGGTGCAGCAAAGGTGAGAACAGAGACAGAGATTGCTTGGGGAGATGGCTGCAGTGATCCACATGAGTGATGAAGTGAGGTGCGGGTGGGGGGGAATCGGCATGGGAGACACTGGGTCTTAGGAAGAGCAGCAGCAGGGAGATGAAGACCAGGAGTCCTGCCTGCATGCCTGGGAATATAGGGAGAGGAGTGGAATAGGGAGGAGAAAGGGAATATTCAGTTAAGGATATGTTGTGGTCAAGAAGGGGTGCTTGAGGTGAGGCACCCACGTGGAACAGTCAAGAAGGCTGTGGATAAGGGCACCTGAGTGGCTTAGTTGGTTAAACATCCAATGTAGATTTTGGCTCAAGTCATGGTCTCACAGTCATGAGATCGAGCCCTGCGCCAGGCTCTGTGCTGAGCATGGAGCCTGCTTGGGATTCTCTGTCTCCCTCTTTCTCTCTGTCCTTCCCTCCCCCAGACAAATAAACATTTAAAAAAAGAAGAAGGAGAAGATGGAGGAGGAGGAGGGGAGGAAGAAGAAGAAGAAAGAAGAAGGCAGCTGCAGATAAACGCATCTGGGACCCAGAAACAATGGCCAGGCTGGGTCAGGAATTCAAGAATCGTGGGGGTTCAGTTAGTTGAAGCCAAGGAGGGATTGAGTGAGGCATGTTGGGTCTGAGAACAGAGCCCAGGGGCAGGTTGGCTTCCACAGGTGGGAAAAGGAAGAACAGGGAAAGCTCTCACCTAAGACCCAGAAAAATTGGTCAGGGAGTTACACAGTCAGGTGAGAGGGATAGAGCCACATGAGTTGAGATACCTGCTTGTTACCTGTCACCCCAACCCACTAGAATGTAAGCTCCAAAATGCCAGGGATTTGGTTTTCTGTTCCATTCACCATTTTGTCCCTGTACCTAGAATCATGCCTGTCACATAGTAGGGACTCAACAACATTTGTTGAACGAATGAAGCTGGAGAAAACGAAACTCTATAGTTCCTGTTAAAATTGGCAGCCAGCAAGTCACTGGTGGCCTTTGCTGGACAGGGCTTGAGTGGGACAGAAGGCTGGCTGCAGCAGGTGAGGAAGTAGGGTAGGGACAAGAAAGAGAGGTGACAGGTAGAGAAAGCAGGGATGAGCAACACACATTTCAAGGACACAGGAGACTTACACATAATCTTATGTTGAGGAGAAGGAGCCAAGGAAGAGTGCAGGTTTGAAGAAGCAGGAGAGAGGGAAGGGATAATTGATGGGCCAAGGCCCAGAAAATGCAAAAAGAAATATAAGTTGCTGAGCAAATAAAATAGGTTATTGTTTCCTTCTGTTTATCCTAGCTTTGTAGAAAGAATGGAGGCCATGCAGGTACACAGACTGGGCTTGAGTTGTCCCTCACCTACCCCACCCCTTACTGGCTGAAGGAGGTTTAATCTTTTTATGCCTTAGTTTCCTCACCTGAAATCTAAGGATGAGAATTCCTACCTCATATACTGCTGGGATAGTTTATTTGTAAATTATAGATGGTATAATTTATTTGTAAAGTGCCTGGCACATGGAGGTCTTTCAACAAATACCAGCTCCCCTTTATTTTACCATCTGCTCAGTCAAGAAGGAAATTTGACAGTACTTCTTGACCTTGTCAGCCAGCACCAGGGCATCCTTTTCTCAAATGCTGCCAATGAATAGAATTGACAGCTCAGGCTCTCAGACAGACTTTCCCTGCAGCAGTGAGAAGAAGGAGGCTAACTGCCTCCCCTTCTTAGGACTTCAAGCCACCACCTGAGTGATGAGTTCAAGGTACCAATGCCAACCTGTCCAGGAGGATCCACAAATGTGACCCTCCATTGCCTCTGACCCTACAATGTCCAGAGCCACCACTCAGATCCTAGGAGATAATGAGGACATTGGGCTTTTGTCTCGATATCTCAGTTTTCGCTTCTCCTCTGTTGCTTAAACAGCCATACAAACTTGGGCAAGTCCCTTATCTTCCCTGAGCCTCACAACACTCCTTCAAAGCAGATTTTATACTCCCACTTCACCCATGGAGAAAATGAGACTCAAAGAGATAAAATAATTTACTCAGGGTCACATGGTATATCTGTATCAGTTTGGGTCCCAGTAGGAAGCCAATGGCCAACTAAAACTGAGTAACCTGAGGAAAGTTTAATAAAAAGGCTATTTTCAAAGGCTTGAACATAGCATAGGAAAATGGCAAGGGGTATGAAAGTACCTGAGGGCAGATAACAATAGGTGACTTTACCTGAAGAAAAGATACCCAGAAACCAAGGATAGAAAGGGCTGTGTAGAGAGAACCACCTGTCAGGACCTCTGACCATTACTTGAGGGAGATAGACGGAGAATTAAATACCCTAAATTTGCTCTCCTCCCTCCTTCTCATCTCCCACTGGTGCTCTCCATGGTATGAACTCACCTAGAGGCCACAGGCAAGGGAACCCACTGATGCAGTCCATGCAGATCAACCTCCCTGGGCACAGGCAGGGAGAGTGCATCTGGAGAGCAAATGGAAAATGTCCAACACACATAACAAATTCCAAAATGGCAGAGTGAGAATTTGAAGCCCATTCCACTACAAAGTCATTTTCTGTAGATTCTCAGTAAATGATCATTAAATGTTTGAAAAAAGATGGATGGGTGGATGGATGGATGGATGGATGGTTAGATGCATAGATGGTTGGGGGGTTGATGGGTGGATGGGTGGATTGATAGATGGGTGAATGGGTGGGCAGATAGATGGATGGATGAGTGGGTTGGTGAATGGATAGGATGGATGAACAGATGGAGTGGATGGGTGGATGGGTGGATGGATGGATGGATGAGTGGATGGATGGAGTGGATGAGTGAATGGGTGGATGGATGGATAGATGAGTGGATAGGTGGATAGGTGGGTGGTTGGGTAAATGAGTAGATGAGTGGGTGTGTGGGCGGATGAGTGGATAGGTGGGTGGATGTATATATGTATGTGTGTGTGCATGGATGGATGAATAGATGGGTGGGTGGGTGGATGAGTAGATGGGTGAATGGGTGGATGGATGGGTGGATGGATGGATTGATGGATGGATGGATAGATGGATGGATGGATGGATGGATGTGTTGGTGGGTTGGTGGGTGGGTGGATGAATGGATGGATCAATTGATCAGTGGAAGAGTGGACGAATGGGTGGGTGGATGGGTAAGTAGATGGTTGGATGGATGTGTGGATGGGTGAGTGAATAGATAGAGGGGTGGGTGGGTGGGTGTGTGGATGGATGGATGGATGGATGGATGGGCAGATGAGTGGATGGGTGGACAGGTGGGTGGATGGATGGATGGGTGGATGGATTGATGGATGGATGGATAGATGGATGGATGGATGGATGTGTTGGTGGGTTGGTGGGTGGGTGGATGAATGGATGGATCAATTGATCAGTGGATGAGTGGATGAATGGGTGGGTGGATGGGTAAGTAGATGGTTGGATGGATGTGTGGATGGGTGAGTGAATAGATAGAGGGGTGGGTGGATGGGTGTGTGGATGGATGGATGGATGGATGGGCAGATGAGTGGATGGGTGGACAGGTGGGTGGATGGATGGGTAAGTGGATGGATGGATGGATGGATGGATGGAAGGATAGTTGGATGGATGGATGGATAGTTGGATGTATGAGTGGATGGGTGAGTGTATAGATGGATGGGTGGGTGGATGGATGGATGGACGGTTGGATGAATGGATAGTTGGATGGTTGGACAGATGAATGGGGGAAGGATGGATGGTTAGGTAGATGTATGGATGCGAGGGTGGATGTATGGGGAGCTGGTTGGAGAATTCCTACAGGCTTCATTCATGTGGTTTTGACTAATCTTGTCACCTAACTAGAAATATAAATCTTGCTAGAAGGTTTATTCCTAAGCCATAAATGGGTACTAAGAATAAAAGCCCTCTTCTCGGTGTCTAAGTCCCTGTAAGAGTTGCTTGTCTCTCTCTGGCCTCTGGCTCATTTTTTCCTACTGCTGCAGGAGCTGCTCGTCTTTCCAAGATTCGAGCCTTGAGTCAGGCTGAGCTGTCTGCAGGTAAAGCAAAAAGAAGGCAGAGGTCAGAGGGGCTGCTGCCCCTGCGCCCCCTGGGCAAAGTGCAGAGCTGAGTTAGCCATCCTCTCTGTTAGTCCGAGGGAGCCGCGGGGGTGGAAGGAGGAGGGAAGTGGAAAGGCAGGATGTTCACTATAATTATTTTCATTGATTTGTCTAGTTGGATCCCAAGTGCTGTGAAGCTGTTGTGACATTTAATAAAAATAATTCAAGGTAAAAATACCTCTTCCTCCCTGCTCCCTCCTCCCTCTTCATCAACACCACCTCAGCTTCCACCTCCCATTCCAGACTCAGGCAGCCTCCTGCCCACTATTGGATGGCCTGGACCAACTTCAAAAAAAGGCAGGTGAAGGCGAGAACCTACCAATGCAGAAAGGGCTGGGGACCTGGCACCTGTAGCCCTGGGTTTGAGACGCACGGTTACCAGCTGGCTGCTGACCCCAGACAAGGTGCTGTTCCTGTGAGTTTCGGTTGCCCTCTCTGGAAGATTAGGAGACAATCTAAACGTGTAGGTCCTCATTTGCAGCCAGTGGTCCAGTACCAGACCCTTCTGAGGCCAAGAAACTTGCTTTCCACACCGTCACCTGCAGATCTTGTTCCTATCTGCTCAGTTCCTTCGTTGTTTTGTTTTGTTTTGTTTTTTAACTTTATTTATTTTGAGAGAGAGAGAGAAAGAGAATCCCAAGCAGGGATTCTCAGCACAGAGCCTGACACGGGGCTCGATCCCATGAACCGTGAGATCGTGACCTGAGCCAAAACCAAGAATCGGATGCTCCACTGAGCCACCCAGACACCCCACTGCTGATGTTCATTTCTGATCCCCCATACCACTGTTTCTAGATGGTTTCCAGGCCATAGGAGGTTCATCCTTTCCTTCTCTGTTCTCAAATCATTGTGAAACAAATAAAATTCAACCCATTACACAGAGAGGATAAACTGGGATGCCAAGTGGTCATTATTGCCACCTTGCCTTGCCTACCACTATATGCCTGGTATTTTATTTATTTACTTTTTAATGTTTATTTATTCTTGAGAGAGAGACAGAGCATGAGCACAAGCAGGGGAGGAGCAGAGAGAGACAGAGACACAGAACCTGAAGCAGGGTCCAGGCTCCGAGCTGTCAGCACAGAGCCCAACGTGGGGTTTGAACTCACGAGCCGTGAGATCATGACCTGAGCTGAAGTCGGGTGCTTAACTGACTGGCACCCCATATGCCTGATATTTTAAATATGTGAACTTGTATCCTGACAGCAATTCTGCCCTGTAGGGATTCTCATTTTGTAATATTAAAAAAAAATTTTTATGTTTATTTATTTTTGAAAGAGCGAGAGAAAGAGACAGAGCATGAGCAGGGGAGGAGCAGAGAGAGAGGGAGACACAGAATCCGAAACAGGTTTCAGGCTCTGAGCTGTCAGCACAGAGTCCAAAGCAGAGCTTGAACTCACGAGTTGTGAGATCACGACCCGAGCCAAAGTCGGACACTTAACTGACTGAGCCACCCAGGCACCCCTGCCCTATAAGGGATTCTTGAGGAAACTGAGGTTCCAGGAGTTTAACCCAGCCACCTAGACACGCAAATGGAATTTGGCAAAGCTGGACGCTGGTTCTGGGGATGCAACACTGGAGCCCACAGCTGATCCCTCCGGCTCTAGCTGCCTCTCTCCACAATGTGTCCAAGGCTGGGGGCCTAAACCGAGGCCTCCTGCCTTCCAGGTAGAAAGCTCTGAGCCGCTCCCTGACTCAGCAGAGCGAGAGGAGCAGGGAGGGACCTGGATTTGGAAAAGCTTCTCATTCAGGAAGTTTTCCGAGTGGCTCACGAGGAGCCATCCAGGGCTGTCAGGGGGAAGATGTAATCAGGGTGACCTCCTATGTTTCACGGATTCATTAAAGCCTGTGTTCTGGGGTAAATGATTGCTTTCCCCCCGTCCTGCTGAAAAGAAAAATCGATAGCCTCCTTGTAGATTTAGAACAGGACAGTTGGCAATTAGAAAACACTTCCCCAGGCAGGCACTGGGGAAAGGGGTCTCATTCCATATCCCATTCATTCTGGCGGTGACACACTGGCTGTGCCTCCCGGCTTGCGGCAGGCTAGGCCCAGGGACATGGTGGACGCCTCACTCGGGTCCCCCATGCTCTTGGTCCAGTCTCTGCTGCTGAGGCTTCACTTGGGTCTTTGTGCTCCCTCCCACGTCCCCACCCCATCCCTGCCCCTGTCAGCTAATGGGTTTTTCTTTGTGCAGAAAGATTTACTAAACAACTGAACTAGCACGCATTAAGTCTGTGGGTTTGGAGGTTTGTTTCAGAGCAATTCTCGCCCGGAGAACTGGCCGCTGAAATTAAGATGCATCCTTCTCAGCAAATATTGATTTCAACTAGAAGCAAATCCGAGAAGCTCACTGCTCACTGGATTTAAGTGCTGGCAGCTGCAGTTTGGATGGCAAGGGGGGGTCACCTAGGTTCTCCCCACCTGAGGCCACGGAGATGAGAGTGATAAGACATAAACAAGAACTGAAAACTCACCACAAAAGCATTCCAAGCAGAAACTCGCTTTGAGCCTTACAGCTGCTCGTATGGACCACTGTCCCATGTACATTGTGAGCACACTCAGTATACACAACCCCGTACGAGACTGAGATACACACAGCCACAGCGACAGACACACGGGCTTTGAGCTTCCCTTCCAAACTGGCGCCCAGAGCTCCCTTCTTCCAGGAAGCCGGCCTCAACCAATTCCACCTTTTGTCTCCATTTCCTCCAAAACATCAGCAACCCGGAGATGCATGTCCATGTGTGTCTTCCTAGAATCATCCTGCATTGTTTCCATTGTTCCCAGAACCTTCCCAGGGGTGGGACCACATATATATCTTCAGCATCTCCCACAACACCAAAGGTCGACAGAGCAGAGAGCTTGGGACGTCTAACAATGAAATTAGTTGATCTACAATCTTGATCCAGTCAGGAACCTTCCTATTGTAGCATCTGGGCAAAAGTTTCTTCTCTTTAGGCCTCTGTTTTCTTATTTCTGAAGAGCAGAGAAGTAAGATTGAACTAGATAGCCTTGAAGAATTTTCACAGCTACTAAAAATAGAATAGAGCTGCTGTGGTTCTTAGTTCTGGATAACACCCACCACCCCCACCCACCCACCCGCCTTTTCAACATATGGCAAAGGTTCTGGATGGAGAGACCTGAAAACAATGCCCTCCCCCAGGCCCCTCGGGTGAGGGATCCAAGTTGTTAGATTGCATGACAATTTAGCAACAACTTTGATAAAGGGGTATTTGGACACCTCACTAAAGAAGATCGAGGGATGGCAAAGAAGCCTGTAAAGAGATGTTCCGCATCACTGGTCATATGCCAAAATGCACCTGCTAGCATGGCTAAAAAAAATGTTTTAAACTGACATGAATGCTGGCAAGGATTGGAGCATTTGTACAAAATACACAGCCACCCTGGGGACATCTTGGCAGTTTCTTAACAAGTTAAACATACACTTATCACATGACCTAGTAATCCTACTACCAGGAACTTGCCCAAGAAAAAGAAAACTCACGTTCACCCAGAAACCTACAAATGAACAGTAGAGCGGCTTTGTTAGTAATCACCAGAACCAGAAATGGTGTGAATGCCTCCCACCATTGAGTGAATGGTCAAAGTGGGGTGTATCCATACAATGGAATACCACTCAGCAATAAAAGACAGTGAGCTACTGATACAGGCAACAATGTCACAGATGAATCTCAGATGCATTTTGCTAAGTGAGAGAAGTCTGGTCCAAAAGGCTGTGCGCTATGGGCTTCCATTTCTATGACTTTCTGGAAACGGAACTACAGGGATGGATAACCTATCAACAATTGCCAGGCAGAGGCTCTCGGGGAGAGGCTGACCTTGGGAGGACAGCACATAGGAATTTGGGAGTAACTAAAGTCCTCTGTGTCATGATTGCAATGGTGGAGATGTGACACTTTTCATTTGTCAAAACCCAAATAGAGCTGTAGGCTACAAAGAGCAAACTTTTCTGTGTGTAAATTTAAAAAATACATTTTAGAAAGTGAAAACAAAAAGCCAAAAAAAAAAAAAAAGCATCAACGAGACCATGTTGACTGAGCTCTGTTACGATAGCAGCACCGAGGGTGTGCGGTCAAACCATCCTGCCACAGACCCTTCCTCCCTCCATCCCCGTGCATCTCGGGTCCCTGGGATGAAGATGGGAAATTTTTCAGAGCAAAGAAGTGACCAAGGCTGCTTCCTCTCCCCTTTGGGTACCTCTCATCTTCCCTTGATGGAGTCTTTGGTTGTCAGGCTGAAGCAGGTGGGTCTCTGCAGGGCTGGAGAAGCCGGCTGGGGCAGCCCTAGCAGGCTCGGGGCGGCCAGGGAGGCAGCATACAATGGAACCACCTGCTCGGGCATTGGAGGTCAAGTGTCCAGGTTTCCTTCTGCTTTGCCCAGCGTGAAGCCCAGGGCAGAGAGGCAGACATGGGATATCGGTGTCCCTTTGCCAGCCTGATCAGCCAAGTCCGTCTTTCCACTTACTTGTTTATGTGATCTTTAAACATTTTTTATTTTAGAGAGAGAGAGCACACACCTGCGGGCTGGGGGGGGGGGGGGTGGGCAGAGAGAGAAAGAGAGAGAGGAAGAGAGAGAGAGAAAGAGAACCTCAAGCAGGCTCCACGCTCAGTATGGAGTCTTTCCACAGCGCTCGATCCCACGAAACTGGGCCAAAATCAAGAGTCGGACATTCAACCGACTGAGCCACCCAGATGCCCCACTTGTTATGTGATCTTAAGGAAATTGTTGGTTGTTGGATAAGGTAGGTTATAGCTTCTCTTTGGCTTCCTTGTCTGTAAAAATGGGAAAATAATAGTACCAACCTAACCTCAAAAGTTATGAGATTATTAAGTGAGTGAATATTCACTTAATTATTCACTTAATTCACTTAATTATTCAATGAAGAAATATTTATTGCTCATCTATTATGTACCTGTCGCTGACTTATGTGCATAAAAATTCGTATTTCCATGAGGTTTGCAATGTAGGCACAGAGGCAGTAACAACGAGTAAAATATATAATCCGGTAGGTGGTGGAAATGCCAAGAGACAAGGGGCTAGACAGTGACAGCACAAAGGGGTTATTTTATACAGAACGGCCAGGGAAGGTGAAGCTCGCCGAGGAGTTGGTGTTTGAGCAGAGACCTGGAGGAATGAGAGAGGAGGGCAGGGAAGGGAACATTGCACGTGGAGGGAACAGCATGGGTGGAGACTCAGAGACCAGAGTGTGCTTGCCAGAGCTGAAGGATAGCCAGGGTGCCAGTGTGGCTCCAGGGGAGGGGAAAGGGTAAAAAGAGCTCAGAGAAGTAGTGAGGGACCAGATGATGAGGGGCTGGGAAAGCACGGTATGTGCTTTATCTTTTATTTAGAGTAAGGCAAGAAGACATTGAAAGTCACTCTTTGAGGAGTGACATGATCTGATTAATGTTTTAAATGTTTCTGGGGGCGCCTGGGTAGCTCAGTCAGTTAAGCATCCTACTTCAGCTCAGGTCACGATCTTGAGGTTCATGAGTTCAAGCCTCGCGTCGGGCTCTCTGCTGACAGCTCAGAGCCTGGAGCCTGCTTCAGATTCTGTGTCTCCGTCTCTGCCCCTCCCCTGCTCATATTCTGTCCCTGTCTCTGTCTCTCAAAAATAAATAAAAACATTAAAAAAAATTTTAATAAAATTTTTGAAAAGGCTCTTTCTCGACAATCTGTGAAGAATAGAGTGTCGAGCAGCAAGGGCGAAGGCAAAGAACCCAGTTAGGAAGCTCTTGCCAGAGAAGAGTGGATGGTGGCTCGAACAAACAGAAACAAGTACATAATACTTAGAACAGAACCCAGCATATGCAAAGTGCTCACTGTTATCTATAATTGCTATTGCTGGTATCATCAATTTCTTCATCATCATCAAGAATAGGAGGTAGGGGCCGCCTGTGTGGCTCAATTGGTTAAGTAAGTGTCTGTGACTCTTGTTTTGGGCTCAGGTTGTGATCTCACAGCTTGTGAATTTGAGCCCCATGTCGGGCTCTGCACTGACGATGTGGAACCTGTTTGGGATTCTCTCTCTCCCTCTCTCTCTGCCCCTCCCCAGCTCGTGCTGGTGCTCTCTCTCTCTCTCTCTCTCTCTCTCTGTCTCAAAATAAATAAATAAACTTTCTAAAACAGAGAGTAGGAGGTCAGGGAGGCCCCCAAACAGCCCATGTCCCAGCAGGAACATACACCAGACCCTTCTGGACCCCCCCACAGGACTGTGTGAGCTGAGTGGACCCAGAGCCTCTGGGCGAAGGTATCCCACTGTCCCTTGGCCTCTCTCTCACAATCTGTTCCCTGAGAGAAGTGGCAGGGGTTCTGGACACTCCTTAGTGTTTGGGGCAGAACCTGATGGAAAAAGTCTGGGGACATAGAGGGATTCAAGAATGAAGAAAGCAAGAGAGACGGCAGGCTGAGCCGCATAAGTCTCTATATGACCTACTCATCGCACCCACAAAATGTGTTTGGAAGTAGTTAATCTCTAGTCCTCAGATGAGAAAGCAGGCCTTAGCAAAGCAACTGCCCAGAATTTTTTTTTCTTAATGTTTCTTTATTTTCAAGAGAGAGAGACAGAGAGAGAGAGAGAGAGCATGAGAGGGGGAAGGGCAGAGAAAGAGAGGGAGACACAGAATCCGAAGCAGGCTCCAGGCTCCGAGCCATCAGCACAGAGCCCGAGGCAGGGCTCGAACCCACGAACCGTGAGATCATGACCTGAACCGAAGTCGGACGCCCGACCCACGAAGCCACCCAGCCGCCCCCAGCAAACCACCCAGGATTTGTAAGTGCCTCCCAGAGTGCAGCTCAGACTCTCCAAGTTGGCTGTGAACATGCCATCCCAGGCCCCCAGTCAGGACTCAGGCCTCAAGTCTTGCTTCTGAGAGCCTCCCCTTCTTAGAATCAACCAGATCTGAAATGGCTCTTTTGTTCCTTTGTTTACAAGGTAAGGTTTCTTCTTTATTATGGAAGTCAGTGGATCAGCAAAAATTGTCATTTCTCTTGACAATTGCTTTTTGCAAACACAAGAATGATATACTCTTACCTGGTAGAATTTTCCAGACTTATCTCGGGGAAAGCCACCTATATGTGCCAAGCAACTTGACCTCCAAGAAGATTTCTGGCCTTTCTGTTCTAAGGGGAGGGGAAAAAAAAGAAACTCTCATCCAAGCTTTTCCTGCTTATGAAATATCATACATAAACTATGTCAAAAGGAAACCGAGTATCCTTGGAGAAAAGGCTAATTCTGAGACCAGCACAGGAAAAAGTACAAGATAAACCAGAACATCTTTTTACCAGAAACAAGGAAGCTATCAAACATTATCAAAGATTACGGGCTTTGTGTCAAAATGACTTGGGAGCCAACTTGAATAGCCTCCCGCTGGTCAAAGCTGATGCAACTTAAGCACCAATAAGGACAATATACTGTATTAAAATACACGAAAATGTTTAAATCCATGAGTTTATAATGATACTCCAAAAAATAAAATAAACCTCATTGGCCACCCCAGGGGATGCCAAGGAAATAAACTCATTCTTTAGAAAACTGAAATAAAGGGAAAAGAATCAAACATTTACCCTACCTTTTCTTATACAAGTGGTACCATTGGTAACCAAACACTTTATGAGGAGAAATATATCTTCATAGAAATATTATGACTGACAAACAGGGTGAATGAGTGTTGTATCTTCTGGAAAAACTAATAGGATTGTCGATCTGGGAAAGGGTCATGTGATCCAAAGACACCTGGATATCGACCCCTCCTGCGGAAGAACAGGACAGCAAAATAAACCAAGCCTGATCTGATCAAGCCTCCGGATCTAACCAACTGCCAGTTTCCAGGAAATTTAGGGACAGCAGAACACATTAAATAGCACCATAGCATTAAGCAAATTAAGATTTTGCAAGTGTATGGGACGAAGGGCCTGGTTTCTTTGAAAAATAAATTCCAAGAGAAAAAAATATATATGTATTGAAAGTGGAAATTATAGACTTCAAGACGCAAGAGGACGTATCAGTCAATCAAAATATGTCAACCTTCCTGGATCCTGATGAAAGATAAACAAAGGGTAAACCAAAAATAAGGGTTTTTATATTTTTTTATTAAAAAAATTTTTTAATGTTTATTTATTTTTGAGAGATAGAGAGAGATAGAGCATGAGTGGGGGAGGGGCAGAGAGAGAGGGAGACAAAGAATCTGAGTCAGGCTCCAGGCTCTGAGCTGTCAGCACAGAGCCCGACACGGGGCTCGAACTCATGAACCGTGAGATCATAACCTGGGCCAAAGTTGGATGCTTAACCAACTGGAGCCACCCAGGTGCCCCCTAACCAAAAATAAGTTTAAGAAATTTCAACACCGATTATGTAGTTGATGAAATTAAGAACTTAATGTTCATTTTTTTGCATGTGCATCAATCAGTTCTTGCCAGGTAACAAGCCACCCCAACACTCAATGGCTTAGATCAACAACTGTCTTATTTTCTTGTGATTCTGTGAGTCACTGGTTTGGTAGATGCCAATGGGCATGGCCCATGTCTGTCCTGCACAGTGTGGTTGGATCATTCATGTGTCAACTCAACAAGAACAGTTGTGCCTCTCTATTGCCAGTTCCCTGTGGTCTCTCATTCTCAAGGAGGCTTTGGGCTCTTTACATGTGGCAGAAACATTTGCAGCAAGTGGCGAGAAAGGGAAAGCCCAATGGACAAGGGCTTCCTGAGCTTCTGCCTTGCACAATGCTTGTCATTTTCCCATTGGCCAAGAGGGTCACATGGTCAAGCCTAGGTGCACGTAGAAGGAAGTCTTCACAAGGGTGTAATCACCAAAAGGCATGCCTCATTGGGGGTTATACTCCAGTATAACAAGCTGCCACAGCATGATAGTGGTTATGGTTTTAAAAGAGTGTTTATCATCCAGAAATGAGTATTAAAATATTCCCATATGTTTCAAAGTAATCGGGGGGTGGGGGGGAGGGCAGGAGTGGGTGTAGCGATGAAATAAGATTGTCCGTGAGTTCACTGAGGCTGGTTGATGAGAATATGGTGGCTTATTATATTATTATCTCTACTTTCCTATGTGCTTGAAATTTTTGATGATATCAAGTTCCCTTTTTCATGGCTAGTCTACTTCTAACACTAGAACCCAAGGAAGACAAGAGGACCCTCAGCACCATTACTGCTTCCAAGATATCATGTCCTACTTCCCAAGGAAATGAGTAGGGAGCCAGCACCAGGGGGAAGTTCTCTAGGCGCTCTGGTTCCTCTCCCTCCCTGGACGGGAATGTGAAACTGAGCAGCCTATGTGAGCAACCTGGTGGGTGAACCCCTCCATCAGCCCTTGTGTATGCAACACCTATGATTTTTATTTGTTAGTATTCAATTTTTCCCTACGTTATTTTGAGACCTAGGATGCAGACCTATTCTGGACGACAGATTACAAATCATCGCGATTATTAACTGAAAGAAGAAGGAGAGAAGGAGAACACAGGAGCCATAAAGGAGGTGGGGGTGAGAGGCAGGAATTCTATTAACAGGACGTTAAGAGAGGAGGAGGAAGATAAAGGGAGATGAATCTTATCCAACTGGGATCAAATAACATTCATGGCATGCATAATGTATACTGAACATTTGTCTGCATAGAAAGAGGAAAAACTGTTAAAGTAAATTTCATCCCTTTAAAGAGCTTGCAGTCATTGATTCGCTCAAAATGTTTATTGAGTGCCTACTGCAAGCCGGGCCCGTTAGATGCTGGATGAGAACAAAAGGTTGATTTAAGATACTTTTCCAATCTGCACAAGCAAAGACTATTCTAGTTGTAATAATACATTACAATTCAAATCAGCTTAAGCACAAAAGACAACTTATGGGCATGTAGCTGGAAAGTCTAGAGGTAGCTTCAGGCACATGGAGATCCAGGTGCTCCAACAACGTTGCCAGAAATCCTTGTCTCTCCATCTCTTCCCTCTCTGCAGGCATCGTTCCCAGACAGACTTTCCCACTGGCAGCAACAGGCTTCTATTCTATCACGTTGGCAGCAAGTGTCCTGGGATTGGGTGTCCCTGGAGTGGCTTGGCATGGTGCCCAGCCCCAGTCAGAGAGAGGAATGTTCTGATGGGCCAGGAGTGCGCTGTGGGCCTGGCTCTGTAGCTGGGAAAGAGGTCGGAGCTGCTGAGCCACACAGACTGAGAGAGCAAAAGCCTCCCTGAAGGATAACCACAGGGTGGCCACCAGAAGGGAGGATAGCTACCGGCCCAGGGAAGGAGTAGATGGCCCTGTCCTAGGTGCTAGAGATGCAGCGCTGGCCAAGACAGACTGGCACTGTGGAGCTGAAAGTTGAAAACAGAGGCATCCAGAATGCTTTTTTATTTAAATTACCGATCCTGACTCCCCATGCAGCAAATAAACAGGGCGCTGTAAGAGAACCGGAGAATCTTCTTGAAATGGGTGGGCAGGGAGGTCTTTGTGCAGAGGCGGCGACAAAGCTGAGCCGTGCAGGCTGAGAACCGTAGCGTGTCCCATGGGTGCGCCCCCGGGGGCTGAATGTGGTGTCCTGGTCCTGGAGGAGCCCCAGGCTGAATGGGAGACACACACACCCCCACCTTCCTTACGTGGAGCTCCCTCCCTTGGGGCATCTGAGGGAAGTAACTAAGTGGGAGGGGCATCTGAGGGAAGTAACTAAGTGGGAGGGGCATCTGAGGGAAGTAACTAAGTGGCTGGTGCTGTGAACACGGGGAGGGGTTAGAAGGCTTTACGAAGACATTTGAGCGGAGTCTTAAAGGAAGAGTAGATACAAGGTAGGACACAAATGAGAGAGAATTACTGGCGAGGAGGAGCACGGGATAGAGATCAGGCATGTTGGGGAAAGACTGAAGCTCCTGCAAGCAGACACTGGGGCCTCGTCAGTCAGGACAGTCAATAAGGCCCTGGCTGCTGCTTCGACAGGCACCCGGCCTGAGGGATACACAGGTCAAAGCAAAGCTTGAGTTCCTCGTGTAGCAAAATAAGAAAGGACTCATCCTTGAGAGCAATCTGAAGGCCTTCATGGAGGAGAGGACTTTGAGCTGTGCTTTGGATGAGTACATCTCCCTCCTCCCTCTTTCTCTCCCAACAACGAACGCGTCTTTATTAAGCAAGCTAGAGGGTAGGCATGAGGCATGACCTCTGACTTCAGCTCACTGGCTGTGGAATCAACCACAGGTTAGACTCACCTCGATCCTACATTGGCAGGAGCCTTGGGTATAATCTAGAGCACCACATAATGATACAGTTGGGGCCCTGACGTTCAGAAAGGGCAAGTGACTTAAACAGGGTCACACAGAAAAACTGAGATTGAAACCACAGCCTCTCCCCTTGCCCATGCAGATAAGGGCCCATGGCTTTGCCCCTGGGACCTTCTAGTCCTGTTTCTGCCCCCAAGGCCTCCCAGAACAAACCCAACTTTTTTCTAACATGTGAAGAAGGTGTTGAACCCCCCCAGCCATTTTTCCCCCAAGTCCAGCTTTACCATTTGGCCCCAGAAGGCTCAGGGTTCAGACTCTTCCCCACGCACCTCCACTTTGTCAAAGCCTGTCTCAAAGCACAGGGCATAGGGCTGGATACCAGCTTTGCACAGAATGGATTAGCACCTCCTATCCTCTGGACTCTGGGGTCAGCAGCCCGAAGGCACCATCACAGGAGCAGAAGTTGAACCAAGCCCCCCCAACGCCCCCCCCCCCAAAGTCATTTGCATGAGTTTCCACCTGCAGCCTCCAGATCTGTCTCTCAGTTTGAAATTAATTTCACAGCAGCCCATGATTCCACTGGGAAGCCCTCTAGAGAGGATGTTCCTCAACTGTGTGGGGCTTGTGATGGGCAGGGGGGTAAGGAGTGGGCAGATGGAGGGAGGGAAGCTTCGAGGGCCAGAATGTGAGCCTGGGTCGATCCCAGGTGGGGTCCCCTTTCTCCCTTGGCCCTGGCCACTGCACCTGCTCTCACCCTTTCCCAAGTGACATGTGGCTGCTAAATGCTGCTTTGAGAAATGCATGGGGCGAGAAGAGCCCTGTGAGGAGTCGAGAAGCCTCAGCCCAGGACAGCTCTATAGCCACCAGCCTCTCTAGGTCACCTTGGCAGCACTAAACCCGATGGGTACAGGTTTATACACACGTATTGTTCGCAATGTTGACAACAATCCCTGATTGCCAGAGGCTACCCTGAAGCTTCCTAAAGGCCATCGGTTATCACTGACTGTCCATTGTTGGGAGATGGGGCCTTTATTCCTAATTATCAATGGTTAGGACTAGGATTTAGGACTGTTCCCCCCACAGCCAGGGAGATGCTCAAAGGCCCTTCCAGAGGCAATAGGAAGGAGCAGTCAAGACTGGGGCTACCAGACAAAAGACCGAACCCTGGGTTAGCCTGCATTTCAGATAAACAACAATTGAAATTTTAGTATAAGTGCATCCCAAATTCTGCATGGGACACACTTATTCAAAAAAAAAAATTTTTTTTAAATTGTTTGTTTATATGAACTTCACATTAACTGGCCACCCTGTATTTTTATCTACTAAATCTGAGCCAGGCCCCTGGGCGAGGGGGAGCAAGACACCAGTCCTGAGCACCGAGCTGCACCCCATCTTCCTACTCCTTCCTGCTCAGTCCTACCCCTGCCTCCTGCGGTCCTCATGCCATGGGGCTAAGAGCAGGGGAGGAGAAATGGGGAGCCTCCAGAGCGATGGCTGAGGTGGCAAGGTGCGGGAAAATAAGAGAGAAATACAAAGAGACAGAGAAAAATTGGATCAGAGAGAGGACGCTTCTGGAGATCACCTGCCCTTGCAGGGTGGGAGCGTGGGGGGAGGTGGAGGCACCACAGATCACCGTTCAGGCAATGGGCCCTGTGTCCCAGCCCCTGAGAACAGGCAGCAGGAGCAATAAAGCTTCTTAGAGGGCAATGATCTCCCCGTGAGGCAGCCCGGACCCCAGCTGAGAGAGCGGAACAGAGGCTGATTACCACGGACACGCTGGGGCTTCTTTACTCGGCTGGTTCCCTCTCTCTTAAAGATCCATCCCTGCCCCCAGTCGGTGTGGTCTCCAAGGGGGAGCTCAGGGTTCCCCAGCACCCATGATAACTGTCTTGTTTTCATTCCATCTGAGGATAAGTGCTTGGCTCAGAGGGCAGCAGGCTCCAGGCTCAGCCTGGTCCTACACAGAGGATGCCCGGCGGGGGGGGGGGGGGGGGTGCAGACCCGCAGCTCTCCTTCCCTACCTCCTTCCAGGGTCCCAGCACCCCCACCCACACACCGCACCCTGACCCCCGCTGCCCCTCCTCCCCCCACATTGGTCCCGGAAGCCAGGGCCTCTTAGACAAACAGCTGCACCAGGCCTGGGGAGAGTGTTTCAAGCCCCCACCAGCCCGGTGCTGTTGTCAGAAATAAGCCCTGTTTCCCATCGGCCTTCCCTGCACAGAGCCCTGAAAGAATGCTGTTCAGAGAGGCCAGCAGCCTCAACTGTAGCCTACACCCAAAGCAGGGACCCCCCCTCCCCGTACCCCACCTAGCCCTCAGGGAGCTCAGTCCCCAGAAAGAGTGACAAGGGCAAGGTCCCACCCCATACCTGTAGCCTGGGAAGGGCTTCATGGAGGGGAGAGGACGGGAAAGGGGGAAACCAAGGAGACTTGAACTTCAGTGTGTCTGGGGGCAAGGTGGGTGGTCAGGACCGTTTCACAGCAGAGATTAGCCAGTTCTCGCCCTCCTTGCAATTGAAACTACTCCTGGTCCCATCCACCCACCAGTCCTGCTTCTGCCCTCTGGGGCCTCCTAGAGCCAAATCTAGGTTCTTTCTAATATGTGGAGACAGTGTTGGAACTCCCCAGCCTTTTCCTCCGGATGGGTCAGTGTTCAGACTCTTCACCACTCACTTCCAATTTGTCGAAGTCCACCTCAAAGTGCAGAGCCTGGGAGTGGACACCAGGTTCTCACACAGAGGAGATTATCACCTCCCTTAGTGTGAGCACCATACCTCTATTAATACTGACCAAGATTTTACTAATTCTTAGCCAAAGGTTAGACTGAGCCCCAGCCACTGATCTAGTCATAGTCAGAGAAGAAAATGGCCTGGAAGTCAGATATTTGAGGAGCCCCAAAGCAGGAGGAGAAACCCCAAAGCCCTGAGGTTGCCTTTGGCAAATCCTTCTTTCTCTCACCCATTTTTATTTCTGCTCCCCACCACCCAGACCCCCACCACCACATGCCTTCCTTTCTCTTTCAGCTTGTCTTTTTCCACCTCTTCTCATCTTGACATCAAATAATAGCGTGACCTTGGACAAGTCACTTTGCCTCTCAGAAGCTGTCGTTCCTCCTCTGAAAACGGCAGGAATAATCCCTGGGCTGCCTGCTTCCCACGGCCTGCATGAGGCTCGACTGAGATAATTAATGGATGAGAAAGCACTTTGAAAACTATTCAACGCTGCACAAATAAGAGGTTATTTATTTATTTATCCATTTATTTATGAATCTTGCACATGACTGTCTGCTGAAATTCCACAAAGGGAGAGAAATCGGCAGAACTCGCATACCACAAACCCCCCCTTGGTTTTACAGATGGGGAAACTGAGGCCCAGAGAATAGCTGTTGTTTGTTAAGCTGTTTCTAAGCACTTGGGGGCATTAACTGATTTAATCCTATGAAGCAGGTGACAAGGTCACCCTGTGTGTTGGGAGTGGGGACCCACCGGCCAGGACTCCTTCCACTCGGGCTGGCCCACACTGAAAGACGGACTGGCCCCTGAACCCCAATGGGGCCTGGAGAACAGCTCAGAGTGGCCCCATCCCATGACACCCACCATTACCCCGGTACCCACCAATTCGGGATTTATGGCTCTGGGTCAGAAAGAGGAGGCCTTGAGGGAAGGGAACAAGGCACAGCAAGAGGACAAGAAGCTTCTAGAAACAGGGAGAAGTGAGAGCGTAGAAAATGAGCTCCCCAGGGGCGCCTGGGTGGCTCAGTTGGTTGAGCATCCAACTTCAGCTCAGGTCATGATCTCACACTCCATGAGTTCAAGCCCCGCGTCAGGCTCTGTGCTGACAGCTCGGAGCCTGGAGCCTGCTTCAGATTCTGTGTCTCCCTCTCTTTCTCTGCCCCTCCCCTGCTCATGCTCTGGCTCTCTCTGTCTCAAAAATAAATAAAAACATTTTTTTAAAAAAATTTTAAAAAAAAGAAGAAAATGAGCTCCCCAGAAGATGGGGGCCGAGGAGGGGCGCATGAGAGGATGGTGGCCACTGGGTGACAAGTGATGAGGGAGCATAAAGCAAGCTGACAGGCCACACCCCCCCACACACCCCCAGATGGGAGACATGTGCTAGAGATCATAGTCCTGCAAGACCTACATCTCCATCTATTTACAAATATCTTAGTAAATTACCAGAAAAGGGCAATCTTATCAATAGCCTAATCTCCAGAAACCTATAGACTCCATTTCCCGGAGCCCCAACATCACCCCTCCATAGTGATGTGGGGAGCAAAGGCAGAAGGAAATGGCAGATAAGATCAGCTGTCCTTCTAACCTGCAGCCCATTGACAAATAAGTTGAGGCAGCCAGAGCCAAACCTTTCTCCATGAACTCCCTACTGTCTTAATGCTAACGCTTTGCTAGAGGGAAAAACAACCTTAGCTTGACCATAGCTAGGCCTCCAGTATCCCATGAGTCTCTAGCATTTGAAAATCTCACTGGAAACTTCCTCTGGACTTTACCTCCCCCCAACCCAGTCTCTCCTCCTGGTCCTGGGAGGAAGGTTCAGGAGAGGGGCAGTGGCCCTGTTTGAGCTTACCCTTGGGACAAGCACGTCAGGCTTCTGCTTTGGAGAAGCTGATGCTTCCACGGTACTTGATGTGTCCCCCCTGACCCTTTGCGGTTCCAGACCCTGGAAGCCTGCCCACCTGTCCCTCAACTCTACATTGGGCTGGAGAATTCAGCCGATCAGCCACATATGAGACCAGAGCTGTATGAGAAGCAGAGCTGTAGCCAGGACCCTCAAGGAAAGGTCAAGGATGTGTCTCAGCCCCATGGCCCCCAAACACCTCTTGCCTCTCCTGGGGGCCTCTCTTGCCTTGCAGGGCCTACCTCTCTCTGTTCCCAGGTCTCCCATGGTTCCCCACTGCCTCTTTCCAAGTAACTTCAATGTGCTTCTGGAGCTCCGCGACAAGCCATCCCTTGTCCTCAAACGCCCTTCTCCCTCATTGCTCCTGTTGAAATCCCACCCATCCTCCAAAGGATCCAAGTCTGATTCCCAGCCCCGTGATTTAACCACAGCATCGCCTGCACTCGCCACTTACCCTTCCGGCTCCAGTGTCTGCCTCCACGAAACGGGGCTGGTGGAGATTCTAAGCGTGGCTTGGCAAACTCTGGCGTGCGTGTGGTCACCTGGAGATCTCGTTATCCAGCAGACTCTAATGCAGCAAATCCGGGGTGGGGCTGGAGTGTCTGCATTGCTAACAAGCTCCCGGGGTCTGCGGAGGAGGGCGTGCTTAGCGTAATGTGGGCTTAAGACGCCTCACCTAATGCCCCGCAAACAGCATTAGCTTCCTGGCCATGGGGAATGGAGGGGTGCAGCTAGATCATGGGTATGGGGCCCACAATATCCCTGGGGCCTTTGAAGCTCCACCTCCTTTCCACCCACCCCAGCAGATTTTTAAATGTGCTAGTATTTTATGAGAGGGCACACTTCCACAACTCCAGCCTTCTGATACGAGTCAAGTCACTGAGAACCTCAAAGACGGCCGCAAAGGGACTTCCTTCCCAACAAATATTTGCTTTGAGGGTAAAAGAGATGAGATGCCCTCAAAAGGGCAGCCTGAGGGGCAGAGTGGGAGGCACGACACCCCCCCCCTTTGCCTTGGCATTAGGGAAGGGCAGTTTGGGGCGCAGCTCTGAAGGCTGGCCTGCAAGCATTTGCTTGCTCTCAGAATGGGTGCCCCTCCAATTTGAGCTGAGCTCACGGCCTCCCTGCAGCCCTGGGGTGTGGACTCTGCCCTGTTCCAAGGGTTCCGCCGCCACCTGCCTGGCGTACAGGGGGCCCAGTTTGCTCACAGTAACGCTGGCAGGGAATTCAGTGGTTCCCACCCATTCTCTGAGGCTGTAATCAAGTCACAAGGGTGGAAGCAGGCATGAGGTGACGGTACGAAGGGATAAAGCAGGGGTCTGGGGGGATGAAGAACCGAAAGACCCAAAGAAAACATTCCACTTGGAAGCTAAATAGAGTTACTTCGTCAGGAAATGCACACAGCACCATAAAAATTAAAGTAATTTACTATGAAACGCCATCCTGTTTTGTATTATTCCCCAGTCAGAACCGCGGAGCTAGCCTAAGTCAAGAACATCAACAGTGTGGGCGGGGGCAGGGGAAGAAAGGAGACTGTCCTCTCTCAGGACCAAGCCAGGGCGGGCGGGTGGGGGAGTGGAAAGGGGGGGTGGTGCCTGGCAACCCCACCTGTCTCCAGGGAAACAAGGCAGGACAGGTGGGCCCTGTGGCAGCCAGACAACCGGGCCGCTGGCTCCCTCTGTCGGATGAAGCAGGATATGGCTTAGCCTCGGAGGGAGCCCTGGGAATGGGGGCCCCATCCAGGCCAGGGCAGAACCTCCTAGAAGGTTCTAAAGGCGGTCAGCCTGCCCATCCCGTGCCCTGCAAGCACTGCACTCCCAGAAAGTGAGGCTGGCCTCAGATGCCGTTGTCCAAATGGAAAGAACCAAAGAGACCAGGGCTCGAATCCTGTCCTGCCTCTTACCAACTGAGGAACGGGGCAGGATGCGTACTCTTTCTGCACCTGAGTTTTCTCTTTTCGTCTGCAGAATGGGGATGGTTCCCCTCAGCTCATAGGGTTGTAGCGAGCATTAAGTGGGAGTATCTGATTGCCCCGAGGAGCTCAGCACGGCCAAGAAGTCCCTAAATCGGGGCCCGTGGCTCTGGGAGGAAACTGCTGCATGCACCAAACTCTGCCTGCACACCCCGCCCTCCACTCGCTCCACACCACCCCTCCCCCTCGTCTTCTGGCTCCCACTACCACCACCACCAACGGTAACAGCAGTCCCCATCCATATGTATCCTGGGAGGAAACAGAGACATTGGGACACTTTCCCCGAGCCACACAGCAGCAAGCCTGGGATTGGGCCCTACCTGGCTCCAAAGCTTGTGCTCTTAACTACTTCTCTGAACTTCATGGAAAAAAACACTGCCCAGAGCTCCAGATCCTCAGCGCTGCCTCAGGTAAACTGGGTGACCTGGGCACGTTGCTCTCTCCCAAGCCTCAGTTTCCCCACCTGTAACAAGGGGATGATCTCTAAGGGCCTGCTGGCTCTGATGTGCCCCGATTCTAATGAGTTGGCATAAAGGGGAGGTTTGGTTCTCCACCCAAAAAGTGATGACTTTGTCAGAGGGATGACAGCCAGGCCGTGGGAGACCTGCCCAGCGGCCCAATTACTTCTCCTAATGACAGGCTCACGCCTTGCCACTCCTGCTCTATCTGCCTGGTCACTGCCGCCGACAGGGACAAGTCCCCGTGTAACTGCAGCGGAACGGGAATCTCTGATCTGGCTTTGGATGTAAATCTCTCACATACATGCTCTCTCTCTTTCCCACTCACTTCAGCTCCCCAGGGTTTCTGTGATCAAAGTGCCTTTACCGGAAGTCTCCCAGGGCTGGCTGGGCTGGGAGAAGGGGAGGAGCCAGCCTGACAGGCTCCAGAGGGGGTTGGGGGTGTGGGCAGGAATCCCAAGGAGGCCTCCTGCTGGCTCTGTGCTGGCCCTCACTGGGGGACAGGTGCGGATGGGGTCCTGGGCCCTGATCTTTAACGTGAAGACCATCGCTCCGCCCCCACTGGCTTATCTCTGATGTTGAGCCGGAAAGTGATTCCGTTGTCCCCCAAAAAAGCATCTCTGTCGGGCGGGAGACCAGGAAAGACTGGCTCCATCCGGCCCCTCCTGCTATCAGGCCTCCCTGACCCCAGTGTGTCATTGATCCCATCGGGACAGTAGGACCTACCTACCTCCCTCCTGGGCTCGCAGTGATGATGGCAAGGCCCACGCACAGAACTTAATCACATGTCTTCATGCAGGAGGACGCAGGACGTGGCCGTCCTGTCCTTCCTTCTCCCTGCTGCTTTCTCATTGAGGCTCAGGTTCCTAATCTCTAAGATGCAGCCCCAATATCCGCCCCTTAGGACGATTATAAAAAGCAAATAGGCAGCATATCACATGTGGGGCCCATCCGTGGGGCCCCTTGCTCCCCTCTGAATCTCAGCTCCTGCCTCTCTGAGAGCTGGCTCACAGGGCTCCCCTCTTGGGGCTGCTGGGAGCCTCCAAGAGACGGCGGAGCCCCCGGGACACCAGTCCCCAGCCCCATCGCTTCCCCGGGGACTGGAGTGCCACATAGGGTTCAGCACAGGATTTGTCGTCAGGAGTGTCCAGCTACCCAGAGCCACCCCAGACAGTCGGACGCCAGCCGTCCTCCCAGAAGCTCGGCGGGAGGGAACGGGCTAGGCCATCCTTTTTAGCCACCGGCTGTTATTACCGCCCAGGGACCTGGCAGGTCGGGGCCTTTCTGTCCCGGCTAAGTGGTTGTCGGCCCGTGGGCAGGAGAGTAGAGGGATTGGGGCCAGGAGAGAGGGTTGTAGATCTCCTGCCTCCCGCCCGGTGGCTGCAACAGTAGCTGCTCAGATTCATCGGAGGGCCCACTCCCGGCAGATAAGCAGGCCGATAGATCTCCCGTCAGAGCCTCCCGCTCAAGGGCAGCACCATAAATCCCGGGGTGGGAGCGAGCAAGCAGGCGAGCCAACCGCTCCTTGGCGAGCCTCTTTCCTCCCGGGGCCCAGCGACTCTGCACTGGGCTGGCACAGGAGCCCGCACAGAGCATAATCTGTAGTTCTGCATCTGATCCATCAATAACCCCGGGAGAGGAGCCTCCCTCCCACTCCACGCTGGCTGAGACAACCGCCTGTTTTTCACCTCTCCCCGAGGCTGGGAGCTGAATTCTCCCCCTGGACCAGGATCTCTCTCACTTCTTGGAACAGTTCTGTGGCTGCCTGCCTGTGTTCTCTGGCTCATCAACTCTTCCCAGCCTGGGGCTGCTGAGGAGAGGAGGAAGGTGTGCTCCCTGCATGAGGAAGGAGTGCTCCTAGCATTGCTAGGAAGGAAGGGTGGGTGGGTGGGAAGGGAAGGAGGGGAGCCCCAGCAGGGAGACGTGAACAGGGCTGGAGGCCCAGAGCCACAGACTCCTCAGCCAGAAGGCTGCTTTGGCCTAGATGTTCCCGTCTGTACAATGGGTCTGCATTCCTTTTGGTCAGCAAATATTTACATGTCTGCCCTGTTCTGAATGCTGTGTCTAGCCATCAATAAGACAAGACCCTGCCCCGAGCAAGCTTGCGCTCTGGTGGAGACCAACAGAGCCGAGGTAAACACGGACAGACCAGACTCAGACACTAATGGCTCTGAAGAAAATCGAAAAGGTGCCAGAAGAGGGAGTGACCAGGGTGAGGACACCATTTAAGCCAAGGGCTTCCAGGAAGTCCGAAGAAGTGGCATCTGAGCTGAGGTCCCCCAGCGATAAGGAGCAACAGCCAAGTAAGGACTTGAAGGAAAGGTGTCCAAAGCAGAGGGAACAGCAAAGGCAAAGTCCTGAGGTGGGAAGGAGCTGACCCGTTCAGGTAGAAAGAAAGCCCGCATCCCCGTGCCGGAGACTGTGGTAAGGAGTGTGGACTTCACTTACAGTGGGAGCTCCTGGAAGGTTCTGAGCTGGGGAGGGCCATGATCTGACCTCCATCTGATAGAGTCGCTCCAGTTGCTTTGCAGAGAGTGGGTGGAAGGGGACAGGAATGGAAGCGTGTGGTAAGGAAGGAGGCCCCGTAACAGGTATGCGTATCATGTATATGATTATGGATGGGATTCCAGCAGACGGACATGGAAGGGACAGGGGCAATCGGGGAGACAAAAGCGAGCTTAGAAAGGAGGCTGGCAGAATGCAGCTTTAAAAGGCAGACTCAGCAAAGATAATCCAAAGAGCCAAGGCCATTTGATCCCTGCCAGGAAATGGCCAGAGCAACCTTCTCATGCGTCATTGACAAGTCAGCAAACATTTATCGAGTACCTTCTGTATACCAGCCAGTGGGGAATCAGACAGGCGTGAGATGTAGTACTCAAGGTGGTCCCAGGCTAGCAGGGGAGACAGGGCAGGCAGATGACTGCAGGCATAGCCAGCCAGTGGACAGCCCTACCCAGGGAGATCAGGGAGGGCTTCCCAGGGGAGGTGGCTGTCAGCCAGCATCTGCAGGAGGAGGGAGTCGGGACAGGCAGCAACACACAGTAGGGGAACCCCAGGCACGGACCTGAGGCCAAGCAGAAGGACCAAGGCCTCGACTCAAGTCCACCCTGCCAGCCACTTTCAGCCAGCAGCCCACGTGGACAGGTCCACGTGGAGAGAAACTGAGGCCCCCGGGGTGACTGCCAGCGTGAAGCACCAGACAGATTCCAGCCCCGGCCTTTGAGTTTTCCAGCTGAGGCCCCAGACGTGGGAGCAGAGAAAAGTCATCCCTGCTGTGCCCTGACCCAACTCCCCGAGCCACAGAACCCGTGACATAATAAAGAGCTGTCTTACACTACTACACTTTGGTGTAATTTGTTACACCGGCAGAGTAACTAGGGCGGCCCCCCATCGTCTGCCCTTACGACGACGTCCAAGTTTTCTACCCTGACTTGCCAGGCCTCCGTGACCTGCCCTGCCTGCTACCCAGCCCGTGCTTTGCTTCCGCCACATGGAAATGCCTTGACTTCCAGAACACGGCTTGCTCCCACACGGCCCACATGCCCTCCCTGATGGCCCGCACGTCGGTTCCTCCTCAGGGGCCCCGGCCGACCCCACCTCTCGCTCACCTAGACCCTACTTCCTGGGGGCAGTCCTTCCTGATCTCCACAGTGTGCTCTCAGGATACCCTCTCCCCCCCTTCCGCCCCCCAAGAGAAGTGATTCCTCACTCCGTGGCCTGTCTTCATGTCTGTTCCTCTTCCTTGAGTTCTGTGCGGGTGACATCTCCTCCTCTCTCACTATTCTGTCTCCAGCACAATGCCTGATACCTACGCACTTGTGGGGGAAATGCACAGCTCCGTGTAAGAATGAGATCTTCCTCACCCAGAGTGACTGAGCACGCACCAGGCATTTGCTGAGCCCCTCCTTTGTGCCAGGCTGGGTGCAGAAAATGCCCAAAGCATGGAAGCCTGGCAGTGCTGTCTGTGAGGGAGGGAGGCGGGCAGGGAGGGAGCCGGTACTGGGGCAATCAGAAGGGCTGCTCCCAGTCAGGGAGACTTCCTGGAGGAAGTGGCATTGGAGCTGGGCCCTGGAAGATGGATAGGATTCCAGCAGATGGACATGGAGGGGACAGGGGCAATCGGGGAGACAAAAGGAACCGTCTGGATAAAGGCTAAGGCATTGCCATTCAACATGCCCGTCTGGGGACCACACTCTGAGTAGCGCCGGTTTCAGAGAATGGCCCCGAAGTGGCTCAGTGTCAGGGCATCTAGACAAGGAGAAGCTGACTTCACAAGGGAGAAGCCAGCCCTTGGACCAGCATCTGGTCCCCGAAAGAATGCAGATGGCAGCTGTTCGGAGCAGGCGATGAGAAGGAGCCGTGGATCTGGAGCTGGAGTCGAAGGGACAGAACAGCCAGACGGAGCACCCTTCCAGAGGCCGCAGGGCCCCTGAACAGGACAAGGCTCCCCCTGCGTGCACCTGTGTACAAGGAAACAGTTCTTTAGTGGGTCCAGGTGGCCTCCATCACTCCCAGGCTGGTGCAACGGCTCCTAATTTTGTGGCAGTGACAGACCCCTTTGAGATTCTGTTAGAGCTTCGGGCGCTCCCTTTGAAACAGTCCCATGTGCACCTGCCCTGTCACACTGACCTATCATTTCAGAAGCTCCCAGAATCGCACCCTTAGCTAAGCACAAAAGTACTAAGCAGCCTCTTGCCCAACGCGTGGGATCCCCTGATTCCAGCACCACTAGAATTAGGCGGGGCACCAAAAACAAAAAAACAAAAACAAAAACAAAAACAAAAAACGGTTTACAGGCATGCGGGGACCGGCAAACAGGGGAAGGGGAACTTTTCCCAAGTCTGCCTGAATGCAGGGTGGAAGCCAGGAGAGGCAGGGGGGGAGCCTGGTGGGAGGAATTAAGGGTCTCTGGGTTGGAGGCTGAAACCGTGGGGATGGGAAGAGAGGCCAGGGAGGCGGAGGCAGGCCCAGGGTGGGCAGCGGGCCTATGGGTCTCTCCTGGGAGGAGCCCTGGGTGCCCGGCAGAGGGGAAAAGCCCAGGTGACTCTTGCCTCCGTTTCCCCCATTGTGAAATGGGAAGATGCTCCTCCTGCCCTTGCTTCCTCCTCTGCACATCCCAGGGAGGGAGGAGGGCCAAGATCAAGCCCACCAAGCGCCTCGCACCCCTCAGAAAGGCACACAGGATTAACGGGAGGATTAATGCTCCTATAAGGAGCCGTCAGTCCTGCAGGGGATTCGGGACTCAGGGAAGGATCAGCCTTCCAGGGCGAGAGATAACAGGCGAGAGCGATACTGCGGGCAAAGGAGGCTATAGAGCATCTGGAGGGTTCTTCCCGAGACGGGAGGAGAGAAAGCCGCTGACTGATCCAGAGGGACGGGAAGCAAGCTGTTCCTGATGCCTGGATAGGGCCTTGGAGCTGGAAAGCAGGCCTTCCTCGGGAGAGGCCCATGGGGATGTGAAAAGCAGAGGGGAAGCTGAGACAAGGAGGCAATGGCCAGTCGGGCGTCTCTAACTGGTTCCCGCCTCTCTGAGGACCTCGGAGGTGGGCGTGGGGTCAAGAGACCACACCAGACACCAGACAGATGCGGCCCCACGCCCCTCCTGCTGGCCAGGGGGGCCCCGCCCGGCCCCCCGCCCGGCACCTCAGCCTGGGTCTCCGAGAAAGGAGGGACTTCACTGTGTGCTCACAACAGGCAGGCACCCACTGTTCCTGGACCACACAGCCCTCTGCCTGCTCCTGCAGACCGAGAGGCCGGGTCTCACAGGACTTCGTGCAACTCTACCAGTGCACGGATGAGGAAACTGAGGCACTGAGAAATCAGAAAGCCCATCTGACTCCAGAACTCACGCTCTCAGCCACTAGTTACTCTGGGATCCAGCATAGATCACTGAGGCCAGAAGGAGAGGCTGGAGTGTTCAGACCTTGGGAGGGGGCGCTCCTCACACAGAGAGGCATTTCAGGGCTCGGGGAGTAAGCAGCCCCTCTGGCTAGGCCTGGAAAGACGTGAAGGCCGGGGGCGGGGGGGCAGGCGACATCCTGGGCAGCAGAAGGCAGGGCTGAGCTAGGTCTGGAGTAGACAAGAGGCTAGTACCGTTTACAGCGGCTGTGGCTGTCATTTACTGGGAACTCGCTACGTGCCAAGCATTTGACTGATGGACAGTAGCTCACTGGATCCGCACAGCTCTATGAGGAAGACTCATTATTCCTTTGTGACAGGCACTCAGAGAGGTTAAGTGACTTGCCTCTGGTCACACAGCCAGGAATTGGCAAGAACAAAGATGTGTCTACTTCCCAATGCTTGCTTTTCCCACCGTCTATAGGATTCTGCTGAAGACGGGTGAATGGGATTTTAGGTACAGAGAGGGCAGATGCCATGAGAGGAATATCGCCCGGAGGCTCTGATTTCCCACAGTGAGAAGGAGGAGACCAGGCCATCGGTGCCTCTCAGGGCTCATCCTGAGGCTCGGGAAGGGGCCTTCCAAGCAGCAGCTGGAGAGCAGGGAGGCCCTGCCTTTGGCCCTGGAGGACCATCTGCTTTGTCTGCCAGTCAGTCATCAAACATCACTGGGTCTGTGGCCTCTCTGTGCCCGCCAATGCCCGGCAGCATTGGCCTTGCTTCACACATTAATTTTTCAATCTGATAAAAGCTGTTTGTCTTGAAGCCACTTCTCTGCCCTGTTGGAGAGAGGCACATCCTGAATCCTGACCCTCGAGGGAACAGATGCCGTTAAAAAATCATCAGCCTTCAAATGAGGCTCAGGGCACCGGGCAGGAGCATGTCACCTGGCTCCGAGCCCCGGGCTGTGTGTCAGGTTCATGAGCAGAGGCCCCCCCTCCACACTGGGTGGCTCGCATCACTCAGCTTCCTCTTGACTCTCCCCACTGCCTCGTGGCTGAGTGGTCCCCAAGGTCTGCCCTTTCTCACCCTGGTCCACAGCCCCTGCTGAGGACATCAGCATCTCTTAGCTGCACACTGACCCCCTGCCCCGCCTCTGTTGTCATCTCTTCTGCACAAGTTTCCCTCATGCATATATTTGTTACTTGGTTCACTCCACACCTACTATGTGCCAGGATCTACTATGTGCCTGAACACTCATGCTAGGGCTTGCACTCCACGGTGAAAGGTGTAGTTTGTGTTTGAGGAGCTCACGGTGTCGTGGAGGTACGACGGGAGTTGGCCGACTTGTGAAAAAACCATTTCAGAAAGGTGTGGTAAAGGTTAGGATACAGCAAGCCCAGTGCCGGAGGAGAAAAAGGGAGGTGTCAGAAGTCATCCCAGAGCAGAGAGGTAGGAGATCAGTCTCGAGGGATGAATGAGACAGACCCACCTGGACTTTCCCCTTCCCTCTTTGCCACTTGTTGAGATTCTGCTTAACCAGCAAGGCGTAGCTTAAAAACCCCTCCTTGAGCCCCTTAACCCAAACCAGTCCCAATTTTTGACCTATGTTTTCTCTACCTCCCCACATCGCATGGTTTTATCCTCATCAACGCTCAGTAAATTGTCCTTGCAAGGCCGATAGCCAGACTGACTGTGCACTGCTCAGGGCTGCCATTCCCTGGATGGTGGGTGAGAATAGCATCCCCTGGAGTTCTGCAGTGCACAGCCTGCACAATAGTACATGGTAGCCTGGGGCCATGAGTGATGATTCTCCTCAGTGTCAGCCCGGCCAGCCTTCCCCCGGAAAAATAGCAGATTGGTCCCCATTTTCACCACTCTGCTGCCCACCCACCACTCTGTTTGTTCCACACTACCTAATAGGCTCCTCTACTTCCTAGATACCCTACTCAGCTTTTCATGGTTTCTGCTGATAAGGTTAGCCATGTTTGCACTGATGACTGCAATGGTCCTGCCCAATCCATATTTTCAGGATTCTCCTTCCGGTATGAGTTCAAGAAATGTATTGATTCATGAAATCAGAGAGTGTCAGCACATAGGCGTGGGCTGTAAATAGAAAAGAGAAAGAACACCATTGACCATCCATTGTGTTTTGGTGACCACGCTAGCTGTTTCACATAACCAGGTACAGATGATGTAAAAAAATTTTTTTTCAACGTTTATTTATTTTTCGGACAGAGAGAGACAGAGCATGAACGGGGGAGGGGCAGAGAGAGAGGGAGACACAGAATCGGAAACAGGCTCCAGGCTCTGAGCCATCAGCCCAGAGCCCGACGCAGGGCTCGAACTCACGGACCGCGAGATCGTGACCTGGCTGAAGTCGGATGCTTAACCGACTGCGCCACCCAGGCGCCCCATAGATGATTTTAAAGAGAAGAAAAGAGCATTATTTCTGCCTCAATGCTGAATGAAAGGAAGCGAGACTGGAGGCATTTACTGAAGGCACACGTTGCATATACATACATATCCACACATGCAACACATCACGTTCCATCCTCTCCCTCTGTCAATGCCCCCTTTAACTCTGGTGCCCTTTGGTCTATCAAAATGGTGGTTACGAGGGAGGAATGAGGCAGACAAAGGTGGGTTTAAGCCTGATTTAACCTCTCTAGACCTCACTGTCCTCATCAGTGCTGTGGGGGTAACGCTGGAAGGCTTGCAAGGCTTCACTGGGCCACCCTATGTCACGTGTTTCACACGGCACCTACCATACATTTAAGCAAGACACGTCAGCTACTCGCGTTATTACCATCGTTATTTGGCCGCCAACTTGTTGGAGTTTCCACGTCAGCCTGTCAGCTCGATGAACAGTGGAGCAGTGAGCGGGGGTGATGGCAGGAGACATAGCAGGCCCCATCTCAGCCCCGGTCCCCTCGGGTCCCAGCAGCCTGGCCAGCAGGAGACAGAGCGGCCCTGGGCCGGCTATCCTGGAAGGCACTAGCCGGGAAGCTGGTCCTTCCAAGTCCACTTCTCATGGAGAATACTGTCACAGCATCGAGGGAGCAGAGATAAGCTAGGACATGTTCGCAGAGTTCTCACGAGGGTACCAGAAGGCTGAATGGACTGACGTTCTCTAAGGGGTTGTAGATGATCAGGTGAAAGTCCCCATATGAATACGATTCCCTAATGGATTCATGGCAGCAAGGGAGATGTCATTCAACTATTTAACAAAGCTGTTTAAAGAGGGAGACTGGGGGGGGGGGGGAGGATCATGTTTTATGTATCAGCTGTGAAAAATTCCCTTTAAAATTTGTCTCAGGCATCCGAACGCTGGAGTGCCGATAAAGCGCCACGTTTCATGATGTATGTTTTACAAGCATACACACGCTCACACACACTCACAGGCTTCTCGGGCTTTGCCTCACCTCCCAGCCGTATCCCCGCTCAAATCCTCAAGAGATGCATTTAATCCTCCCCCCAGCCCCAAAATGTTCTAAGGCAAACACGCAGTACCATTTTTCAGGCGTGTGTTAATAATTCAAGCTTCACACCAAGTTTTCAAACTAGATTGGCTTCCTAGACCGATGTGGAAACGTCTGGGTCAAATATACTTTAAAGAAAAATTCTTTTAATTAGTTTCTTTTGAACACCACACAAAGGCCTAGCTGGATAGCGAGGCAATTTATTGCCATGTTGACATTGCTTCCATGTTTATCAGTTAAATGATTCTAGTGCATTGGAAGTAGGGCATCACAGCTCCAAAGGACCTTGCAGGCTTGTGTATTTGCTATTCCTCCCCTTGCCGGCTTCCTAGGAGGCTCTGGGCGTTGTGCCGTCCCTCCGGTCTGAAAGCAGGGAGCAGCCTGGCCTGGAGATCAAAGTCGTTTGGCCAAGGTCACAGAACAAAGAGGAGCTGAGTCACAGTAGGAACTCAAGTCTCCCTGTGTGATCCCGGCAGGCTGTTCATCACCCCAGTCTGGGTTTCCTCATCTCTGAAATGGGAATAAGGGATGAGGGGCCCCCGAGAGGGATGATGTAGGGATAAAATGAGCTCATGAGTGTCAAATGTCCGGCACAGAGCAGTAAATGCTCAATCAACTTTAGCCATGAAGGTAATAATCACTATTGGTCTCCTGCCACGCTGTTTTCTCTCTCCATTCCTAAAGTCCTTGCATGAAAACCCTCTCCAGTGCCTTTCCCATGATGTGGAAGAAACCCACCCACCCCCCTCGTAAAGGAATAGACAAGGTTCCGGTGGCCCAGTGCTTCTCGGCAGTTAACGTGCACGCACATCTCCTGAAGACCTTGCTGAGTGCACACTCATTTTGTGCACCCTTAGGCATGAGGTGGAGCCTGAGACTGCGTTTCTAGCAGGCTTCCCAGTGAGGCTGGAGCTGCTGGCCCATGGACCACACTTTGAGTAGCACTGGGCAGCCATATTTATTCCCAGAAAATGTGTACGTGGAGGGGAGGACAGAGGAAAGAGAGGACGCTGGTCTTTTTCCTCTTCTTCCTCCCCCTCTTGCCTCCTTCCATTTGTCCTTCCTTTCTTTCTTCCCATTTTCTTTCGTTTTGGCCTTCGGGGTTGCTTTGAGATTAGGCATTCTCAGAGAAGAGCTGAGAAAGGCCTAAGCCAAGACAATTCAGTCGTTCCACCCATTCCGTCATCACTCGACAAAACAGGAACTGAGGACACACTAGGTGCCAGATGCGACACATGGGCAGGAGGATGCAGGAACAAAATCCCCTTCTGCAACTGAAAGCATTTTTCCCGTGAAAGAGGTCTTGCTGGCTGATCTTGGCTTTCAGTCCGATCTTGATGTTTGCTATCTTTCAGAAACTTGGGACCAATAAGGAAATAAGCCACCCCTACAGAGGTCATAGCAGCTGTGGTGTCCAGAGCCACTGTTTTCACCTGATCAGGAGGTCGGGGGGGGCAGGCTGTTTCCAGGAACCGCGAGTGGCTAGGGGACATGAGGAGTCATAGCAACATTGACCCAGACAGCACCGTCTGGTAGGAAAAGCACCCACTGGGGACAGGCAAGCCATGGCCCCCAGCCCAGCTCTCCGCTTCCTTGCAGGGGAGGCTGGACCTCCCCGAGCCTGTTTCCTCATCTGTGACAGCATAGTAAGAGCACTTCCTGCCGAGGGATGCAGGGAGGAGTGAGTGAGATTGTGTGTGCCCAGTGGGGTGCTCCCTATGTCTGTGTGCTCCCTTCCATCAATCCATCTGAGGGAGCTGGGAATTTTGCCCGCGAGTGACAGGTTGAGCGGTACTGAATCACAGGGGGGTTGGTTCTTTTGTTTGTTTATTTCCCATCGCAAGCCTGTCTACTCAATAATTCAATTCAACAAGCCCTGGTTAAGCCCTACCTCATTCTAAGGACTGTCCTGGGCACTGGAAGGGATAGAAAAATAAAGATAAATAAAGACTCCGTTCCTGTTCTCAGGGAACTTCCTGTCTCGGCAAAGAGGGAGCTAGACACCCATACAGAACCCTACTCCCCAGGAGGGACAACTGTATCCGGCTTTCAGAATCACAAAACAACTGTCACAAGTTCATGGCATTCGCTGGAAAGACAAAGTTCAATTCCATTTGTTTTAGAAAAGGGTGACATCTTCCCAAATTTTTATTAAGGTGGAAAACAAAAACAGACTCTTAGTGGTATCTGATCAAAACGTCAAGGCATCAGCTGTATCTGAGCATGCCCCGGAAATAAACTCGCCATACGTATAACTCTGATGTCCAGTAAATTTAGACCGATGTTATAATTAAAGTACCCAAACAGCACAGAGTTTTGGTGACTGTCACAATTTCTTATATTCTATCTCCTATTGTCTCCTAAGGCATTATGAGTTCTTGGCAGACCAGGTGTCCCATTTTGGGGACTGGGAAGATGTGGCCACTGTAGCAATAATGGATGGTCAAGCATTCCCGCTGCCTTGCTTTGGAGTACCTAGCACAGTAGAGCATCACCAACTGTTTCCCTGTCTCTCTGTGGGTCTAGGTTGGATGCTTCTGGAAGGCTGGGTCTGCGTCTTTTATAACTGGTCGACTCTGTGCCCAGGGACTGGGACACAGCAGCTCCCTTTGAAATCAAGAAATGACAGAGCACCTGGGTGGCTCAGTGGGTTAAGCATCCCACTCTTGATTTCGGCTCAGGTCGTGATCTCACGGTTCATGGGACTGAGCCCCGCGTCGGGCTCTGCCCTGACTGCGTGGAGGCTGCTTGGGGATTCTCTCTCCCTCTCTCTCTGCCCCTCCTCACCTCTAAAATAAATAAATCAACTAAAAAAAAAAAAACAAGAAACAACAAAATAACCAAAGACCCATGACATCTTGTGTTGGTGAATGGCTGAGTAAGAAAGGGTAGGAAGGCAGACAGGAAGGAAGAAGGGATTAAAGACAATGGGCATGCAACAGATCCCTTAAACCTGGGAGAAATTGCTCCTTTGAGGAGGTGGGAGTCATGTCAGTTTATTATGATGATAATAAAGCCTGACTTCTTCTGGCAGGTTCCCAAACCTCTGCCTCTCTCCTCCGCCCCCATGCCTCCCCCAGTGAATGATGAACACGATCGTGATAGCATTGCTGCTCTGTGTGAATCCAGGGCAGTCGGCACCACTGGAGAGCAAAAGGCATTTACAAACACCTGCAGCTCTCCAGCCACACTGGAAGCCGGGGGTTCTGGGAGATTTGCACGCAAGGGGGACCGGGCTGAGAGCTGGAATCCCAGCTGCAAAGCAGCACTGGGCTCTCTGTGACACTCAGCAAGATCCAACCCACTTCTCCTTTCTGAGTCTTGGGTTTCCCATCTGTGAAATGGACAGTGGACAGGGCATTGGTGGGCATCGAACTCTGCTCCCTGCATTTATAAGGGTTCCACAGAGATGGCTGGAAAGAAGAGACACAAGCCCGGAGAGGACCGGCCCGCATCACCGTGGTCAGAACAGCTCAGCTTTTATCTATATATAGACTAGGACTCTGCATAAACTTTCCCTTTGAAGAAAGGGTTTTGAGGTTAAAAATAAACTGAGAATTACTGGATTGCATGTCCTCTGAGATTTCTTTCAGCTTTGACATTCTACTTCCCATCCTTGAATCTATTTCTTGAGTGTCGCCTGCAAGGTACGTGCAGTCCTGGCCAGTAGGGAAGGACTGGCGGGCAAGCCTGCACCCTGCGTCTTGGGACCTCCGTCTTGGAGAGGGGTAGATGCAGCCATGTGTGGTGTCCCCCCCTAAATGTGAGTACTTAGCAGCAGGAGCCAGCAGCTCCAGAGGGCCCTCACTCCACCCCAGGCAAGATGGAATCCAAACTGTTTCTGGGAAATGACAGGAGCTACTCCTCCAAGAGCGGGATTGGGCATGTGAAGCGGACAAGCTTAGGGACCAAAACGTGGAAACACCCTGACCCCCCCCCCACCTCTTGCCCCCAGGATCCACCTGTACAGGCATAAGGACGTAAGGAAATCAGGTGCCCACAACCACACAGGTGCTTTACCCAAGCTCTTTGTTAAGACTTCCTGATCCTAAAACCTGAGCATTCTTGTCCCCCTTATACAGATGAGAAAACTGAGGCTCAGAACAATGGGGTGTCTTTGCTCAAATTCCAGCAGCTGAATCTGCCTCCTTGTCACCCTGTTTCCACCCTCTCAATTCAAGACCCCCTATAGCCTTTATTAAAGGTCATCTGCTCTCTCCTTGGCTCTGCTCTGGAGTGTAAAGAGAAGGGCCATTGGTCCGGTAAGGGCCAGAGTGTCACGGAAGGCCAGAGTGTCCCCCACTGAGGCCAGAAAGGTGGTAGCAACAGAAATCAGAAAGGGGGCGTTTGAAATGAGGTGAAATAGAGTCCCCATCAGGCCGCCTCTTTTACACCCCCCTTGGAGGTACAGAGCCTTTCATCCAGACGGGAGGCCTGCGGTCAGCCTCAGGCATCCATGGCCGGGCAGAATCCTCCAGAAAGAACCACTTTCCAGAGCAGCCCTGCGCTCACTCTTCCTACCCCAGCCCCCAGCAACGGTTCAGCAGTAGAAACCAAAGTAACGTGAATTCTAACTCTGGCTCCTCCCCTTATTAGCATTTGACCACGAGTAAAATTATTTTTCCCTCTGGGAATCTCGGCTCCTGCCACTGGAAAGTGGAAACAATGATACAGCAAGGGTGATTCCTTCTTTTTTTTTTTTTTTAGGATCAGTGTATGATTTTTCATTTCGCTTTTATTTTATTCTAAGCTATACGTGCTCATAGCTTACGCCTCACGTCATTACACAAGACTTTTATGAAAAACAGCATCCCCGGCCCCATTTCTACCTCCATTTCTCACTTCCCTAAGGAAAATACTTTCAACTCTTTTAACAGCTTTATTGAGGTATCATCCACAACCACACGAGTCACCCTTTTAAAGCGTACAATTCAAGGGCTTTTAGTGTATTCACAGAGGGTGCATCCATTACCATGATTAATTTTAGAACATTTTTATTACCTCCCCCCCCCAAAAAAAATCCCCCCACACCCCTTAGCCATCCACTCTGCCTCCCCAGCCCCAGCGCTAGGCAGCCACTAATCTACTTTCCGACTCCATGGATCTGCCTGCTGTAGACGTCTCACACGACGGAAGCGTGCGATATGCGGTCTTTGGCTCCTTTGCTCGAGCATCACGTTTTCGAGGTTTACTCATGTTGTGGCAGATGCCAGCACTCCAGTGCTCCTCTTGCCTAATGATATCCCGTTTGCGGCTGTTGCACATCTTATTTACCCCTTCATCAGGCGATGAACATTTGGGTTGTTTCCATTTTGGAGCCTCCGTGAAGGGCACAGGACGGGCATGTGTATACGAGTCTGTGCGTGGACGTGTGTTTTCCCTCCTCTTGGGTGTGTATCTGGGATTGGGAGTGCTGTATCATAGGGTAACTCTCTGTTTAACCATTTGAGGAGCTGCCAGACTGTTTTCTGAAGTGGCTGCCCCGGGGGCGTCTGGGTGGCTCAGTCGGTTAATCGTACGACTTCGGCTCAGGTCATGATCTCACGGTTCGTGGGTTCGAGCCCCGCGCTGGGCTCTCTGCTGTCAGCACAGAACCCGCTTCCGATCCTCTGTCTCCCTTTCTCTCTGTCCCTCCGCCGCTGGTTCCCTCTCTCTCTCTCTCTCTTTCTCTCTCTCAAAATAAGTAAACTTTAAAAATTAAAAAAAATAATAAAGGAGCTACACTGCTTTACAATCCTGGCTGAGGGTCTGAGGCCCGGGGTTGTTCTTACAAGGTTGTCCTGAGATGATGTTTATGAGGTACCTGCTATGATGTCTGGCAAATAGTGGGAAAAGAGAGCATCTTCCCCTTTCCCTTTCTTTATTAATATATCAATGTCCCAGCGCCTCCAAATTTTCCGAAAGCCACCCCCACTGACTTTGCTCTGAATCCAAGGCAGAGTTTCTCCCTCCAAGTGATGCCACGTTTGTATGGTAACGGTCCCTCCGACGGAACCCGCCCCAGGCACCCAGGGGCATTCTATGAGCCCCACACATCACCTCGCTCGCCTGTCCTTCCGACAGGCCTGGAACGGTCAGTTTCTGTCTTAGCCACACTTCGTGACTATCGTTCCTGTTCCCGGCGTCTTGTGCAGATGCATTGCCCAAGTGCCTTCGGAAGCCCGCATCCGAGTCTGGAATCTGCGGATGTTCGGCACCGGGTTACAACTCAGACCGTATGTGTCCTGCCCAACATCCGGTGTCTGCAGATAAGGCCTGATGGAATAGGGTCTATGTAGGTACGGAACTCTAGCCTTGACTACCTACCGCTCCCTGCAATGCAACAAGAGGCTGTAAAACCTTCCAAGATAAAAGGACATGCAAAAGAACACTGGGATGGCAAATCATCCCAAGACAGCCTTTCCTGACTCTGGACCCCGACACCTTTAGCGGGATGCCCACTATAGCTCACCCCAAGTCTCTCAGAATGTTTCATTTTTAGTAGCCAGGTTTCGTGGTTGGAAGTTACAAAGACCCAACCCAAGAGAGCTGGAGCTAGGAGGGGATTCTATTTAGTGGGAGAAGCTTGGACAGGGCCGGGGGCTTTGTACATGAAATCACCAGGTCAGCATTCTCTCTCTTACGTGTGCCTCTGTCCGCAGCCCTCTCCTCCTGGACACGGGCCTCCCCATGGGGCGGGGTAGGCAGGACAGAGACGTGGGGGTAGGAGCCATGCCTCAGGTATTTCTAGGCTTAAATAAACGCGGTTGAGTAATCTCAGAAGACAGGGAAAGAGCTTTGTCCCCTACTGTCTGTATATAAAATCCCAGGGGGTGGACTCTGATACCTGGCTTGGGCACGTGCTCGCCTCTCAGCCATTGTCTGTAGCCAGGAGTGTGCCCACTCTGAGGTTTAAATGGGAATCGCAGTGCTGGGATTGGCAGTCCTAACAGCACCCCATGGGGTGGAAGAAGGAGGTTCTCCAAAGGAAAGGTAGAAAACTATGTCCCCAAGAAGGGGATCTTTTTTATTTTTTTAATGTTTATTTATTTTTGAAAGAGAGCGAGTGTGAGAGGGGGAAGGGCAGAGAGAGAGAGGGAGACACAGAATCCGAAGCAGGCTCCAGGCTCTGAGCTGTCAGCACAGAGCCCGACGTGGGGCTCGAACCCGTGGACTGTGAGATCATGACCCGAGCCGAAGTTGGACACTCAACCGACTGAGCCACCCAGGTGCCCCAAGGGGATCTTTCTTTTTTAAGTGTATTTATCTATTTTGAGAGAGAGAAACAGAGCACACAAGCGGTGGAGGGGCAAAGAGAAAGGGAGAAAGAGAATCCTAAGCAGGCTTGACGCAGGGTTTGAACTCTCGAACTGGGAGATCATGACCTGAGCCGGACGCTTAACCGACCGAGCCACCCGGGTGCCCCTCCTAGGAGGCGATCTTGAAAAGACAGACATAACAGTGCTCCATTACATGATTTTCAACTTTCTCAGTAAGCATTACAGACTGCCCAGTGCCCAACTCAGGTGATTTTCACGGCCTCAGTCTCCTTATAACAACCCCTCCCTGCTGAGCACCTCCCCTGGGTTTTCTCTAATCTTTACAGCAGGGCTTCAGCTGGGTGTTAGCACCCCCACTTTACCGACCAAGAAACTGAGGCTCAGAGAGGTCAAATCATTTGCTCAAAGTCACACAGCTATGAAATGGCTGAGCCGGGATTCAAGTTCGAAGTCAAACTCGGATGCTCGTTTGCTTTGTTCCCTCTCTTTAGCGGAAACCCCACAGCCAGCTGGTGTTCTCGCTCTGTCAGCCCGCACAGGTGTGTTCTCTTCGCTTTCTGACAATGACTGAAGGCTTTTGAAGGAGGCTCCTCTGCCTCCCTCCGTTCCCCATCATCCCTGGGCAGGCTGGCTCCCACCAGAGGAGGCTGGGACATTCATTACAAGGCTAACAAGCTTGTACATCTGTCACTCAGTCACAGCACCTGAGTAAGCTTTGAAGACTGGCGCGGAGGGGCTGTCTCCTGCCAGGCAGGAGTGGCGGAAGGTGCCCCGATATTTTAAGGTGCGGTCTGGGTACAGCAGCAGCCACACGCAGGCAGGGAGGTCTCACCCTGGGTGTCTCTGGCAACTGGTGACCCTCATCTCGGTAACTCCCTGCGGCAAAATGACAGCGTCGGAGGCAGGACTTCAGGTGTTATCTCCGAGTCTCAACTGGCAATATAGCATGTGGGCTCTGGAGCCACACTGCCTGGGTTTGAGTACTGCCTCTCACGCTTACCAGCTCTGTGACGTTGGGGAAGTTGCTTAACTCTCTCTGTGCCTTGGTTTCCTCATCTGTATGACCACCGAGGTATCGTCGTGAAAGAATAGCAGAATAATTACTTGTAAAATACGTTCAGCGATGTTCCATAATTGCCACCCATGACTATTCCGGTGACCCTTGACCGTGGGGACGAGGAGGAAAGGGGACAACCTTTCATGCTCCAGGGAAGAATGATTCAACCTACCTCCTGCGGGGACAGCGATGACATCTCAGGTAGCACCCCAGCTCTGGCTCCAAGATGTCTTGTGACCCTGGACAGTTCTCTTCCCACCAAAGAGTTCTCTCATCTGCAGAGCAAAGGTAATAACACCTGCCCTTCTGTGCAGGTCATGGCAGCGACAGCATCACGTAGAGTCGAAAGGATAGCATTCGGAGACGCACTGGTGGTTATTCCGGGAAAGAGACAGCATGATGAAAGTAAGCAGGACCTTTGGGGCCTTAAGGAGGTGAGAAAGCTAAGAACAGGTCTGGGCTTGAGGAATCTTTGAAGCCATCTTCACTGTCATGATCATCACCACCATCGCCACCATCGTCATTGTCATCAGAACCGTGGTGCTAAATGTCGGACCGCACACCGCAATTGATGGGGCTATTTGTAGAGAATGGCATGAACCCTGCCGTTGCAGGGAATAAATTATTCTCTACACCAGTGGTTCTCAACTTGGTGGGGGGATGATTTTTTTCCCCCAAGGAACCTCTGGCAATGTCTAGAGACACTTTTGGTTGTCACAGCCTGGGGAGTGATCACTTTACTAGTGAGCAAAGGCCAAGGATGTTGTTAAACACCCTACAAAGCAGAGGACAGACCCATAACAAAGAGCTACCCGGCTCAAAAAGTCAGAGGTGCCAAGGCCGAGACCCTGATCTACATCGACACCCTTGATATTGATGTGTGACAAAGATGTGGCATCACCCGGGAGCTTGTTTCTCGGAGCTACTGAATAAGAATCTGTATTTATAGTCAAGTTTGGAAAACATGATCTAAAAAGACACGAATAGAGGATCCATAGCCAGCAAACCAAACTATGAACCACACAGGCCAAATGCGAGGCATCTGGGATTGGGGCAAACAGAAGGCAGACTAACAAGGGATGATGGAAGGATGGATGGACCGGTGGAATTAAAATCTGGTGAGCCCCTAACAAAGCCAGGCACCACTCTGGATACTTTACACTGGATAGTTTTTTGCATTTATCTCCATAACAACCCTAGGTGTGCTGATGCCCACATGGGCAATGTCCGGAGAGACTGGGCTAAACCATGGCCTCCCTATCATATATCTTGAAGCTTTTCAGAATCCTGCTGCTATCCTCTGAACGAGGTTATATACAGAACATAGCTTCATGCTATGCTCGCATGTAAAACCTTCTTTACAGTTGGCATCTGATCTTAACCTTGAGTTTCTCACTCACATAGAGGCACGGCATTTTTATATGTACAAAGAATACAATTTTCTCCTTTGTTTGCTCTTAAAAGATCGATAAACATCTTGTTTTGCCTTTAACAAAAGTGGTGCAAATTCTCTATAATCCGCATTTATTTCCTTTTATTAGAGGACATATCTCAGGTTAACAATAAAATTTAGTAAGGCTGAGTCCTTATGGTCTACAAGCTCAATGATTACAGCACAGGGACATAATAAGAAGAATACCTACCATTTATTAAATACCTACTGTTTGCACTATGCAAATATCAGCATCTCTAATCTGCACCACAAGCTTATACTACATTTCTATTTTCCAGAAGAAACTAAGGCATAGACTTGGCCATGGCACTAAGGGACGGGTCAGGATTGGACGTGAGAACTGCCTGGCTCCAAAGCCCAGGTTTTCTGCCTGCCCCACATTGCCTCATAGTCAGAGTAGCCCTTGGTTCACATTGGAATGTCAGCAGGTCTGGCTCAGGAGCTCAAAGTTTTCATTTTGCCCGACTGACCTTCCATCCCTGAGACCAGGTCTCTTGGGTCTCCTTCCCCCCTCCCCCCAGCAGGGTCCACTTTCACTCCAGCCCCACATTAGCCCTGGGCTTGGGAGATGGCGCACAAGGGCCTGTGTAGGATGGATGGCTATTGACCTGGATTGGGGGTCTGCAGACCCCTCTCTTCTGTAAAGGACAAGACAGTAAATACTTCAGGCTCTCCAAGGTACAGGATTTCCATCTCATTTATTCCACTCAGCTATCCCAGCACCAAAGCAGCCATAGTTAATATAAAAACATGGGGCATGGTGCCTGGGTGGCTCAGTCAGTTGAGTGTCAGACTTCGGCTCAGGTCATGATCTCACGGTCTGTGAGTTCGAGCCCCGTGTCCGGCTCTGTGCTGACAGTTCAGAACCTGGAGCCTGCTTCAGATTCTGCGTCTCCCTCTCTCTCTGACCTTCCCCCATTCATGCTCTGTCTCTCTCTGTCTCAAAAATAAATAAACATTGAAAAACAATAAAAAAAAAAAAGCATGGGGCACCTGAGTGGTTCAGTTAAGCATCTGACTCTTGATTTCAGTCATGATCTTGTGGTTCTTTTCTTTTTTCAACGTTTTTTTTATTTATTTATTTTTGGGACAGAGAGAGACAGAGCATGAAGGGGGGAGGGGCAGAGAGAGAGGGAGACACAGAATCGGAAACAGGCTCCGGGCTCTGAGCCATCAGCTCAGAGCCTGACGCGGGGCTCGAACTCACGGACCGCGAGATCGTGACCTGGCTGAAGTCGGCCGCTTAACCAACTGCGCCACCCAGGCGCCCCATGATCTTGTGGTTCTTGAGTTCGAGCCCCACATGGGGCTCTGTGCTGACAGCGTGGAACGTGCTTGGGTTTCTCCCTCTCCCTCTCTCTCTGTCCCTCACCCATTCATTCTCTCCTTTCCTCTCTCCCTCTCACTCTCAAAATAAGTAAATAAACGTAAGAAAAGTAGACATGATCATGGTCCAATAAAACTTTGTTGACCCCCCCCAAAAAATGGGAGGCATGCCGGACTGGGCCCCCCAGCTATAGTTTGCCAACCTCTGTGATCTTTAGGGTTTTTTCATGCCCTGATATTCTATCCCAAACTAGAAGTTGAAAAATTGTGGTCTAAGGCCCATGCAGCCCACCAGCAGATTTTGTCCAGCCCACACAGAGTGTTTGTTCTTAAAGGACATACCCCAAACCAGATACTAGAACAATGAACCCACATGAACCCATCACCCAGCCTCAGCTCAGCAATGATCACCACGTTGCCTATCCCTCGTCATCTATCTCCCACACACATTGTATTTTCTGAAGTATTTTAAAGCAAATTCAGACATCACGTTGTTATTTTGCCCATAAATACTTCAGTACATCTCTCTAGCAGATAAAGACATTTTAAAAACAGAGCCACACAAGCTTTATCACCCTAACAAAATGAAGAATAACTCCTTATTAGCAGCTAGTGCCTCATTTGTATTTAAATGTCCCTAATTGTCTCAAAATGTCTTTTTACAGGTGGTTTGTTTGAATCGGGATCCAAATAAGGTCTACACACTGTATTCACACAGAGCTTTTCAATTTTTGAATTGGTTGTCAAATGTGAAAATCTGGGTTTCCATAAGCATCAGATTTTCAGCTTCTCTTGGAAAAGGAAAAAAAAAAAAACAACCAGAAAGATTTGCAACTTGGCAGTGGCCCTGAGCACACAGCACACACCCAGGAGGAGACGTGCACTCCCTTGCCCCATGGCCTTACCCCTGCAGCAGGGTTCCTGCAGTCACCAGGGGTAGCTAGACCTACCTTAGATGGTTTAAGTCTCTCTCACCTCACACTGGAAGTCAATTGGACCACTCCCCCCCCCTTCAAAAGAAACCTTCAGAATCTACCTAATTCCAGGAAGAATCCTGCAGTGGGGGTGGGGCAGAGAAGAAAGTTTTACCCAGAACCATTAGCCAGCCTTCTAGCCCTTGGAAGGCTGCCTCCAGGGCACTAGGAAAACTCCCCTGACCCCTGAAATGTTTCCCCACCCGCTCAGCTTGTGCCTGGTGCTCACAGAGCACAGAGCTCACCGCCCAGTTAGGTCAGCCTTGAATTCACTGTGTGACCTTGAAGAAATCATTCTCCCTTTCTGGACCTCAGCTGTCCCTTCTACATGATGAGGGGAGTCAGTGGGAGGAGGAAGTTGAGTAAGAGAAGAGTCCAGTTCTTGGAGGAGACACCAGTAATCTCGAGCCTACAACCTTGGGGTCCTCTGATTCCATTGGTCATAATGGCCTCCCCACCCCTTCACCTGGATGGCCAAAGGGGGAGGGGAGAGGAGAGGTGCCACCCAGGGGCTGAGCCAGAGGAGGAAACTGCCCACACCCCTGCTTTCCCTCTGCATCTTCTCAGGCCGCCATCTTCTGGCTGCAGGTGCACACTAGTTCTTGACTCTTTCCTCTGGGTATTGACCAGTTCTGCCTGCCCATGCCTCCGAGTGGCACATATAGAATAGCCATCAGGGCAGGAGAGATGCTGAGAAATGCTAAGCCTGCATGTGTGCGTGTGCGGGGCTGGGGGTGGGGGTGGGGTCTGTGTAGGGCAGGATGGGATGGCAGTGGTGGACTCCTGGTCGGAAAAATGGGATTCAGACAATAGCCCATCCCGAGGTACTCAGTCATGCAGAGGAGTCCAGCTACAGGAAAACCAGGTGGCGGTCACTGCCCAGTGGGGGGAGTCAAACACGTAAACAGGCAATTATAATAAAACATGATAAATGCTAGAATAGAAGCCTGCATCGGGCACCTGGGGAACACAGAGAAAATAGTCTGTTTATTCAGTTATATGTGCCTCCGCCTTGTTCCAAAAACGATTTGAAGAGGCCAACAAAGCTCAGCGTAGAAAAACAAAGTGAAAATTGAGTAAACCAGGAGAGAAAAATAATGCAGGCAGAACAAGACGAAAGCAAGGGCAAAGCTAATACCCAAGGTATCTGCCAAGAGTTCCACAACTCTAGCTGTCATTGAGCCACATGCTTGCCTCTGAGCTTCCTAGCAGTCAATGCAAGAGGAGAAACCCTCAACGTTGTACAGTTCACAGTGTTCCTTAAACGAAAGCCTGGGAATAACTGGAGGTGCCCAAACAATTCTGGTGCTGGGACCTGAGAGTATATCCTCTCCAGGTTGTTTTCAAGAAGAGCCCCTCAAAACCGTGTGAGGAATACATAGGAACGATCTGTACTATAGTTGCAACTTCCCTATAAATCTAAACATATTCCAAAATTAAGATTTATTGCGGCAGTTCTGTCAGTTAAGCTTCCGACTTCGGCTCAGGTCATGATTTCACGGTTCGTGGGTTCGAGCCCCGAGTGGGGCTCTGTGCTAACAGCTCAGAGCCTGGAGCCTGCTTTGGATTCTGTGTCTCCCTCTCTCTCTGCCCTCCCCTGCTTGCGCTCTGTCTCTCTCTCTCTCTCTCTCTCTCTCTCTCAAAAATAAATAAGCATTAAAAATTTTTTTAAAAAAACAAAAAACAAATTAAAGATTTATTAGAAAAAAAAAGAAAGAAAAATCTGCAGGTAGAACCCAACTGTCCTGTTTTCTCTACACGGCAGGTTGTGTTATTCCTGTTTGAACCTCCAGGGGGCGCCACGCACACCTATACTGTTTCTGACAGACAGTAGGTTCTCTATGGATGTCTGCTGAAATATCCCTTGAGTGGTCAACATGGACATTTGGAGAACATCTAGAAGTGATTGTCTATGATATACGAAGGCTATGGACCCTGAAATCGGGGACTACCTGGCAGATAATCCCAGGTGTTCTGGCGGTATTTCCAGCTACATCCACAATCGTCAATAGTTTGACACTTTTGTCTTTCTTATTGGTTTCAGTCAATGTCATGTCCCTAGGCAGTGACAAAGTCACAGGACAGAATTCAGAGTGGGAACTGCAGAACTTGACAAGATTTGGAAGAACCACCATTTTGAATAAGCAAGTAGACTTTGTATTTCTTTTTTTTCTTTCTTTTTCAAAACTGTTGATTTTAAAGTGACACAGTAATATTTTTTCTTTCAGTAAGAATATAGCTTCTCACGGCCAGGACATTATCCAGGACATCTAACCTGAAGGCTACAGGGAAAACAAGACAATGGAAGGGCGATGATGGAATGTGTGGGAAAGATGATATGCTGAATTCTGAATTTTGTAACATTCTGCCTGCCTTATTTTAGTCACTCAAAATCTTATTACATTCAAAATCTCTAGCTGATCTCTCGGCCAATTCAACAAACTGAAGACTAAATCTGGGGCTGTGCCTCACAATAATGACAGGATTCTTAATCAGAACGCGATTCTTAGAATAAAAACGCGGTCACTTTACAAAAATGCCACAGTGTACTGTTTACCTCTATCTTTACAATAGGAATAAATCTGAGATTTCCAGCCTCCCCCCACCACCCCAGAAAGACCCTAGGTGACAGGATGAATGAGCAAAGGTCCGGGGCTCAAGTGTGCAGTTGATACAATGATACAAAGCAAGCTTCCTGGGGCAGGAGTACCCGGCTCTGCCTGCGGAGATCAGGGACATCTTCCCAGAGGAGGTGACCTTGGGCTGAGTCCTGAAGGATCCGTAGGAGGTTGCCAGGCCCACTAGGGAGGGTGAGCGGGAGGGCTCCAAGGCAAATGGAAAAGCAGAAGCCAGTGCACCAGATACCTTCCATTTGCCCCATAAATGCTCTCTCCCGTCCACCCTGCTCTGGGGCCATGAGGATGCTGGTGCCTTCCCTGTCTCAGCCAGGATTGACTTCCTGCCTGAACTTCCTTCTTCACACGATCCAGAAAGAGAGACGGATCACCTCTCTAGGATCTTTTTCAAGGGCACGAATCCCCTTACAAGGGCTCCACCTGATTACCTCTCAAAGGTAACCTTCCCCCACTTTGCCATACCAACACCCTGGGGACTGGGGCTCCAACACATGAATCTTGGTGGGATACACGGACATTCAGTCCATGTTAGTGAGTTATAAACAAAGGGCCCCATCCAGCCTGCTCACCAAAGCTCTTCATTATGCCAGCCTCCAGCTCAAACTCCCATCCTGACCCACCAGGCGAGCGGAGGTGAGAGGGACACAGCTGTCTGCTTGAGTTCCAATCATGGGTCTGAATAGGTCATTTCTTGTGTCAGGCATTTCCCCAGAAAGGGCTGGAATGCGTGTCCAACACACGAAAGTCAGAATGGGGTCAGTCGCAAAGCCAGAGTCTGTGGTCTCAGAGAAGCTGCTCAGAAGCACCGGGGTTTCTACTTCTCTGCCCTCACAGCCTCCTGACCTTGATCTTGTGGCGTCTTTCCAGATACTGTCAGGGAAAGATCCAAAGGCCAGGATAGTAACGCTCAGGCTTCTGTGCACATCAGAACTCGGGGAGCTCAGTGACACCGTAGACACTGAGATGGCAAACAAGCTCCCTGGTGGCTCTGAGACACCAGAGGCTGAGGCCAGCAGACCGGGAAATCCTGAAACGGGACAAAAGGAAGGATTTCTCTCTTCCGTGGGTAGTTATTATTGTCATTATTATTATCGAATTACCGAAGAATTGAGTTTTACAGCGAGCGCTTCTAACAGTCCAGTAATTAAATACTAATAAGTACCAACAGAGATACGATCACAGGACTCCCGCCCACCAGGTACTGGGTTCATCACATGCACTAAAACCCATCCTTACATAAACAAAGGTGGTGCACACATCCAGTGGGATGGCGTCCAACCTCAACGGTACTCGGCACATTGACCCATGCTCCATCATGGAGGAACCTTGAAGACAGGGTGCTGAGTGAAATAAGCCAGCCGCAAGAGGTAAATTCGAGACGGTTCCACGTATGTGGGGTTCTTAGGGTGGCCAGATTCACAGAGACACAAAGTCGAAGGGCCAATGCCAGGGGCTGGGGGGAGAGGGGAACGGAGAGCTAGTGTTTCAGGATATGGAGTTTCAGGTTGGGAAGATGACGAGGTTCTGGAGATGGACAGTGGGGACAGCTGCACAATGTCAGTGTACCTAATGCCACTGAACCACACACTTACAACAGCTAAGTGGTAGCTTTCGTGTTATGTGTATTTGAGCACTCACACACAGAAAACATGGGCTTACTATAAGACTGGGCCAAGAGGCGCCTGAGGGTCTCAGGCGGTTGAACATCCAACTCTTAATTTCGGCTCAGGTCAGGATCTCACGGTCAGAAGATCAAGCCCCGAGTTGGTCTGTGTGCTGAGTGTAGAGCCTGCTTGAGATTCTCTCTCTCTCTCCCTCTCTCTCTGCCCCTCCCCTGCTTGGGCGCTTGCTCTCTCTCTCTCTCTCTCTCCCTCTCGAAAAAATTTTTTGAAACGAGGCTGAGAGGTGAAGCATGAACTTCAGAGTCAGGCCGGTCTCGGGTGAACCCCAGCTGTCTCTGGGGAATCTGACTGAACTTCCTGAGTTTCCACTTTCTCTTCTGTGATACGGGGAGGGGGGCAAGACCTCACGTCTCAGGGAGTTTGCCACGGGGGTCATTTCATAGACATCATCTCACGTCCCTGTCCCCCAGCCCTGTGAGCTGGGGAGTATCAGCCTCATTTTGTTGAAGAGGAAGGTGAGACTCAGAGAGTTTGTGTGAGGTGTCCGAGGTCACACAGCTGGGGTGGAAGGGTAGGGTTCCGAACATAAATATAAATATCTGTCTAAAACTGGGATCTGCGCTCCATGCACTTGTGGCCCCACCCCCCACCCTCACCCCTTGAAACACAGAATCTCACTTGGGTCTGAAGACTTGGAAGGTGCAGACCCAGGTGCCCGAGTTAGGGCCCGCTCTTCAGGTTCTGATATAAAATGTATTGTTTTTGAGGCCATTACCTAGCATCTCGCAGTTTATGGGCCTCTTTTATATTTACAAGTCCTATGAATGTGCAATTGAAATAGACCAAAAAATGTGTCTCTAGAATCTTACGTGCTTGGAAACCAAAGCAGGACGCATTGGTGAAGGCGAGAAGTTGTTGCAAAAGCTGAAGTCTAAATTATGGGAATCAAGTCAAAAATCTCAGTTCGGGGAATAAAGTTCAAAATACAGAGAACCAGACAAGATAACGGGTATCGTTGCCAAGAGAAGGGAACGGAACTTCAGCAGGGGAAAAACAAAGCCGATCGAGTTCTCCGTCTAAGAAGCGAAGGACTCAGATTTTCCCTGCCTGCCTCTTGCCAAGGGCAGCACCACATAGAACCAAAAAGACTGCGCCCAACTCCGGGGGCTGGGGGGGCGGATTTGCGTGTTCGAAAATACGAAGGGCGCCCCCTTGAGTCGTGCGGTATGGCAGCTCTCTCTGCCCCTGAGTTAGGAGGATTTCTAAGGACATCGCACATGGTGGGGGGTTCAAGGAAGATGGTGAACAGAGTCGTGGGGAATGAATGTCCCAGCTTTCTTAGGGCAATACCCTCAGGCTAGGTTTCACCCATTTTGCCCCACGTCATCCCCAGCATCTCCCATTTTAATGATAAGGAAAGATGCCCAGAGAGGTTCTGTAAGCGGCCACAGTCATACAGCTAGATGAGCAGTAGAGTCAGAGCTGGAACCCGCAGCAGTGACTCCACATCGGCCCCTCTACCTCCAGCTGCCAGCTGGGAAGACTCTGCACCAGTCTGGACGTGGACTTTTCTAGGCCAGACGGGGCTGGCAGAGCCACTGGGAGCAGATGCAAAGAGGAAGTTAAGCCACAGAAAGGCAACCTGGAGGGTCTGGGGATACACTGAGGGGGGAAGAGACCCAGTTCTGGTAAACCTTGAAGGACGGGAGGGGACAAGGGTTGAAGGTGATTGTTTATCAGCCTCAATGACAACCAGCAGCAGGAGGGAGCTGCCTCATTCCTGAGTCTCTGCCCTCCCAGGTGTCCCTGAGGGATAGCCAAGCTGTCCCCTGGGTCCCGCACATCGTGGGCAAGGCTCTAACGGGTGAGGGAGGGACTAAAATGCAAAGCTCTGAGTGTGGATCAGGAAGCCTGTCTCAGGCACCGGGGTCCAAAGGGAGGCTACGAGTCCAGCTCCGCCCTGGGAGACGGGGGTCTGAGTTCCAGCACTGCCCTGGCCCCTTTGGGCCTGACTTGGGGCATGTACCTCTCCTCTCTAAGATTTCGTTTCCTCTCCGCCAATGCAGAGCAGGGAGGCTGACCGAGATGGTGTTTCTGAGTGTTTTCTATCTCTAACATCCATCAGTTCTAGAATCTGCGTCTGCTTCAAACAGAAGGGCTGGCAGGAAGCCTTCTCCGGGGAGGTGGCCTTGTTCTGTAGGTGCTCTTTGGTCTGGGTGGTTCAGCTGTGTCCCTGCCCTTCTCCTCAAGCCCCGCACTCCCCCGGCTTAGGCCTTGTTAGCCGACGGAGGTGGGGAGAAGGACAGGAGGGGAGCAGAAGCAGCTCGCCTCCCTCAGTCCCAACACCTCCCTACCTTTCTGAATTTTTTAAAGTGCCTTTACTCAGAATTCATCAAAGATTCATCAGGCTTGGGATTGGCCCAAGCGTTTGCCTGAGGAGCCAAGTGGAGGTGGAGTGGGGCGGCGGGGCAGGGGGGAGGCGGGGTAAGCCAGGAGGCCGGCGGGCTGTGCAGGCGTGTGGGCACCCAGAGTGATGTGGGGGCTCTCTGCCTGTCTCTGCCCTGTGTGCTCGGTGGAGGGACTGGAGACAAAGGAGGCAGGAGGTTTGAGTCCAGCTCTCGGAGACCCCCTTCAGCAGTCTGGGCCTCGCCTTCCCCCACAGCCTGTCTGCCCTCCCCATTTCACGGGAGGTGAGGAGGGTCAAGGGGACGATGGACAAGACCCGCTCTGGCTGAGCAGAAGACTGAGTGACACCCCCACTGACTTTACAGTGAGGCATTGAGACCTGATGGGATAGACCGACATTCCAGACTGGCAGATGCAGGGGGTAAAGGAGAGATCAGTCAGTGGGCCAAGGCTCTCGGCTCTGGGCTTCCAAGCAGTTCTTTCCCACCTCTGCCTTGTATCTTTGGCTTCTACAGGAGATTCTGTTTGGAGAGAGGAAAAAAAAAACAACCATCATTAATTTTTTGAAGTTTGCATATCACTGACCAGTCTACGCCTTCGATTTACAGCGGAGGAAACCGAGGGCCTAAGTGGGTATACGACTTGCCATTCGGGCAGTGGGAGAGCTGGGACCAGAACCCGGGGTCATGGCTCTCTGGCCAACAGCCTTCTCTCTTCTCTGTTGGCTTTGCCTTGCCAGTGCCATTGTCTGGGCGTGTCCCTTGGTCCCCCGGGACCAGAGGTGGACTTGCCGAGAGCAGACAGCTTGCCAGACCCCAGGAGGATGTTCCCAGGGGCGGCGTAACTAGGTTGAGCAGAGCTCATCCGACACCCGTGATGAAACGCTCTGGATCACGTACGCTTTGTAAGTGTCCCTGGCTTGAGCCTTACTGCAGAAAAAAGTCCCTCTGGCCCCAGTGGACACTGGGACTTCAGCCCTCAGAGCACTGGGTCGCGTGACCCCCCCAAAGAAGTCAGGGGTCGGATTGGCCCCGGGCCTCCCAGGTGCCCGGTTAGTGCTCCTTGTACAGCATCGCTGCTCCTCCCCAAGGCCTCTCTTCTCCTTCAGAAGTGTCCTTCGGCCCTCAGCATCGCCTCCTCCCCTGCGAGGTGTGACAAGGCCAGAAATGAGGGCAGATCCTTTGTGGGGGTCTTCACCCCTCAGTCTCAGGGAGGCCTGGCCAAGCTCTCAGCACGAGAACACCCACCAAGGGCCTAGCAAGACAATAAACCGTGATAATCATGTTTTTAATAATCGCCTGGAGTTTGTTTAACATACAATCACGGCCGGCAATAAATCCAAATTAAAAGCCCAACCGGGAGGCCTAAGTTAAGCTGCCTGGTTGGAAATGGAACAGCTGAGGGAGAGGAGGGGGAAGAAGGGGAAGGGTGGGACCAGGGAGAAGGGGAGCAGTCTTCCTCCAAGGCTGGGATGTCCTCGGGAGGGGCGGAGAGGGGGCCTGCAAGGAAGCAGGCAGGTCCTGGCCTGGCCCCAGCCTCAACCCAGCGCTGGGAACATGACTTGCTTTCTTAATTCAAAAGGAGGTCTTCAGTGGTCCAGGCAGCAAAAACGTCGAAGTTCCCAAACCTCAGAGACATAAGAGAGACAATATTCACTCCCCTGCCTGCAGACACACAGCTCTGTAAGGCGGGAGCCGTGCCTGTCACACTCAGTTTTGTATCCTCAGCCCCCACATCTAATAGATAATCAGCAACTAGTTGCTGAATACACGAACTGAATGAATGAATATAAACGGACACTTCCGCATCCATTTACTCATTCATTCATTCGGGTCCCCCCACCCCTCAAATATCTATTGAGCACCTAGAGTACCTGGGAAGACAGAGATGAACAAGATCCCTACCTACGAGCTCACAGCCCAGGGGACAGAGGACTGCAGTCTGCACGATGCACCCACCCAAAGGGGGCTTGGCCAGGCTGGGGATGAAGGGAGGGATTGACAAGGGCTTCCAGGAGGAGGTTTCCTGAAGCTGAGTCCTGAAGAAGGGCAGGAGCGGGGGTCGGGGTTGGGGGCAATACAGACCTGAGAACCGTGTTCCAAAGAGAAGGGACAGTGTGGGCAAAGGCGGGGAGGGGAGAGAGGACGGACATGGCAGGTTCAGAGCACTGAGGAGAGCTCCGTGAGACCAGAGAACATAATTAGGGCTGGAAAATGAGGAGGGAGGGAGAGAGGGACGGAGGGGGAGGGTGGATGCTGGCAGCGGCCAGACCTCCAAGCAGCTCTGTGAGCATGTTAAAGAGTTTGGACTTTGTCCTGAGGGCAAAAGGAAGTGACTGAAGGGTTTTAAGCTGGGGTATGACATGACCAGAATCGCAGTTTGGAAAGATGGCCCAGGCTGTGGTGTGGAGAATGGATTGGAGGTGAGGGAGCCTGGGGCCAGGCGAGGGTGGGGTGGGTAGGAGGTGGCTGTTGCTGTGTCCACATGTCTGCCTTAAGCCCAGCCTGCTGCAGTGACCGGCCCCCTGTGCCACCCCTGGAAGGCAACACTGTGAATGCCCAAGCTACAGTGGGCCTTTGAGAAACATCTAGATCAACTCTCTCATCTGACGGTCTCAGAAACTGAGGCCCGGGAAGGGTGGCCACTTGCTCAAGGTCACCCAGTGCTGGGGACGCAGTCCAGGTGTCCTGACTCAGAGCAGAGACTTTGTAGGGTGATCGCTGTTGTTCCTGTGCCACTTCCTGACGCTCTCTGAGCCTCAGTTTCCCCGGCTGTAAAAGGAAAACCGGATGGGCTGGAGATATGGGTTGAGTAAGCACACGCATGTGAAAGGCTTGTTGAACAGGAAAGTACCACCCATGGTGACGGCTTCGGCTTCGGCTTCTTATTCTCATCATCGCTCCTTTACTGGATGTTTGGCCTGTGCCTGCTCCGTCCCAGATATGCCTCTGTACGCCATGGGGTCTGCACAGATGACTGACACAGGGGCCGCCATGGGAATGGCCCCCCTCTCCACTGGCTCTTGGCATTGGGGGTGGTGCATTTCAGTAGGTGGGGTTCCCTTACTGCCCCAAGCCTTACCCACATTCCCTCCATGGACCTGAGATCCCACCCAGCCTATCATCCTGGGGAAGGGACTTCTGGAAGGCCATCCAATATTCATTTGACAATCCTTTATTCTATGCCAGGCACTGAGCTAAGGACCAGGCTCTCTGCACTCAGAGAATTTACTGTCTGATAGGCCTGAGGTGCATGGGGGTCCCATCTGCAAACAGATTAGGTGTCCCCTCACACTTAGGATAAAAAGCCCAAGCCTGCCCTTGTCTCTGGGCCCTTTTGGCCACACTGACCTCATGTGCTAGCACTGCCCCTCCCTCATGCCTCTCCAGCCACTCACACCCCGACTTGTCCTTCAAACTGGCCAAGAATGGTTCCCCCCACTCCCACCAGGTTTTTTCCCTTTCAGACCCTCTGCCTGGAGTGCCCCTCCCCAAGTACCCACGTGGTCCTCTCCCTCCCTTCTTTCAACTCTCTGCACAAATGTCCCTTCCTCAGAGAGGGCTTTCCTGGTCACCCTGGTTAAAAGAACAATCCCTGATCCCTCCCCATCCTCCTTCCTGGCCTTATGTTTCTCAAAGCATTAACCATGACCTTCCTGTTAAATTATTTACATCAGATTTTTATTTGTTTGTTTAATTATTTGTTTCTCGCAATGGAACATGAGCTACAGGAGGTTAGAGACTTGGTTTTTGTTCACTGCTCCAACTCAGTGCCTAGAACAGAGCTCATAAATAATGAATGATTGAATGAATGAATGACTGAATGAATGACTATCGGTCCTCGTAATACTTACACCAGAAGAGAAGCATCTACTGCATTTCCCTGTTTCTAAAAGGCACTTCTCAAAAACATTTGCACATTACTGAAATGCAGATATGTACATTAAAGCAGGGTTTCTTTTCTCCCTACAGCTATTATTAAATCGATGGTGCATCTCACAATTGATGGCATCTTACAATTGAGGAAATGCACAAGAACCCAGAGACGCAGGGATTCATCCTCCCCAAGGAGACTTGGTAGAAACATCCCCAAGCAGAGAATATTTAGCAGAGCTTTGAGGAATGAGTGGGCATTTTCCACAATGAGATTACAGAAAGGGCGTTCCAGGCAGGGGAAACAGCAAGTGCAAAGGCCCCGAGGTCTGGAACAGTATCTGTCCATTGCTAGAAGAGCTCCAAAGTTTGGTGTGTCTAGTGTGGAAGATGCTGGGGTCAGTGACTAAAGATGAGACCAGAGGCCATTTGGAAAGGGCCTCAGGGCACCTGGGGGTCTCATTCGGTTAAGCGTCCGACTTCAGCTCAGGTCATGATCTCACAGTTTGTGCGTTGAGTCCTGCATCAGGCTCTATGCTGACAGCTCAGAGCCTGGAGCCTGCTTCGGATTCTGTCTCCCTGTGTCTCTGCCCCGCCCCCGCTCACACTGTGTCTCTTTCAAAAATAAAATAAAAACATTAAAAAAAAAAAAAAGGAAAGGGCCTCAAATCCTCCTCCAGGGGTATGGGCTCTGTTCTGGAGGCAGATGAGAGCCATGAACAAGTCTGAACTCACTCTGCTTTTTTTTTTAAGTTGATTTATTTTGAGAGAGGGAGAGTGCATGTGGACAAGGGGCAGAGAGAGAGGGAGAGAGAGAATCCCAAGCAGACATGGTGCTGTCAGCGCAGAGCCCAACGTGGGGTTCAATCTCACAAACCATGAGATCGTGACCTGAGTTGAAATCAGGAGTCGGACAGTTAACTGACTGAGCCACCCAGGCGCCCTGAACTCACTCTTTAACTCACATTGTTTCCATATCAAATCACATGGAGAAGCATCCTTACGGATTTAGCAGGACAGGATAAGTCCTAAATCCAAATGTCGCCAAAGTGGATTTTTTTTCCTCCTTTCTCAAAATTATCCAGGTTACTTGCTACTAGGCCCTGCTTCAGAGGCTGAGCCACTAAGACGTGGTACTCCCTCTGGCCTCCTAGGAAGCCTGGGGGAAGGCAGCAAAAGCCGGTTCTCTGCCCACCCAGGAAGGCCCTCTTGCCTCAGACAGATTGATTTGCCTCCTGCTCTGGAAAGGAAGAGCTAGCCTTCTGCTGGTGGGAGAAGGTAGGGGTCCAGGCTTCCTCCTAATGGTACCATGTGCCAGGCTCATCACACCCATTATCTTCTCCCCTTGTGAAGTAAGTAACATTATTATTCCCAATTCACAGATGAGGAAACTGAGGCTGCCATTCTAGCCCCTGTAAATGCCTGGCCCACTTAATAAGCATTTCATCTTCCCATGAATATTAATTGAGCATCAACTGTGTGCAAGGCTCCCCAAAAGACCCTGCTCCTTTTTTTTAATGTGTATTTATTTTTGAGAGAGAGAGAGAGAGAGAGAGAGAGAGAGAGCACAAGTGGGGGAGGGGCAGAGAGAGAGGGAGACACAGAACCCGAAGCAGGCTCCAGGCTCTGAGCTGTCAGCACAGAGCCTGATGCGGGGCTCGAACTCATGAACCGTGAGATCATGACCTGAGCTGAGGTCAAATCCTTAACCGACTGAGCCACCCAGATGCCCCTAAAGAGACCCTACTCTTGAATAAGCCCTACACATGTCATGCTCAGGCTGGTCCCTTGACACAGATTCCTTCACCCCCTAAGAAGCTCCACGGAGGCTTCAAGATACCACTCAGATGCCATTTCTGTGCCACCCCCAGGCAGAACCTGTCACTCCCTCCTCCACCTCCCTCCCACCCTGCAGGGCCTCTACATGGCATGAGAGGGTCTGCCTCTCCGTTTGCCCTTCTTCCAGGGCAGAGACTGGGCCTAGCATGCCATCTGGCACACAGTAGGTCTTCAAAACACATTGGCTAAAGGTGTGAATGGATGAACGACCAAGTAGAATGAAAGGTGGGAAACACGCAGAGCTGAAATGGAAATCAGGAAAGGCCAGCTTCTGCCTCATCCAGCCAAGCCCTGGGGTGTGCTCAGAGCAAGAAGGGAGGCGGCCCCCTCCAGCCAGGGTAGACAGACGAGGGCTCACTGAGGAGGCAGCTGTGCAGGGCTTTGAACGGGGGCAAAAAGCACTTTCATAAGAAAAGAAGGGGGTAGGGACCGCCTGGCAGGCTGGGCCAGACAGCGCCACGCTCAGGGGAAGCCAGGGGTTGGGGCGCTCGTTTAACAAATGGAGCCGGCATTCATTCCACAGCCCTTCACGGGAAGGACAGAAGTAATCTCTGGGTTTGTAGTTAATTTGTTCTTTTAATGGACCCATCTTGTTATCAGCTATTAAAATGGGCTTTCCCCATTAGCTGCTGGAGTCCAGGGAGTCGGCTAGCTTCCCAGCCCCTCTGCCTTAACAAGGAGCAAATGCACCAGCACGTATGTGTTCCAGGCACTGGGGGGTGCGGGGGGCAGTCAGCTTGCCAATACACACCCGCTCAGGGGCATTGGAACCCTGTGCACATGCACAGTGAAACTCACACAGGATATTTTGGACACAGAATATCGTGAATCCCACCAATGCCCACATATATGGATGGAAAAGACCCAGTGATTCCTTTAGGCACAAAAAGGCAATGCTGAAAAGGGCCCCAGGGACCATTGAGCTTAGAGCCCTTCTTTTGATAAATAAAGGGAAGAGAAGCCCTAGAGAAGGCTTCCTAGCCCAGAGAAGGAAAACAACTTTCCCAAGGCTGCACAGCACGTTGATGTCAGAGCCAGGACTGGAACCCAGGTCTCCAGGTGCCCAGTTTCAGTGGTCTCCTAAAATAGGAGCGACAAAGCCTAGTTCAGGTCCCTCGGAGCTGGGGTTCCCAACAATCCCCCAGGACTCCCCCTGTTCATTTTTCACTCTGCCAACCTGTTGTCTAAACGCAAACCTAATTAGAGCATCACAGCTCAGCTCACAATAGTTATAATAGTTATACTCCCTGGCATATAGGCAGCACTTTACAGTTTATAAACCGCTGTACCTCATTAACTCTCCATCTCAAAGGTAGGCAAAGCTGGTATTATTTTAATCCCCATTTTCCAGATAAGGAAGCCAAGGCTCAGAGACAGTAAGGGATTTGTCCAAGCTTGCAGCTTGGAAAGATAAGGCCGGGACTCAAAGCCAGACCTTCCAAATCCAAATCCCAGAACCCCCCAGGGCCACTCTGATTGCTGTGTACAGAAAACCAGGTTCCTTCTCCTAAAGCTGCACTCAGAAACCACACAGGAACCCACATGGGACCATCATCCCCACACATGCGCCTGAACAAACGAGCAAGGACGGGATGTGTGAGCAGACAGACGGCCTCCCCTCTACTCACATGGTCCTCCCCACAGCCAAGGCTGGCCCAAATCTGCCGACACTCCCAGGCACTTAATAAGCAAAAACATCAAGTCACTCGATCAATGAGCTCAGCTGTTGACAACAAGCGAGAGCTGAGCGCTCCTAAGAGCTAATAATGCTTTGAGCTATAAACATGGCCATTAGCCGGGCTTCCGCCCTGCCATGCGGGCTCTGCGGCTGTGGGCAGGGGCACCCGCGCCTGTAGCCGGAGGCCGTGGCATTTCGAGGTTGGCTGAACGCACCCGGCCTGCCCAGACCGGGCTGCTGCTGCCGTCTCCCTCCCCTGACTTCCTCAGGTACTCCTGAGGGGCCCCAGCTGGATCCCACCAGCACACATGGAAACCCCAGGTCACCTCCAGGACTCCTACCTTTGAAACCCAGGCTGGCTCACAACCACGCAGTGTCACCCTCCGAGAGACCCCCAGCAAAAGAGGTCACACACCCAGCCCTCAAGAAAACCCTATTCAAAGTAGATGCTAGACTCCTGGCTCAGCCACTTATTTGCTGTGGGACCTCGGGCAAGTTCCTTAACCTCTATGTGTTTCAGCTGCCTCATCCGTAAACTGGAAATAACCACCACCTCCGAATGGAATTTTGAGGCTTCAGTGTGTCCGTTGTGGCTAACAGAGTGCCCAGCGCAAGAAAGAAGCCTGACAGTCGAGGCAGGAGGAATGTGATCTGTGGGAGTTGCCTGCAAGGGTGGGAGAAGCCAGCATGACTGGAAGCGGGGAGGGGCATGAGCCAGGAGACACGCCTTGATCTCAGGCACGGTCAGGCAGCAGCTAGGCAGAGGGTCTGCCTCTTTCAAGCTGTTTCCTCCAGATGATGTCTGACCTTAAAACTCCTGTTCAGCCAGGACAGGTGGGGGAGGTGAGGGATTAGCAGACCTGGGTGGCATGGGAAGACAGTGACCTGCCAGGACGCCAGCCCTGGATTAAGGAGGGCATTTTGGTGCTATTACCAATCCTAAATCTGAGTACAAGATTACACCAGCCTCTCCTTTTAAATGAATCTCAGCCCCGGCAGGGAGTTGAAACATCTGAGGGTTGCCCTTAATTAGTTGTTGTTCCAGCAGATAGAATCAGGGGGCACGTATTCCCCCAACTTCCCAGAGGAAAATAACATGACTTCTTAGTAAGTAGGATGATTTGAAAGTGATGTCAAAACAAAAGCCATTTTTTTCTCTCTCTCTGGAAATCTCTCAGCACTTCTGACTTTCCAGTGGCTTCTCCTGTCTGCACCTGTGTGTGTGTGTGTGTGTGTGTGTGTGTATCTGTGTCCTTTTCTGTCTCCCTCTTTGTCTCCCTTTATATCTCTTTGTCTCTCTCTTATCTCTCAATCTTTGTGTGCATGTGCATGCATATGCAATCTTTTTTTTTTCTTCTACGAAGACTCAGAATTCCTGAAAACTTTTAGATAAGTGTTCGTTCCCACAGACGTCCCAAGATAGCGGAGGGGTAAAGTGCCTTGGAAGCATGTGATTCAGAACCATGGACAGAGTTTTGCCTCAGCCTCACTAGGCCCTCGCGGCCTTGAGAAAGCAGGTGCCGCCCACAGGGTCCCAGTCAGGGTGAGCAGGCTGGGAAAAGGCTGAACAGTTTGGGAAGAAGCTCCTAGAATTGAGAGGGTGGAAGAGGAGGAGCTTGAATCCACGGGCGTGGGCAGGGCTGAGAGCAGAGTGAGGGTGAAGGGCAGACACATGAAGAAGAGAAGGTGGGCTGAATGTGAAGGCTAAGGCTACAAGTTCAGGTGTACCTGAGCATGAAAGTGGGGTTAGCTGATAAGGGATAGCCACAAGTGCATAAGACTATGTCTGTCCACCTGAGTGGATGTGGAGGCAAGTATGAGATATGTGCAAATGAGAGCAACCCAGGACTAGAACTGGGCCACTCTCAGGCTTCCAGCTTCCCTTCTCGTTGTTCCTGGGGGGCAGCAGGGGCCACCGGGCTGATCCCCAGGGAGGCCAGAGTGGCAGGAGAGCTGAGCTCACGCTTGGAGCTCCACTTGCAGAGAGAAGGCAGAGAAGGGAAGCAGGCCATTCTACCAGGCTGGCGGGTAAATATTTAGAGGGCTGTTTCCACATGTATAAAAACTCAGCCCGTCTGCTAGGCAGTGTTTGCAGAGGCTGGGAGGGGAGCTCTGGACCTAGGCCAGCCAGGAAGCCTGTTTAAACCCCTCTAACTCAACAGCTTCCCCAGCCCACGTTGCACCGGCCTTCTGGCTCTCAGAGACACACACAGGGCACTCAGCCCACTGGGACACATGCTGGCATACCCCAGCACCCTGCATGCGGGGACATGATTAGCCACACACACGTACACTCACACACACACACACACACACACACACACACACACAGTTTTTTGGTTCTCACACAGATGCACATGCGAACACTTTCTCATGGCACCCAAATACACACCACACACATCTATGTGTGCCAGCTTGCGCTCTCTCTCTCTCTCTCTCACACACACACACACACACACACACACGCACACACATACACACACTGTATCACATATACAACCAGACCACACAACTCACATATCACTACAAATACGTCCACAGTGGCCCATACAGCCCACACAATAACACCTACACACACTCAGTTCACAAGGCATCACCCCCACAAATGTACGTGTGACTGAAACACACAGAGACCAGTCATCATAGATTAAACAATATCACAGGTGAACCAAGACATACACAGAACATACACGTGATCTCTCACAGGGACCCAATCGCACACGGAACAGCACGTCAGTTACACACAGGAGTGCATGCACACACACACAGGCATTTAATACTCACAGACTCAACATAGCTTACACATCATTACAAATACAGTTTACTTATCAGAGGCCCTAGACCCATTGTGATTGTGCAGCATCACACGTTGTCAAGCAACCCACCACCACCTGGGAGGCTTTATGCTGTAAGTTTAATGCTTGCAGGGCAGTGGTTAAGACTCCCCTGGAGCCAGGTGGTCTGGGGTAGAACCCAGCTCTTCTGTTTGCCAACTGATATTGGAGGGAGCAAGTGGACTTAGAAATGGTACCAAGCAGGGACGCCTGGGTGGCTCAGTGGGTTAAGCGTCTGACTTTGGCCTAGGTCGTGATCTCACCATTTCCAAGTTTGAGCCCCATGTAGGGCTCTGTGCTGACAGCTCAGAGCCTAGAGCCTATTTCAGATTCTGTGTCTCCCTTTCTCTGCCCCTCCCCGACTCATATTCTCTCTCTCTCTCTCTCTCTCTCTCTCTCTCTCTCTCTTTCAAAAATAAATAAACATTTGATGGGGCGCCTGGGTGGCTCCGTCAGTTAAGCGTCCAACTTCAGCTCAGGTCATGATCTCACAGCTCGTGAGTTCAAGCCCCACGTCGGGCTCTGTGCTGACAGTCAGAGCCTGGAGACTGCTTCAGATTCTGTGACTCCCTCTCTCTGTCTCTGCCCCTCCCCTGCTCATGCTCTGTCTCTGTCTCCCAAAAAAATAAACGTTAAAAAAGTGTTTAAAAAAATAAACATTTAAGAAAAAAATGCCAAGCCCATGAGGAACACTCAATAAACCCTAATTATCACAGGGTTCCCACACATGTCCTGACCCCATTCCATAAGTAAGGGAGCTGAGGCCCAGAGGGTAGAAGTGACTTATCCAAAGTCATAAGAATGATGATGTTTGGGGTGGGGGAGGGTGACGCTGATGATGACACAGGAGCTGATGCTTATTTTGTACTTATGAGAGAGACAGGTACTACTGTGTTTTCATTATATACATTATCTCTTTCCATCCTCGTCACAAGCATATGAGAGAAGCTCTGTTATTATCCCCAGTTTACACTTGAGGAAATGAGGCACAAAGAGTTACAGGATGAGGACAAAACAGGGGCAGCTCCAGAGTCACTGTAGAGTCCAGTAGGCCCCGTCCTGCCCGCATGGTCCACTTGCTGACCAGCCACCCCCAACAGGAACTCTGGAACCTTCTAGCGGTACTGGGTTTTCCCCCTTGGACTCCTCTCCCCATCTTCAGGAACTTTCTCACTGACTACCAAACCCTCCTCTCTGGTTTGCATTCCTTCCTAGGAACCTAGGCCTTATTCTTGGTCCACAGTATGGGAAACCCAAGGGGAATAGAGCCAAGAACCCAAATTCTGCTTCCTGGTCTGTCATTCAAATAGTCCATATCCTTCCAGAAAGTCACGCTAGAAAGGAAATGTTTCACGGGACTGGGCATGCTAGCCACATAACTGGATCCACCCCAGGATGTGTGGCCTGGCTAAGTTCCTTAACCCTCTGGCTCCCGGGCAGCCCATCTGTGAAATGGGAACAGCCGTGGCTCCTTCACAGAGATTAGGCAATCCACATGAGCAGTCTTTGTAAGCTTTGGAACTATCAACAGACATTGATGGCAGCATTGGAGAGCTGGGAAGCTCCCAGAAATCCTGTTCTCAGATTCTGCACTCAAGGCAGCATCAGGATCTCAATTTGGCTTTGGTGGGAATGTCCACATACCTCGGCAGTCCTTCTGAAGAAGAGCTCAGGGAGTGACGGTCCCGGGCCAGCAGGGACAGAGCCTTGGAAGCCTACCTACCTCTTGACAGCTATGAAGAAAAGGCATGTATCGGTCAGAATCGGCTACACTACACCTCAGTAACAAATAACCCCTGAATCTCAGTGGCTAAAAACCACATTATTTCTTGCTCACGCTGATCTCCATCATCAGTCAAGAGGGGGCTCTGCTCCCAGGCGTCACTGGACCCCAGACTGATGAAGCAGTTAACATCTTTCCTGTTGCTAGTCCTCTACCAAGGAAGGTCTCACTTTGACAATTGTGCTTGGCCTGGAAGTGACAGGTGTCAGGTGTCAATTCTGCTCACAAGTCAGGGGTCAGAACTAACACAGAGCCCCACACAAGGGGACCAGGCAGTGCAATCCTACCATGTAGGAAAGGACAAGTGGGGACAGCTGGAAATAACCAGATAGCAGTGCTAATGATGACCCCAAAGACAAAAGCCACATCAGGTGCACTCCGTCCTGAGGTCACAGTTCCTGGGATGCATCCAGCCTCTGTGACAAGCATTTCCAGTTCTGCGAAACATCCCTTCCCACTGTGACTTTCCAGAAGGATATGGATTATGGAGTCCCAGAGGCCTGAGTTTGAACACTGGGTCTGCAACTTCCTGCTGCGTGACCATGGGACAGTCATATTCTCTCTGAGCCTCAGTTTCTTCGTCTTTAAAACAGCAAGCTCCCTGCCAGAAAGGACACCACGGAGATAGCACCTATATCGTGCCTGCTGCTGTGCTTGGGCATGTTGAGGGCACTACATACATGGTGGCTGTGTGTCCCATGGGCTAAAGCACTGAAAAGACCTGTCCTCCACCGTGGCCCCAGCCTCGAAGCCTGGCCTTGCCCTCCCCCGTCTATTCCACCCTGGCTCCCCCTGCCCTCACCAGGTTTTTGCAGTCCCATCATCCCTTGTAGTGAGGCTGACCCATCCCTCGTTGGTAGTGCCTACCCATGGAAAGAGAGAGGGGGGTGCTGGCTACCTGGAAGAGGGTGAGCCGAAGAAAATCTCAGCGGCTCGTCTGCATGCTCATTAACAAGGAAAATTGTCATCCACTGAAACCTAGGGACTGGAGGGAGGGAAATAGCTATTTGGAGCTTCGTAGATACCTTCATCCTGAACACCTCCTTCCTCCCAAAATGAAGCTGGATGCCTCTGGCCCCAAAGGACTGGTGGGCAGCCCCCAGCTCAGGTAGCTGGAGAAAGGGGGAGTCTGTCCTCCTCCAGCCCATCCTTGCTCAGCTGCCTTATTTTCTCTCTCTATTCTTTCTCCCTGAGCACAGGCATGCACCCCATTGCTCCAGCTACCACCCATAGAGTGCAGCTCCCAGATCTCTCCCCAGTCCAGACCCACTCCCCCAGCTCCAGTCCCAAATGCCCCTCTCATCCCGGGTGCCCCCATGTCCAAATCCACAGACAGCCCAAAGCCAGCCTGCCAAACCTCACTCACCTTCTCTCCCCAGCCCACCCCAACCTGGTCTTCCTCCCACCTTCCCGCTGTCAGTGAAGGAACTTTTGAAGCCATTCATTTGTCCAACACAAATTCAATGCTGCCTGCATGCCAGGCCCGGTGCCAGCAGCTGGGGATGCTGAGATGAAAGTCACAGTCCCAGCCCTTGGCAAGTTCTCAGTCTAATAGGGAAGACAGAGACCAAGCACGGAGGGCCAATCGAAAGGGCATATGGGGCAGGGGAGGGAGTGATCAGCTTTGCAGGAGAGGCAGGGGGTGGTCAGGAAAACTTCCCAGAGGAGGCAACCTGAGGGCTGAGTGTCCTGGGCACAGCTGGGAGGGGGCGCTCCAGGCAAAGGGCACCGCGTATGCAAAACAGCTGAACAGCAGGACGCGTTCACAGAACACGGTCCTCTGTGGCTAACACCTAAGGTGGGAAACCAGAGGAAAAGAGTTGAGTGGGGGAGACATGGGTGCAAAGCAATCCGGGAATGTATGTTTCGGTGTCGCTTCACTGGGTCCCTCCCTCTGTTGATGGGGGTGTTACTGTCAGGAAACAAGTGAGCTGTCTCACCTGGGAGCTGGAGATTGCTGGCGATCCCCCAGCAGAGCCCAGGTCCAACCAACCCTCCTACCTGTGGTTTGTGCTTCCTCCTAGCTTCAGGCCCCCTCTTCCCTTGTGCTCACCTGCCTCAATGCCTTAAGGCCCTGACCCCACCTCCTTTTCCTGGACTCTGTCTTGTGCTCTAGCTCCCTGCAGCCTTGGGTTGCCTGCCCTAGAGTTAGGTCCGCCCCAGGTCCAGCCAGCCGAAACCCAGGGGAACCTGTGGCCGCAGTGAGGGCTGTGCAGAGAGGAGACCAACATGGTGGGGGTGAGGTGGGAGCCGCCCAGCCGCTTGTAGGTCTAATGCTGCAGTAGTTTCAAGGGGTCTCAGTGGAAACACCTGGACTCCGGGTGCAATGGGAAGCCATAAAGAGGTCCTAAAGGGGGAAAGTGACAATGCCAGATGTGTGAATTAAACAGATGATGGGAAGGTGCGAGCGATGCTCCCCCCGCCCCCACAAGTGCTTGGCCATGTAGGGCCTGCTGGAACACCAGCAGCGAGGCAGCCCTGGCCATCTTTCCCTAAAGCAGGGCTTTGGGGCACGGAGTACCCCAAAGGAAGCTAGTTGCTAAAGCAGTGCATTCCCCACACTGGCGGGAGGCAGAACCCACCCCTTCCCACCTGTCATGAACATAAGCAGCAAGAGTCTTGCTCAAGATCAGCGTGAGTTGGTGCCCACGCTGAGCTTGAGCCCAACCTCCAGTCCAGTGTTGCAGAGGCTCTGTAGCTGAGCGCTGACAAAAGAGCCTTGAACGAAGGAAGAAGCCATCCCCAACTCTGTGTAAGAGAGTGGGGAGCCCCCCACCGGCCCCCTTATATGCAGCCTACACCTGTAGCCCCACCCCCACCACATCCCATTTTTCCAGATTTCTGTGACACGGCCAGAGGTGGCTCAATCAGCAAGCATACTGCTGTGGGGGCCTGGCTATAAGGAGCTAGAAAGCTGTGAGAGAGGTCCCAACACCCTTCCCGGTGTGCACGTGAAAGAATTCCGAAGCTGCAACCCCACTCAGAGATGCACACACAGACACACACTCAGTAATGCACACACAGACACACACTCAGAGACACACACACAGGCACACTCAGATGCACATGCAAACACACACTGGGATGCACACACACTCAGACATGCACACACAGACACAATCAGATGTGCATACACAGACACACTCAGAGATGCACATACAGGTACACACTTATAGATGGACACACAGGCACACTCAGAGATGCACAGACACACACTCAGATGTGCACACACAGACACACACTCAGATGCACACACAGACACACACTGAGATGTACACATAGACACACACTGAGATGCACACACAGACACACTCAGACGTGCACACACAGACACACTCAGACATGCACACACAGGCACACACTGAGATGCACACACAGGCACACACTGAGATGCATGCACAGACACACACTCAGACGTGCACACACAGACACATCAGAGATGCACAGACATACACTGAGATGCTCACACAGACACACTCACAGGGGCACACTCAGGCACACACTCACAGGTGCACACTCAGGCACACACTCACAGGGGCACACACAGGCACACAAATAGCAGGAGCTGCCGACACCACCGCAGCCCCTCAGAAGTACCTTCAGCTTCCCTGGCGGTCCTTGCTTTGGGCAGCTCTCACTCTGAAATAGGCAGGGGCGCGGTGTGGAGACCACCATACAGAGCAGTAGCTGCTTGCTCCTGCTTCTCCTCCTGGGCTCTGGCCTCCTGAGTCTCCACTAACATGTTCTCAGTCCCTTTCCTGCTTCCTGTCTCTGTGTCTATTTCTATATCTTTCTGCATCTTAATGAGTCTTCCAGCTGGGTCTTCCTAGGTCTCTCTGCATCTCTATCTTGGTCTATGTGTGTCTATATCTCCACGTCACTGTTTTTTTCTATCTCTGTCTCTCTTTCTATGATGTTTCTCATGGCACCATCACAGACGAACAGGGTAGAAAGAGTCTTTAGACCTCATCATGCCCAAAAGGTACTTGTGGAAATGAGGAAACTAGAATAAAGGGGAGGGACAGGCCTCCAGGTACACCTAAGCCTGGACTACTGGGGCTAAAACCTCTCTTGTTTTATCAAAGCTGAAGCCTTCGTTGCCACTTTATGCTGATGCCAAGTAGGAGCAGGATGTGCAGGAAAGAGAAGGCAATGGTGGTCCCACAGCAGCAAGGTGGAGTAGGAAGAGCTTTGGGCCAGTGGATAAGAACTCGGGTCTAGTAACAGCTTGTCATTGAGCCTGCTGTTCGACCTCGGTCATGTCACTTACCATCACTGAGCCTCAGTTTCTTCTGCTGCGAAATAGAGGTAATCAGGGCAACTCTGCCTGCTTCACAAGCCTCTGGTTAATTCTCATTAGAGCAAGGATATGGAAGTGCTTTGGAATAAACTTTCAACCACCAGGCAGTAATGGAAGGCAGGACAAGGACAGTGATTGATGATTGGTGATAACAATAACCCTGAGGATGATGGTGATGGTGGTGACGGTGATGGTGGTGACGAGATGAGAACTGTGATGTGGAGGACCATTGTGATCATGGCCGTGGGGATGGTTATAGCAGTGATCATGTTCACAGTAACAAAATGTAACGCTCTGGATCCAGCCTTCTGACGCGGAGATGTAAAACAGTGGGTATGCTTTGGAGACAGCAGCCCCCTCCAGCTCACAGCCAGGGACTTCTGTGCACCCTCTGCCAGCCCAGACCTCCAATCCCAACTTCCCCTTTAAGTTGTCCTAAAGCACAGATCCAAGCTCTAAACCTTCAGCTCTCTCAACTCCTCCAGCCCCTCCTCTGCAGATGCCACTCTATCCCGAGCCCAAGTGTCACTTCTCTCTCTGTAGCCTTGGCTCCCCTTCCCTGGCCACCTCCCCAACCTGTTCTTTCCCTTGACTCACTGCAACACCCAAGCAAGGAGGGTGAGCACACCCACCATGGCTATTTATACTCAGAACACCTCACGTTTCCCCTGCCTTGGCTTCCTTCCATCCAGCACTGCCCTGCAGTCAAGCTTTCTAAGATGGGAGGCAGGATGGACAGGGCTGTCTGCTGCCCACCCAAGGCTCTTCCTCAACTCCTGGGACAGGACCACCATGGGATGTATAAGGGCTGCTCGTGGGGTGGCCCCAAGCCCAGCCCCCTGCTTCAGTTTCTGCCACATGGGAGTGACTGCTGAGTCTCTGGAGACTATGAAAGAGTTTCCTGCCAGTACGGACGAGGATCAGGGGCTTGTAAACTCTGTTGCCACTCTCCTCAGCAGGCTGGGTGAGGGGAAGCTGTAGGATGGGCCATGTCCCATCTGTGCCAGGGGACAACCACGTCCTGTTCTGTAGCCCTCCTCTCAGCACACAGTCAGGACCTGTCAGGAGACCAGGGAGAACTGAGAGCAGAAGGAAGACAAAGCTGTCTGCCAGCAATGAAGGCTGAGGTTCCCAGCTCCAGCATTCTTATAACCACTAACGCTTCTGGTTATGTCACGCCAATCTCCTTGTGCCTCGGTTTCCCTTTTGCAGGAGGCATAGCCACGGACAGAGGCAGAGGCCCACTGGCTGCCCTCATTGCAGAACGGACAGGGGCTGGCAGCCTCCCCAGGGTCACTCACACACCGCCCGCACCTCCTCCCCCTGCCGTGGTTGCGCCTCTGACAAGCACCGCTCAGGAATCAATCACCCGAGCAGAGCCAGGCCCCGGCCCCTGACATTCCAATTAAACACTTCACTCTGACCTTGGTTGCATCATCTCGGCTTGGAATAACGTCATCCATCTTCCCCAGACGGACGGAGCCTGCAGGCCAGGCAGGGGGAACCAGAAGCCCCCATCCCCAGAGCTGGCCTCATCACTACAGGGACACGTTCAATCAAGAGGACTGCGGCACTCTCAGGAAGAGAAGCCATCAGCCTTCCCAGGGACAGACATCCATCTCCCTGGGAGGAGAAAAACAGTCATGGTCTCTGCCAAGGGGAGCCCCATGTTTGTGCCTCTGCCCTTCCCATTCGTTGGGCTGTCACCGGCCAGCCGGGACCTCTGGAATCCCAAGGAAGTGGCAAGCAAGGGGAAAGGGAGAAGGTATGACAAAGACTTAGTTTGAGGAGGGCAGGGCCCCGGGTGGGGGAGCCTGAGGTCCCCTACCCCAAGGCCTCTTCAGGCTGACGGGAGACAGTCTTCTTTTGGGGATGTGCCAGACTGAGTGGAGAGTCCTGTCCTTGGGAACCCCTTTCCTGATGGGGGAAGCGTAGCCCTGCCTTGTGGAAAGCCCTGAGTGTCTGAGTGACACAGGTCCCTGCCTAGGGGAGCCCCACACCCCGCCTGGGCTTAAAGGGGAACAGAGCCCCTTTCTGATGGCAGACACAAAGCACCTGCCTTGGGAAGCCCCATCTGAACGGCAGACATGGCCTCAGCCATATTCTGAGCATCCCCCTGCACCCCCACCGTGTGGGCCCTGGCGAAGAAGAGCCCCTCATTTCAGGACTTCCTAAAGGAACGTTCTTCATCTTTGGCATCAGGCGGATGTGCCTGAGTTCAAATTCCAACTCTGTGCTTTTCCTCCTGTGTGTCTTTGAACCAGTGACTCAGCCTCTCTGAGCCTCTTTTCTTTACCTGGAAAATGGGGCCTGCTCTGAGGAGAAAGTGGTGAGGCTGTCTGCCACAGGGAAACCCTCGGGGGAGGACAGCAGCCTCCGGGTCAGGCCAACTCACCGCGGGATGGGGCAGAGGCAGCCCAGCCAGCTCAAGTGATCCCGGCCCTCGAGGGAAAAGGAGGCCGGGGTTCCACAAGGTAGTAACCAAGCCGGCGGAAGGACTAGAAGCAGGGCCCCAACATGCCACAGCCTTCCTTGGGCCACTAGAAGATGGCAGGAGGCCAGATGCCCAAAGACCATACTAAAGCTGACCTAGGGGCCTAGACTGTGGGGGCAGGGAGACAGGCCCCACCTCTCCAAGCAACTCCAGATTTAAGAATTATACCCCAGAAGCAACAGAACAGTTCCTTGGACACCCCCCACCTCCAAAGAACTGCTTTTCAGCTGGCACTGCTTCCTTTGGGGTTATTTTTAGCTTGTTTTCCTGGTAATGATTCTTTTGGGTGGATTTCAGGGTTGTAGCTGTGTGCTCTCTGGGAGACGGGAGCGGTATCCATACAAGAAAAAAAAAGGGGGGTTGTTATTCATAGTAATTCAACTGGATTTGTAAAGTTATTATTAAGCATTTGTCACCACAAAAGTCACTTTGATTTGGCTTTTCCTTGGAGCTGTTCTCCCTGCCCAATTTTGCTTCCTAATCTTACAGAGGAGGCCTAGAGAGTTTCGAGCGCCCGTCAAGAACGCACAGGCAGAAATGGAGGCCACTCTTCTCAAAAGACAAGGGAGAAGGCAAACCCTTTGGGGCTTGCCTCTCAGAGGTGGCACAGATGTGGATAATAACGGCAGCAGACAGGCACAGGACTTACCATGAGCCAGTCACTGCTCCAAAGTTCTTCGTGACACTGCAAGGTAGGTAACTACCAATATCCACATTTTAGAGATGAGGCACTGGGGCACAGAGAGGTTAAGGCAGTTGCCCAAGGTCACACAGCTAGTAGGCAACAGAACTGAGCTTTGAGCACAGACAGCCTGGCTCCAGGAATTAGGGTTCGAACCACCCACTAGACAGCCCCGGGTAGCTGCCTATGAGGATCTGAAAGACAGGTGTCAAGGTGGAGACAAGGATGCCTTCACTTAGCTTCAGAAGGGAGGAGGGGAGTCTCCAAGTGAAGAAGACACTGCCATCACCCCCAGACTCTCTTCACCCCCTGCTTTTGGATTTTGAGGTAATCATGAGAAGTCATGGGGAGATCAGCCTCAGAGGACATTTATAATTATGCTCTAAGCAGGTGACAAGACCAAGCATTAGGGACAGACAGGCTTGGAACAGAACCCCAGCCCCACCCCTTTCTAAGCTGTGTAGCTTTGGGCATGTTACTTTGCCTCTCTGGGCCTCAGCTTCCTCATCACCCAAGGGGGCTGATATTTACATACCACTCAGCTACATAGTGAGGATTCAGATAGGTGATGGATGGGAAGTGTCTGAGCCATTGCAGGACACGTGTCCAAACCACGATTGCCCCTCTGCCCTTCCTGTATTCATTCATTTGTTCACGAACCATTTGTCGGACACTTGCTGCATGTATGGGACCGTGTTCAGTGTTGTGGAAGGATCTGAAGATGAATAAGATAGAATCTTTGTCCTTAAGGATTTTATAAGTGAATAGGAAAAGCTAAGAGATCAGGCGAATCCGAACTACAAGGCAGACAACGATTGATTCCATCTGGAGTGATGAATAAGGCTTTGCAGATAAGGCTCCACGAGGAGGTGGGGAAGGAGGAATGAGGCTTCTAAGCAGGAAGAGCAGCAGGCAAAGTGCCCCCAAGGTAGAGAAGTGCACAGCCGATGTCAGGGGGAAGAGTGGCTAAAGGTGAGGAGAAGGTGTGTGTCAAGTGCTAAATGCCAATCCGGGCAATTTGGAATTAATCCTGCTCCAGCGGGGCACCGGAGCTGGCCTTATAGCAAGGATGAGACATAAAGAAGCTGAGAATCAGATTTGGGGGTGGGGTGGGAAGGGAAAGCACGGGTTCCCATCTTACAGGAGCAGAAAGGAGAACCCCAGTTTGGATCCCAGCTCTGTGTGAAGTCAGGCAAGTCGCCCAGGGTCCTGGGTCTCCTGGCCCCACCTGTAGCACTCATGGATTTCCCAGATGGCCTTGAACAGGCGTACAAGCCTACAGCGTGAGGGCTTCCTCGCCAACGCTTAGCACACCTGGCTCCCCCTCTCAGCCTCCCCAGCAGCCCGGCCTGGCATTCTCCACCCCAAGCAGGAGTCCGGGTGCTGCGAAGCCCAGGAGCCTGGCAGAGCTGGCTCCATAACTCTGTGGCATCACAGACGATGGTTTGGGAGGCTCTGTGGAGAAGCTGGGCCCCGGGCTCTTCCTCCTCCTCCTGCACCTGGCAGTCACGTTGGCGAACAAAAGAGAACTTGAGTAAGTTGTAGGAAAACCAAGAGTTTACTGCCATTTAGCTGCTGGGCCGTGGCAAAGAGAGTGTGCTCGCTCACTCTGTCTCTCTCTCTGTGTGTCTCTCTCTCTCTCTCTCTCTCCTCGGTTCTGGCTCTCCATTTCTCTGCTTCACATTTGATCAGAACTTTGCCCTGGAATTAAGTGAAGCCATGTGGGGGGTGGGGAGGAAAAGACAGGAGAGCAGAGCCCAGGCCCGCATGGCCGGAGTCCAAATCCTCCCTTGGCTGGGTGCCCAGGGGTGGTCCTAGCTTACTGTCAGTGTGTGCCCGAAGGAGGAAGGGAAAGGGGACAGCTAGAGTCAGAGCTGACAGAGGGTAGGGGCTGGAGGGAGCGTGCAGCCCGGATGAACCGAAGGTGGAGTGCTCTGGGGAAATGAAACTAGAAAGACCGCAAACAGATGGTTCAGGGGGCAACTCATTTTGCAGAGTTGGTGAGTGTGCGTGCGTGTGTGTGTGTGTGTGTGTGTGTGGCTATGCACACGCATGCTCTGTTAAGATGCTTTAGAAGCATCTCAGTGTCTTTGCCTGTGTACGTGTGAGGTTGTAACTGAACATAATAACGTGGGTGTGTGTGGCATCACAGGCATGTACCTTTGTGTGCCTGCTTGCCTCTCCAGCCTCCGTCCCCAGCGCCACCCTGGCTCTCAGTGCTCTGGCCGTGTTGTTTCCTGATCATACTGTACCGCCCCCCTCCTCAGCTCCAAGCCCGCATGAAAGCTGCGCCCTCTTCCTTCAGCCGCCTCCTCTCCTGCCTCTCCCCCCTACTTTCCTGATGTGCCCCCGCTTGTCTTTCCTTCAGTGCAGCTCAAAGCTCACCTCCTCCAGGAAGCCCTCCCACCACCCAAGACCAAGGCTAAACTAGATGCTCTTTGTTCCAGCCCCCACCTCTCCTGTGTTTCCTTCTGTGAAAGTGCTCCCAGCTCCCCTACCTCACAATCCCTACCTCTTCCACACAACGGTGAGCTCTCTGAGGGCAGAGACCATTTGATTCAGCTAGCTTAGCTCCAGACACATAGTAGGTAGTCAAGAATTCATTTATTCAATAGCCATTAACTGAGCACCCAACAGGTGTCAGGCCAGAGGTATACAATGGGCACAACAGAGACATGGTGCCTGTTTTCCTGGGTCTCCCCATTATAGGAGGACAGAAGACACATGGACACAATGCCATGCATGCTTGGATTCAGGAAACAAGACCCCCCAAGTGCACAAAATAAGGATGGGTGTAGGGAGTGTCCAGGAAGGCTTCAGAGAGCAAGAGGTGTCCAAAGTGAGACGGAATAAGTGAATGAGGATGTAAATGCAATTACTAAACCGAATCTAAGGTCTGAGCTGAACCAAATGAGGGCTGAACCCCCAAAATAACGACCTGGGAGCCTCAATCCCTCCATCAAAGAGAAGACTGGTTCCCAAGTCCACAGCGGGACTGAGACAGGTGGTAAAACTTTGGGGATGGCCACACTGTGGGGCAGGGTGCCAGGCTTATCCTTACACGGGGTTATATTCCTGTCTGTCAATAACTGGCTGTGTGACCTTGGGCCAGTCACTAGCTCTCTCTGGGCTTCGGGTTTCTTATCTATACAATAAGAATATAGTGGATTCTTATCACAATCCTAATTGAGAACCTTACCCCCTACTAGGGGGGATGGGGGAGGGTGGGGATTAACCGTGTAGTAATGACTGGTTGCTCAGGACACAGAAAGAAACTGAGCAGGGTAACTAAGCAGGATTTGGACCCTTGCCTGGTGATGGTGCCGGCTGGCCTAGCCTGGCTGGGGCAGAGGATTCACACTGGGGAATTAGCTGTAGCACGGTGCTGTGCAAAGGACACTACCCTCTTGTCAGAGGCTCCTGTCCCCAGGAACCCCTGTGCTGGCCTCCACAGCACTGCCTCCGCAGCCGCCCCCACACCCCCGGCATTGAATGTCCCCTCCATCTCCTCGTCTGGAAAATAGCAATAATAGTACATACTCTTTTTTTAAGCTTATTTATTTATTTTGAGAGAAAGAGAGGGGCAGAAAGGGAGGGAGAGAGAGAGAGAGAGGGAGACTCCCAAGCAGCTTCTGCACTGTCAGCCCAGAGCCCAGGGCAGGGCTCAAACCCACAAACCATGAGACCATGACCTGAACCGAAATCAAGAGTTGGAAGCTTCAACAGACTGAGCCACCCAGGCGCCCCAATAATAGTATCTACTTAACAGGGTTGTTGCAAGAACCCAGATAATAATGCATGCAAAATGCCCAGAACGATGCCTGGCATATCAAAAACACTCAATAAATGTTGGCTATTATATGACTAGGCACTCAATATGGGTTTGTAGAACTAAGCTCTTGAACTTCCCCATCTGGCTCTTGTCTGTCTTATCCAACCGATGTATTCCAGTACCTAACACAATGCTTCACATATAATTAGAGCTCAATAGAAAAAAGTTGAAGTATTTAATAAAATGAATTAACTAATAAAATGAATGAATCAAATGACCTCAGTTTTTGCAGCTGTAAACGGAGAGGGCTAATGTAGGAAATCTCTGAGCCCCTCACCAGCTGAGCCAGAGTACAATTCTAGGGGAATCCCAGGAACTCCCTCCAAATGGTGACTTCCCCTTAGTGAAGTCCCACGTTGGCCTGTCCATCTTCTCTTCTCCGCAGGCATCCTGAAACACGGGGACATGCTGATAGGGCAGATGTCATCAGGTCCACCATGGTGGCAGAGGTGAAGCCAGGTGCCTGGTTCAGCCTAGCTCCCTCAGGGACATCCACACAGGGCACAGGGACCTGACATAGAGCCCCACTGACTCTCTGGCTGTCTGGCAGGAAGGTGGGGCTGCTCCAGGCAGCACCCAGGAGCTGAGGATCTAGGACATCCCCAACCATTGCCAGCCCTCTGGCTAGAAAGACACCTGACCCTGAACAAACTGGTAACAGCAGAAAGGAGACGCCACCACCTGAATGAATAAGGCGTCCATTTGGGGAAGAAGAGTACATACATGCCAGTCCTTCCTCCAGTCTGGGCTCCTACCCAGGTTCCAGGTGGGATCCATGAGGAAGCCCCACAGGTGAGGTGGGGGCAGTCTGTGGGTGTGGCAGGAAAGGACTGCAGGAAGGTGTGAGCCCCTTTCCCAGTAAATGACATACGGGATTGGGATGGTTATGGCAGCTGGCTGTGTCTACCTCTTGCCCGCTGCTCTCTCCCTGAGCTCTAGAACAGTAACAGGCCCACGGGGCACTGGAGTTGGAACAACTTAGGCATTTTATTCTCCAGGTGGGCTGCCAGCAGCCCTCCACTCCCTAGGGTGAGGAGAACGAACTGCCACTTGGAGCAACAGAGAATAATCAGATATGCTGACCAGGCAGAAGACTCTTTGGGGGGGGGGGTGGGGCAGAAGAACCTGGGACTGAAATTACATAGCAGGCTGCCCCCCTTTCCTGACCCTGGGCCTCAGTCTCCTCTGTAAGAGGAGCCAAAATATATGTTGCCTTATAACTTAACACAGTGGCCATCAGTGATTGGCTGAAAGTCTGTCTTCCCCTCTAGAGTGGAAGTTCCATGAGGATGGGCTAGGTCTGCCTTGCTCTCTGTTGTAAGCAGGGCCGGTGGGGCTGGAGTCACTCACCGAAGTGTTGTGAAAGGAGAGGGGGAGGGGAGGCTACTTTCTCTTCACCTAAGAGCCGGGGGAGGGGAGGGTGGATGCGGTGCAGAGAAGAACCAGAAGTCTCCTGGGCTCGGTTTCCAGAAAAGGCTGGGAGAGTGGCTGGAAATGCTGGCCCACGTCAGCGGCAGACATCTGGGGAGGATGGCTTGCCCCACATCACTGGGGGCAGTGGGTCCTCAGCTCAGAAAAGCAAACTTGTGTCCCTCCTCTGGACTTACTCTTTACAGGCCCTGTGCCCCCTTCCATTTGGGGAGGGAGAAAGGAAGGTGGCTTCTTTTCCCCCTTTCTTCCATACACGGAGCTCCTGGATAGCCTCTCAGTGGGATGGCTAATAAGCCTTTGGGTGACATTAATTGCCGTGAGGCATTAGGGGCCTAATGAGAATCATCTTCCTTGATGACTCCAGCACCTTCCATCCATCCCCAGGGCCTCCAAGTGCCTGGGCAGCCCTCGGTAGCTGCGCCTCGGAGCTCCAGACAGATGTGGGCATGGGGGAGGGGCGAGAGCGGCTCTCGGCAGGCCCGGGTTCTAAGCTGAGACAGCAACAGCAGGCTGCCAGGGAGGAGGGAGGCTTCCAGGAACCGTCCAAGCCCATTTTCCAAAAAGAAAATGCCAGTTTCCTGGATAACAGGGTTAAGAAGTCTAGGGCAGAGTCAGGCACATGGGGGACATAGATTGAGCACCCCAGCTAGCCTTGTTCTGACCTCCCTCACCCCACACTCTCTGGACACATGCACACGTGTGGCGGAGTGGCCCTCAAGATCCATAGTCACCCCCCCCCATAAGAGGTATGTCCATAGGCTTGAAGACCCCGTCCCTCCCGAGTTGAGTGGGATTGAGACCCGGCCCCTGGGGGCTGGGGCCCCACACCCAAGGATGCTATAAAATCATTGCCATTGATCGAACGCCTGGCTGACGGTTGACGGTTGACTTGTCGGGTCTGATCTGGGTTGCGCTCTAATGGAACCGGCCTGACGGTGGGAAAGAACGCCACCCCCGTCGCCCCTCCCCCTCGTCAGCAGGTGCTCTGGTGAGTGTGCCAGAGGGGCAGATCCCCACCACTACCCGCACGTCCCTTTAAAGGCTTGCAAAACAACCTGTAGAAAGGCACGTCCCCCTCCTCTCCCCCCCCCCCCCCAGCATCGGACGGGTTTTTCCCCAGCTGCGCCCCAGATCCATCCCAAACGAAGCTGAGCCGACGAGTTCCCGCGCGGCGGAAGGGCAGGGCGCGGCAGCTCGGTCGATTCCCACCCAGTGCCCCCCGAGAGCCCCGCACAGACTCAGGGGGTGGGGGTAGAGTGCCCCCTACCCGCGCCTCTGGCAGAGCGGCTGGAAAGCACCTCCGGCGCCCGGCGAGGAGCGTGCTTCCTTTGAAAAGGGACATCGGTGGTTGCGGTGGCGTCTACCCGGGGGAAATGCAGCCACAGCAGCCGGCCGGCACCGCTCGGGCCCCAGCGCTAGCCTACAATGGGGAGGAAAAAATAAAACATAAAAGAGAGGCGAGCGGAATCGCGAGGTCGGCCGCGGCCCGAGTCTCATTAAGGAGCCGCGCGCGCCCCCAGGCTGGGAATGCGGAATGGACACGTGGACCGGGGTGGGGGGAGCAGGGGGGGGGGGGTGTCTCCGAGGCGCGCGAGTCGTGGGCCGCGCGCTCCGGGCCCACGTGACCACGGGGAATCTGGGAGGGGAGGGGAAGGGAGCGAGCGCGCCAGGCTCCGCGCCCGCTACTGCCGGGGTGGGCGCTGAATCCCGGACGGGGGAGGAGGGCGGGCGGGCGCGAGTGTGTGTCTCTCTCGAGTCATTTACGGCGGAGCAGCCGGCGCGAGCGCCGAGGAGGCAGCGGCGGCGGCGGCGGTGGCTTCGTGCAACTGTGGCTCCCCCCACCTCCTCTCGCTTTTTGCTCCTTGATTCTTCTCCCCCCACACACGTCCATGGGGAGCCGGCCCCCCTGCCGGCACCTCCTCTCGGCTCGGCCCCGTAGGCTCCAGCTGCCGCCTCCCTGGCCGCGGGCTGCGCGGGCGCCCGGTGCCTCGGCCCCTGGCGTGGCGCCCGGGTCTCGCCGCCCGCAGCCTGGGCTGGCGCGGCGCTCCGCTCGCCCAAACTGACTCCGAGAGAGGCAGCCGATGCCCGGCTGCACCGAGACAGCGCGCGAGCCGGTATCCGGGGGCAGGGCGGGGGCGGCGGGGAGAAGGAGACATCGGAGACTCTGAACCCCCGAAAAGTTCAAGGTTTGTGCAGGTCCCCCCGGGGAAGGCGACGAGCGAGGCGGAGCGGCGTGCCCCTCTGCTGAGACAGCGAGACCTGGGAGGAGAGGGGAGCGGCTCGGGGCCGCGGCGGGCTGGCCGAGCCCTTCTCCATCCTAGTACGGCTTACCGGCCGGGAGGCTGAAGTCGGCACCCCTGGCAGGGAGGGCGCGGGTCGAGCGCATTAGCCGGCTGTCCCGCTCCCCCGCTTCTCCGAGCCCCATCTCCATGGGGCAGCGCGTTCCGGCCGCACCACCCTCGCCCCAGCCGCGGAGCCGCTGCCCGGGCAGGCGGCGCTGAGCCAGCCTGCGTGGAGCCCGGGCCCTGGTCGAGACTGGAGAGAGCGCGCTGGAGCCGAGCAGCGAGCTCTGCGAGGGGACGAGCTGCTGGCCGCCTGCCTCGGGCATTTTGTCCCGGCGTCGCCCAGGGTGGTGGCGACCCGCGTCGCCGGTCTCAGCACCGCACGGAAACTTTTCCTGCTCCAGATGGATTAAAGTTGCCTGGATTTGCTCTTTCTTTGCGAAAGAAATCATTCATTTGCACCTAACCTGGAATTTCTATGCTGGGGCTGCTGCAGGGCGCTTGGAGGAAGGAAGCCGCGCTATCTATGTGGGGTTACTACCGAAACCGAAGAAACTGGGGCTTGCGTCGGAAATCTGCACCCTCGAGCGAGTTCGGGTTCGAGCTGGGCCTCGGGGCTGGGGGATCCAGCACTTGGCTCTAGGCAGTCCCCGAGACGCCGGTGGCCACTGGGCTCCGGGACCGCACGTGCGGCTCCCCCCTCGCCGCACAGATCCTGCAGGGGGCACCAGCCGGGGGAGGTGGAGGCTCCTCCCGCCCGGAGCTGCGCCCCTACCAGCTCCGAGGGTGTAGCCGGCGGCGCCTGGGACGCCCCCTCCCCTCAAAGTGTCCCCGAATTGCACTCCCTGGCCCCCCAGAGCTTCGGCAGAGACATTCGGGCGCCACGGCCACCCTGAGTTGGATGTGACCAAGCCCAGCCTGGGGCCAAGTCGTCGAGGACTGTTGCCCCCTCGGCCCCTTCCCGCTCCCGCCTCGGCCATGGCCCCAAGGATGTCGGGCCGCGGCGGCGCCGCCCTGCTCTGCCTCTCGGCGCTGCTCGCCCACGGTAAGTGTCGCGGCGCGGATTGGGAAGTGAAGATGCGGCGGGCGCCGCTGGAGGGGGCACAGGGGAGACTGGAGAAAGGCGAGCCCCCACCCTCCGGACTCGCAGCCGCGGTTCCCAGCCTGGCATCTCGGGCTGCTGCTCGAGTTACCTTCAGTCCCCTAGCCCTTTGGCGGGAGCGGCGGCTGCGAGCCCCGCCCTGGGGACCGAGCCCGGCTCCCGAAAAGGGCGGTGGGGGGAGGGGGGGTAGGCACTCCAATCCTTTCCTGGTTAGAAAGAGGGTCCAAACCCTAGAGTCTGGGGGCGTGTCCGCCCACGGAGATCTGTGGGGATCCAAGGGATCCGCTAGATCGCATCCGGGCCGCCCCTCCTTCCACTTTCACCCCCGCAACCTGCGGGGCTGGGGGCCGTTTGGGTCCGCCGGGATCCTGTCTTCTCCGCCGCGGGCGCGCAGGCCAGTGCGGGGCCGCGCCGCCGGCCGCCTGGCTTCCTGCGGCGGTCCTCGGGAAGGGAAGTGGACTGACCGGGGCCCCGGGAGCCGCGGCGGCTCGCCGCTCGCCGCCCGCCGTCCTGTGAGCTGCATCTAAATGGCCGGCTTAGCCGAGCCTGGAGGGCGGGGGTCTGGGCCACGGGCGCGGGCCGGGGCGGCGAGCGGCGCGCGGAGGGGACGGGCTCCGCGCTCTCGCGTTCTGCAATCTGTTGCGTCTGCTCCCTAGGCTCGCCCCGGGCTCCGCGGTAAAGGGGGTGGGAGAGGGAGGGGCCGGGGTTGGCGCGCTTTGGCAGTGGGACAGCAGGGATACTGGTAGGGGACAGAGGGTCGCTGAACAGCCCCCCCCTCCCCAGAGTGGGAACTCCGAGCCGACGGGAGAAGGCTGCAGCGGGCCTTCCGCAAGCTGGAGGCGCTCCAGGAGGCGAGGGGCGCTGACCGAGCGGGGAGAGGGAGAGAGCTGGGGCGGAGGAGGAGAATGGAGAAGAGAGGCCCCCTGCCCCCTCCCAACACGAAACCAGCAGACCTGGGACACATTTCCCCCACCGGGGGTGGGGGTGGGGAGGGCTTTGTCGCCCCACGCTGAGGGGTGAGCCTGGACAGGCTGGAGGCGACTTGGATGGAGAGGGCAGGGGGCTCTCCGGGTTGATGGAAGACCCTCGATGTGTCGGGCTCAGCGTTTGCCCACATCTGCCCAGTCCTGAGGGGCCGGCCCAAGCCCCTCTTGAGCTTGCCCCCCGCCTCTAACCAGCTGCCTCTCTCACCCTGACCAAGGCGCTTCCTCAAGGTTGAAAGAAGGAAAGGAATGGGTTCCGGGAATCTGGGGGCCTGGGGTTAGGAGTGGGTGGGGAATAAGGCCAACCTCCCTCTAGGGTAGATTGGCTCTTCTCTGCCCCGGGGGGGTTGACTCTGGGTGGGAGCCCGTTTGAGTTCAGTTCACCAGACACAGCCAACCTCAGTTCTTTATCGGAAAAATGGGCAGGGCAGCGGGAGGGGGGTAGGGGCAGGGGGAATGCAGCTGGGAACCAGAAATCTCGGCTCCGTGTGCAAGACTGAGGGTGGGGAGGGGGTGGGGAGGTGGGCTGTGCCCGTCTGGGCACTGGAGGTGCAGGGGCTGTGCCTGTGACCCAGCCCTGCTGAGCAGGAAGTGTGGGCGCCTAGCAGGAGGAAACTGAGCTGGGGCCTGGGTCTAGGCGTGGTTCTGCCCAGCTCCCGCGGTCTTGTGTCTTATTGTCGGGTCTCCTTTCTAGAACCCAGCCATGGCCCCACCTGGGGGCAGCTCAGCTGCTCTTATTAGGTTCCCACTGCCCAGCTTCCTGACCCCTCAGCCTGGTATTAAAGATCCTTTCTCCTCCCTCACCTGTTAGAATCCTGCCTGCTTCCAGAGACCCAGCCCCAGTGGGGCCTTGGCGTCCTGGCCCTGCTTCTCCTGAGGGGTAGCAGTCTGCTTCGTTTCCTCCTGAGATGTCCCTGTCTTTTCTGCACCCCGTTAGTCCTGGAGTGGTGGAGGCAGAACGGTGGGCTTATTCTCCTCTGTCCCTCCACACAGCCAGTGCTAGTATGCACAAGACCCCTGGCTGACCAGCGATCAGAAAGAAGCTATTTGCAGAGGTGGGGTGGGATTCCCCCACTGAGCAAGTGGTTTCCCTTCCTGGTTACCTGGCTCCCTTTCTGAGCCCCTTCCCGGAGTTCCCATGCCATGCCTCAATCTCCCCATCCTCAGGGAAGGGTGCCAGGAGATGCTCAAAGCTTGGGGAACTCCCCACTCCAGAGCTGGATAAGGCCAGAATCGCAGAAGTTCCTCCCCCCTTGAGAAACAACCCGTCTTCCCTGGACTTTCCTCCTTCGGGGCTGTGTGACACCCACCCACCCGGACCGTCCCTCTGTCAAGAAAAGCGGTCATGGATTTAGTCTCACTTCAAGCTAACTGTTGGTTGGGATTTCTGGGCTCTCCAAAGATGCTGAGATAGGGGAGGGACTTGTAGTCTTCGGTGCCCGGCAGGCTACTGAGGCCACAGGCTTCTGACCACACAGCCAGACTGGGAGCCAGATAGCCTAGGTTTCTGTCTGACTCTGGCGCCATCCGGCAGGGTGACCTTGGGCTGTCTCCCTCGTGCTCCCCATCTTGCACAAGCAGTCCCTCGCGGCCCTGCCCCCCTCACATTCTGCCAGAACCGCTGGGCAGATACCACGTGTGGACAGAAACCCACTATGTTTTTAGGGCCCAGCTCAGCCTGTGGGGCAGCAGCCCTTAGCCTCAAGGCTTCTTCCAGAGACTATCAGAGAAGGCCACTTTCCTGCATCTGGTCTTTGGGGAGGCTTTCTGCTCCATTTTTAGTTTGAATGGGAGTTTAGGGGGGCAGGGTGCTGGTTAAATGTGTTGTAGAGCTGATAATGTCAGCCTCCTACTCAGTAACCTGCACTGGCTCCCCGCCGCCTGTAGGATCAAGGATACACTCTTTGCCCCCCCCCGCCCCCCCCCCCGCCCTCCCAGGATCAGAGGCCCTACACGATCTTGTCTGGGTCTGCGTCTTCTCCTCGGTGGCACTTCCTGCCTCTCCGCTTTTGCCCCCACCAGCCCCTCCCTCTGGAATACCAGCCCCCAGAAATCCTTACCTCGCCATCAGAGCCCAAGTCAAACCTCATCTCGTCCAGGAGTCTGCCTCTGTTACCCCTGGGCTTCCCACCAGCAGCCCCCACCCTGTGACAGAAACAATGGCTTTTTCTAGTGCAGCCTTGGCTCTTTGTGTGGCCTTTCCAGCACTCCTCGTGCACCGGAGTGTGGGTGTGTGAAGGGTGTGCGTGAGCCTGTTTGTGCGTGTGCACCCCTCCTGGTCCCCACGTCCTTGCATTTAGCACAGAGGCTATGTGTTCTTCATTTTTGCCCCACTCTCCAGTGCTTGACACATGGTAGGTGCTCAGAAGAAAGGGATGGGGTGGGAAGACAGCCCCGTCTTGAGGGGCCCTCCCAGTCACAATTGAAAAGGGAGCTCTGGGGGCGCCTGGGTGGCTCAGTCGGTTAAGCGTCCGACTCCGGTTCAGGCCGTGATCTCACGGTTCGTGAGTTCGAGCCCCACGTCGGGCTCATCCCTGACAGTATAGAGCCTGCTTGGGATTCTCTCTCTCTCTCTCTCTCTGCTCCTCCCCAACTTTTGCTTTCTCTCTCTCTCAAAATAACTAAATAAAGCTTTAAAAAAAAAAAAAAGAAAGAAAGAAAGAAAAAGAAAAGAAAAGGGAGCTTTGGCGGTGGGAGGCGGAGGGGGGCCATGCAGAAGCCGGGACAAGGAGGAGGTAGGCAGAGACACCAGGAAGAGACCAAAGGAATGGGGCAGGGCCGTGCCCACACCCTCTTGAGGGGCACATATAGGGTACACGTCTCTGGAGTGACATGTTATAACAGCACTCCATAGGATACGAACGTAGCGTCCCACGGCAATCTGACTGCACAACCTCAGATGCGTGCGTCCTCACCTTTTGGTCCCCAGCCTGGCAACCTCGAGCCTCCCTGGTAGGTTGGGGCCACGCTCTCCCCACCCCACCAATGACCCTTTGGAGATGCACGAGGGACACCGCAGAAGAGGGTCAGCACTGACCCCTAGAGTGAGGAATGGTGTTCCCCCCACCCCCCGACACACACCCCCGTCTTGGTCCTGGCCACATGGAGCCCTACACCACAACACAGCCTTGTTATGTTTAAGACCAGTAGGTGGGGATGTGTTATAAACTTGGCGGCAGAAAATGAGCTTTATTAGAATCCTGAGGATAACTCAGTGCTTGGCTGTAGGAGGCAAGGCCACGTTGGAACATGAGGGGAGGGCCTGGGGCCCTCGCTGGGGCAGCCTGGCTGGAACTGACGGACCCCAGGCCTGAGATTGGCAGTGAGTGCTCAATGAGGCCGCAGAAACTGAGACCCTTAGAGGCACTAACTCCAACCCCTGCCACCCACCTAGGGCAGGGGGGTGGGTGGGGGCGAGGGGAGGGCTCGCCTTGCTGCCCTACACATGGTGATGTCCATCCCCAAACCTGTGACTGAAAAGGACCACACAGCCACCACTGCAGCCCTCACGCAGATGAGGAAACGGACACTCAGAGAGGGACGGGGATTGGCCAAGGTCACCCTGCCAGTTTGTTCTGGAATCAGAACTAGCACCAGAGCCCAAAGGGAGTTCCTGGAGTGGTGGTCTGCTCCAGGCCACTTGGCAGGGATCCCACCGTCTCTGTTGCCGCCCCCCCAACCCCATCTCCCGGCTTTGTCCAAAGACGTGCTTCTGGCCTCAAGCCAGCCTCGAGTCCCAGCCAGTCGAGACAGCCAATCACCAGTGGCATTCACAGACCTCGCCGGGCACAACAGGGAACGTGGAGGGGTTCCGGACATGATCTTCAGCTCTCTTTCATGCGTCCAGTTGAAGAGATGAGAAAAAGGCCCAAATTCTGAAATTCAAGGTAGTTTGAAATCAGAGTTCCCCAGGAGAAAGGCGGGGGTTCAGATCCTGAATTTGTCATCCACTTGCTGTGCAACCACAGTGAAGCCATCTCCCTCTCTGAGTTTTTTCCTTCTCTGTCAATGAGGGGACAGTGTCCCCCACGCCCCCGTCCACGTCTCTTGTTGTGATGGACAAGCCTGCTGTTTCGTCCCTTAACGTGTCTCTGCTCCGTGCGGTGCCTCCCTGCACAGATGCCCACATTAGATGCTAACAAGGGGATCGGCTTCCCTCTCTCCGTTCCCTCCCCAGAGTTCTCCTTACTTCTTCCTTGGCGGTACTCAACACAGAATTTTAATAAGAGATTAATGAGCCAGGTGTGGTGGGTTTTTTTTTTTTAAGAAAATGAATTTTTTTTCTATTTTCCTACTCTTCTTACATGGAAAGGGGGCCTCCTTACCATCAATTCAGTCAGCTCTGCTGCCCTCCAGCTGTCCCCAAGGATGGGACACTGGTCTCTGGGAGGCCAGTGCAATAACAGGGCACAAGCCTCTCTGGGGACACAGGCAGAGAGGCCAGAAGTCCCCTTCTCCTTTCTTCTGTCCTGTTTGCCCCTTTCAGTCCCGCCTCCCCCAGCCCCCCCATGCACACACCTCCACCCCAGGCTCTGGAGACAACCCAGCAGGATGTATGGGACGTTGGAAGCAATTACCTGGATTACTCAATGGTTGTTGCAGGAGAGAATGAATGCAAGAATGAATAATTCGGTGCCGGAAAAAGGTAGAAAAGGTAATTGAAGGAAATCCCTTTTGGCCTAAATTTTCTGCCTTTGGAAAGTTTTGCTTTTTTTCTTTTAATGTTGCATTTATTTTTGAGAGAGAGAGAGAGAGAGTGCAAGCCGGGGAGGGGCAGAGAGAGAGAGGGAGACACAGGCTCCAGGCTCCGGGCTGTCAGCACAGAGCCGGACGACGTGGGGCTTGAACTCCGAGTGGCAAGATCATGACCTGAGCTGAAGTCAGACGCCCAAACCGACTGAAGCCCCCAGGCCCCCCTGGAAAGTTCTGCTTTTTATCAAACTTGAATCCTTCCTGCACTCTCTTGCTACATTCTTGCCCACACCTTCTTGGCCTGTGAGGATAGGCAACCAGTTACTCTCTTCTCTTGAGTGACTTTTCCTGTTCTGCCCACACGGGAGGCAAGGGGCAGGGCACATGCTTACTGGCGGAGTTTAGCAGCCTGTCTCCATTTCCTAGGCCCCTACCTCAGGGCCCTCAGAGCTGGGGAGTGATATGCCCAGGGTCAGCTGGGTAAACAGGACAACACTCAAAATAGTTGAGCTTTTCACAGGTATCTTTCTCCAAGAAGCCAGGTCTGAATGGCATCAGACCCTAGAGAGCAGTCCCCTGGCAGCCGGGACACCCTTAACCCGGAACCCTTGCCCAGGTACCCAGTCCCAGAGGTGGCCAATCCTTAAACAGAATGAGTCACAGTCGCACTGACAACCTCCCTGCTTTTCTGAGGGACAAAAGGAGAAGAGGGAAAATGGTTTCTACCCCCCGGGAGTGCCCAGTAGGACAAGGGGCGTCACGGTCTCGTGCCAGAGAAGCCCCAGTCCGATGAAGGAGGCACAGCCCAAGCCCTCAGAGATGGCCTTTGTCCCCTTGCATGGTGAGGGTCTGACGGAGAGAGACAAGATGACCACCTTTGCCCAGAAGCGCGGGGCCCCACCTTACAGACCTCCTCCTCCACTCCCTGCCGCCCCCAGGGCTGTTGGAGAGCATATGCTCTGGGCCAGAAGCGAGTGTGTTTTGGGTGGATTGATACAGACAATGCAGCAGACTTGTCACGGCAGGAGAACGGTGTCACGGGGAGCTCGCGGCCCAGGCTCACGCTCGCATGTGCACCCACATGGTCATGGGCACACCCAGACATGCTTGAGAGATCAGGCAGCCCTTTGGGGTCAGATCCACAAGCTCATCTGAGTTCCACGGCAGCGGCGGGGCGAAGGCAGTGCTTGCGATCCCCATTTTACAGATGGCAAAACTGAGCCTCCACAGAATCCTCACCACACCAGCTCTACTTTCTAACCCTGAACAGGGAAGTCTTCTTTGCCGTACCTGTCTGTCTCTCACAGGGAATAAGCACGGACATGGACAGACAGACACGTGGGCTCCCTCATCTCGAGCTCCTCTCCCCTTACTCTCTAGACCTCTTTCAGTCCCTTGAATGAATGTTCTTTTCCGTGCCAGAGCCTCTGGACATGCTGTTCCCTCTGACCAGAACACCCTTCCATAGCCATCTCCTGCTCAGCCTTCAGGCCGGAGTCTAACCACACTTCCTCTTGGAAGCCCACCCTGATTCTCAGGTGGGCAAAGACCCACTGTCTTCTTCAGCTCCTTGCCGATTTGCCGTGCGCATAACTGTGCTGTGTGGCCTCCCGGCTGGCCGTAAGCATGAGTGGACCTGGAAAGTGGGTGGCCTCTCCCCGGCCACTGTATTCCCGTGGTCTGCTGGGAGGTCTGGGACAAAATAGGTGTTTGGTGATTTGTCAGATGAGTCCATGCACATACTTGTGTACATACACGTCTTCCCCGTCACTCCGTGAGTTTTCAGTCGGGGCTTCCTGTGGGCCAGGCGCCGTTCAAGGTACTTGTCTTAATTTAACAAAAATCCCTGCACTCATGGGGGCTGTGTTCTTGTGGAAGGTGGTGAGGCACGCAGACAGCAAGTAATAGATATACTGTATTAAATAAGTGAACTATATGTTAGAAGGCAAAAAGGGCTATAAGGAAAATAAAAAAGGTAGGGTATGGGGAATTGGGAGTCTGTGTGTGTGTGTGTGTGTGTGTGTGTGTGTGTGTGTTTTGGGAGGGGTTGTGCAGTATAAATGAATGCTCACTTGATAAAGTGTCATTAAGCACACTTGAAGGAGGTAGGAAGCAAACGAAGCGAGTAGGGGAATATTACAGAGGGCAGGCCCTAGGGCAGGAGTGGGCTTGACCATTCAGATTCAACAAGGAGGCGAGACTGGGCTGGACAACAATGCGGGATGAGGACAGCTGCGGCAGACGGGTGGCTCTTGTAGGAACATTGACTTGTAGGCTCAGGGAAATGGGGAGCCATAGCAGGGTTTGGAGCAGGGGTGACCTGAGCTGCCGGCTTGCAGAGCCCCAGAACCTGTGGGGTCAGTGGCGCAGGGAGGGACCTCTGTCTGCTCCCTTTGGCCCATTGACCCTCACAGTCCTGGCTGTGGCTGCCTTTCTGGCTGCCCCACAGCCACCCCATCAGGGGCAGGCCCAGGGTGCGGAGGGGGCAGGCTGCAGCAGAGACGATCCAAGCATTGGCAAAGCTGATTTCCAGACCCGCCCGGCCGAGGAGCCATGGGGCTGTCCGGCCCTCCTCTGATGGGCTCGGACCTCTGGAACTGCAGCCCTGGATGCTTCCATGGCCTCTTCCTGCCAGGCCCCCACCATCGCCTCCGTGATGGATGCCAGATGCCAATATCTTCATCTCAGCTGGGGCATTTGGGATGCTAAGTTAGCTACAGTTTATGTCACAGATTCTGATTTTGTTTTAACTAATTATCATCCCTTACCAAAAAAAAAAAAAAAAAAAAAAAAAAAAAAAAAAAAAAAACCCACTCCAGCGGTCAGGCGGATTATAGGCACTTGCTTGGACAGCGATCTTCTAGACCACTCTGGTTTGGGAAGGAAGACAGCCAGGATGTGTCCCGGCTCTGTGTTCCAGGAAAGCAAAACCCAATTTCCCTGGATCCCTGAACACCCTGCAGTGACTCCAGATTACCTGTTGCTTTGACCTCTCTCTGTGTCCCTGTTTTATGTCCGCAAGAGCTGGGTTGGTGGCCCCTCCTTCCACCACCAGCCCCCTGCCACCCGCATGACCTCTGCAGCCCACGCCCCTTAGGCAGGGAGGCGACCTGCCCCCGGGTGGGTGTTGGGGGACCGCACTCTCCTGGGCCCTGCCCCTCCTGGGGAGAGAGAAGTGGTAGGAGGCCTTTGTCCAATAGGAAAGAACTCTTGGATTGAAAATAGGAAAAATTACCATTTTCTCCGCTGCCAACACAGCAGAGAAATGATCTCAATTTTCTGTGGCTGTTCTCGGCAGGAGGAACACTGCCAGCCGCCTGCCCCATGCATGAGAGGTCTGAAATGCTGGAGGGAGGAGGCAGGAGCCGGGGGAGGTAGTGGAGTGAGATGCGGCAGGGGGACTGGCATAGGGCAGAGGCCTGCAGCCCTCCTCCAGCACGGCCCCCACTGACCACAAGCCTGTGTCAGAGGAGCTGTTGAATTATCTAACTGCCTCGCTCATCACTTCTGTTAACTGGGTACCTACCATATGCCACTCCCTGTGCTGGGCACCAGGAATTGTCCCTGGGGAGCCAGGAGTAGACTTTCGTCCATTTTGTTTTAGCCCTGATGCCCACAGCTCTCCTCCCCTACCCTCACTTTTTCCCTGTGCTTGACTCTAAAACCAACCTGCCCGGCGTCGTCACTTCCTGTGTGACTTCAGGCAAAGCCACTGAACCACTTCGTGCCTCGGTTTCCTCATCTGCAAATGATTATAAAAGTACACAACTTGTAGGGTTGTTATGGTTCGATAAATGAGTCATTGTTTCATATCAGATGTTAAGAATAGTGACTTGGGGGCTCCTGGGTGGCTCAGTCGGTTCAGCGTCCGACTTCAGCTCAGGTCATGATCTCACGGTTCGTGAGTTCGAGCTCCAAGTCGGGTTCTGTGCTGACAGCTCAGAGCCTGGGGCCTGCTTCGGATTCTGTATCTCCCTCTCTGTCTCTCTTTCTGCCCCTCCCCCCCCTCTCAAAAATAAATAAACATTAAAAAAATAGTGCCTTTGGGGCACCTGGGTGGCTCAGTCAATTAAGCATCCGACTCTTGATTTTGGCTCAGGTCATGATCTCATGGTTCGTGAGATTGAGGCCTGCTTTGGGCTCTGCGCTGACAGCGCGAAGCCTGTTTGGGGTTCTCTCCCTCCCTCTCTCCCTCTCCCCTAGCCTGCTCGCACACAAAGGCTCTCTCTCTCAAAATAAATAATTAAACATTTAAAAAAAAATAGTGCCCGCCCATACCAAGTGCCAAAACTGAAGGTTGTCAATGTCATTGTTGTTACTATACTATCACATGCCCGGCACCTTGTTAAATGTAAAAATGAAGAAAATACGGTGCCTGTCCCAAGGGGGGCTCTAACGGGGTGCCCTGAGCAAATGAACCATGTCTGCACAGACTGTGATAAAATGCAGTCGTAGGTTGTCGGGAGGGATAAAGTCGTAGGTTGTGGAGGGAGAACTCTCATAACTATTCAAGAGGTCAGGGGAGGCTTCACGGAGGAAGTGCCGCCCCTGAAGACCAATCAGTCAGCATCTACTGTGTGTCTGATACCCTAGGGAAGACAGAAACGCAGGGCAAAAATGGTTGCTGGCCTACAATTCAGTCCAGCGAGGGAGAGCCAAGCTGCCTGGGATGGAGTAGCAGGATAGGCAGACTAAATGCAGGGTATATGGTTGGGAATTCTTTACCTGGATGATCTTTAGAGATCTCTCAGAGCTTTGACTCCATGTTCCATTGAGTGCTGGGGAGCTACTGAGTGCTCTGGAGTGAGGGAGTGACATGATCAAAGCAGGGTTCTCAGCAATGAGTTGGTTGGGGGCAGTCTGCAGATTGGAGCAGCGCTGAAGAACGCTGTTGGGTGAGGGCTCTTGGGAAGGATGGTAAGTGACCCTAGCTGTCCTAAGAGGTACCACCATATGGCAAGGAGCCCAGCCTTAGAACCAGAGAGACAGATCTGAGTGCTGGCTCTGCCATTCTTCCATGGCCTGACTTCTTTCTACTCCTTGGTTTCCACCTGTGAGACCTGATGGCAAATGTGAGGCACAGAGCCTGCAGCGTAAGGCTCAGTGTTTGGAACTATCTTGATTATTTTAGCAGCTAAAGACCACGGAAGAAAGGGCACTTTAGCCCACAGCCATTTATGACCCCTGGGAGGTGGGTGGGGGGAGTAGGGGGGTAGTCAGGAGTCCTGGAGAAAGTGGCTGGGTAGGAGGAGAGAGGCAAGATCGCCCTCAGTATTTTCAGCAAAAGCCCAGCCTTCCCCCCTGTTTCCCACCTCCACTAGCAGCCAGGGCCAAGGGGACAGATCCCAGGGGTCCCTGCCAGCTTTGGGCTCCAGGGAACTCTCAGACAAAGCCCTGTCAGGTCAGAGAATGGGGGTGGGTTTTCAAGTCGTGCAAATGTAGGTTGGCATCTCAGCCCTTGACTCGGTCCAGCCGGGTGACCCAGAAGCCTCAGCTTCCCCCTCTGCAGAATGGGAATAATAGCATCATCTCTCTTGAGCTGGGCTGCTGCAAGGGTGTAAGGGTGGATGTGCCTGGAACAGGAGCCGTGAGCCTGCCGGAGGGCTCAGCCCAGTAAATGTGGTAGGTTCTGTTTGTTTCTTCCCTCTTTTGCCTGGAGCCAGGCCTCGCTGCTGGGAAGCATGGTTAAGACAGTGCCAAAGACTTCCCGGAGATCTGTTTTCTGGTGGTTGGGTTTTTTCATTTCGTTTTGTTTGGGGTCTTATTTTTCTTACCCTTATGCCTCCTAGCAACATGCTGCCTGTTTGAAACACAGCAGTGGCCAGCAGCCGGCCCCTCACCCTCCCTCCATTCCTCTTCCTTTCCCTTCCCAGGAAAGCCACCACCCGCTTCGGCCCCCATTCCCAGTGCCTCTCCAGCCTGGGGCCAGGGGAGGCGTTCCTGGGTCCCGCAGCCGGCCCCGTGGCACTGCCTGGGTCTCACTGGGCCGGTGAGGCCGTGGCTTCCTGATATTTGCATTGCATTCTCGGCAGGTCTGCTCGGTGACCAGAAATGGGGTCTGGGGTTATAGACGCGGAGCCAGGGAGGTTCCCAAAACACGTGCTCTGATGCGTCCTGCAGCCCAAAGCACATGGAGACCCTGGTCCCAGAGCTGCCTCCTCCCCCGTCCTCCGGCTCAGATTGCCCATCTGCAAACAAAGAAAAGCAAACCCATCCTGTAGGGGCGTTGAGGGCAGGGTAACCGAGGTTATGCACCCTGCCGGCACAGCCAGAACTCAGTACAGGTCACGGTAACCATTTCTTATTCATCGTGAGCCCCTAGGAGTCCCCTCAGGGCCCCAGTCTTGCCAGCCTCCCACCAAATCTTCCTCTGCCTCTGGGCTGTCACAGCCCACCACTGGCCTCAGACACAGCCTTCTTCCCACTGGAGTTCATTCTCCTTGTCTCTGAAATTGGGGCTGCTATACTGGGTCCCTGAAATCAGGGCTGCTATATTGGATCATTGCTGCCCAATGGAAATATACCACATGTGGAAGGTACGTTTTCCTAGTAATCATGCGAGAAAACAGTGAAAAGAAACAGGAGAAATGAATTTGAACATACTCTAACTGATATATTCAAGTTTGTCATTTCAACATGTAATCAGCACAAAAGTTAGTGAGGAATTATTTTACATTGTTGGGTTTTTTTTTTTAATTTTGTGTGAAATCTTCGAAAGCCCCTGTGTCTAACTCTTACACATCGCGATCCCAGCCAGCCGCGTTTCAGTGGCTCAGTAGCGAAGCCTAGAGAGTAGCCACCACCCTGGACGGTGCAGGGATAGATGCTCCCCAAGGACCTTACCAAGTTCTCCCCTGGGAGGTTCCTTGGGGACCCCTGGAGTCAGCCCCCTGGGACTGATGAGCTGGGCCACTGTCCTTTCCGCAGTCCTTGGAGATTCCCTGCCCACGTGGAGTAGACTCAGTTCCGCCCCAGCCCTGGGGTGATTCGTGGGGGACCTGGAGACCCATCCATGCAGGGCCCGGCAGCTCCCGGTCGCTTCCCCTTCCCGTTCTACCGGGAGATCCTGTAAACCACACGTCACACCAAGTCCCTCTCCGTCAGAGCCCTCCACCTCACTGAGAGTGAAGGCCAAAGTCCTTACTGTGGCTGACAAGGCTGGCACGATCTGTCACTTTTCCCGACAATACCTCTCTGACCGGATCTTCCTTCTCAGCCACTTGGCCCCCACCACACTGTCCTCTGCTGTCCTCATACACGCCAGGCACAGAGCCTCAGGGACTTGGCCCTTGCTGTCCCCCATCTGGCCTTTTCCCCCCAGATAAGGATGACTCATGCCCCCACGCCCTTCAGGCCTCCACTCAAGTGCATGCTGCGGGAGAGCCCCTCCCTGGCCATCCCCTATCCAAACTGGCCCTGCCCACACCTCCCTCTGCCCCCCACTGTTTCCCTTCACCGACAGGTCATGTAGTTACGTGTCTGCTTGTTCATAGACTGACACGCCCTTGGAATGGAAGCTCCTGAGAACAGGAGCCACATCTCTTTTGTTCCCTGCTATATTCCCAGCACCTGGCTCAGGGCCGGCACAGGAGAGACGCTCAGTACAAATTTGTGGAAGGAAAGAATTAAAAGCTTGCTTCTTTCTCTCCTCTCACCTTTCTCCCCAGGGAGCCACTGGGAAGAGAGATCTCGGAGTTAAATGGGTGACAGAGACCAGAGGGAAGTAATTTCTTCCTCCCTGCCTCCCTCCCTTCCTGCCTGCTTTCCTTCCTTCCTCCCTCCTTTCTCCCTCCCTCCTCCCTCCCCTCCTTCTTTCTTTTCTTCCTTCCTTCCTCTCTACCTTCCTTCCTCCTTCCTTCCTTCCTTCCTTCTTCCTTCCTTCCTTCCTCCTTCCTTCCTCCTTCCTTCCTTCCTTCCTCCCTTCCTCCCTCCCTCCCTTCCTCCTTCCTTCCTTCCTTCCTCCTTCCTTCCTCCTTCCTTCCTCCTTCCTCCTTCCTTCCTTCCTCCCTCCCTCCCTCCCTTCCTCCTTCCTTCCTTCCTCCCTCCCTCCCTCCCTTCCTCCTTCCTTCCTTCCTTCCTCCTTCCTTCCTTCCTTCCTCCCTCCCTCCCTTCCTCCTTCCTTCCTTCCTTCCTTCCTCCTTCCTTCCTTCCTTCCTTCCCACACTCATCTGCCACATCTTAACTTGGTGGTCTTACAAAAATTACTTCACTGCACTGTGGCTCAGTTTCCACATCTATAAAATGGGAGAATAAGGGCACTGGTCCCATAGGGTTGTTGGGGTGAATAAACACCTTAATGCCAGTAATGTGCTCAGAGCAGTGCCTGGCTCGTAGTAAGTGCTCAGTAAACGATAGCTCCAGTTTTACTCTGCACACATTTTTGAGCACCTACTCCACGCCTACTGTGACAAGCAGTGGTCATGTGCAGGGAAGACGTGCTCACCAGCTGATGTGGGACAAGGGCAGAAACCTCCAGTGCAGTAGAATCGGTGCCAGGGTAGCAGAGGTGCCGGTGACTTTGGAGAGGAGCAGGGTGTAGCTTCCCGTCGTTTTGCAACAACCGCTCTCAAAGGCTATGCAAACTGGTGACTTGAGCTCCGGTAACAACAACTGGGGCGGCCATTGTGTGCAGAGTCTTGCCCGCCCAGTGACTGCGGCATGCTCGAGAGAGTACAGCAGAGCGGTTCGAGAACCCCGCTATGAACAACACCCACCTCTTAGATCATGGGGTCCGATGGGCTGTGTATGTAAAGGAGCCAGCACTGCCTGGATGCAGAGTGTAGACCAGAGAGACTAGACCTATTATTACCCTGGCTATTGATGTACTGGCCAGAGGGAAGGCAGAAAGTGTGAATCTTCCTGCACACAGCGCCCTGCCTGCAGCTGGCACTCTGTCAGTGCGTGTTGAATACACGGAAAGCAGGTGTCCTCTGATGTCCTACCTGCACCGTGGCACAGAAGGGCCGCTCGGTGGGGTGAGATACTTAAGGTCAGAGAAGCTTGGGTCAGGGAAACTAGATGGGAGCTACGTGCCCCTCTCATGCCTCCCATCCATATTTGAAAGATAGGGACACTAAGGTCCAGAAAGGGACAGATCTTGGCCCAGCTCACACAGCGGTCTGTGATGGCAAAGCCACACCTAAGACCCAAGTCCCTGATGCCCAGCCCAGTGGGCTTGCCAGGTGTCTTCGGAGGTTTTGCATGAGGGCGTTGGAGGCGAGGGCGTGGCCAGCAATCACTGGAGGAAGCCGGTTGGTCAGTCGCAGATCAGGGTAACCCCCCCATCTCCGGCTTCCCCCACGGCTGTATCTGGGGGGTAGGTCTCAGCGGGCATGGTGTTTACACCGAGTAACCAGATTCCATCTCCAATAATCACATCACAAACAGCATGAAATGCGAACTGTGGGGAAGGCTTTGCTAAATGTGCAACCGGTTTTCTGATTTTCCCTCCACTCACTCCCCGCCCCCACTTCTCTCGCTGCGCAATCGCACGCCCGCACATGGATGCACACATACGTGACCTGCATTCTCCAGACATCCAATTCAGGCCTCTGATCCCAGCCCAGCCAAGGTCACTTAGGTCCTTGTTCGGGAGAGCAGCTTCCCCTGTCTGGGGGGCTGGACAGGAGGAAGGGGTGTTTGAAGGTCAGGTTCTCATCCCTCAAGTTCGCCACCGTTTCCTACCGAGACCAAGAGTGTGGTACCCTGGGCAGTTCAAAAGTGGCTACCACACACTTTATCACCTCATCACAGGTAAGCCCAGCTTGTGAAATTGGCAATCCTGATCCCCATTGTATGGACGAGGAAACTGAGGCTCAGAGAAGGGAAGTGACTGGCCCAGGTCGTAGAAGGGGAAGGCTGCCTTTGCCTCTTGAGAACTGTCGTCTGCTCCCCCTGGGCCCTATCTCCTGAGTCTGTTGGTCCAGGCCCAAGGCCCCTCCTCTTGCCCCAATATCAGAGGAAGAGTCACACCCATTCAGCTTGGTCCCAGAGCCATCAACTCACCCATGCAGGTGCCCCAGTTACAAAGGGGAAACCAAGGCATACATCCACTGGTGCCGGCTCCCCTCCTCATGTGTCACATCTCTTCGCCCACCATATACTCCCCATCCATCCATTTCCTGGGTCCCTGGCTGCTGCTACCCTAGCCTTGAGAGATTTGTCAGAGCGGGACCCTGCAGGCCCCCTCCCCCTCCCCACACCCCTCAGAATCCAGATTCTCCTTCTTGGCAACCCTGCAAAGCTGATCTGCATAAAACCATCCCCGGGCCCTGCCTTTAAAAGTCTTCATCTTTTCTCTTCTCCCTAAACGGCCCCTAAATGATTTCTGTAAATTGCTCTAAGTAGCTCAAAAAAAAAAAAAAAAGAAAGAAAAAAGAAATAATAATAACTCAGTGAGTGGCTGCCTGACCAGAATGTGGATGGCTCTCCTGTCTGGCCGCAGCTCCCAGCTCCTTCAGGCCCAGCACCCAGGCACAGGGGCCTCTGCTCCTTAACCCAGGAAGGGGCTGCACTGCCTCTGAGACCCCACCTTGCCTCCTCCCTCAGGCAGGAGCATCCCCCATCAGACAGGAAGATCCCTGGGACACTGACATTCTCCCTTCCCCTTCCCCCACCCCTCCAGCCTGTGGACCCACCAAAGGCAGAGCTGGGCCTCCCTTCTCAGTCTGGGTCTCCTCCCCCATCAGACATGAGGCTTTCCCAGGAGAGACTGCAGCTGCCCGGTCAGGCAGGGGGTTCTCTCTGGGCAGGACTAACTCTCCTTGTTCTGCAACCAGCTGCCCTGTACAGCCTCATTTCCTTCACCCATGTTAGAAGCTTGGGCCCTGATTCCTAGACTGGGCTCCATTTCTATGACTCAGTCAAGCATGCACACATTCATTCATTCATTCTACGAAGCTTTCCTAAATACCTCCTTTGTGCCAGACTGACTGGGCACGTGCCCTTCTGCAGAGTTGACTCCTTTATGGTGCTCCTATGAGCAGGACCCCCAGACATAGGCCTGGTTCTCCTGGGGGTAGGGTATCCAGCCAGAGGGCCAGCCGGGGCGGCATCCCTCATGGACATGAGCCCAGCCTCACCCCTTAGCCACCGTGATGACCTCTTGGCCAAGGTGGACCAGAGAGGGGCCCCTCTTGGGGAGCAGAGGCCAGGGGTGGGAGGTAGGTGCTTCCAAGGAGACCCTGGCCTACCCCCCACTTCCCTCCATAAACTCTCCCCAAGCCCCCCACCCCCACCATCTCCTGGCCACAAGGGGCTGAGATCAGGGCCAGGAGACCTTGATCTTAGCAACCTAAATCCTAAGCATGGACTTAAACAAGTCTCTTCTCCCTTCCGGGCATCAGTTTCCCTTTCTAAGAGGTGACAGAATTGGACTCCATAACCAGGGAAATACATAATCCATAATATATTATAATATGTAATATATATTGCCAGGGATATACATAATCTATAATGTATCATATACTATATATTACATATGATACAATTACTATAGGATGCAGTCAAAGCAGAGCTACTGGTTAAATGGAGAAGAGAGGTGCCCCCCCCCCCCGAGGGCTTATCTGCCCCACCCTCCCCTGCCACCCCAGGGCAGCCCTGGAGACACCCGAGGGAGCCCAGCTGGCAAGCTCTGGGTCTACTTAATCCATCCCTGAGGCCCCATCCACTCTGCCTTTGGGGGGGTCTGGCTAGAGCTGCCTGATTAGGGGCAGTCCTTCCACCTCTCTGGCCCCAGTTACCTGGGACCACACTCAGTTCCCCTGTGGGGTGAAGCCCATGAGAAGACTTTGGCTTTTGCCTGGGCCCCCAGCACCCCCTAGGGTCCCTGAATGGGTCCAGCCTCCGGTTAGAAGTGCTGGCATGAGAGCTACTCAGAAGGTGGCAGGTGGGACCGGCCCCAGGACAGCCCCGTCCACCCCTGACGGGAGGCGGATTGTTCTAGATGGGATGAATCCCGTTTGTCACCCTCCCTGCACTCCCTGTGATGCGCAGAAGTTGAAAGGGGGAGAATAAACAGACACAGCCCTCTGCTTCCTCTCCGATTTAATTGGAACCCCATTAAGTGAGTAATTGTTACAAATGTGAAATCACCTTCCACCAACTTGGGGACGTGAACCTACGCTCAGCCTGACCCTATGGGACCCAGGCAGGGACCCAGCCCCGGCCCAGCAGTGCAGGCTTTCCAGGGGCTGGGGAAGTGGTGACTCACAGAACTCCTGACCGCGCCCCCCAAAGCTGGGAGAGATGCAGGAGGATCCCGTCCAGCCCCTGCTGCCCAAGCACAGCCTCTGGCCTCCACCCTCTGGTGTCACATTTGGCTGCCAAACTTGATTGACCCAGGATGTGGACTCCTCGCCCCAGGTCTCACAGACACTTGCTTGGTCCGAATGAAGGTGCGTGGAAGTGTCACCGTCGAGGCAGGGACAAGGGTCCCCAGAAGAATGGGGGTGAGGAGGGGTGAGGGGCAGGTGTGATGACAGTGTCTGTGGATTCAGGGGAAAGAAGTAGAACAACTCAGGGAGCAGTTCTGAATCTTGGCTGCACATTCAGGAGTTTGTAGATAACTCCTGGTGTCTAGGGTCCCAACCCTAGTGATTCTGAGGCCACCAGCTTGGGGTGCGGCATGGGCTCCCAGGTGATTCTTCAGACTCACTACTGGGGCAAAAGGGGTCAGGGAGGAGTGAGACAACTGTCCCCTTCCAGGACCCACCCAGACCCGCCCGCCTGGCAGGGTCTGGGAACCTGCATCTTACAAAGCTTCCTAGAACCTAGATGATCCCGGTGGGGATGTCCCCATGCTGGGGTCCTCTGGGGAGGGGACACTTGGAGGGCCTGGGGGCCAGAGGCGCTGGGGTCCCTGGGGAAGAGGAGGAGGCTAGAAAAGGTGTTAAGGATGGGCCTATTTTTAAGTGATTTGAAGAGAAACTTTCTTTGGTTTTCTCTCTTCTCTTTCTCTCTCTCGCGTGATCCTGTTTCAGGACCCAGAACTCAAGGTGACACTCTTAGAACTGCTGTTCAGTTTCATTATACACATAGTAGGTACCCAATAAATATTTATTGAGAGGCGCCTGAGTGGCTCAGTCGGCTAAGCATCCGAATCTTGATTTCGGCTCGGGTCATGATCTCACAGTTCTTGAGTTTGAGCCCCCATCGGGCTCTGTGCCGACAGCGGGGAGCCTGCTTGAGATTCTTTCTCTCTCCCTCTCTGTCTCTGCCCGTCCCCCATGCTTGCTCATGCTCGCTCGTTCTCTCTCTGTCTCTCGCTCAAATAAAATTTTAAAAATATTTAATAAACACTTTATAGGCAAAATCTGTTGGGTGGGCTAGCCTGGGAATGTAACTGCTATCGATGATACTGGCTCTATGGAGGAAGGCATTGAAATGTGTTTCTAATACCCAATTTCCAGCAAACTTTTGATGAGCAGCCATGTAGAAGCTGGTGTGTGTGTGTGTGTGCGTGTGTGTGTGTGTGTGTGTGTGTGTGTGTGTGAGGGAGAGAGAATATTCTGCTCCCAGTGAGCCCAGCATGGACCTCACCCACCTTGGGGCCCACAGTGAGATGTGATATGGGTACCCAGATTGAACTCAGTGGGCATTTATGGAGATGGCAGAGAGGAGTGTGGTCAGAGGGAGGAAGGCCTGAGTGGTGGTTGAGGAGAAGATCAGAGAAGGGCTGAGGCATCCAGGACAGGCAGACGGGCAGGGGTTAGAGTGGCCAGCGCTGAGCTGGGGCCCGGGATGTGGCTGTGAAGGACACAGATGTCAGGGTCCTTTGCACACGGCCTCCTCCACTGGGGTGGGGGGGGGGGGCGGGGTACAAGGACAGATCAAAGATTCCAAGTAGAAAAAATGGCTGGAGATGGGGAGCTGTGAAGGGGAGGCCATGAGGTCACAGGACCCCCTGACCTGGAGCTTTAGCCCGGGTCCAGCTCACTGTGGGTCTCTACAGTGTTTGCTGTGGGAAGAGAGAAGGGACAGTCCCCACCAGGGAGCAGGCAGAACCCAGGAGAAGTTGGAGTGGGGAGGAGTCTCCTTACTGCCTTCCCACAACACAGGATTTGGGCAGTGACAGCTGACCAGAGTCCTGGGAAGAGTGTCACCAAAGACCAAGGAGGGCTCTGGCTCACAACCTTCTAGGGGTTTGCAGGAGACCCCAACTTGACCATCACCCCAGCATCATTAAGGAATATGGTGGAAAGAAGAGAGAAGCAGAGCCTGGTCCAGAGGCCTGGCCAACAGTGTCCTTTCCCGGAGCCTCTGAAGTGCAAGAGTCAGGTAGCATCTCCAAGGAGGAATGACAGTCAGCCTACTGGCCATTGGTCCCCAGGACATCACTGTCACTCCAAGGGGCAGCCATTAAACTCAGAATGAGGGGCTTGGGAGAGCCCCCCAGCTCTCTGGGCTGCCATATATCTGGAACCAGGCTGTCTTTCCTACAGCCAGCCTCAGCCTGGCAGGGTACTCCGACCTCTAGCCCAAGGCTGTCTTTGTCCCCAAAGTCCCAGCCCTACTTCCTGCTGACAGAGGACTCCAGAGAGGCGGCCATTCACAGGAGAGTTGACCCTGATGGCCTTGGGGGAGGGGGCTATCCCTGACCACACAGGGTGACAGTGATTAAATGTACCAGCAGCTGGGCCATCCGGGCCCTCCCTGCTGCTAATTTGGGTCAATTAAGCCAATTTGTCTTTGTCGACTTGAAGTCCCTTCTCTGTAATGGCTGCGGTCCCTCTGGGGCTTCCAAGGGAGGAGGGAGCGGGAAGGGAAGGAGGAGGCAGTGCCCTGGCCTCGGTGGCCATTCTCCCATCCCCATCCCAAAGCCCCAGGCTCAGGGACATTCCTGAACCTTGTGACCCCTCCCATTGCACTGCCCAAGGGCCTCTGCGGCTGTCACCCCTGCAGGGGCCCCATAAGGTAGGTCAGGCAGGGTTAATCCCTGTCCCACAGATGAGCAATTAGGGGTCCTCCAGGGAGGAGATGACTCCAGGTTAGCGGAATAGAAAGATCTGAGCCAGGCATTCAAAGCCCAGTCCAGCGCTCCTCTCCCCAGGCCATTTGGACTTACAATTTCCTGAAGGTGCTCAGTCCGTGCTCCTGAGGCCCAGGGGAGCCCCGCTGCCATGGTCCCTGAGAGGCTCCAAGGAACACAGTTTGGAAACCACTTCCCCACTCTCTCAGGTTCCACCTTCCACAAGAAAAGGGAGGCAGGGACAAAAATCAGTGTCTCCAAAGCAAAGCCAGCTGCGTCTGCTTGGCCTCCCGGCCAAGGAGAGAACGGCCATCTTCTGGAAAGGGCGATAGTGCTGCCTGGAAGCTGGGCCCTGGGAGCGTCTGGACCTGGCCTCACCCACAAGAGGGGTGGGAGCAGCAGCACTTTAGGCAAGCACGGGGTCAGAGGCCAGATCCCCAGCCCGACATGCAGCTCCAGCTACCCGGCGTCTCATGAGGCCCCTTCGCTCCTCTGGGCCTTAGTTTCCCCATCTGTAGCATTGCCGGACGTGAAGAGGAAATTGGGCTAGGACCCTACGGCTCTCGCATTTGACAAGTCCTCCTAGAGGGAGTGGAGGTCGAGGGGAAGGAAATGGAGTGCTCCCTCTCTGCCTCCATTCTGTCGAGGTGAGAGCAGGCGCAAGAGGTGAGAGCAGTCCTAGAGGACTGGCAGGGAGGAGGGGGATCCAGAACTTCACAGTGTCCCCTGAGGGCAGCGCCTGCTCAGATTTCATCCCCAGGGACCCAATCTGGGCCTAACACTCAGGGCAGAGGGAGGGCATCGGCTGGGGCAGTGGTTTCCGGGGGAGGCAGGCAGGAGAAGAGAATCTGGAAGGCACCACAGGCAGGGTCAGCGTCCGGCACGCAATGAGTCGAGCTCCCCATTAAGCCCCTACCAGGTGGCTTCCTCAACCCATCTCATGACCAGAGTCACTTCCACCAAGGGCAGAGGGTGGGGGAGCACGTCCAAGTGGGATGGGGTAAGTGCACCGTCTGCAGAGAGATGAGAGTCCCCTCTCAGGAGACCTCCAGCTGCACAGGGCCACACAGTGGCTCAGCCTCCTTCGGGAGTTCGTCCTGTAAGATGCGTCCCAGCCTAGGCCAGGCTCCCAGGAGAGGAGGAGGGCCAGATGGCCGGGGCGGGGCCCAGAGGTAGTTTGTTGGTGCTAAGTTCTTACGTGAAGTCATCTTTGTGGCTGCGTCTTGGCCGACAGGAGACGGGATGGGTGAGGGTCAGGTGCAGGACTGTGGCAAATTCGGGAGAGCCTCACCTCCCCGGCATCCTCTCCCGAGTCATTCCCTTTGAGGGAAAGCCAGTGCTGCATCTCGGATGTGTGTGACCTCAGGCCTCTATGGTATCGGGGCCCCCAGGACAGGAGGCTAGGGCGACAGACTCACAGACCACCTGGAGCCTCGGGGCAGATGCTTCAGGGCGGGAAGGGACCCAGGGAGGGGCCAGCTTAGCCTCTTCCTGTTGTTACTGGTGGGGAGACTGAGGCCCAGAGAGGTCACAGGGCCGGCACGCCGTGTAGACGTGCTCCGTGAAAGCCAGCCGACGACTCCCAGCCTTGGCCAAGTGTTGCCTTCGGGGTCCTATTAAATAAACCTCCACGCCATGGTAGGTGGGAAGAAGGGACGTATGCTGTGCCCACTCCTGCACAGGCATCCATTTGACAGGGGACACACGGGACAAGGTGGGTGGCGGAGCTGAGCAGGCTTTGGCCTGGACCTTGGAGGGAGCCCTCAGGGGCCGTTCCTTCCCTGGGTGTGATCGGTGGCACTGTCCTCCTCCGGCCAGCTCTTTCCCCCGCATGTCCCCATGTCCCCCGACCCTGCCTTCTCAGACTCCTTGCAGCTTCTGTCCATGCCCGCCACTCTCAGCTGTGTGCCCTGGTGGGCAGCCCTCCCCCTCGGCCGTCCCGGCCATGCTCAGATCCCTGGGCACGGGACCCAGCCATCATCCGTGTCTCCTCACACGGCTTCCTCACTCTGGTCACCCACCGAGCCTGGTCACCCCAGAGCCCTCCGTCATTCACTGCAACTGCCCTCCTTCCACCCAGAAGCCCAAGTGGGCAAACTGCCCACCATCTAGACCTCTCCCCCTCCTCCTCCTCCTCCCTCCCTCTCCTGGCCTTGGGTCTGGTTGACCGAGTTGCTTTAAAGTGACAGCAACAAACACTATATGTTAACCAGCTTGGATTTAAACAAAATTTTTTAAACAATAAGAAAAGAAAAGAAAAGAAAAGAAAAGAAAAGGGAAGGGGAGGGGAGGGGAGGGGAGGGGAGGGGAGGGGAGGGGAGGGGGGGACGGGAAGGGAAGGGAAGGGAAAGGAAGGGAAGAGAAGGGAAGCAAAGAGAAAAAGTGACAGCAACCATAGTTGTCACTTACTGGTGTTTACCCATTACCTGGCGTTTTTCTAAGGGATTCGCACATATTAACTCATTTAATCCTCCCAATGACCCTCTCAGGCGGGTACCAGTACTATTTCCATTTTGCAGACAAGGAAGCGGGCCCAGAGAGGGTGGTAATTTACCCAAGGCCACACAGCAGCTGGTGAACGTGAAGCCAGGACCAGGCGCACATATGCCCTCAAGTCTGCGCCTCACAGTGGCTTCTCTGGGAAGGGCCTCTGCTTCCTCGCTGTCACCACCCCGCTCGGGGCTCCACGTCTCTCTGCTGGACCGCTGCACCTGCATCCGGTGTCCGGGGCGGACTTTCAAAATGAAAGTCTGACCGTGTCACCACCACCCTCCCACCTTTCCTAGTTGCCTATGTATGGGGTGGAGGGAATACAGGGTGGCACCCGAGGCCCTGATCTGGCCTTGCTCTTTCTCCTGTGCCATCACCCACCTCTCTGCCCTCTCCCCCGGAACACATCCCCTCAGGCTTCCCCCCCCCCACCCAGATGGCCACTGGTGCCTGAACTCCCCAAGCCCCGCAGGTCCCACAGCGCCTCGCTGACCCGCCCATCCCTGACTCTTCCTGGCAAAATCCGGCTCACGGGCCCCAGCTGAGGGCCCTGCTGAGTCCCCGTCGGACTCCATTATTCCCTGCTCTGTGCACCCTCAGCAGCTTAGTTAGCTACCTGTGAGTCTGTCCCTCTTGGAATCCAGTTATGACCTCTCTGGGCCTCACCTGCACATGGAAAGCCTTTGAAGGACCAAATAAAGGAATGGATGTGTTTTCAGGAAGATAAAGTCCTGAGCCTAATGAGAGTGGTTTATTATTAATAACCGTTGCGAGCCTTTATTACTGAGCACGTATCTGTACCAGGCACCACACACAGAGTTTGCTTCGTATCCTCACGGCACCCCCTTGAAGCATCCACTTTAATGGAGAGGTGGCTGAGGCTCAGGGAGGTTGAGTCGCTCGCTCAAGTTCACACAGCTGGAAAGAGGCAGGGCTGGGATTCAAAGCCAGGTTTCTCCGAGTCCAAACTTGAGCTGCAGACCCTCCCACCCCCGCCACTGCTTGCACTCCCGCTGCCCAGAACGGCCCAGAATAATGGGGCAAGCCTGGAGGGGCCGTGCCTACATGGGCAGCACTGAGCGGGACGTGCCTGTCCTCTGCTGCCTGAAGAGCGGCTTGCATTTCCGTATGTAATCAGCCATGAAGTCCTAAGTGAGCAGACTCAGGTCCCTTGTCCCTGACTGTCACACGGGCAATTGGGGCCCTCAGAGCATGAACCATATGATGAGTGAGGGCTCAGCCCAGCTCCAGAACCACCTGGTTCTTCACAGCGGAGCCCAGCAAAGGTATCTCCTTTTAGAATAAGGGGTCGGGTCGGCTGTGCTTGGCACCCCCATCTCCGTAGCTACACGGGACAGGAGGGGCTGCCCCTTTTAGGCAAACTCCTATGGAGACCCTTCCTTGGTCATCTACAGCCAGCCTGCAGGAGGTGCCAGGAGCCCCCAAATACACCCCCAGCATCAGAACGGCCTGACCCCGTCCCGCTCTCCCACCTGGGCTGCAGACAGACAGGGAACTGCGCTGTGCCTCCAATAAGCCATGGTCTCGTACACTGGCAGAAGAAGGGCTGAGACGATCTTTCAAAGTCCCTCATCAGCACCAGGATTCCACACATCCAGGAAAGGCTATCACTCAGCTATTGCCGTGACGATGCCGCATAACAGACTTCCCCATCTGTCTTAAGGTGTGTCTATTTCTCGCGAGTCTGCCTGGTGTCTGGGGTTTGGCTATTCTAGACCGGGTTTGGCTGGCTGGACTCCAAGCCGCTGTTTGGACCCCAGGCTCTCCATGTCTCCCAACATCCTCTTTGGACCAGGTGTTGCTTGAGGGCTTACTCTTCTTGTGATGGAAAGTCCCAGTCGTGCAAGCACATCTCAAGCGTCTACGTGCGTTTCCTTCGCTCAAATCTCACTAGCTAAAGCAAGTCCTGTGGCCAAGCTCCAGATCAGGAGCTGGGGAGGTATACCCCACCTACCACAAGGCCACGGCCGGGGCACAGCTGCACCGTACGGCTGCAGGACATTGAAGAACTGAGACTAATAATTCCATCTGCCACCCAGGGAGAAAGTGAGGCAAGTCAGAGCCGGAAAGGGACCAAGAGGTCACAGGCATAGAAACTGAGGCCCAGGGAGGGGATAGGACGTGCCCAGGGAGGTGCGAGACCCAGTCTCATGCCCTTAGTTTGTGCTTGTGTTGGACGGACCAGACCACCTGGAGTGGGGAGCAGTGTGCACCCCAATCCCATGACCTCTCCTACCAAGCAGAGACATGACTGCTTCAGTTTCTCCAGCTGCAGTCCTATCTGCCCTCCCTGCCCGCGCCTGGCCTGCCGGAAAGACAGCGCTGGGCCTCTTATCCCCTCTCTGCATCTCGCACTCACCCCTTCCCCCCCTCCTCCTTTCCTTTCCTTTCCTCTGCCCTTCCACAGCAGACAGCAGTTCCTAAGAACGGTAGCCTCCCAGAATCTCACAGCCAACCCTCTGCCTGTGCGGTATCACCGATGGAGATCGTCAGCCTCAGGTGGCTGGGATCCTTCTGGGGATGGGGAGCTCACTACCCCCACAAGGCAGTCCTTTCTGTTATTGGGCAGCTCCAACCCCAAGAAATTCCCAACTCATTTTTAGTTCCAAGTCTTCCTCACCACCCCCCCCAATTCCATTCATTGATCTTAGCTCAATATTTCGGAAAACATACATGCCAGCCGGGAACTGGGGATACAGAGATGAGAGTCTGCCCACGTGTCCAAGGGGCTGCAGTCCACATGGGAGGCAGACAAGGGTACAGGGTGACAGGCATTTGGGTGGGAGGAATCATGGTTGTCCTTGCGAGACGTCCTCACCTTCCTGGAGCGTCAGGACATCTTGTCCTCTTCCCCAGGGCATCTTGAGATGCTCTGGTGTGAGCAAAGACTGTTGAGAATGTGACTCTGTTATCTCCCTTCTGGTTGCTTCCTCTCGGAAATGAGCAGCGTCGTGGGACCCTGAGAACGACCAGGGGGCATTAGGCCCACAGAGGAGTTTGAGCAGATCTCTTTAGCAGAGACCGGGAAGCAGGTGGCCTTAGCATGGAAGAGAATGTCATCTGCTCTTATATGGCCCCTCCCAGAATCTGAGAGCTGCAGGGAACCTCAAAAATGTCTAGTTGAATATCCATCTGGGTGCTTGGAGTCAGGAGGGGTAGGCACACTAAACATGGACACAGAAGCCACTGTTCCCCCATCCGGCCCTCACAGAAGACATTGTTCATCACGTGTGGCTCTCTCCTTCCCTTGAATGTGGGCTCAGATTCAAGCCACTCTCAACTCCGGCTCCTCTGCAGGAGGGATAAGAATTTCTTGACCGGTCTTGCTTTACAGCAGCCCACACAGGCTTCCTAGAGGAGGCGGGATTTGGGGATTGAAATGAGCAGACATGGGGCGAGCAAGTTCCGGGTGTGGAGTTGGGAGGGCATCTGGGGAGGGCCCTGTGCTCAGTTCTCCTGCCTTCCCGGCAGGTGCCTGGGAGATCTCTCTCAGAGAGCCTCTGGGAGGCGCTGCCGTGGAGTGGGGCAGGGACAGGGACAGGATGGGAGAGGAGGGAGAAGAAGGCAGTTGTGAGCGGAGGGGGCCATGGGGTGAGATGGGGGGCTAGGGCAGGTGCCCGCCACGGGGTCTGGCCCCTTCACCTCAGGATGCCTGGAGCCCAGGCTGACCTGACGGGTTGTTGCAATAACATAAGCTCAGGAAATTCTTTGTAATTATGGCACTCGCTTCCCATGCCCCGCATCAGCCCCTCTGAACAGCAGTTTTATCCGTGTCTCCTGCTTTTGCCTGCTGTCTTGAGTGTATGTTGGGGGTGGGGTGCCTGGGAGGTGCTGGGAGATAAGGCCGGGCCCCACCTCTGGCCTCCCTGCCTTGCTCCAGATCCCTAGGGGCTCCCCATCACCCGCAGCATGATGGCCCGAACTTTTAAAGGCAATTACTCACGTGAAAGCCTTTGTGAAAATCCCTGTCTACAAAACCTGCCGAGGACCTCTGCGGCACCCCCCTTGCACCACCCCCAGGCCTTGTAGGGTCCGGGACCCTTCCGCAGGGCCCCAGGGCCCCTGGGAATACAGTCTGAAAACCATTGGGATAAAATCCCCAGACTCACCCTTCCAGCACCAAAGCCTTTCCCACGCCCTCGCTGCCACCTGCTGTCCACCTCAGCTCCCTATGCCACCCAGCCCAGAGCTGCCTTCACCCCTGGCCCCGTTGCCCACCCCCGCTCGCTCCGCCTGAAAGCCCCTCACCTCCCGGGTCTCATCACGCTCCTTGGTTGATGTATTTCTACCCTGCTCCAAGGCCCCGCCACTCAGTCCTTCCTCCCCCTCCCGGCGTTTCTTATGTGGGCATCTGCCTCCTCCTAGAACACCCAGGGTACCCTGCACTCCTCCTGAGCCTTGCAGTATTCTACCTTTTAGCGTGGTTATTTATGTACCTGTCTGGTCTCCCTGTTAGCCTGCAAATTCCTTCCGGGCAGAAACTATCTTCTTTATCTCTGGCTCCCTGGCAGCTCCCAGCAGGGTTTTGAGCAGAGAAGGGGCTGAGTAAATATTTATGTGTTGAATATCTTTATTGAGGACTGTTGTACTGGGTGGTCAGGCTGCAAGGTGAAAGGCCCAGCCCCTGCCCTCAGCAAGGCTTCGGTCTAAGAGGAAGCAAAACCTGTACAGAGGAAAATGCGGAATGGTGAATGCAAGCAGCTCAGAAGTGCCTAACCCGGTCTTGGGGGCGGTCAAGGAGGGCATCATCAAGGAGGTGACCCTTGAGAGGAGTCAAAGGTCAAGGAGCACCCACCAGGTGGAGCGTGTGGGGAACAGCACCACAGGCATAGGGAACAGCATGTGCAAAGGCACAGAGGCAGAGGGCATGGCTGGAGTGGCCCAGACCCAGGTGTGTGGGCTGGGGAGTGGAAGGAGGTGACTCGAGAGCAAGTAAGGACCCACGACCGGGGCACTGTGGGAATGAAACACTCGTGGGGATATGGGACCGAGAGGAGGAAAGAAAGCATCCCATAAGGAAGAGGAATGGGTTGCAGTGAGGCAGAGCGGAGGAGGAGGAGCAGGGTGTCTGTGTTCTCCAAACCTCAGTCTTCTCATCCGTAAAGTGGGTGGTTACAATCAGAGTCTGGAAGACCCTAGCCCTGGATCAGAAACACCCATGGCGCATCAGGTAGATGACTGACCGTCAATCGTTGTGGTGCCAAGAGAAACCAGGCACAAGAGGGCCTAGGCTTCGAGGGGCAGTTAGGGTAGGGCAGAGCAGATCCGGAAGGCTCCATGGGGCTGAAGGGGGACACCCGTGAGCCAGAGTCTGTGAGAGCACTCAGTAGGGATTCCCACACCTGTTCTTTGTAACACCTGTGTAGAGGTGGGTTTCCTTGGCCCCATTTCGTGGGTGAGGGAGCTGAGGCTCAAAGAGTAAGTGGCTTGAATCCAAGGTTGTGACGCTGACCCTCTGCTCTCTTCCCAGCTGGCAGGCAGATCTCATCATCCAGGGCTCCCCACCTCCACCCCCAGGAAACCAGCCCAGGTCCTACAGTCACCCTGCGGGACACTTCCTAGTTCTTTTTAACGCCCTTTGACAACCCTGTGGGGCAGACAGAGAAAGGATGGTTAGCCTCCTTCTTAAAGTGACCAACTGTGTTTTGCCCAGGATGGGGGGGGGGGGGGTAGTGGGGACTGTCAGTATCAGATTGGTCGCACTACTCATTCTGCAGGCCCAGGTCACTCCTTGCAGGGGGCAATGCCCTGGTCCCCAAACTTGCCCTCACACACACATGTTCCAGCCCAGGGGCCAGCTCAAGAAGGGGCCTCCCTCCCCAGCTACCCAGTTCCCAAGGCCCCAAGCTGGGGGCCACAGAAGACTCTCTAGTGAAGAGACTAGACAGCTTGTAAGTGAGTCAGGAAGACCAAGGCAAGGCTCAATGCCGAAGGACAATCATGGGCTCCTCCTCCAGGTCCGGATGCCCAGACCAGCTTGGAGTGCGCTCTCCTCCTTCCTGGGTGGCTCTCTCTTCCCCAGCTGGAAACTCCCCAGATGGGGCTTTGGCTGTGCAGCCCCAGCAGACCACCCCCCCTACCGCCACCCTGCTGACCTGTCCCAGGGGCCACGAGTCTGAGTTCCAAACCCTGCTCTGCCACAGAACCCCTGAGATCTTGGACAGATACCCTCCTGTCTCTAGGCCTCAGTTAAAATGGGCTCAGAGGAAGGCCCACCTCTCAGGCCGTTGTCAGAACGTGAGACCTGGGCTGTGGACGGGCCGAAAAGTCCTGTGTTCATAATAGCGCCAGCCGCCGGAGCTGTTCTGGAAACACAGCTCAGTTGGTCCAGCATGCCAGGTCTCCTGCTTCCATTGCTCCCAGGAAATGAGCCCAGGGCTAGGGAAATCAGGAGGCCTGAAGGAGCCTAACCCCAGCTGTGTGGCCTTGGGCAAGCCTCTTAGCGTCTCTGAGCTTTGGTTCCCTCACAGGCAGAAATAGGGATGTTATTTATTTCCTGGAGTTATCGTGGGGACAGGAGTCTAGCCTAGTGCCTGCGGTCTGTAGGCAGCCTCTAAATATGAGCTGGGCCCCCCACAGGCTTGCTCGGCCCTTTGGGGCCACTCTGTTCGCTGCAGCCCTGACCCCCAGACTGGGCTGGGCTGGGCTGCAGGGGTGAGGTGGTTCCCCAGCTGTCCCCAGAGCCTCCCTTCCCAAGGCCCAGCTCCAAACCCCACCCCCACCCCCACGGGCAGGCACACACACACACACACACACACACACACACATTCTCTCTCTCTCTCTTTCTGTTGTTTGCGGCTAATTGTTTATTAGGAGATTCGGGGCGACTGCGCCAGTGGGAAGGCTCAGCTTGCTCCGCTATAATTAGGATAATGCCCACTAGTCATTTAGTGAAACTCAGAGAGCAGCCCCTCCCCCGCGGTTCCTGCTGCAGCTCCCAGGCCCGGCTGCCCAGCGTGCTCCAGTGCCAGGCCGCCCCACCCCTGCCCTCGGCCCACCTCCTTACCCCTCCATCCCCCTGGGCACCCGCCAGGCTGAGGTTTTCCTCCCTCCCTCTCCTGGTTTCTTTCTCTCTGTCCTCTTCCTCTACCTCCCCCCTGCTCTCCTGACTCTAGCTTCCTCTCTCCTTTTCTCAACACCAACCCCCCCCCTCCCCGCCCAGTTCCCTCATCCTTGCCTCATGTCTGCTCTCCCCCTCCCCTTGCCCTCCTGGGAGCCTGAACCAGAAGCTGGGTTGGGAAGGTCAGCAGAGTAGGTCAAGCCTGGGTTTCCAGGCCCCAGGCGGGGGCAGTTCTAGTGGAGGCTGTGACCTCCTGGGGGACCCGCCTCCTTCAGGCCTGCTCCCTTGGAGGGGCCCTCCTTGCAGCTGTTCTCCCCTCTTCCCTGCCCGAGGCTGGAGGACTGGACCAGTAGAGCAGGGCTTGATCTCCAAAAGCCCCCTCCCATGAGCACAGCAGTATGACTCTATTGCCCTATCCCCCATGCACTTAGGGTCTTCCTGAAATCCCAGAAACAGGGGTGTTTGGGGGGTTAGGGGCTTAGGGTTCTGGGTGTGAAGGTGGGGACCCCCACAGGAATGGCCAAGCAGGGAGCCGTCCGCCTCACATGGCCCGAGGTGGGGAGGGGCAGCGGGCTGCTGAAGAGTATCCATTAGTTCACCAGCAACCAGGGGCTCTTCCAGCAGCTTCCTTTTGTTCTGAGCCCCACAGCCACCAGTGGAAACCAGACCTGGCCACATATGAACCCCCAACCCCTCTTCCTCCACCCTGGACCCTACCCCCCACCCCCGCTCAGCCCTTTCCACCACAAAAGAGACCTCACATCAGACCCATTACAGCTGGGCAGACTGAGGGTTTCACTTGCCCTGATAGTTGTTGCAGGGGGCAGAGGTGAGGACGGGGTCCCTTCCAGCTTTTCAGAAGTCAATAAAAGAGCTGTTCCCCAGGGGTGAGAGATGCTTGCCTGGAAATACAAGGCCTCCTTGTCCTCACAAGCCTGTCTGAGCCTCTGGTCCCCATCCTGGGATCACAGATGCAGACAGACTAACAGACAGACACACACTCACGACTCATAAGGGCAGGCTCACAGAGCAGGCACTGGGAGGGGGGCCTGGGACACTGGGCATCTGGAAGGGGCCGGGCTTCTGTCCCTCCTCTCCTGGGCTCCCCCAGCCCAGGAACCCTGTCTCTGGGCTCAGGCTCCTCCAGCCCAAGGTCACCGTCCCACATCTTCAAGTCTTTGCCCCCAAGAGGTCTGTATCACCCTCTCGAGGGCTACCGCTTCTCACCCTCCCTCTCTTCATGGGCCCCAAGGCTCTGGACCCCCGGGCCATCTGTAGCTTACAGCATCCCACAGAGAGAGCAGAAGCTGGAAGGGAAGGGAGTGAGCCTGGCTCAACCAGTCCCTCAGGACCAGGCTTGGTCTTGCCCTGGGATTGCTTCCCTCTGGCTGCAAGGCTCTGGGGCCAGCAAGATAGTGCCCCTGGGACCAGCAGGGAGCCGGGGAACAAGAGCCCTGGCTCCAGCGGGTCTCCCATCTGCCTTGCTGTGCACCCAGGATGTCCTCCCTGCCTGGGCCTCAGGTCCCCTGCCAGGTGCCCAGGAGCAGGACTGGACAGATGGTCAGTGCCAGCACACAGGGGCCACAGCAGCTCCCTGGGGGGCACAGCTACCCGAACTTCCGGTGCCCTGGCCCTCCTTTGGGCCTCTGAGAAGCACTCCCAGCCCCCAAGTTAGCAGAGCTTGATACTGTCTCTCATTCACCAATACTCTCCTCCTCCCCTCTGTTTCTGCCTGCATCTGATTTCTCCCCTTGCTCTCAAAGATGACCAGTCACAGCTGAGCGGCAGGCAGCCGCTGGTCTCATGGAGCAAGAGTGGCCAGGTCAGGATGCCGGCCCGGGATAGGGCTGGAGCAGGGGGCCTGGAAGCTGGAGACTGGCCCAGACTGTGTGTGTGCGCGTGCGTGCGGGCGTGCGTGGCTGTGAATCAGCACGCACAACCTCCCAGGGTACCCCCCCACCCCACCCCGGTCGTTCATTTGTTCATGGCTCTGTGCAAAGCACCAGAAGGCTCGGACATAGTGAGGAGGGGGAACAGTCACCGGGTTTCGGAGGCTCTCTGGGCCCTGGCTCAGGAGGCTGTGTGGGTTCCCTTCAGTGATGGGGACAATGACTGCCAAACCATAGCTGACATTTAAAGAGGCTGACTGTTGGGGCACCTAGGTGGCTCAGTCGGTTGAGCCTCCGACTTCGGCTCGGGTCATGATCTCACGGCTTGTGGGTTCGAGCCCCGTGTTGGGCTCTGTGCTGACAGCTCAGAGCCTGGAGCCTGCTTCGGATTCTGTGTCTCCCTCTCTCTCTCTGCCTTCCCCCACTCACTCTCTGTCTCTCCCTCTCTCAAAAATAAATAAACATTAAAAACAATTTTTTAAATAAAGAGGCTGACTGTGCACCAGGCATGGGTGAAGTACTTTATAGGTCATCTTATAACACGTGCATTTCCTTCTCAGAGCAGCCCAGCGAAAGAGAGACTATCGCCCCCTTGGACACTTTAGGAAACTGAGGTAGAGGGATGCTAAGCTGTTTGCCCAAGCTCACACAGCTGATTGATGGCACAGCCAATCTGAGGGGAGTCTTCCTGACCCTCAGTTTCCTCATCTGTAAATGCAGGGTAGGGATCTTGCCATTGCTACAGCTAAGGGACCAGGAGTTCTCCTGTAGATGCAGGAAGCGACCTGGCCAATCATCAGTGCCGCAGGCAGCAGGCAATTTGGGCAGAGTGGACAGGTGCCCCTTCTACTGGTCCCTCCCCTCGGCTTGTTCCAGCCCAGTGTGGCAGGGGGTGTGACAGCATGGGGAGGCTGCCTCCCCAGGATTTGCAGCCTCCTGGGGGCTGTGGGATACTGGAGGCTTGGCTTGCCACAGGTCCTCTCCCTGGAGCTCCTGCTCTGCTCAGCCCAGCCAGGGCTACAGGCCCACGGGGGTCCTCAGTGCTGTCACACTAGGTGCATGGTGAGACAGCCTCGCCTTGAGGGAACCGCTTTGGGAAGAGGCAGAGCGAAGCTGGGGAGGGAGGGATAGTGGGGCTCAGGGTGGGGACAGACATCTCAGGACCCAGACCTCAGGGAGGCACCCATTTCTCCGCCGGGCTCCTCCTCAAAGAGGTGGTTCACCACAGCCCCAGCCTTGGGTGGGGACATACCTATATCGACCAGCCCGGATGGCATCACATAGGCACATAGGCACCAGGCTCTGGGCTTGGTGAGCAGAGCCCGGGGCTGGGTTTAATTTCCTGCTGGCTCCCTGGGCCCAGCATCTTTGTGCAAGACCCAAACTGTTTAACAGTATATAGAGGCCCTGCCTTAGGGGATACGGGAGGGCATTGTTTGGGGCCCACGGGCCCAGCTGTCACCTCTCCTGTATCCGGCTGACCCCTGCCTGGCCTAGAACCCACCAGACTCCCTGCACACATGGCCCCTGCCCACCCCTACGTCCCCCATGTGGCAGGCAGCTCAGAGACTGTCCGCTTCTTCCTGATGAGGTCCAGAGAGGGGAGGAAACCGCCCCAGCTCACTCAGCAGGCCACCGGCAGATCTTCCTGAGCTGGATTCCAGGGGCCCCCAAAACTAGTAATCCTTTCAGCCTCGGTGACACTTTCGAGCTCCTTGGGACACTGTGCTTCATGTGCCTGTCATCTCTGTACTTGTCCTTTTTAACTCAACAGACACTGACAGAGGGCCTGCTGTGAGCTAAACAATGCATCCAGTGCTGGAGAAAAGCAGATCAGCACTTCTCCCTTCTCACAATGAAATAACCAATACGTGTTGAGTGAATAAATGAATAAACACTGAACGCTGAACACTGACTCTGTGCCAGGAATTACACCAGGCAATTTGTTTATTTAGTCATGGCAACCCTATGAAATAGGTTCTATTATCCTCATTTCCCAGGTGTGGCAATCGAGGCTCAGAGAGGTTAAGTAACTTGCCTAAGGTCACACAGCTAAGAAGTGTCAAAACTGGGATTTGAACTGGGATTTGAGCCATTTGTGTGGCTCCCAAACCACATAGGTTCTTTCTTCCTTTTCTTTCTTTCTTTTTTTTTTATTTTCCTTTTTAAAAAAAAATCTTGGAATAGCTTCAAACACTTTCCTTCATTTTTAATGACATTTATTGTTTTCTTTCTAATTTTACAAGCAGTACATGTTCATCGCAGACAACTGGAAAATACATAAAAGCATAAAGTAAAAAATAACAATCACCCGTAATCCTCACCCCCCAGAGATAACCACTATTAGCATTTTGATGTATTTCCTCCCGGTGTCTACATCTTTTTATGTAAAATTGGTAAAATTGTAAAATTTTACACCCTTCTTTGTTCAGTTCAAACTATTTTGTGAGCATTTTCCCATCTGAGTAAATATTTTTTTGAAAACTTGATCTGTAATGCTTGCACACATCCATTCTTAAGCATTTGCTTTTATTTAACCATGTCTTGCTTTTGGACACTTAGGTGTTTCATATTTTTTACTTATAAACGTAACATTGCAGTGAGTATCTTTTTACATAAATCTCTGAGCCAATGTCTATGGACGAGATTCCCCAAGGGGAGTTCCTGGGGCAAAGAGCATGAGCATCGCCAAAACCTTTAAAACGTATCTTGAAAGCGCGTTCTAGAAAATTGTCTACAGTACCCTCCGACAGTAGGGCATGCAGATGCCCCGTTTCTTAAAACCCTTGCTAATACTGGATCTCACTAATGAAAACAACCACAAATGAAAACCAAAAACCTTCCTCAAGACAGGTTTTTCCCACTTCACCTCACTCCGTGGTTCCTGGCATATGGGTTGATGATTGATTCTCCGTGTTACTGATATGGGGAAATGGGTCCTCAGAAATGGCATGCTTGCCCTGGGTGGGAGCTACTCGTTAGCCAAGGAAGAGCAGGACTGGCACCGGGGCACCCCTCCTCCCAGCCAGAGCCCTCTTCCAGGCACCTTCAGAGGGGAGCTTCCTCCCCTGAAGCTCTCCTGGGCCAGGGGTGTTTCACACCTCTGCTGTGGGCCTGGAGGTTTGAGCTTGTTGGCGGGGGGGGTGGGGGGGGGTGTCACTGTGCAAACCCATCCCTGGCCTCTTGATAGTGGACACATAGACCCCAGGATCCTCACCACCTACAGCAACCATATCTCTTGCTCCCATTCATTCATTCATTCATTCATCTCTTCACAGATTTGGCACCTGTATGTGCCAGGCACCGTTCTAGGCTCTGGGTACTTCATCATCCACTGTCAGCATCACCAAATTATGTCATACAAGTCACTTCAGTGTCTCCCAACCTTTCCCGCTGGGCGCCATGTTTTCCAAACTTCTGTGATAACAGCGCCTGGGGTGCTTGATAAACACACATCATCAGGTCTCTCCCCTGGAAACTCCGATTGTGTTAAGCCTGGGTCCAGCCCTAGAATCTGTTTGCTTTTGTTTTGCTTGCTTCCTCTGATTCTTACATTCAGGCAAGTTCAGGAGCAAGTGCCAAAGGCTCCCCAAACATTGACATCTGGTGTGGCACCTGTGTGTGTGTGTGTGTGCGCGCGCGCACACAGGCGAGTAACCAAGCGGCTCCCAGCACAGCCCAGCACCCTCAGGCCCTGCTAGGACACCCTGCTGTGTCCCTCAGCCTCAAACTCACCAGAGCTAATGACGATCTTTTTTTCTGATTTGCAAGCGATTAGTTTTAATTTGGGGACAATTAGAGGTAGAAGCAGGAGGCATCTGATCTTGATTAGAAGCCGGGAAATGGCCAGAGGCACCCCCATCCCCAGCCTGCCTGGCTGTAACCTCCGTGTAGATTAATTTATATTTTCAGTAGGTTCGTGGGGGTGGCAGGCTGGCCTGTGTGTCTGGGGAGAAAGTGGGAAGGTTTTGTGGGGGTGGCCAGAGGCCCCTGCTGTGCTCCCAGACCACAAAAGCCAGACTGAATTGAAGAGGGAGAGCCTCTGTGGGGCACCTGGGTGGCTCAGTCATTTGAGCGTCAGACTCTTGATTTCAGTTCAGGTCATGATCTCACAGTTTTGTGGGTTCGAGCCCTGCATCGGGCTCTGCGCTGGCAGCTTGGTGCCTGCTTGAGATTCTCCCCGACTTCCTGCCCCTCCCCCATTCATACCCTCTCTGTCTCTCAAAATAAATAAACCTATAAACTTAAAAACAAGGAGGGGGGAGGGCCTCTGTCCAGCCACTGGCCCTGCGCAGATGTCTCATAAGAGGGTAGAACTGAGACTTGCTAAGCACCCCCTGAGTGCCACCCTTTGCACTGCGCAAAGCTGGTCCAGGCCCCGTGTCTGCCTGTCTCACCATCGAGTTGGAAAAGCAAAAGCATAAATAAGTAGGTGCCTTCTGGTGTAGGGGGTGGCTTGGGAGACTTCTGCACAGGTGAAGGGGCGCGCAGGCCAGTGTCCTGCCTGCGGGGAGCATTCACTGAAGTGACTAACGAAGCAGTTCGATGGTAATTTGCATGTTACACCCAGACCAGGGCCAAGCTCCAGATCAGTCGGACCCAGAGCTGGACAGAGCAAAGCAGCACCCACGGGTCCTAGTGAGAGGCGTCGGGGAGTGCTTCAGGAGGAGGCAGAGCCAGGGCAGGCGTGGAAAGAAGATGGGACCCCCACACCCCATCCCAGCTGAGCATAACCCCAAAGTGGCCCGGGTCGGTGCTCCTCAAGGGACTGGGCAGATTCAGTGCCCAGGGAAGCTGGGTGGGGGGAGAAGATTCGAGGAGGATGGGAGTTCAGGCCTGTTGCATCCACAGACACCCCATTCTTCGTTACCAAGCTGTAAAGAGCTGTATGTGCCTTCTGGGGCTGTGGGAAGAAGGAGCTGGCTCAGCTGAGTTGGGAAGGGTCACACTCTGGGTCTAGTCTCAGGGAGAGGCTGGGACTGCCTCAGCCGCCATCATTATCCCTGAGCACAAAACCAGCATGATCCCCGCCCAGCTTCTTCCCCTGGATGGTGTCTCCGCTCCTGACTGGGGAAACTGAGACTGTTGGGGGGCAGAAACAGCCAATCCCCATGTGTTTATCTGCTTGGGCGGCCCTAACAAAGCACCACAGACTGCATGGCTAAAACAACAGATTTTGGCTTCTCGGTTCTGGAGGCCAGAAGTGCAAGGTCAAAGTGGCAGCAGGGTGGGTTTCTCCTGCGGCCTCTCTCCTTGGCTTGCAAAGGGCCGTCTTCTCCCTGTATGTTCACGTGCTCTTCACTCTGTGTGTCCGTGTCCTCATCTCCCTACTTGTTGGGACACCAGGCGTATTGGATTGATGAGCTCGGTTTACCCTGATGACCTCATCTTACCCGAATCACCTCTTTGCAGACCCTATCTCCAAACACGGCCACATTCTGAGGTCCTGGAGGTCAGGTCTTCCACGTATGAATTGGGGTGAGGGGTCACAATTCAACTCCTAACACCCATCATGCGCCGGAGAAGATGTGGAGAAGCCCTCTCTATCAGAAGGCGGCTCAGTCAGTTGAGCGTCCAACTTCTGCTCAGGTCATGATCCCACAGCTCGTGAGTTCGAGCCCCATGTCGGGCTGTGTGCTGAGCTCAGAGCCTGGAGCCTGCTTTATACTCTGTGTCTCCCTCTCTTTCTGCCCCTACCCTGCTTGTACTCTGACTCCCAGGGCTGCACCCAAATGCCTCCGGAGGCCCAAAGCTGTTTACACAGAGGGGAACCTAGCTGCTGCTCCGGGGGAGAGTCAAGGCCACTGACAGGAACACAGTGCAAAGGGTGGTCCGCAGGGTGAGCTGGGCCCAAACACAAGAGCAGGAGTTGGGAGCCTGGAGGCCAATGCTCTGGGGAGCAAGTGAGAGGGTGAGGGGCAAAGAGTGGCCAGGGTTCAAAGCCAAGCCTGAAGAACCCTGTGGGGTGCCTGATGTGGGGCCCGAGGGGCAGATGTGTGCCAGCCCGTGAGATCAGCCCCCCTGTGTTGGGGGCGGGGGGGGGGGGTCCAGGCTGTCATGTCCACCCCAGCCACACCCCTTCAGCACCTCTGGGCCCAACCAACCTCAGTTCTGTTAGATCCTCCCCTCCCCTGACTGTTGTCATTCAGGGAACCTGCCAGCAGCTCTTTCCTCCCAAGGCCAGGCCCTGCTTTATGCTGAGATAACAGGCCAGTGCGCACATTAGCACACACACACACCTTCCCAGATAGCCTTCCAGAAAACCTGACCTGTCTGCTGACAGCTCCACGGGCCTCAACTTCCTCCCCTCCAGCTCCCCACCCACCCCAGACCACCTCCAGGGCCTCTCCCACCTCCCTGGGGAAACTGAGGTCCAGAGAGATCAAGCAGCTTCCTTTATGCTCCACAGTAAGTGGGCAGGAGAGCAGAGGTTATAGTGCTGGGGCCTCAGAAACACTCACCTCCACCACAGAGGAGGCCTCAGGGCCTCAGAGGATAGAATGACTCACAGTGGTGACTGGAGGGGGTGTCATGTGTCATGATGACACAAATACGAAAATTGCACCACCCTAATACTGTCTTTTCTGGCTCTCCTTTCTGAAAGCGAGCTGTTTTCTTAGCACAAGTCGCTTCCCCTTTCGGAAACCCAGACTCTTTATCTGCAAGGTTGCTGCCTGCCACTGAGAACCGTCCCCCTCAGTGGCCATCCGGTCTCTTCTCGATGCCTCGTGGAGGAGGCCCTTGTACCCCACAGAGCGTCCCAGTCGTCGGGTTCTGAGAATTCCGTTCATTCCACAAAAATCTATGGAGGGCAGAGGGGTGCATGCAGACATGGCCTCCAGGCCCCTCCCCCGTGCCCCTCTGAGTCTTCTGCCCATCTGGTGGCTCCTGCCCCCACTGTGCCTCCAAGGGGTCCAGATGGCCAACCGTGGGGTGGGGACGATGAGAGTGTCATCAAAGGGGACTAAGTGCTTACTTAGCAGCCTTTGGGATCTCCTAGGGACAGTAAGCAAGGCAGGGTCAGTGGTTATGAGTTCCGTGTCCCCAGGCTGTCCACCCCGGATGCTGAGCACTTACTGCTATGGCAGCTGCCCTTCCTCAACCCCAGCAGGACAAGCACGGTGGCCCCTCCCCGCCTCGGCCCAGGGCCCACAAGCCCTGGACATCCCACCACACGGAGCAGTGCCCCCCTCCTCCTCTCCCTTGGCCTTTTAGCCACTCTCCACATCCTCGTGGAGGGGCTGATGTCACCATCTCAATTTTAGATATGGGAACCAAGGGAAGTATCTTGCCCATGAGTGTCATGGGGAGAACCTTGCACCTGAGTCCTGGATTCTTTGTTTGTCTGCTTCCTGCCGCTTCCAAAGCAGTTTGGGTGGTTTCTGAGCTCTGGCTTAGGCTGTTCCCCTGGACTCCAACATGTGTCACTTGGACCAGCCTCCCCCTGATGGCAAGGACAGCATCTCAGAGACTCCAGGTGTAACTGTGGGGCAGGGACTGCAGCCAGGAAGGCTCTTCCCATCTCTCCAGACATCTTCCTGTCCTCGTCTTGGACCTAGCTGTCCACCCCGCCACTGCAGCCAGCATACCTTGCAGGGTTCAGAGCATCTAGTGGGGAAGGTGGCCTGGGAGCAGAGTTCTCCAGGGAATGGGAGGAGCAGTCTGGTGATTAAAGCATGAGCTGCCCCCCGCACGGGCCTATGCCCTGCCCCAAGCCAAATGCTTCTTTTTTTGAATGAGGAAATTAAACCACAGATTGAAAAAAAAAAAAATAGGCCATAGGCACCAGAGCCTCAAGAGCGGGGAATTTTAGTTCATTGCCTTTATGAGGAATTGGATGTGAAGGTCTGTAGAACTATCAAGGTTTCATTGATGGTGGCAAAATAATAAATGGGCATAAACTGCAAGGAACCACTATAGCGTTGCTTAGAAGGCTCTTCCTTGGGACACAGGTCTCTGCAAATCACTCCGCGTAAATCAGGCATGATTTGTCAGAGGCTTGCTCAGTGCACGGCCTCCTAGATAACTAACTTCCATACAAGACAGGATGCGAAGTCCCCTCCGAGAAGGAGAGTCCCAGGGATTTGAGGTCATACCTTGGAAGGCTTCCTGGAGGAGGTGGCATTGGAGCTGGACCTCGGAGGAGGATTCCGATGTGGATGCATGCAGTTGGGAAAGGGGAGAATTTGATGCAGAAGGCACAGCATGAGCAAAGAGGGGAGATGGGGCAGAATCAGCAAGTGCTGCAGGCAGAGATGGTCCAGTCATGCTGGCAGCGCGGGCTTGGGAGGGGGAGTCCTGGGGCAAAGGGGAGCCTGGAACCCCACAGTAGAGGACCCTGAATGCCACACTCAGGCCCAAAGTGAGTTTGGATTTTGTCCTGTAAGCAGAAGGGAAAGAGTCTATAAAAATGCCTACAGACATTGGCATTGCGATGCACAATTTATAGAGTTCTTTCTTATTTGATTCTCGAAAACAGAGCAAGTGACAGCACAGCATCCTTTAAGACCAGTATTATTATTATTATTATCAATTACTATTATTATTAACTTGATTTTAAAGGTGAGGAAAGTCACTCAGGGCCGATGAGAAGATCCAGAGCTGCTTCTCAAACCTCAAACCCCCACAGCTTGGTCCTTCCTATTCCAGAACAGTGTCCAACGGGAATTGAGCTGGCAGTGAGGGGCCAGCAAGGTCTCATTTGTGTCCAGGAGAAACAAATCTCTCTGCTGCTGTGGAGGGGAGTGGATGCCAGGGAGGTGGTTAGAGGGAGAGGGGAGACCCAGTCAGGCGGTGTTATGTTGTCATAGCAGCGGGATCAAGGCAAGGTTCTGGGGATGGAGGACAGGGGGCAGCTCAGGACACCTCACAGAGTCAAGAGGTAGAATTGCTTTTGGCAGGGTCCTTCTGGGATGTGGGGAGGGGACCAGAGATGGCAGACCCAAGGCTTGAGTTGGGTTTGGGAGAGTGGGGTCCCATTCCCTGTGTATACAGTGCATGGGGAGAGGGCGTGGGGGGGGGGGGGGAGACAAGGGATCTCTGGGGGCCCTGCACCGTCTGAGGCAGAGGGAGCAGGAAAGGGCTTGGGTTTGAGAGTCAGGTGGCCCTGGGTTGGAAGCCTACTGCTGGCCCCTTTGGCTCATGTGGCTCGGGCAAGTTGCTTAAGCATTCTGCACCTTTACCTGTAACATGTGAGAATAAGCTCTCAAAAGAGAGAAGTTGTTGACAGAACACGATTGAATCCGTGGAAATGGTAGACTGTGTAGCTCAGAGGATCCATCTGAGGATCAAATAAGCTAATGCCGGTGGCGCCAGCGTGGAGCAGGTTGGAATGGTAAGAGCGCTTTCTGGGGGCCCCCTCTCCGCTCTCGGCCCTTTACCCGCACACACTACTCGGGAAGTCTTCAGCAACCGCACCTGGAGGCAGAAAGCAGTTTCATCCTCATTTTACAGATGAGGATGTGGGGGGATAAACCCTCTTTAAAGCCTCACAGGGCTTTGCGCTAGTGTCCGGTTTACGCGCACGCTGCAGCAAAAGAAACCAGGCAACGGTGAGCGGAAGGTTAACACAGCAGCACAGGGGCGCGCGCTTGGCACGGACACCCGCTGCGGGGTGGGAGGCTGGGGTGCCCTGCCGTGCCCAGCACAGCCTCTGCTCACCCCACTGGGCTCTTTCCCCTGTCTGTCCCCAGCCTCCGGCCGCTCGCACCCGGCAGCCCCAGCACACCCGGCCCGCAGGCCGGCCCGGTGCTGCCGGTCAGCTACCGCCTGTCGCGGACGCGGCTGGCCTCTTCCTGCGGGACGCGCGGCCCTTGCCGCCTGCGGTAGCACAACGGCTCCCTGCAGCGCTCCGAGCCCTTCGTGGTGTTCCAGACCAAGGAGCTGCCCGTCCTCAACGTCTCCCTGGGGCCCTTCAGCACCAGCCAGGTGGTGGCCCGGGAGCTGCTGCAGCCGTCCAGCACCCTGGACATCCCCGAGCGCCTGACGGTCAACTGGAAGGTGCGGGCCTTCATCGTCCGCGCCCGCGTGCCGGCCTCGCAGCCGAGGCCCAGGTGCTGTTCTAACGTGGCCGGCCGCGACTGGGACGACTTCGGCGTCACGGAGCGGCTGCCGTGCGTCCGCCTGCACGCCTTCAGGGACGCGCGGGAGGTCAAGAGCTCCTGCCGCCTCAGCGGGGGCCTGGCCACCTGCCTGGTGCGGGCGGAGCTGCCCCTGGCCTGGTTCGGGCCCCCAGCCCCCGCCGCGCCGCCCGCCGCCCGCCGCAAGTCCCCGGATGGGCTGGACCCCGAGGCGGCCGGGGAGAGTCAGCAGGCTGAGCTCTACTACACCCTCCACGCCCCGGACGCGTCTGGGGGCTGCGGGGGCGCCCGTCGGGGGGCAGGGCCCGGGGCAGGCGCCCGCGCAGAGAGCCCCACCCAGCACCCCCTGCTGCGCATAGGGAGCATCAGCCTGTTCCGCCCGCCCCCCAGGAGGACCCTGCAGGAGCACAGGCTGGACAGCAAACCTGATGATCCGCCTGCCTGATCGGCCCCTCAAGCCTGGCGAGGTGCTCAGCGTCCTCCTCTACCTGGCCCCCAACTCCTCCTCTCCCTCCAGCCCCAGCGTGGAGCATTTCACACTCAGGTAGGGGGCATGTGGGGGGAGGGTCCGCCTGCATCCCAAGGTCAAATGCATACCTGGCCGCTTGCAGGGGTGAGCCAGCACCCTAATCCGACTTCTTCCATTTCTCACTTTGGCTACTTCAGGAAGGCACCTTACTTATTTGAGCCTCAGTGTTCTCATCTGCCCGGTGACAACAAAAATTTCTGCCCTACCTCCGTAGCTCACAGACATGGGGAAGGAGAAATGTTTGTTTTCACAAGCATAGGTATCAAGAATCATAGAATGGGGTTGGAAGGGCCCTTAAGCCTTAGCTGGTGTAACTCAAAACGGTGTACCCATTTTGCAGCTGAGGAGACCAAAGGCAAAGAGAAGAAATGGAGATCAGACAGCAGCCCATTGGCTGGGAGTCAGAAATGAGCAGTAGTGTGTCCATGTGTCAGGACATTTGCCCAGTCTTGGAATTAAGAGAAACATTTTCAGGAGTCCCAGCCTTTTCTGTACCCTGAACAGGATACAATCCACAAATTCAGAAATACCTTAAGCCATATCACATCCTCACAAAACAGGATGGAATTTAAACCATGTTGAATGATTCTGAGAATGCAGCAAAGGCCCCACCAAAATATTCCCCCCACCCCAGGCACTATGCATAGGACCCACAACATTGCCGTTAGCCTCCGACTTCTTTGAGTTAAGTATTACCCTCTCTCCTGAGTGTACCACCTTAAAGTTCAGATCTTCCTGGAAGGGATGAGACCTGATTCAATGATTGATACGTGAATGTGAATATGAGTTAAATCAGTCATCACAGATCTTGGGCTACATTAATAGGAGTAAACATGTAGAATTAGGGAGGTGATCACCATTCTGCTTTAGCCAGTATGAATCGGAGCATAGCTGAAGTGTTGTATTTAGTACAGGGCGCTACACCTTATGTGTGCAGTGTCCAGAGGACGGTGACCTGAACCTGTGGCAAAAAGTAACAATTGGAGGAGCTAGAGATTTTAGGCCTGGAGAAAAGACAGACTCGGGGAACACCCGCTCCCCTCCGGCTGTCTGAAGAACTGTTACAATTGAGACGAAGGAGGAGTGTTGTCTCCTGCCCCAGCAGAACCCATGACTAAGTATAGGAATGGGGTTTCCAATCCTTAAGGGCTTTCTGAGAATGGAATGGGATGTGCACAGTAGTGAGTTCCCTGTCACTAAGGTATGCAAGTAGAGGTTTGGTAAAACTTGGCAGAGAGATGGGGTAGAAGCGATTGTAGCCTCCACTGAAGGTCAGCATTTTCAGCCACATGATACCAGATTCCCCAAGTTCATCTCAAGCATGAAGTCTAGGACTCAGGGTAATGTACTCACCTGCTCCCCCTACTCCCAGCCCCAGCCTGGGGGGTGGGGGTGACCAGGTGGGCAGCCATCGGGCCCTAGGCTGACCCTCTCACCCTTCTCCCTCCCACTTTGTCCCAGGGTGAAGGCCAAGAAGGGTGTGACCCTTCTGGGCACCAAGTCACGGAGTGGTCAGTGGCATGTGACCTCGGAGCTGCTGACTGGGGCAAAGCACTCAACAGCCACTGTGGATGTGGCCTGGGCGCAGGGCACACCCCTGCCCCCCTGGTAAGCTGAGGTTGTGCCTCTGCCCACCTCTTTGCAGGATAGCACCTGGGAGGGGTGGGGGAGTTCTTGATGGAGGAAGCCAGACCAACAGAAGGGCTGGGGCTCAGATTGTGGGGGCTCTGGGGCCCGGGTCGGGGCACCTCAGGTAGCTGGAAAAGGCTCAGAAAGCTCCAGGAGGCAGGATGCCAAGGAGGGCGGGGGTCCTCATCGGGGTCCTCATCCCGAGCTGCTCCCAGCTCTTCCTCCCGGGCTCTGCTTCCTTCCTCCCCCTGCAGGGAAGGCCAGGGGCCCCTGGAGATCCTGCAGCTGGACTTTGAGATGGAGAACTTTACCAGCCAGTCGGTCAAGAGGAGGATCATGTGGCACATTGACTACCGCGGCCGCAGCCCCCTGCCTGACCTGGAGCGGGCGGTCACCGAGTTGACAGTCATCCAGCGGGATGTACAAGCCATCCTGCCCCTAGCCATGGTGAGCGGGGCAGGTGACTGGGCCAGTGGATGCATACGTCTGTCACGGGCACGTGTGTGTGACAGGCACGTGCACAGCTGAGCGTGTGTATAGATCAACGCATGTCCGTGTGAGCCTGCGGCCAAGTGCGTGCCTGTGAGTAAAGGTGTGCGCATGTGTGTGCGCGCGCTCACTGGAGGCAGGCGGTGCTCTGTTCCTGGTGCTGGAGTAGGACAGCAGAGGCTCGCGGGGACAGAGGTGGGAGAAGTCACCCATGGAGAGGGCACTCAGGAGAGGCTTCCTGGAGGAGGCGGCCATGCAGTTGAACCTGGAAGGAAGGGCTTATATAACCAGAGATGAGGAGGGTGCTCGAGGCTGAGGATCGTGTGGGCAAAGGTGCGGTGATGGGAACGTGAGTAGTTTGTTCTAAGGAGCAATGGACTTGGGGGTGCCATGGGTGGTAAGGCTGGAGTCACTGGGCCAGCCTGAGGGCACCTGGAATGGTCAGCAAATGTGTTGGATGTGACGCTGAGAAGCATGTCAGATGTTGAGAGAAGATGGTGGGGGACTGGCGAAGGGTTGTCTCCTGGTGGCACGGTGGCCTCCTGAAGGCTGTGGCAGGAGGCCAGGTGAGCAGAGCACCTGAGAAGGCAAGTGAGACTGGGCGGAGGCCCCTCTCTGCACATGCGTGCTGGTGTCCCCAGGGGAAGGACGCGCATCTGAGGAGTGGGGGCTCCAGGAGCCTGGGCCTTGGCTGGCCTGTCGTGGGAGAGCAGATGACCACCATAAGCACCCCAGCTCATCAGGGCCCCACCCTCCCTGCAGGACACAGAGATCATCAACACGGCTATCCTGACAGGCAGGACGGTGGCCATCCCTGTCAAGGTCATCGCCATCGAGGTGACTGGACTTGTCCTAGATGTCTCTGCCCTGGTGGAATGCGAGTCTGACAATGAGGACATCATCAAGGTGGGCGTCCTGGAGATGGGCCCCCCACACACAGGGAAAGAGGCCTCAGACCTTCAGGGGGAGCAGAGCCCCAAGGCAGTGGGGATTCACATCCCAGGCAGCTCCCCTTGGTAGGCAAGTGGAGGAGAAATGGGGGTGGGGGAGAATAGCTTCGCATCCCACGTCTAGCCTGAGGGGGGTGAGGAAAAGCCCTGGGTACTGCTATCCTAGAGGGCTTCCTGCAGGAATTTGAAAGAGGCCATTTGGCAGGCAGAGGGGAGAAGGCAGCGTTGACAGCCTGAGCTCAATCCAATCCAGCAAGTGATTATTGAGCCCTTGCCCATGACAGCCAACAGGGAAGGCAGCGGGGATAGGGAGGGAGCCTACCCCTCAGGGACACGCCCTGAACCCAGATGCTGGTGACCAAATGGAGAAGCTTCAGCTCTGGGAGGAAGCCCCAGAAACATGCGAGTTAGTCCAGGGGTGAAGGTCATGTAAGGAAGGACTCTCTCAGGGCACACGCCCCCAAGTCCTCCAACTCCTGAAGCACCCCCCCCCCCCCGCCCAGTAGAGCTCCTCCCCAGAGACCCACTCTGGGCCCCCGGTCCTCATGACCCAGCAAACAGGACATCGGTCTTACTCAAATCTCCCAACTTGCCACCTCCCCAAGAGGGCCTCCAGATTTGCCCCCGCCCCTGGTTTTGGATGGTGTCACAGGCCATGATGCACAAGGGTGCAGCCCCAGTATCTGTGTGGTGGGTGAGCTGTTTGTTGGGCCAGCCTCCAGCAGGTGCCAAAATCAGATGATCAGACAACAGAATCTGTTCCCTGTGTCTGTAAATAGCTCAGCGTGAAGGAGAACGGGAGGAATGGGCCGTGGGTGTCCTTCTCCCTCCGGCTAACTGGGGCTAGCCTGGAGTGTGCTCGCTCTCTCTCCCCACATTCTGCTCCAGATCCCTCCAGGTCTGGGGAGCTGGAGCCTCACTTCACCCATTCCCCACCCAGGAAGAATGCCCCCTTCAAAGTCAGCCAGAGCAGATGGCTAGGTACCACAGCCCCATCCCCTGCAGAGCAAAAGCCTTGCCCAGGCCCTTGGGGCTTCCCGGTGCTGGCAGGCTGCGTCAGGAAGAAATAGACCTGCTCTCAAAGGCTGTCACCCAGAACCTGCCCCTGCCCCCCCCCACCCACGCTCCCCGACCCCGGCCGCAGAATGGACCAGAACAAAGTCTTGACAGCTTAGATACCAAAGGGGAATTCGCAAAGATGCTAGGTGGAATCTGTTTCCGTTCTCAATGAAATACACTCAGGTTCTTTATGGAGTTGGCCAACACTCTGAATGGACTTTGCCAGCCTTCTGAAGTGGGAAATGAACATTTCTGGCAGAGCTGCTGTCCCACGTCCCACCACCCCCCATCTGAGATGCTTAAGGGAGCTGGCAAGAGTTTGGGACGAGCCAGGGGCTCATCACAGATGAACCACAGCCCCGGCCCCCTCCCCGCCCCCACCAGAGCCTCCAGAGTGTCCTACGCCCGCAAACCGCATGATTAGACCCTCCTCGCACGCGAGGGGGGGCACCCAGGGGCCTGTAGCAGCAGGAACACTTAAATGCGTTGCACACAAGATTCACTGCTGCGTGTGCCGGGTACATACTGGGCACAGTTGACGTGCACACCCACCTACATCTGCCCTGATGTACCGGCACAGGTGTCAGCGAGTGGGCACAGGTGTCCACCAGGATGTGTTCAGCAGGCATGTGCCCACCCAGCGAACCTCTAGGAGTATAAGCTGGTGTCCTGGTGGGCATGCATCCGTAAGAGCTGCACCCACCGGTGGCAACCATCCACCTGTCTGTCCTGATTTTTCCTCTCCCTGTCCCCCACCTCCACCCCAGGGCTAGAGCAGTCCCTGCGCCTGAAATTAACCAGCGGCTCATTTTCCTGGGGCCACAGGGCCAGATGGGCCATGGAGGAGTCGTGGGTTCAGGACAGGCTCCCTGCCCCCTCTGCACTGTGGAGGGTCCTACCAAGTGACACCTGCACCAGAGCGCAGGCAGTCATGCGGGGGAGGGGAGCCAGCCCCCGGGGGTGGGGTGGGGGGAGGCGTCTGCTGGAAGGCTCCTCTGAGGGGTGGTCTGTAAAATCACGGGCACGCTGGCTCCTTGCCAGGGAGCAAAACCCTCCTGTAGGAGCCACTGAGAGATGATGCTCTGTGGAGAAACAGTGGGAACAGGGACACCAAAGCCTGATGTTTCCCCCCCCACCCCCCGGAGGAAATAAATTCGTCACCTCCCCTCCAGCCCACAGGATGCCCCCTGTAGGGCAAGACAGGCCAACCAACCTCCCTCCCCCTCCCCAGGTATCCAGCAGCTGTGACTACGTGTTTGTGAGTGGAAAGGAGTCTCGCGGGTCCATGAATGCCAGGGTCACCTTCCGCTATGACATCCTCAACGCCCCCCTGGAAATGACAGTCTGGGTCCCCAAGCTGCCCCTGCACATCGAACTCTCGGACGCACGCCTCAGCCAAGTGAAGGGCTGGAGGGTACCTATCCTCCCCGACCGGAGGTACAGCCCCTCCACACACAGTGGACACTCGGGATACTCACAGGTGGACACAGCCCTGGCACATAGTCTGATCCACACATGTGTGTAAGACCCCAGGTGTATACAGTCTGCAGGTCGGTGATGCAATCAGCAAACTTTTATTGAGCAGCTTCCTGTGTGCCAGGCACTGATGGGTGCTTGAGACATGGGGTGGGTGTGGCCAGTGCCTGACCCGGCCACGCCACGAACATGGTAGACACGGGAAGCCCTGTGCACAGGGAATCGAGTGGCACTAAAGGAGACAGCCACCTCTTCCTCCAGGAGAAGTCCAAGCAGGCTTCCTAGAAGAGGTGACTCTGGGTATGCCTCTCTGGGGCACGTCCTCCACTCACCCCTCATTGCTGCTGGAGAGGAAAGCCAGCAGGGCAGAGAGAGAAAGAGTGGCAGGCAGCTAAGAGGGGAGGGGAGGGGCTGGGGGAGAAGCAGGCAGCCAAGGGAGAGCTGGGCTCAGCTCAGTTCTGTAGAGATTGGGAAAAGCAAGGTCCGGTGGACCGGTGGATCGGAGCCTCTCAAATTTGAATGTGCACATGAATCCCCTGAGGGCCTGTTCAAATGCAGATTCTGACCCAGTAGGTCTGGGAGGGGGCCTTCTGCAGGGGAACCAGCTCCTGCCCTGCCCCCCCCCCCCCCCACCAGGTGCTGCTTTGAGTCATGACGGGGGAGTGAACTCTGCAGCCAGATAGGCTGGGTTTAAATCCTGTCTGCTGTTTACTAGCTGGGCCACCTTGGACTACTTACATAACCTCTCTGTGCCCCCGTTTCTTCGTCCACAAAACGGGCACGTTAACACTTACCTCATAGAATGGTTGTGAGGATTCATTAACACGGGCACAAGAGACCTGTGTGAAGGGATATTCTGGTTGCTGGATGCGTCCAGAGCAGTAGCAAAGCACCAGCCACGCCCTCTGCTCTCTCTCCAGAGCACACTTCCCTGACAGTGAAATCTCCTGGTTTTAGCCTCTTAGGCAATCTGGATAGGCTGAACTTCCCAAATCCTCAAGTCCTGGCGCCCTTTTGCTTACTAGCGCCTCCCTCGGCTCACCTGTCTGCTCTCAAGTTTCACGATGAGCAGCAAGGGGAACCAGGCCGCACATTCCACAGGCTGCTTGGAAATTGAAATCACACCAGCTAAACCTCCGAGTTCATCTGCTTGCCGCACGGCTGTAAGGATACAATCTGGCTGAGCGTTCTGGAAGTCTGTAACAAGGGCTGCCTTCGCTCCAGTTTAGAGCTGAGAACAGGGCCAGGCGCATGCCTGGCGCCGAGAGAGAGAGAGAGAGAGAGAGAGAGAGAGAGAGAGACACGGCACTTGTCAGGATTTGACATCAGCTTCTCCCAGGCGTGCCCAGCAGAGGCCGGGAGGCACAAGGGAGGGTCAAGGAGGTGCCTTTCTAGGAGAGGAAAGGCTGGGGAGTCCGGGCTCCAAGTTTGTCAGAGACAGAAGGAACGGGGCAGGGAGGGGGCTTGCCCCTTTGCACGGCTCCCACCCACAGCGCAAGGGTGAGGAGTGACCCCCCTGTGCCCCGCCCCCCCAGGTCGGCCCGGGAGAGCGAGGACGAAGACGAGGAGGAAGAGGAGCGTAGGCAGAGCGCCAGCCGCGGCTGCACCCTGCAGTACCAGCACGCCACTCTGCAGGTGTTCACCCAGTTCCACACGACATCGTCCGAGGGCACCGACCAGGTGGTCACCATGCTGGGCCCGGACTGGCTGGTGGAGGTCACCGACCTGGTCAGCGACTTTATGCGGGTGGGCGACCCCCGCGTGGCACGCATGGTGGACAGCAGCACGCTGGCGGGCCTGGAGCCAGGCACCACACCTTTCAAGGTAGGCACAAGGCCAAGGCCAGCAGCTCTGTGGATCTGCGGGCAGAGAACACAGACGTTCCCGGGACAGGATCTCTAGGGCCTCTGGGGTCCACCCCAGCCGGCCCCCAAAACACACTCTCTTCCCCTCACCCCGCCCCTGCCCCCCCCCCACCACCACCAGAGGTGAGCTCCTTCACTGCCCCCTTGGTGAAGGCTCTCCCTGCAAGCCCTATCAACCTTTACCCACCCGTATAGATCGCTCGGCGTGTTCCCTGAGAGCAGGTGTGGATGCGGAGAGGCGGCAGAGGAGAGGGCCCAGGAAGGGGAATTCAGGGACCTTAGAAATTCAACTCTGACCCTCCTACAGCAGGGTGCCTGGGCAGAAACCATCCATCTAAGAGGTTGTGAATAATGGCCCCTGGGCTAGGATCTGCCCGCAGACGTGATTTATCTGTAAAGCAGTGGATCCAATGTTGAAATCTTGGGAGGTTTCTCATTTTTCAAAATCTAGATTTCTGGTTTTACAAAATACAAGGCCCACATTCCCACCTGGCAATCATCAGCTGGTCGGTACTGGTGCCTCCTTGACATGAGCGTGAGTTCTGTTTGCCAAGGTCCCTACCTTCCCCCTTTGTCTCTCTGACATCGAGGCCAAACATCAATGGCTATTTATCGCTGTGGGGGGCTGTTGTTGACCTTAAAATCTGCCCACCTGTCTCATCCGTGTTCCTGCCTGGCTCTGGCGAGCCCCTGACTCTCACTTGGCCTCTGGACCCTGGTTTCCAGTTGCAGCCCTAAGGCAGAGCCCAAGATTCTTGCCCCCCAGCTTGCCCCCAGGGGTGGGCCTCTCTTGCAGCACTGGCTTTTCTTCCCAGGCTGGGAATCGGGGGGGTTGCTCTCCTGGCCTTCGCCCATCCCTGCCCCACTCTGCCTCAGGTGGTGTCCCCGCTGACGGAGTCTGTGCTTGGGGAGACGCTGCTAACAGTGACGGAGGAGAAGGTCAGCATCACACAGCTGCAGGCCCAGGTGGTGGCCAGCCTCGCCCTCTCCCTGCGGCCCAGCCCGGGGAGCAGCCACACCATACTGGCCACCACGGCCGCCCAGCAGACCCTCAGCTTCCTCAAGCAGGTAACTGGATGCCCAGCCGGCCAATCTGGGGGCTTGGGGTGTGGAAGGAAGAAGGAAACTCCGGTTTTCCCTGGGGCCATGAGTCCCCAAGTTAGGGCTCGAATGGAAGATCTGTCTGCCCTTTGTGCCCTACACACCCGGCCCACCCCATTCCCCTGCCATCTGCACCGGGAGTCTGGCCAAGGTCCCGCTTCTTGCATCTGCCACCAGAGATGCTCCTGCTGAGGGTTCCCCCTCCCAGATTCTCAGAGAACCCCCGTCACCTGTGCCTCCACCCCCAGGAATTACCCTCAGCCATCTCTGGAGCCCCAGTTACAGCCACCCCACCCCCCCACCCCCGACAGATCCACCAGGGCATAGGCTACAGGACAGAGGTACAAAGGTGACAGGCAGGAGCACAGGGAGCCAGAAGGCTGGTGTTGAGCACCGGGCCAAGGGTCCCCTGCCCCTAACCCGCTGCATGACCCCAGGCCAATCCCTTCTCCCTGGGCCCCGCTTCCTCATCTGCAGGAGGGGCACTGCTCAGAATGTTTTAACGGAGGACAAGGGTGGGGTGGGGTGTGTGTTCTCAATGTCCACATGTCTCATGGGGATGATCCCAAGGTCAGGCGTGGAGATATGGGGTTGCTCCTGCAGCAAAAGGGACTTGAGGTAGACCCAAGGCAGAGCATACGTTCAGCCCATCGAGGGGCGAAGGATAAAGTGGGTGAGGAAATTCTCAGGGCCGTATGAGGCCATATTGAGCCCTTGATGCTCCCCACAACCTCCAGAGGAAGACTTCCTGCTCCTCCAACAATTCTCCCTAAGCACCTGCCACTCGTCAGGCACAGTTCCAGTGCTGGGAGTTACAGCAGGGAGGCAGAGTACCCCAGTCCCTGTCCTCATAAAGCTCAGCATCTGCTTGGTATCTCCCAGTGAAGCCAGCCAGGACTAGCTCTCTGACTCCTGTCCCCTTCTCCTCCTCCTCCTCCTCCTCCTCTTCCAGGAAGCCCTCCTGAGCCTCTGGCTCTCCTACAGCGATGGCACCACAGCCCCACTCTCCCTGTACAGCCCCCGGGACTACGGGCTGCTGGTGAACAGCCTGGATGAGCGGGTGGCCACGGTGACCCAGGACCGGGCCTTCCCGCTGGTGGTGGCCCAGGCCGAGGGGGCAGGGGAACTGCTTCGTGCAGAGCTCACCATCTCTGAGAGCTGCCAGAAAACCAAGCGCAAGAGTGTGCTGGCCACAACCCCAGTGGGCCTGCGGGTGCACTTTGGGCGGGAGGAGGAGGACCCCACGTACGACTACCCAGGGCCCAGCCAGCCGGGCCCCGGCGGGGGCGAGGACGAGGCCCGGGGAGCCGGCCCACCGGGCACCGCGCTGCCCCCAGCCGAGGCCCCGGGCCCGGGCTCGGCCAGCCCCGCGGTGCCGCCCACAGAAGACTTCCTGCCGCTGCCCACCGGCTTCCTGCAGATGCCGCGCGGGCTCACGGACCTGGAGATCGGCATGTACGCGCTGCTGGGCGTCTTCTGCCTCGCCATCCTCGTCTTCCTCATCAACTGCATCGTCTTCGTGCTGCGCTACCGGCACAAGCGCATCCCGCCCGAGGGCCAGACCAGCATGGACCACTCTCACCACTGGGTGTTCCTGGGCAACGGGCAGCCGCTGCGGGGGCAGGCGGAGCTGTCGCCGCCCGCGGGCAACCCGCTGGAGACCGTGCCCGCCTGCTGCCACGGCGACCACCACAGCAGCGGCAGCTCACAGACCAGCGTGCAGAGCCAGGTGCACGGGCGGGGCGACGGCTCGTCGGGCGGCTCGGCCCGGGACCAGGCCGAGGACCCCGCCAGCTCGCCCACCTCCAAGCGCAAGCGGGTCAAGTTCACCACCTTCGCCACGCTGCCCACGGAGGAGCTGGCCTATGACTCGGTGCCCGCCGGCGAAGAGGACGAGGAGGACGAAGAGGACCTGGGTTGGGGCTGCCCGGATGTGGCAGGCACCACGCGGCCCACCGCGCCCCCAGACCTGCACAATTACATGCGCAGAATCAAAGATATGGCGTAGAGGCGCCGTCCCGCCCCATCCCTCCGGGGTAGGCTCTGTGTGGGACGCGACCGGGACCCCTGCTCACACTGACGCAGGCGGGCGGAAGCGGATGTCGTACTCCCTGTCCCTGCAGCTTTGCTCTGTGCTGGGCGGTCGCCTGCCCCAGCTGGGCCTTCCCCACCGCCACCTCGCACCATACCCAATTGTGCCACCGAAGGCGGAGGGCTCCTTCCTCAGGAGCTTGCTAGGAGGAAAGCAATCCTTGTTCGACTCTTTCCAAACCTCCTCCCATCTTAGACAACCCCCTGCCCCAAAAGTGAGGCATGGAGGCCAAGCTTGGGGTGAGGTGGGCCCACACTGTGCCCCGCCCCTGCCCCCCCCACGTCCCCTGTCTTCCCCCTGTGTGGGGGAGCTTTGGGGGGGTCTTGTGTCACAAGCTGCACAAAGACTTTTCTCAAACCAATATTCAGGGATTTCTGTCCTGCAGGGTGGGGAGACGGCGGCTGCCCGCCCTGCGGAGGATCTTGCTGTGGACAAAACATGTGGGGGATGGGGGAGACACTTGTAGCATCTGCTGGCTTCCGGGTGCCCCCCCCCCCAGTCCCTTCCCAGGACCTGGGAGCTGACCCTACAGAGGGGTCTGGGACCAAGCCAGGCACCTTCCTGAGATCTCAGGACTCCCTCCTCTATCCCCACCGGCTGTGGGCGGAGCCTAGAGGGGGAGGAGCCCTGGGCCGGCCCTGAGCAAGCCACACCCCAGCACTGTGGTCTGAGCAGTCCCGGGGAGGCCCGGTCCCCCTGCTAAGCCCACAGCAAGGTCAACACTACGCCTTAGCCGCCCCTCTCGCTCTGCTGACCACTCCTCCCTCTCTGCAGGGGCAGCCACCCATCCCCCCAGGGAACGGAATCGGTGGGAGGGGGAGGGGGCACCAGGGGATGCTGTGGAGGACCTCGGGATGGGCAAAGGCAGCGGGGAGCCGGGCGTCTCCCTTACCCTTCCCAGCCCACAGCCACTTCTCTCTTGGGTTCTACCCACCACTGTGTCGGATTTTCTTAAATAAATGGGGGTGACCAGACTGGGGCGGGGCAGCAGCTCCCGGAGAACAGAAGGCGCATGGTGGCTGGCTCTGCGTCTGGTCCTTGTGCGTGCGTGCACACACACACACACACACATGCGCACTGTGGACACACTAAATGACAGAGATCGCCCGGCTGAACCCGGCTGCCCCTTCTTCCAACATCCACATCCCTTCAGGCCCTGTCTTGCCGAAGGGGGTGCCCACGTCCAGTGTGAAGGATTTGCTGGCCCAGAAATGTGCCCTTACAGAGAGGTAGCTCCCCTAGGAAATGCCAAGGTTGTCTCGGGAGGGTGGGGCAAGCCTCAGGGCCTCGGCTCCGGAGAAAAGGCTTGGGGAGTGAGGGGGCACAGAAAAGTAAGGAGAGGGGTGAGAGCAGGTTGGTGTGCACACCTGAGCTGCTTCTGGATTCCCTCTCCACCTGTAGTCCACCTCCCAGAGACGGTCCCTCCCTGTCACTGTCACTGTCACCACCTCCCAGGGAGGCCTCTCTTCTGCATGGATTGATGAGGAAAGCCTGGGGCGGGGTCTCCATGTCCAAGCTGTAGGCAGGAGAGAGTGAGGGCTGTTGGGTGAGTACACGGCCTCCGACGGCCCTGGGGCACTGCTCCCCAGGAACTAGCAGCAGCCCCGGCCCCGAGAGGCACAGGGGACCTGGCCAGAGCAAGAGCCCAGCCGAGGCTGCCTGGCCAGCCTGCAGCGCCCTGGACGGGTGACTACAGCCACCAACATCTGTTCCAGAAGGGACCAGGGAGGAGGCCCGGACCTCCCTCCTGGCTCAGAACCAGGGCTGCATTGGCACCCGTGCCCAACATGCTGTAGTCCACCATGGAAGGAAGCCTGCTTTCCTCAGTCTTCTGCTCAACAGATCATGGTGGCCCTGGGGTTGTTGTGAGGACCAAATGACACCACATATGCCCGGCAGGAGACTAAGCTCCTAGCTCACACCTGCTCGTAGAGGTTCCCAACAAATGGAGTTTCTCAGGCCTCAATGTTCAGGATCCATTTGTTTATGCAACACATTAAGCTCCTGCCGTGCACTGGGCCCTCCCGGGGAGCGTGGGGGCAAGATCATGGGCCTGTCCCCCAAGGAGCCCCAGCCCCGCTGGGAAGATGGACGCGTCAACTGACCACGGTTATCTGGAATGATTGATGCTATGATAGCTTTACCCTGGGTTGGTGGGACGCAGGGGAGGGGGGAGGAGACATTCTCAAACTGAGTTTGCTGAGGATGGGGCCAAGGGCATTCCAGGAAGGGAAGGGAGCGGGTATAAAGGCCCAGACGCCACCTACAGGGGCACCCAGCTGCGGAATTGTCAACTGCGTCATCCTACCTGGGGATGAGGGGAAGGAGACACAAGCCACTGCTTGCCACGGAGACCTCCTTCCCTAATGAACCTCAGAGACCAGGCTGCCCCAGAAAACAAGGTGGGAGCTTCCACAGAGGTGTCTATCAGCATCCAGGCTTTCACAGACAGGGAAACTAGGACCCAGAGAAGGGGAGCCGTTGGCCAAAAGTCACACAGCAAACTTAATAACGGAGCCAGCGGCCTGCCTCCCGCTCTGTCCTATAATTTGTGTCCCTTTCTGTTCATCCCTCACCCCCTGTCCGGATGCGAGAACTCAGAAGCAATTGCTAGAAACAGCGAGCCCTGACCCTCATGCAGTTCAAGAGGGAGCAGGCTTGGAGGGAACGAGACAGGACATTAAGTTAACAGCCCCTCTGGAATGGCCCTGGCACCGAACTTCTCTTTAAAAATTTGTCTTCAACCCCAAAAATGAATCGAGGGACCTTGTAAAGAATAGTTATTGACAGAGAGCTGCTCGGGGAGCACTGAGACACCGGGCCCATGAATCAGCTTGCGAGGGAAATGAGATTTCCCAGACAGCCAGGCCTGGCAAAGGCAGAGCCAGAGGTACAGAGAAGCCACCTCGAGCCTGTCCCCACCCTGGTGCTCAGCTCCTTGCCCCACCCCACACCACTAGCTCCCCACCCCCACCAGCCCTGCGTGTGTCTCCGTGCCTGCCTTCAACAAATATTGACAGGCACCTACTATGTGCCAGGCACTACATTCCCCCTGAGAGAAGGCTTCAGGAGAAGAGGGAGAAGCCATGGAGCCCGCTGAGAAGGCTGAAAATACAACGCATGGGCCGGAGAAAGGAAACTCTCAACTGAAAGGATGATTCTTCCCAAGACAGGTTGGCAAGGACTCCTGGGTCTGACAGTGCATTTGCTGTGTGGCCTTCAGCCACTGTATCACCAGCTCTGGGCCCCCGTTTCCCCTTTTGTACAAACATGGAAATCACTACTGCTAGGCCATGTCCACTGACCTCCCTCACAAGGCCCCAACTGTTTCAACACCTGTATCACTGCAAAGAGTCTAGAGAGGTAGGAATTACTACTCCCATTTCCAAGAGACCATAACACAGAGAGGGCAGGTAACTTGCCAGTGGTCTCCAGCTCAGAAGTGACCAGGCGGGCAGCTACAAATTTATCTTCCTTTCGCTACCTCCTTAAGCACCATTGGCAACTGAAGGGGAAAGAGGTTGCAGAGATTTGGGGGAGGTTAAGAAGGGGGTTTCTAAAGATTTGGTGGGCTGGGATGGGGGCAGCCTGTGGGGCCACCGTTCAGGGCATGGATAGATCACAGAAAGTGTCTGGGGACAGATGGAACATTATGAACACTATGACCTCTCTGCCATCGTCAGAGGGACAGTACTCGCCTGCTGAGAGAATTCTATGACTTGCTTCGTGGCACATAACAGATAAACAGCAGAGTCCGGATGCAAACCCAGATTACGTGGTTCCGAGTTCCAGGTCTTTCCGCTGCCCCGCGCCGCCCTCCTCAGCGGGCATCTGGACTCCAGAGGATCGTTCTGATGAGGCCAAAAGAACAGCCAGGCTGGGAATCCAAGGGCTTGGTGCAAGTTCTCAGCCATGAGTCTGGCATGGCCATGTGTGGAACAAGCCAGGACCCTCAGCTAGAATCCAGGGGTCAGATGGTCCCTCTAGTCCCTTCAGTCTTGACGCTTTGTGTGTCTTCAGGTGGGAATCCCTGGGCACCACCCAGCCCTGCCAGGCCACACCTCCCCCACCTCTACCCCCTTATAGAGATAGCTGCTGTGGGGTAGAAGGGAGAGTAATGGGCCTCAGCGGTCCTCAAAGCTCTGCCAGCCTCTACCCAACGCCAGCACGGGTTTGGATTGGCCGTGTTGGGGTGGGAAGAGCATGGTGAAGGAGCAAAGGGGGGTGGGAACGGTCACTATCCCTGTGTGCGCCAGACAGGCAGTGGGTCTCAGGGCTGAGACAGAGCGTGAAGGGTCCCCTGCCCACAGGGAGCTCCCAATCTGATGTCAGAGACCAGAATCTGTCCCACAGGAGCTCCCGGTCTTGGGGGGGGGGGGGGGGCGGGCGCGGGAAGCCACCTGCCTGTGACGAACGCCCAGTCTGATCAGGGCAACAGGTCGCACCCTGAAGAAAGGACATCATGCATTCAGAGAGATATAAGCACTGAGCCCACAGAGCAGAGGGGATGAAGTGGACGTGGAAAGCAGACAGCTCATCCAGGAAGGCAGAGGGGAGTGTCAGTGGCGCTGAGGGGAGTTGTGAGGAAGGGTCTACCAGATGGCTGGGACTGGGAAATCAGGATCCAGCACTCAGAGGTTTGGGAGATAGGATTGATTTCTCCTGGAAGAAAGGGATGGAGTCCTGCGGGGTCCTGACCAAGAAGAGTGGGTATGGGAGGCAGGATGTGACCCTCCCTCGGTGACCCTGGAGAAGCCCTGGGCTGCTGGGGAGAGAGCCGCTGTCCAGGCCTGGGAGAGGCAGGGGCGAGGGCCCCAACCCTTTACACCCTTAGGGGAGGAAAAGGAGACTGGCGCATAGTGGGGAGGCCTGGATGGGGGCCAACAGGCTTGGATTCCAGCCCCCTGGGCATCCCCATTCGCAACGGGCCCTGGCATGAATCTCTGGCCCTCCTCTGGCCCCCTCCTCTGGCCCAAGGGATCTGGACTGGATGGCATCAGAGGGCCCTCCCCGGACTGACCCTCCCATCAGGAGCCCCGTGGTGCCCCGTGTGCAGACACATATACATCAATTCGAGCACAGGGATCACTGTGCCAGGCAGCCCCTCCCTGGGCAGTAGGAGGGGACCTCAGGCAGGGGTACTGCGGCTGCTCCCCATAGCTCTCCCACTCCCTCCTGGAGTGGCCCTGTCAGCCAAGAGAACTGATGGCGAGCAGAGCAGGGCCAGGCACGGATCTCTGCGCCCTGCCACCAAGCACTTGCCCTGAAAGTGGCCTCCACCTACAGACCTATCCGGGAGGGGGGCGGGAGAAAGCCACAGCCAGTGGAAGAAGGCAAGCGAAGGGTCACCTAGGCACCCCCCCCCACCCTCCTTATTATTTACTCCCCACAACCACCTGCACAAGACAGAGTGGAGCCCACCCCAGGGATGCACTTCATCAGCGCTGACTGAGCTAGAACGCTGTTCCAGGCCCTCCTCCCTCTCACACTTTTGCCCACGGGGTCCTGCCTCTGCCCCTCTCCTCCCCGGTGCTCTGGTCCAGATCCCAGTCCCTTGGTGGGAAGACTCTCTACCCAGGGAAGGGGTGGGCCCAGAGGAGGGGAGCTAGGCTGTGGTTGGCCCTCGGGTCGGGGACCACTTCCTCCAGGGAGGGAAGAGGGGAGGAGGGAGAGCGTAGACCACTCCAGCCGCTGCAGCTCAGCCAAGGAAACCTCCAGAGATGCCTGAGTCACGAGGCGACCCCTCCACCCCAGCAAACCAGGCTCCGGGAACAGACACAACAAAGCGCCAGAAGCATCCAGTGATTAGAGAACTGCCTTTGTCAAAAGATGAGGAGCCAGGCTCTGGTGAGTGGTGCGGGGCAAGCAGATCACGCGTACACACGCTCCCCACGCGCGTGCAAAGCACACATAAACGCACGCTCTCTGAGCACCGCTGCACATCCGCACACCTGCCGAACTCACTGCCCCCCAACACGCATGCACACACAATAAACACATGCACACATAGGGCGCGTGCACACTATAGCCCCAGAGCAGTAACAAGCAGAGGCAGCCAATGTTTTTTTCACTATTTTTTTTAGTGTTTATTCATTTTTGAGAGACAGAGACAGAGTGCAAGCAGGGGAAGGGCAGAGAGAGAGGGAGACCCAGAATCCGAAACAGGCTCCAGGCTCTGAGCTGTCCGCACAGAGCCCGACGCAGGGCTTGAACTCACAGACGGGGAGATCATGGCCTGAGCCGAAGTCGGAAGCTTAACCAACTGAGACAGTGTTTGAGCACTTGAGGGGGCAGAACCCTCCAGGCCCTCCCCGCCCCCAGGCAGGAAGGCCCACAGTTTGAGAGAAGGTCTGCAGGGGCCTCATGAAGAGGGGCTGGAATGAAGACAGGTGGCACACTCTGGGCTCCAGTTGTCCCCAGGGGGTCTCTGCGAAGGTGTGCTGTTGCCCCTCTGTGGAAGTACCCTGGGGTGGAGGGGGCGGGGGTTGGTCGACTGTAGAGCAGCTTGTCTGAGGGAGGGGCGGTCAGGAACATCTTTACCCCACACTTAAAACAATAAATAAATAGTCTCAGGCACTCAGAGGAATTTCCATTTACATGCAAGCCATCACTGAGTTAATTACAAAGATTCTTATCTGTTCATTAAAGCAGACTGGAGGCTCTCTATTTGGAAACACTTTGCAGTTAAAGGGACCATGTTATTAACTCTAATGAAATGATTTATTTTGGACTCGTGCCTAGTGAAGTAGAACCTGGGACCAGAAGCCCTCATGGGGTGGGGAGGGTGCGCCCTGGTTCTCTGCGCTGACATTCTTGGTCCCGGAAAACCTCTGTGGGAAAGGGAACAGGGATCCACAGAGATTAACACCTCTCCTGTGGATGGAGGGAGCCCCGCTGAGGCTGGCTGGAGGGGAAGGGCACCCAAGGAGACTTGGGGGCCATGCTGGCCAGTCTGCCTTTGCCGCAGATGGCAACCGAATTGATTCCTCCCTGAGCTCAGTTCCTTGTCTATGAAATGGGGGTAAAATAGCACTTAACCTCATTGGGTGCTCGTAAGGATAAAATAAGTTCCTGAATGTGAATAACAGAAAATGTCCGGCCTACAGCTCACCTAAGTAAATGCCAGCTATTAGTTTATCATCTTCCAGGGAAAGATGAATTTTCTAAAGTGATGTGACACCTGATCTGATCCTCCCTATGATACTCCCAATTTTTTTTTTCCTAGCTTGGTGTTTAGATGTGGGACTTCCCTCTTAGGTTAAACCACCTCTCTGGGGTACCTGCACAATTTGTAGGGGAGGCTTGCAGTCCCTAAAAGGAAGATATCGATGTTTTGCTAATTTGGGGCAGGGGGAGTTCAGTCAATTCATCTGAGAGCCCAAAAGAGATCTGAATCCAGGCTGGCATCAGAATACCTACATTTGAAATATTTTTCAGGACGGACTCTCTACTGATATTCCTTGGAGCCATTCTAATACTAGGAGGTATGAACTGAATCTTTTGCGTGTGCTGGGAGCAGAGGGGTGGAGTAACTCGATTCTCTTGGTCCAGGTGACCTCATCAGGAGTAGAAATGCTTCAGGAGAGCAGGCCCCTGGAGCTGAGGCCAGGGACAGTCGACTCAGAGAAGCAGGATCTCAGCTAAGGCGGGCCAGGGGGCAGCTTGCCAGGCCACACAGATCCTGCTCCTGCTCCTCAAGCTGGCATGGAGCTCAGAGGACCACTGTGGGCCATAAGCAGGCAGCCAGGCGGAGATGTATATCTGCAGGGTGGAGATAAGGCCCAGCCCAACAGCAGGGGGCTTATCTCCTGCTGGCCTGTCTCTCGTGGTGCTCACAGGCTGGTTGGCCTGCTACCATGGCTCGCCCCCACCCCCAATTCCCAGTTCCAATCCCCTCCTGAGTCCTGCATCTCGGTGAGCCCCCCAATGAGACCCTGCACCGGAGAGGGTGTGTGGTTCTGTTTGGGCCACTCTGTACTCCAGGCTGGGAGGGAATGAATGTATAGCGACTTTGTTTCTCGGCCACTGGGGCCCATAGGTTGAGAGGCAGCCCCAGCTTGTCCCCAGGGACATGGTGGGTGGCTCCTGCCTTTCCTGGCCCACCCGGGACCGACAGCCCATAGGAAGGCATGGCAGGAGCAATGCTCAAAGACCAGACTGGAAGAATCCCTCCCTTCGAGTCCTCAGGCTTAGCCCTCCCTACCTGTGCTTCAGTCTCTTATAAAAACAGGTTCTACCTTGGGGTACCTCAGGTCTACCTTCCGGAGGGTTTCCTGAGGGGTGCGGAGGGGAGTGAAACAGAGTCCAATGGCCAAATAGAAAAGGCATTGAGAAGCTCAAAATTTCCTCCTGGAAACCACATTAGGAGAACTCTTGCTGGCAAGGGAGGAAACCCAGACTCCAAAGAGATCAGAAGTAAGAGAGAACCCAGGGATTTGGAAACACAGAAGCCTTCTCCCCTACCTCACCCCCACCCACCGGAGCTCAGCAAGCAAAGAGGCAGGTGAGACTAGGAGTGTGGGCTATATCCTGGGGCCCACTGAGGCCTGAAGTTGCACTAGGTGTTACCTGAGTCTGGGAAAGGGAATGCTGTCCCCCAGAGCTCTCTCAAGGCTCCCAAATACCTCCTTTCCATTATTAAAAAAAATTTTTTTAATGTTTTTTATTTATTCTTGAGAGAGAGAGAGAGAGACAGAGCATGAGTGGGGAGGGGCAGAGAGAAAGGGAGACACAGAATCAGAAGCAGGTTCCAGGCTCTGAACTGTCAGCACAGAGCCGGACGCGGGGCTCAAACTCACAAGCGGTGAGATCATGACCTGAGCCGAAGTTGGACGCTCAACCAACTGAGCCACCCAGGCACCCCACCCCCCCCCACCTGCTTTTCCATTATTTACTTCTCCGTGAAATTCCCTAAGTTCCAGGCCCCCAGGTGTCTCCGCACCCTGGGATGAGCACATCATTGAATAAAGACTGTGGAGCCGACAGGGCTGGGTTTGAGTCTTGGGTCTGCCATTCACTTCTCGAAAGTCCCTTCAAATCAGCATCTCAGTGGTCCAAAGTGTAAACCAGGGCTAAAGTGCTCTTGTGAAAACCAGCCATCTTTTCCATACTGTCTAAGGCACACAGTAAGTGCTCAATAAGTGGTGGGACATTCACATCGGATCTTTCAATCACCAGTGCATCATCTGTCACCAGCCCTGGGAGGAATCCATTCCAGTTGTGGAAGAAAACAAGACCCAGAGCGGTAGAACAATTTGCCCCAAGGCCTAGAATTTCACTGATTCGAGTCCGGAAGGAGCCGGATTCGGATCTGGGTCTCCAGACCACTGTTCCTTCTTCCCAGCTGCCCCATCCCCAGGCGGACCTGACCTTCCGCGTTTCCGTGAAATGACTGCCCGGTGTCAAGTTTTAAGATTGGGTAAGGCTACCAGGCCCAAATGCAGGGCCTCATATCTCCTCTCCCCTGACCACAACCTCATCCTCTCTCTGTCTTCGGAGGCCCAGGGCGGGCCTCCAGCAGAGAGGGAGAGAAGGAGGAATGTTCCTCTTGTCTCTCGCTCTCCCCTGGGCCCTAGAGCAGGGCTGAGGGATAGGCCAGTGCTCTGTCAGCAGCCCCGGTCCAAGATGGATGTGGAACCTGGTAGGATGGTGTCGGCAACACTTGGTGAGATTCATTTTCCCCGCTGCTAGGGGAGAAAAATGTGGCCTCCGCGCCATTTATCTGCTCTGCAGCGAAGTGGTAAACAGGCAAGCCTCTCGGAGAACAGCCTGGAGCGGAGCCCAGCTCAGCAGGCCTCCCACAGGGGCTGGGATGCTGGGAGAAAGCACTGGGACTCATTTCCCCGGGGCGCCCACGACTGGAAGGACTCCCAGCTGTAGACCCACGGGGTGGGACCCTCGGGGGAGCCACACACACCCTCAGGAAGCAGAAGTTAGGAAGTCAGATGGACCATCTGGCCGCCGAGATGGATCCAGGAGAAAAATGGCTGGGTGCCCCCTGTCCCTGAAGCCCTGCCTTTGCCTGTGCTGTCCCCCGCATGGGGTGTTCTCTCCGCGTCCCTCCTGGGAATACCTGGGGCCAGCCCACAAGTCACCTCCTCTGAGGAGCCTTCCCAGATCCTAGCAGCTTTATTTCCCACTGCTCTTGGCACATATCCTATGAGCAAATTTGGCTTTAAATGGTTGAATAATTTTTATCCCACTTCTGCTCCCCGCAACTGTATCATTTCTGAGCTTGGCCCTCCCGCGCTTCCCCTGTAGTGAATTATCTGTATTCCAGGGCAGCCCAGGACTGGGCTGGAACATGCGTAAAATCAAAGTTCACTATTTCCTTCCCAGGTCAAAGGCTGCCTCCTTCCTGGCAGGCTCTGTCAGATGCCCTTGTCAATTCTATTGTGCTTCCCGGGAAGGCAAGTAGACAGGCTGAGTGGAGTTTGATGCTTCCTTCTCGGGCCCTCCCTCTCCCTTCCGCACTCCCCGCCCCCATCACTTCTTATACAACAGTCCCACATCTGTTCTCCATAAGCATCAAAGTGCTTTCATGCCCACCCTCCTGTCTTCGGGCCTTGCTTGCAAGGAAGAGTTGCTACTATGATTCCCATTTAACAGATGAGAAAACTGAGGCCAACACATAGAGAAATCTTGCCTGGAGTGACAAGAAACCAAAGCACACACGAGGACTAGATTTAATCTGAACCTTCAGAAGCAATTCCTTTCCACATTTTTCAAGTTCCCAGCCCCAGCATGAGATCCGCCCCTCCCCCCTTTGTCACCGGCAGGGACAGGGCTGGCTCCAATGCTCTTTCTCTCTGCCTTCCCACCTGCTAGGGCTCACCAGCACCACTAGAACACCCTCCTACCTGGCTTCCACCGCAGCCTGTGACCTCCACACCCCTCAGTGAAGCTGCGCTATGTCCCCTCCCCCTGCCCCACACAGGTGTCTTTTGGGGGAGCCAAGATCGGCTGACCCAGGCGAAGGGTCCTCACAGGTTGCCAGCCCTAGGAACCTCGGTGGAAGCAGTCAGGGCAGCCCAAGCACACACCACACATCAGAGGCTTTGCTGGAGGTCCCTGGTCTCACTCCGCCTCCTCCCCACCCCCACCAGCCCCTTCACCCTGTGGTTCACAAGGAGAAAGGCATGCAGGGAGGCTCAAGAAACCAGGATTCTCTCACTCGGCACCCCTCTTTAGCAGAGATCATGCGGACGTGAAGATGAACACAACCCAGCCCAGCCTCCGGATCCATCCACACACGTGCCATAGGACATGGGATAAGCCCTTCTCCCTCCCCATCTGTTAAGCAAGAGGGCAGAATCCGAGAGATCTTGGGGTGGGGAGCATGAACCCTTTAGAGAAACCATGAACCCTCCCCAACCACACACACTTTTCTAAAATAAATTCCTCCTCATACAAAATTTCACCTGCCACTCCGTGGGGGTGGTGGACAGACCCCTGAGGACCCTCCTTAAAACTCCATGGAAGCTAGGGGCACCTGGGTGGCTCGGTGGGTTGAGCATGCGACTCGATTTCAGCTCAGGTCATGAGTTTGGGCCCCGCGTCGGGCTCTGTGCTGACAGCATGGAGCCTGCTTGGGATTCTCTCTCTCTCTCTCTCTCTCTCTCTCTCTCTCTCTGACCCTCCCCTTCTGCCACTCATGTTCTTTCTCTCTCTCCAAAATAAATAAACTAAAATAAAAAAAATACACCTTCACAGAGGCCACTTCGGAAGCTCTTGTAAGACAGTTCCTAAGGACCTTTCCAGCTTCAGCTCTCTGACATGGTCTGCTTCTGCACAACCAGGAGGAGGCCAGGTGGACAGCAGTCTCTCCCTGGTCCCTGGCGGCAAGCCCCAGGAAAGGCTGGGGGCGGGAGGGGGGTGGGGGTTTTCTCACCTCATCCCTCACCAGGGGTGTTAGCGGAGACGGCATGGCCATTACTCACTGAGCCAATCTCTCACTCCGACACAGGCCTGACCCCACCCCCTCCTCCAGAGAACAAAATTAAAAGAGATTTGTCCTCCAGCCGAGACAGCTCATCTCTCTCACCACAGCAGCGACAACTTTCCTGGGCCCGCAGCTCTGTGCAGATTGCCGGGTGAGCCTGGGCAGGAGGCCTGAGAGCCCATCTCCTTGGCCTTGGTCCCCACTGCTCCCCGAAGCCCCTCCCAGTTCAGCCCCCTCCCTCCAGGGCTCTCCTCCCATCCTAGTTTCAGCCCAGGAACCTCTTAAAAGGATCCAATTTAAAACTTCAGGAGGAATCCCTTCCCACATTTTTAAAGCTCACAGCTCCAGCATCAGGCCCTCATCTCTCATTTGTTCATGCGTTCGTTCAGCAAGTAGCCCAATTTGTCACCCTTTGCCCAAGCGTTCCCATCCCTGCAAGCTGAATTAGGGTGTCCTACTTGGAGCTCTTAGAGTGAGTGCTTCCTTGAGGTTTCTGCCCTCAAAGTCAGGGCCCAAGCTGCTGGCCTCTCTGTCTCTCCCACAGGACAGTGAGCTACTTGGGGGTATGGACCCTTTGGATTCATTTTTGTACCTATGCGTGGCATAGGGCACGTGCCAAGATGGCTGACCACATGTACTGACTGTGGAGCTCCCATGTGCGGGCCCTGAGTAGGCCCACAGGGGGCTGACCAAGGACGATGCATCCAGTAGAGGAGACAGATGCAGAATCAAACAAAATGCTTCTGTGACCAGTGCTGCGATAGGGGTGAGCAGCCCCCCGCCCCAACATTTTGCCCTCTACCTCTGGCCACATCGTCTCCGCAGCTGAATCAGGCTTCCCCAGGCACGCAAGGCACCCGGCTCACCAGCATAGCTTGGTCATTACCACCACCATCCAGGACACTGGGGCCAAAAGACCGAGCTTAGTATCAGCTCTGCTCCTTGAGAAGGGAGTGAAGAATTGTGGGAAATTCCATCATGGCTCTTCTTATAAGGGATGGGGAGTGGCTGACGGAAGCAGGGAAGGAAGAGAACCGTTCTCTTGATCAGCCCCAACCACTTGGCCATGGGTACAGCAAATTCACTGCAGAGAACACCTGAGGCCCTCAGAATTTAATTTGGAGGACCTGCCTTGGGGGACCTTCCTAGCCCCCCAGATCTCCTCCTTTAAGGGGCTCGCAACCACAGCAGAAGTCTAGACTGGATCTGGACTACACAGAAGTTCTCAGTTCGAGGGCCACCAAGGAGAAGAACCACTCAGACCCAGGCAAGGTCCTGCCCTGGATCGACACATTATCTTAAAGCACCAGATAGCAAATATTTCAGGCTTGCCGGCCACACCGTGTGGGCTCTCTCATAGTACAAAAGCAGCTACAGACTATACCTGAGCAAATGGGGTAATTCTGTGCAGTACAAGCTTATTTATGAACCCAGGTAGTTGTCTGCTGGAACTCAAATATCACACACATGCAGGAACACACACACACACACACACACGTGCGCGCGCACACACACACACACACACACACACACACAGGCACACAGACCCTTTAAACAACTCAAGGCCACCTCTTATTACTCAGGAATACTATACTATGCCCAGTGCCGCCATGGTAAACCCCCTAATCCTAAAAACCCTCACGATTAACACTGTTCGGGCCCCAGGGATGTGCACCTCCACGTGGTTTGGTCCAGGTTTGCAAAATAAAAACCAGCAGATTGCTGAGAAGTTTTCTGGGACCCGCTGCGGCTGACATCAGGCTCCACTTGATGGAATGGGGAACATGGAAAGCAGCAGAAGCCCTTAGGTAACCAAGAAGAAGAATTAATTAGCTTTTCAAAGCCTTGCTCTTAGATAGCAAGAATGCAATAGATTCTTGAAAAACAAACATCGCTTCCAAGTAATGCCAAGTGTCCTAGCTATCTGACTGCTCCAATTAATGGTTCTGGAAGTACCCACAATTACCAACTTATTACTTGTAGCATTTGCTACAGTCGGCACAGCAGCTAAGGAACATTTTGCTACATTGAGCAATTCATATTAATCACATGTTATATGTGTAGGGCTAGATGTAAAAAGCATGATACTGATTCATTTCATTAACCAAAAAATTGAACAGTTAATGCTGTTTTCTCATAAAATTTTTTAGACAAATATTTAATAATATTTAAATATCTTTTCCAAAAAATTAGAATAAAATTTCAGCTTTGTGTAAATAATTTTGATTTAGAGTTTTGATCTTCTTTAGTTACAATAGGAATTACATTGTTTAATTTGGAGAGACCATTTTGAATGCTTTTCAAAAAAGCATGAAAGAATTTAATTTCTGACTATCGGTTGAACTGAGGTATTTAGCGAAAATATATCCAAATTTCGTACACCTCGGGTTAAGATTTCATCCTTTAGCTGAGCTGTCCCACAGAGTAGCCACTCTATATGTGATGATCGAACACTTGAAATGTGACCAGTTTGAACTGAGAGGTACTCCAAGTGTAAAATGCACACTAAATCCCAGAGCTCTAGTATTAAATATGTCGTTAATAACTTTTTATATTGATTGACTATCGAAATCACATTTTGGATACCTTGGGCTGAATAACATGTATTCCTAAAATTAATTTCACCCATTTATTTTGACTTTTAAAAATGTGACTGCTAGAAAATTATACACGCGACTCCTATCTGTGGCTCATGCTATTTCTATGGGACAGGGTTGCCTTAGCTCAGTCCCATAAGTAGAACACGAATAGTATAAAAATCCTGATTGTAACGACAAGATTGGCGATTTTGCTGACATGATGGCAAGAAAAACTTTGGGGAGTGGATATGCGATAGTCGAAGCATTGTGCACAGCTATTTTTGTGCGATGTTTTAACACTGAGTTGTTCTAAATTTCTCACGATTCTGATGTTCAGTTTTCTGTTATTATATTCGAGGCATAATTTACATATAGTGCAACGCCCTCGTTTTTAGTAGATAGTTGGATGAGTTTGGATGGGTGTATACGCCCGTCTAGATATGAGACAACCCCACACCCCAGACTGGTCCCTCGTGTTCCTTTTCCTTAAAACCCACCCCCTAGAAACAACGGATTTTCTGATTCCTATCACCACAGATTGATTTGACCTGTTCTTGAACCTCCCGTGAACAGAATCCCGTATTATCTACTCCTGTGTGTCCAGCTTCTTTTACACATTTTTATTTCATTCCTCACTCAGACATCAACCCACCAACAGGACTCCGGGACAGCCACGGTAGTAATTAAACTGTTTGATGTTTACCACCAAAGCCTTATACATTCTTTGCAATTTTGTCATTACGAAGGTACGTTTGCCTGTCTGCTAGCTGTCTCCGTGACATTGAGGCGCTTCGATGTGTGGTGTGTGGGCCCCCCCTTTGCACGGCTGCCGGGGCCCCGCAGATGGTAGGCATGGGTGGGTCAAGGAGGGAGAGAAGAGAGGCCAAAGCGGCAGGGGAGCCTCCTCCACCCTGCAGTGCAGGAGCCTGGCTGGGTGAGGAGACTCAGCCCTGAGTGGCTGTGTAGGGAAGGACCCTCCAGCTATCTGAGAGCCAGTAGAGAAATCCTTACCAAGGAGGCCGAGGTGGAAAGTTCAGGGTGGGTGGGAGGTAACAGATCACGGTGCTAGGCTAAAACAGGCACTACTTATTCAACTGATCAGTATCGAGCATCTCGTTATGCCCACAGTGTGTCAAGTTTGGGGAGGAGATATAAATAAACGATGTGCCCTCTACCCTCCTGGAGCTTACAAATTGGTATGAGAGATCTTAATCAAATAGTCACAAGCACAAGGGATAAAACCGACCAGATCCAGCCCAAACTTTCCAGACAGACATTCAAGCCTTTATTGCTGCCTCCCCCTCTGCCGGAGAAGCCCCCTTCTGGTTCTTTCTTCTGCCTGCAGAAGTCCCTACCCGTTTAGCAAGGCCCGGCTCCAAATGCCTCCCCTGTAAGCAACCTTCCCTGTTGTCCCCCATCTGAAGCTCGGGCCCCGCCCCCTGAGTTCCCAGGGCACCTTGCTCTCCCTCCCTGCATCATATTAGGTGGGGGTCATTGGTCACCGCATCTGTATCTCCCACCACTGAGGGTTCTCTGGTGGGGGACAGGAAGGGGGCGGTGTGATGAGCTTGAGGGCTGCCTTTGTCCAGGTGAACTGCTGTCTCTGAGTCTGTTTCCTGGTCTATACAATGGGAACAATGACCCTTACTTCCTAGGGTCTTTGTGAGGATTAATGATGTCTACAGGCACGTACAGACCCTGAGTAAATGTTGGTGTTCGCCTACCCTCCCCCGTCCCTCCCCTCTTCCCCGTGGAAGAGGAGCTGACCACCCTCATCCGGCCATAGAGCCCCCGCATAGCCTGGCAGAGCGGACAGGCAGCTAGAACGGGACGCGAGGGGAGCAGAGGCAGGCTGGAGCTTCGGGGGCCCTGAGTTCCCTGGGGGGCATTGGTTCCCATCTTTAATGTAGCTGAGGGTAGGGAAGAAGCTGCCTCTCCAGGCAGCATCGGAGCTTGGAGTCAGCTGCCAGGACGGGCCCTGTGTGGTGGCAGGACAGGCCCAGAGCAGCTGGGACCCAGGTGGGCAGGAGGCAGGCTCAGGATGCTGGCGGACTGCCCAGGGCCACTTCCCCAACCCCATCTTCTCCCCACTCCCAGGGTGTGGCTGCCACACTGCCAACAAACCTGGCAGTGCCTGGCTCCTCCGTTTCCAGAGCAGCCTGGGAGGCTGGGACTCTGCCAAGCTAGTCGCCGGTGGGGTGAGGCGCCCCTGCCTGGGCCCCGTGGTTACAGCCCCTATCGGCCCCATCACTAAGCTCTGGGATCCAAACCTTGATTACAAGCAGCCCCGCCCAGGCCCAAGGACAGCCCCCCTACGCCACACAGAAGACTGGGGTCCCGAGCTGGAGCTCACAGCTCCGCTGCTGACTCATTTCTTTTTTTTTTTTTTTTTTTTTTTTTTTTTTTTTTTTTTTTTAATTTTTTTAACGTTTATTTATTTTTGAGACAGAGAGAGACAGAGCATGAACAGGGGAGGGTCAGAGAGAGGGAGACACAGAATCTGAAACAGGCTCCAGGCTCTGAGCTGTCAGCACAGAGCCCGATGCGGGGCTCGAACTCACGGGCTGTGAGATCATGACCTGAGCCGAAGTCGGCCACCCAACCGACTGAGCCACCCAGGCGCTCCCTGACTCATTTCTTGAATCCCGGCTTGTGCACGCCTCTTTCAAGTGTCCGTTTTCTCATCGGCTCCGTCCTCCCTAACCTCCGCCACTCTGTGGTTGTAAACGGAGATCGCGCAAGACGATGCATTTTACACATGGCTCAACCTACTGTGTGACCTTCACTCGGTCGCTGACTTTCTCTGTGCCTCAGTTCCTATGAGGCAGCGCTAGGCAAGAGGCTGGTAAGTGTATTCCCCCTCCCTACCCACACCCCCACCTCAGGGAGAGAGGAGAGGGCAGCTCCTAGCTGGAGCCACCTGGGATGAGCTGCAGGTTTCTTTCCCCCTCCCCACCCCCCACTTCGAGAAAGCCAAGGCTTGATTCTCACACACACACCCGTCTCCG